>NW_027362762.1:827367671-828035171 GCF_046119375.1 Phyllobates terribilis | reverse complement strand
ACCATTCAGATGCTGCTGTCAGTCTGAGAGCGACATTTATATGGTTTTACGTGTGTGCACATCATGTCCCTCCTGCGATACAAGGTGCTGATGTCCTACCATGTCTTCCCGGGGGCTTCTGAACTTCACCATTGCCACCGTCTTCCATAAAGCTTAGTCACAGATCTTTAATTTCACTATATAGTACAAGCAATTAAAGTGTCTCATGTTCAAGTCCCGTAGGATGACTAAAAACATAAATCAAAATAGTAAAATGAATTAGAAAGATATTAACATGGCAAAAAAAAATGCATGAACAAGGCTTTATGTTATGCACACGCCCGGGCTAAGCGGCGTGTGCGTGGGATTGGTAGTGATTCCACTGGACCGTGCCGGAGAGTGAATGCCTGGAGGGGCGTGACTAAGTATTCACCCGATCCGACCAGGGTCGCACGACGGCATACGACGCCAGTGCACCAAGGAGGAACCGAGCAGAGGGACCAGGTGCTACTCCAGGACAGACCCCGGACACGGCTGTTGACCCACACAGGGGAATACAGGAACAGGCTGGTAGGCTGGCACACAGACTGGTATGCAGGCAGGCGGGTATGCAGGCAGGGGGGTAAAGGCAAGCACAGCTAGAGTGCAGACAGGGAGGCACTAGCAGGTAGGAACACAGGCGGGATAGGACCCAGTACACACCGGGACTCAGGAACAATACAGGCAGAGGGTTACAGGCAAGCACAGCTAGAGTGCCGACAAGGCTGAGCAGGGAGGACAGGGCTCTGTTCACACGGAACAGACAGGAAGGGAAAGACAGAGCCAGATACTCACACAGTACTTGCAGAGACAATAAGCAGGAGTTAGGTACGAGTTCAGACTCTGCAGAAAAAGGAAGGGAACGGACATAGAGGCAAAACAGGTAAAGGACAGGAGAGAGTTCAGACTGGAACTGAGTGTACGGAGGAGACCGACACTGCAGAGGGATACAGGAGCGGGTCTGGGAATACGGCCCCCAGAGAGGCGGAACGAACAGGCAAGGAGCGTGTTCAGACAGGACAGACCAGACGCAGGAGCGGGTCTAGGAAATCGGCCACTAGAAGGCGGAACGAACAGGCAAGGAGCGTGTTCAGACAGGACAGACCAGACACAGGAGCGGGTCTAGGAAATCGGCCACTAGAAGGCGAGAGGAACAGGCTAGGAGCGTGTTCAGACAGGACAGACAAGAGAACACAGAAAGGAGTCAGTTCAGACACGGGAGCTGAAACCGCAAAGCAGGAGACATACAGGACTCAGTTCAGACACGGGAGCTGATACCGCAAAGCAGGAGACATACAGGACTCAGTTCAGACACGGGAGCTGATACCGCAAAGCAGGAGACATACAGGACTCAGTTCAGACACGGGAACTGATACAAAAAGCAGGAGACAAGAGACGGGACCTGGCACCTTCAGAGTGCAAGCACACACTGAAGGAAACACTATGCTCAGGCAGGGATAGAAGGGCGCTGCTGAGCTATATACCAAGTGACAGACAGCAATAGGCTGAGGACGCACAAGGGGTGTGACCCACAGCAGGTACAAAAAGCAGGAAGTGATCGGGCGCCACCCTTAAGCAGCAGAGACAGACACAAACAGACAGCATGGAGGGAAGCCAGAGAGACATTCCGGACAGGAGATCAAGTGCGCGCTCCTGCACAGTGGGAAATGGACCACTATGCAAGGACGCCGCCAGGTATGTTACACTTTAGACAGGTAAAGATCCAAAAAAGGAAGTTAGGCTCTATGCAGGGGTGGACCTACCATTAGTGCAACCTGTGCAGTCACACAGGGGCCCCAGAGGTAAGGGGGCCCACTTCTATCTCCAAAACATTGGCAATTGTGCATTATGATAAGCTATGGTACTGCAAAGGGCCCATATATTGTTCTTCCACAAGGACACTCTTCTGTCTGTGTCCGCTCTTGGCCCTATGTATGGGATGGGGGATAACTTGCTGGTTGCTGGGGGGTCCAACCCTTGGGATCCTTAACATCCCAAGATCAGGGCTCTGGAACCTGAGGATGGGGCTCTGTAGAATCTCGTCCTGAATGGAGCAGAGGTGCACATTCTCAGCCTCCACTCCATTCATTGACTATAGGACTGCCAAGTACAGCTCACAGCTATTGACGTGCCCCCAGGGCCGTGGGGTACTCGGCAGCCGGGCCTCTGGTTGCTGGGGGATATCACGGTGGCTGGCCTGGTCCGTGGCCCAGGGCGGTCAATCAAAAGGGGGGAATTTATAGGGGATTTGGAAAGTGTTCGTGACGCCACCTGTGGATTGCGGCTAAAGGGTGCCGCCGCTGCGGAGCAGTCCTCTGGAGCTGGTGTTACCACAGCAGGGATGGTGTGGCTCTCCACAGGTAGAGCTAGCTCCAGGGTAGTGTAGTAAGTGTAGGTTGCGCTGGGCGTTGTAGTGCAGGGAGGGAAAGATGGCGCAGATAAAAGAATGGACGGAGGCAGTACGGTGCAGTCATCCGAGTCTTTACTCACAGTTCTTATGACAGTTCCACTGGTGCACTGTACAGGTGTCAGCCTCCCACGTCGCGCTGCATTCACCAGGCAGGGGTTCAGCCCTTCCTCAGGCAGATTAGGAGTACCTGACAGAACCCCACTTTCTTGTGTTCCTAGCTAGACCGTCTTCACGCTGGGTCTTCTCCCTCCTGCCCTGCGCTTCCCACTCTCAATCCCGCTCGGGTGCTCTGAAGTCCCTCCTGTCTTGTTGGAGTTCCCGGACCTACTTGACCCTCACGAGGATTAGAATGAGGCTTCGGCAACTGGCTATATAAGCCAGAAGCCTCCTATTTTCCCAGCCAAGACTTACAGTAACACGGCTGGACCAGGGGCCGGTCCCCTTCTTGCGGCCTACGATCCCTCTGTCTGCTGACAAATTCGGGGCGTACGGGTGCCGTCCTGCACTCGCCGTACCCCCTGGGATCCCTTCTTTAGAACGGAGCCTACTCCTCTGCTCCCCTCCTGGGCCTCTAGGACTGGGCCCTGCTTGTGGAGCAGAGCTCCTAAAGAGACTCTGCTCCCTGACTGTTCTCCACTGACTAACCTCACCTCAACTGCACTGCCATCCTAAGATGGCTTCCCTTTTATACCTACTACTATGGTGCTCCCCTAAACTGGTTCCCCCTACCTTTGGGTTCCCCCCACTCCAGCCAGGGACAGGGCTCAGCAGGAAATACAGTGCATCTTGCCCTTCCAGCCGGCCTGGAGCAGTGTAGTGTTGAATGGGGGTGTTGGGATTCCGGGCAGCACTCCCTCCTTACCTGAGAGAAGGAGACACCACACCTCTGGGTGAGGTGCAGTACCTCTGTGGCGACTGAACCCTCAGGGGCGCCACACTATTTCCTGCAGTCCCTTATACAATGAATGGAGCGGAGATCAAGCATGCGCATCCCTGCTCCATTGAAGACGAGGGTACAGAGGCCACGATCTCTGGATCCCTAGTGCCGAACGCTCCACAATCAGCTAGTTATGATAACTTGCTTTTTGGGGAGTAACCATTTATATAAATGGGAACACAAAAACAAGTGAGGTGGATGACTATACATACAGCTTTATTCAGTGGGTGATATGTGCAGGGCTTTCATTTAAAAACTGCATTTTGTATTTACTTGTGTTATCTTTGTCTAATATTTAAACTTGTTTTGTGATCTGAAACATTTAAGTGTGATAAACATGCAAAAGAATAAGAAATCAGGAAGGGGGCAAACACTTTTTCACACCACTGGACATACACACCTTTATATTCTGTCTCTATAACTTACACAACATGCTTAAAAATATATATAAACTTACACACATGTGTATAGCAGGATCACACTCCATGGGTATTATTTGTGATTATGAAGAATTGTACTGAATATCAAATGCTATTATTCAAGTTATAAAAGTGGCAAAATAGGATAACACGATTTATGTATTTTTACTCCTCAGGTAGAAAATAGCGCAGAGTATATTTTAGAAACCATTGATTCTCTTCAGAAGCATTCTTGGGTGGCTGATATACAGGACTGTATAGACCCAGGGTGAGTATTATGTCAAATATATTAACCCTTGATGCGCGTAGGTTCGAGATAATAATTTTCACCATTTTTTTTTATTTTCAGCTTTTATGATGTATCCTTAGGACACACAAACAAGAGAATACAGCAGCACTCTGTAAGAGCTGAGATGTATGCAAACATTAAATATATGAAATTTTAACTGCATTACTTCTATATACAATATACTTCTAAAAATAAAGTTACCTAGCACACAAATTGACCTATTCATGTTGGCCCATCAACCATGGAAAGGTCACCTATCCTATATAGAAGTAATGCAGTTCAAATTTCATATATTTAATGTTTGCATACATCTTAGCGCTTAGAGTGCTGCTGTATTCTCTTGTTTGTACATTTTGCAGTCATAGCAGCTTGCACCTGTTCACACTTGCTTTATCCTGTTCAGAGGTGCTGGTCAGTTTTTTGTATTATCCTTGGGATACGTCCTCAATGTCAGGTAGGTAAAGGCTTGAGAGATATGAAATCCACATTATTAATTAGATCAAATCCAAATTATTTTATTATGTCAAACAATTTCAGAAGTCCTTTTCTGGTTTTCTGACCCATTAAGCCTCTTAGTGCATGTGACAATTGTAATGTATTTAATTCTGACCATTGACTTGGCTGGGCTGTACAATACATTGACACATGGAAAATGATGGATGAAAAAAATGGTAAATGTTTTCTACTCCTGGAAGCAGAGACTCCATGAACAATGGGGTCTATCTTTTTAGATGAGGGAATTTGATGTAATAAGTCTATAGCTGGCGATACACTTTAGATGGCCTTTCCTCCTGTCCCTCTATACACATGCACATTTGATTTGGCAGAGCATGCATGTGTTCTCAATGGTAAGAGGAGAATAAGTTAATGCCAGACAGCTCTGGGGGCAGCCTTTCTGTTAGGAGAATGAAGGATTGAGCATGTTAAAATCCCCCCTACCTGACACATCTGCCATCGTGGGAGAGTTGGGACACTTCCATATACAACCCTGATTCTACAAAAGTCAGGACGCTGTGTAAAATGTAAAGAAAACAAGAATGCAATGATTTGGAAATCTCTTATCGCCATATTTTGTTTATAACAGAACATAGAACTCAGATCAGAAGGTAAAAGTTACATATTTTCCATTTTATTTGAAAAAAACTTACCCCATCTAGAAGTTGATGGCAGCAATACACCTCAAAAAAGTTGGGACGGTGAACAAAAGGCTTGAAAAGTAAGTGGTACTAATGAAAAACAGCTGGAGGGTCAATTTTCAACTAAGTCACATGACTGTGTTAAAAAAGGCATGTTAGAGATGCAGAGTCTCTCAGAAGCAAAGATGGTCAGAGGTTCTCCAATCTGTGAATGACGCGCCCCCAGGGCCATGGGGTACTCGGCAGCCGGGCCTCCGGTAGCCGGGGGAATATCACGGTGGCTGGCCCGGTCCGTGGCCCAGGGCGGTCACTGAATAGGGGAACTTATTGGTTGGGGGAAATTGTCGTGACACCACCTGTGGTCTCTGGTTAGGATCACCAGCGCTGCGGCAGTCCTCTGAGGCAGATGATAGGGCAGCTTAAGATGAAACGGCTCCCCACAGGTGGAGCAGGCCTCAGGGCAGTGTAGGAGATATATGGAGGAGGTGCGCTGGGCTTTGTAGTACAGGGAGGGAAAAGGTACTGGCGAAATGAAGGAGCGGAGGCAGTTCAGTGCTGTCATCCGAGTTTACTCACAGTTCCGTTCAAGTTCCTCAGGTGCACAGTACTGGTGCAATCCTCCCGCGTCGCACTGCGTTCACCAGGCAGGGGTTCAGTCCTTCCTCAGGCAGCTCGGGTGTACCTGGCAGAACCCCACTTTCATATGTACCTTCCTAGACCTACTTCACGCTGGGTCTTTACTCCCTCCTGCCCTGCGCTTCTCACTGTGAATCCTATTCGGGTGCTGCGAGGTCCCCCCTGTCCGTCGGAGTTGCTCAGACCTGCTCAACCTTACTCTTGGATTGAAGTGAGAGTTTGTCTCCTGCTATAGAAGTCAGAAGCCTCCGGTTTCTCCAGCCGAGGCTTGAAGCTACACGACTGGGCCAGGGGCCGGTCCTCTTCTTGCGGCCTAGATCCTCCTGACACCTGGCAGGTTCGGGATGTACGGGTGCCGTCCGCACTCGCCATACCCTCTAGGATCCCTTCTGAAGATCGGAGCCTACTCTCTGCTCCCCTCCTGGGCCTCAGTCCTGGGCCCTTGTAGTGGAGCAGAGCTCCTAGAGAGACTCTGCTCCCTGACTGTACTCCAACTACTAGCCTCTCTGTTCTCACCCACCCTAAGATGGCTTCCCTATTTTATATCTTTACTGTATGAGTGCTCCCATGAACTACTTCCTCCACCCACACCCACTACTGGTTCCCCCTAACTTTGGGTTCCCCCCACCCCAGCCAGGGTCAGGGCTCAGCAGCTGTGCTCTACATGTTGTCCCTCCAGCCGGCCTGGGGTAGTGTAGTGTTGGATGCAGGTGTTGGGGTTCCATGCAGCACTCCCTCCTTACCTGAGTGAAGGGAAGCACCACACCTCTGGGTGAGGTGCAGTACCTCTGTGGCGACCGAACCCTCAGGGGCTCCACATGAATAACTGCATCTGAAAAAAAAAGTTGAGGGATTTAAAAAAAAAAAGGTACTGCATCTCACCCAGAGGTGTGGTATCTCACTCTCAGGTATGGAAGGAGTATGGCTCGGGACCCTAACACCTGCATTCACTACACCACATTTCCGGGGCACAGGGCGAGATTGCTCCTACGGGAGAGCACAGTCCCTGATCCCTGGCTGGAGTGGGGGGAACCACCTGGAGAGGGGGAATCATGTAGTGGATGGGGTGGAGGACTTAGATCCTGGGAGCACTTGTAGAAGGAGGTATAAAAATAGAGACACCATCTTAGTTCAGTCAGACAGTGAGAGGAGGAGAAGTGACAGGAGCAGAGGCTCTGTATGAGCTCTGCTCCAGAGGCGGGCCTGGACAGTGAGGCCCAAGTCTGGGAAGAGAAGGAGAGGGAGCAGGACGGCTCCAGGAATGAGGAGAGAAGGGACCCTAGGGGTACGGGCCGTGCGGCAAGCCACCCGTACGCCTGCTGCTACCAGGAGGTAGAGGGGTCAGGCCAGATAAGGGGAACTGGTCCCTCAACTAGTGGAGAAAACTACGAAGGCTCAACTAGAAACCGGAGGCTGCAGTATTTCATGTGCTGTAAGTCAGAAGTCCACACCAGTCCCACTAAGAAGGTAGCCACATAGGACCCAGGGGACGAAACACACGTCGCCCGTCAAGGCCCGGGGGTACCGGATAGAAGTGTCGCTAGGTGTGAGGTGCAGGGAGCAGGCCAGAGAGAGGACACACAGAAGGGGGTCCTGCTAAATACTCCAGAGATACCTGAGAGTGGACTGAGCCCCTCACTGAGTACGCGCAGCACAACGTGGGAAGTTGCTTGGGCGTCTGTAACTTGAACTGCAATAACTGTGAGTAAAGACCCTGGGACTGCACTATCTTGTCTCTGTGTTCCTTGCTGCGCCAGCACACACTGCACTGGAACGCCCTGCACAACCACCATCATCCACGCACACTGCCCTGAAGCTACACTCTTCTGTGAGGAGCTATATCACCCTTGCTGCCAACCCATCAGCTTCAGAGGACTGTTTCGCAGCGGCGGCCTCATTAGCCGCACTCCACAGGTGGCGTAGTCGGACATTATAAACCTATAGATAAACTACCCTTAGATTGACCACCTGGGTCACGGACCGGGTCACCGCCACGGTGACTACAACCGCCAGCATATACAGGGGGCGCGTCAATTTTGATCTACGAGACCTTAAGGAGGCATTGCATTAAAAATGGGCATAATACAGGCACAATACAAATACATGATACAAATTACTGCATGTGTTCAGGAATATTTCCAGATATCAATCAACGTTCCTCTCCCTAAACTCCAGCAATTGGTCTCCTCACTTCCCAGACGTTTACAGACTGTTGTAAAAAGGAGAGGAGATGTTACACAATGGTAGACTTCACCCTGGCCCAACTTTTTTGAGATGTGTTGCTGCCGTCAATATCTAATTGAGTTAATTTATTCAAATAAAATGGAAAAATGTCCAACATTCACCTTCTGATCTGTGTCCTATGTTCTGCTGTGAATAAAAAATTGATGTAAGAGGTTTTCAAATCCATTGTATTCTTGTTTTCTTTACATTTTGCACAGCGTCCTGACATTTTTAGACTTTGGGTTGTACATTAAATGCTCATCCAGTCCTGTTGAAATTAGTGGGGTCAACTGATGTTAATATAATGTGTATGGGCACATTAGTAGTATGTTTACTATACACTCTTAGTTTTGGGTGTTCTTGAGTCTGTTCTTTGTTTCCTGCTGTATTTTACATATCATGAATATTACTGTCACAAGATATTATGTGTAACTGAAAGTGATGAAAAACAAGTATTATAGATTGTTTCTGACAGTGATGTCCGTATATTGCTTGCTCTATAAAAGTACTACTTCGTCAGAGAAAATGCTTAAGGCTGCGTTCACACATTGCGTATTTTCGCGCGCTTTTTTGCGCGCGCTTTTTGAAAATACGCAATGTGCTTTGTGTCTGCCAGCAAAGTGAATGGGGAAATTCTGTTAGAACTCTCCTGTTAGGCAAAAAGGTCATGTGACCAACAAAATAGAAAAAAACCTATCTAATCCTGCTCCGCCCTTCTGGCCATGCTGGACTTCATTGTAATTTCTACTCTTAAGCTAGCCAGGTGCTTTGTAACCTTTCTCAGTCAGTTTAGCTAGGTCTTTTGACCTTTATGTTCTATGTTGTGTGTTTGTCTTTTGACTGCTACAATTTCTGCTAGGAGGTGTCCATCTTTCTCCCAATCCCTAGTTCTTGTAGGGATCCCTCCCTCACATCTATAGGTCTTTGTTCAGACTAGCTGAGGACTTTAGCGGGTCTGATCGCAGGATCAGGTTCCCCATTACATCGTAGGGATCTAGCTTAGTTCTATTGTAGGGACAGATCTCCTGTCTTTCCTTAGTGCTTGTAGCCTATCATAACAGTAAGTCCAGCCCAAAAATATCTCTAAGGAAAGACCTCCAGTTTCCATCATGGTGTCGGTTCAGGATTTGGCTCAACGCCTGCAGGGACTCTCTCTGGAGGTGGCCGAGCTCCAGCAACACGTGAGTAGCTGTTCTGGAGCGCATTTTGTGGAGCCAAAGGTACGATTGCCTGATTTATTTTTTGGTGAACAACAAGATTTTTTTTCCTTTAAAAATGCTTGTTTGTTGTATTTTCGTTTGAGACCCAGATCCTCTGGTGATGAATCACAGCGCATAGGGTTCATAATGTCACTTTTGCGCAAAGAACCTCAGGGATGGGCCTTTTCTCTCCAACCTAGTGATCCATGCTTTAGATCAGTGCATAGTTTTTTTTCTGCTTTGGGGTTGTTGTATGATGATCCTGATCGTGTCTCATCAGCTGAGACGGAATTGAGACTTTTGAGACAGGGATCAGATAATGTGGAAAATTATTGTACTCACTTCCGTCGGTGGTCTGCTCAGGTGGGGTGGAACGATTCAGCTCTGAAAAGTTTGTTTCTTGCTGGGCTAGGTGAAAGGGTTAAGGATCTGCTTATTGCTTATCCTACACCTGGAAACTTGCAGGAGGCAATGCAATTAGCTATACGGGTGGACAGGAGACTGCGTGCAAGGGTTAATGAGAGTAAATCCTTTGCCATGTCAGCTCCTAGTCTTGAGAGTCTGTACTGACATTGGAGAGCCGATGGAGATTGGGGTGATGTCACCCCGCTCTCAGGAAAAAGACCGCAGGTTTTCTGAAGGTTTGTGCTTTTATTGCGGAAAATCTGACCATTTCATTAAGAACTGTGTGCTTCGTATAAACAAAGAAAAAAAAAAAAGAGGTCAGTTACGCCCGTATAGCCTGTTTAAATACTAAGGGGGTATTTCTTTCTGCTACTACTGCAGCTCAGGAAGAATTAATTGAATTTCGGGTATTTGTGGATTGTGGTTCTACTCTGAATGTGATTGATGGGGGATTCTTGGAAAAACTTAAATTAAAACCCAAACCTTTGTCATCCCCTATTGCCGTGGTTTCTGTCGATGGCTCTCCCTTGAAATGTGTTACTCACAAGGTTTTTGAATTTCCCCTCACTATTAATGGTATTCACCAAGAAAATTTGGATTTGGTAGTATTAAATAATTTGCCTTCTCCAGTAATTTTGGGGCTGCCCTGGTTAAAATTGCACAATCCTGTACTGGATTGGTCTGCTAATGAAATTAAGTCCTGGAGCCCTAAGTGTTATGACAAGTGTTGTAACGGGCGCATTGCTGCTGTGGATAAAGGGGAATTACCTGTACCTATTCAGGATTTTTGGAAAGATTTTTCTGAGGAGGAGTCGCAAATTTTGCCTCCCCATAGAGACTATGATTGTACCATTGAATTTGTCCCTGGAGCGACTCTTCCTAAAAGTTGTTCATTTAATCTTACTATTCCTGAGAGAAAGGCTTTGGAGGAATACATACAGACGAGCTTGGCCGCCGGTCATATCAGACCCTCTAAGTCACCTGTGGCTGTTGGATTTTTTTTTGTTAAAAAAAAGGACGGCGGTTTACGTCCTTGTCTGGACTTTCGCGAGATTAATAAAATTACTGTACGTAATCCTTACCCACTGCCATTGATTCCTGATTTGTTTAGCCAGTTAGTGGGGGCCAAGTGGTTCTCTAAGATTGATCTCCGGGGGGCATACAATTTGTTGCACATGAAGGAGGGTGATGAATGGAAGACTGCTTTTAACACTCCTGTGGGTCATTTTGAGAATCTGGTTATGCCTTTTGGTCTTACCAATGCACCAGCATTTTTTCAGAATCTTATTAATGACATCCTTAGACCTTTGATCGGCAAAAATGTGGTTGTGTATTTGGATGACATTTTGATTTATTCGCCTGATCTGGAGTCTCATTGGCGGAGTGTACGTGAGGTATTACAGTTATTAATTGACAATTTGCTTTTTGCTAAGCTGGAGAAATGTGAGTTCGCTGTACAGAGAATTCGTTTTTTGGGCTACATTATCTCCAGCGAGGGCTTTGAGATGGACCCGGTGAAAGTTCAAGCTGTGCAGGAATGGCCTAGGCTTATTGGTTTGAAATCGATACAGAGGTTTTTAGGTTTCGCCAATTATTACAGAAAATTCATTAAAAAAATTTCTATTATTGTTAAACCACTGACCGATCTCACCAGGAAAGGTGCTAATACGGTTCAGTGGACTACTGAGGCCATTGAAGCGTTTGTGTTTCTAAAGGAGAGGTTCAGCTCTGCCCCCATCCTTATGCAGCCTGATGTGACTAAGCCGTTTTTGGTTGAGGTTGATGCTTCTTCTGTGGGGGTCGGTGCGGTGTTGTCTCAGGAAAACAAGGATGGAGTACATCCCTGTGCCTTTTTTTCAAAAAAAATTTTCTGAGACTGAACTTAATTACGACATTGGTAATCGGGAATTGCTGGCTATTAAACTCGCATTTGAACACTGGCGTCATCTCTTGGAAGGTGCTGAATTTCCCATTCAGGTTTTCACTGATCATAAAAATCTGATCTATCTTGATGCTGCCAAGCGCTTGAATGCCCGTCAGGCTAGGTGGGCACTTTTTTTTTCGCGGTTTAATTTTTCCGTTACTTACATCCCGGGTACCAAGAATGTTAAAGCTGATGCGTTGTCTCGCAGCTTTTCTCCCATGGTCGGTGCTGAGGAGGAGGAGAGCGTTTTACAAGAAGGTGTTGTGATTGCTGCATTGGACTCCGTTTTGGAAGATGAGATTCTTAAAGCTCAGGAGAATGCCCCATCTAACACTCCCCATGGGAGGTTGTTTGTGCCTAGGACCTTTAGGAGAGATTTGTTTGTTGAGTGTCATGAGTCTCGGTTGGCAGGTCATCCAGGAATTTCTGAGACCAAGAGACTTGTGGGTCGCAGTTTTTGGTGGCCTGGATGGCAGAAGGAAGTCATTAAGTGGGTGCGTCAATGTACTGTGTGTGCTAGATCTAAGTCTTCTCATACTCCTGCTGCGGGGTTGCTTTGCCCTCTGGAGGTTCCTAGTGCACCTTGGACACATCTGGCTATGGACTTTATTACTGACCTTCCCTCCTCTGAGGGTTTCACGGTCATCTGGGTGGTCGTGGACCGTTTTAGCAAGATGTGTCACTTGGTTCCCTTCATCAAACTGCCCTGCACTAAGACACTCGCTAAGGGCTTTGTCAGGGAAATTGTCAGACTCCATGGTGTTCCTACTGACATTGTTTCTGATAGGGGACCTCAGTTCATGGCTAGTTTTTGGCGTGCCTTTTGTGACAGGTTGGGAGTTCATTTGTCGTTTTCATCTGGGTATCATCCTGACAATCAAGAGGGGTGGTCTGAGTTTCTGCCGCTTGCTGAATTTGCTCTTAACAACCATACATCCTCTTCTGCTGGGTGTTCGCCTTTTTTTTGTTGTTCTGGGAGACATCCGTCTTTTGGGTCATTCTCCAAATTGGTATCGGCTGTGCCTGAGGAGGAGAGTTTTTCCGGTGATTTGGAGAGAGTTTGGACGGATGTGCGTGGTAATCTTCAGGAGGCTAACAAAAAATCTAAGAGGTACTTTGACAGGAAACGTCAAGAGGTTTTGTTTACTGTTGGTGACATGGTTTGGTTGTCCTCTAGGAATCTGCGGTTGAGGATTCCTTCTAAAAAATTGGGTCACAAGTTTGTAGGGCCCTTTAAGGTGCTTCAGGTGGTTAACCAATCTGCTGTTAGGTTGGAGGTTCCTACCTCCTGGAAGATTAATCCGGTGTTTCATGTTTCTCTATTGAAAAAAGCTGATGTATCAGATAGAGACGCCACTGCCACTGTTCCTCCGGTGGTGGAGGACGGGGAATATGAAATTTCCCGCATCCTTAATTCTAGACTTTATAGAGGGAGTTTGCAGTATCTCGTCGCTTGGAAGGGTTTCGGTCCCGAGGATAACTCATGGGTGAGGGCGGATGATGTTTCTGCTTCCAGACTTGTCAGAGCGTTTCACAAGAGGTTTCCTGATAAGCCTGGGCCTAGGGGATCCGGAGGATCCTCATAGAAGAGGGGGTACTGTTAGAACTCTCCTGTTAGTTTTTTTCTATTTTGCTGGTCACATGACCTTTTTGCCTATTTAATCCTGCTCCGCCCTTCTGGCCATGCTGGACTTCATTGTAATTTCTACTCTTAAGCTAGCCAGGTGCTTTGTAACCTTTCTCAGTCAGTTTAGCTAGGTCTTTTGACCTTTATGTTCTATGTTGTGTGTTTGTCTTTTTACTGCTACAATTTCTGCTAGGAGGTGTCCATCTTTCTCCCAGTCCCTAGTTCTTGTAGGGATCCCTCCCTCACATCTATAGGTCTTCGTTCAGACTAGCTGAGGACTTTAGCAGGTCTGATCGCAGGATCAGGTTCCCCGTTACATCGTAGGGATCTAGCTTAGTTCTATTGTAGGGACAGATCTCCTGTCTTTCCTTAGTGCTTGTAGCCTATCATAACAAATTCACTTTGCCGTTCAGACACTGTGTAATTTTACGCAGTGGGAAAGCGCAGCTGAGTAAAGAATTGGCATGTCAATTCTTTACGCAGCTGCGTCCTGCGCTTTCTCACTATTGTGCCCATTATAAGCGATGGAATTACGCAGCGGTGTTCACACACTGCGTAATTCCATCGCTTTTTTACGGAGGCGCAGGATGGATACTCACCTACCCGATGTCAGGAGAGAGGCGTCCGGTCCACTCCAATCCCGCGCTTCCAGCATCTTCCGGTGAGCCGATCAGCTGTTAGCTAACCGGCTTGTAACCGGACGGTCAGCTGATTACAAGCCGGTCAGCTGACAGTCTGCTGATCGCTTCACGGCAGATGCTGCATGCGCGGGACGGAGCAGACGCGTCTCTCATCCATCGGGTAGGTGAGTATCCATAGTCTGTACATACACTGCTAGGGACACACACACACACACACACACACACACACACAACACATAGACACACAGGACACATAGACACAGACAGTACACACACGACACACAGACACAGACAGTACACATGTCACCCTTCATTTCACACTGCGTTTTTTGCTGCGCTTTTTTACGCAGTGTGTGAATGGAGGTGCTTTTTTTACCTGCATAAAAAAACGCAGGTAAAAAAAGCAGGAACATACGCAGCGTAAAAAAACGCAGGGAAATACGCAATGTGTGAACGCAGCCTAAAGGGGGTTTCCACTTTCAAAAAAGCTGTCCCCAAACTATTACCGACATCTCAAAGAACAAACACACATACAGTGGTGGCCAAAAGTATTGGCACCCCTGCAATTCTGTTAGATAATACTCAGTTTCTTCCTGAAAATGATTGCAATCACTAATTCTTTGGTATTATTATCTTCATTTAATTTGTCTTCAATGAAAAAACACAAAAAGAATTGTCCTAAAGCCAAATTGGATACAATTCCACACTAAACCTAAAAAAGGGGGTGGACAAAAGTATTGGCACTGTTTGAAAAATCATGTGATGCTTCTCTAATTCGTGTAATTAACAGCACCTGTAACTTACCTGTGGCACCTAACAGGTGTTGGCAATAACTAAATCACACTTGCAGCCAGTTAACATGGATTAAAGTTGACTCAACCTCTGTCCTGTGTCCTTGTGTGTACCACATTGAGCATGGAGAAAAGAAAGAAGACCAAAGAACTGTCTGAGGACTTGAGAAACCAAATTGTGAGGAAGCATGAGCAATCTCAAGGCTACAAGTCCATCTCCAAAGACCTGAATGTTCCTGTGTCTTCCGTGCGCAGTGTCATCAAGAAGTTTAAAGCCCATGGCACTGTGGCTAGCCTCCCTAGATGTGGACGGAAAAGAAAAATTGACGAGAGATTTCAACGCAAGATTGTGCGGATGGTGGATAAAGAACCTCGACTAACATCTAAACAAGTTCAAGCTGCCCTGCAGTCCAAGGGTACAACAGTGTCAACCCGTACTATCCGTCGGCGCCTGAATGAAAAGGGACTGTATGGTAGGATACCCAGGAAGACCCCACTTCTTACCCCGAGACATAAAAAAGCCAGGCTGGAGTTTGCCAAAACTTACCTGAGAAAGCCTAAAACGTTTTGGAAGAATGTTCTCTGGTCAGATGAGACAAAAGTAGAGCTTTTTGGGAAAAAGCATCAACATAGAGTGTACAGGAAAAAAAAATAGGCATTCAAAGAAAAGAACACGGTCCCTACAGTCAAACATGGCGGAGGTTCCCTGATGTTTTGGGGTTGCTTTGCTGCCTCTGGCACTGGACTGCTTGACCGTGTGCATGGCATTATGAAGTCTGAAGACTACCAACAAATTTCGCAGCATAATGTAGGGCCCAGTGTGAGAAAGCTGGGTCTCCCTCAGAGGTCATGGGTCTTCCAACAGGACAATGAACCAAAACACACTTCCAAAAGCACTATAAAATGGTTTGAGAGAAAGCACTGGAGACTTCTAAGGTGGCCAGCAATGAGTTCAGACCTGAATCCCATAGAACACCTGTGGAAAGATCTCAAAATGGCAGTTTGGAGAAGGCACCCTTCAAATATCAGGGACCTGGAGCAGTTTGCCAAAGAAGAATGGTCTACAATTCCAGCAGAGCATTGTAAGAAACTCATTGATGATTACCGGAAGCGGTAGTTCGCAGTTATTTTGGCTAAAGGTTGTGCAACCAAGTATTAGGCTGAGGGTGCCAATACTTTTGTCCAGCCCATTTTTGGAGTTTTGTGTGAAATGATCAATGATTTGATTTTTGCTTCATTCTCTTTTGTGTTTTTTCCTTGCAAGCAAATTAAATGAAGATGATAATACCAAACAATTTGTGCTTGCAATCATTTTCAGGAAGAAACTGAGTATTAGCTGACAGAATTGCAGGGGTGCCAATACTTTTGGCCTCCACTATAGTACTCTCCCTCGTCGGGTCCAGAGCTGGCTCTCTGCCGCTACATCAGTCTCTGTGTTTTGGCGGCAGTGATGACATCACAACTACAGCACACATCACTGCTGCAGGCAATCATT
Organism: Phyllobates terribilis; assembly: GCF_046119375.1. Taxonomy (NCBI): domain Eukaryota; kingdom Metazoa; phylum Chordata; class Amphibia; order Anura; family Dendrobatidae; genus Phyllobates; species Phyllobates terribilis. The sequence continues at coordinate 828,019,021 of NW_027362762.1, read as the reverse complement.
GAGCTCAGCATCTCATGTTGTCTATATCAGCAGAATTGCTGAGCTCAGTGATTGGCTTCAGCGGTGATGTTTCAAAACACGTCTGCAATTCTTTGAGGGCCACCTTGTTTTTAAAGTGGAAAACACCTTTTATCTAAAAATGGCCATCTACTGATGAAGCAGAAGTCAGAGCAACATTTTTATAAGATACACACAACACTGAATGTAGCAGTATAAGACACTGACCATATTCAGACCCGCAATTCAACAGGCCTATCAATAATCGTGTACTTGCTATATGGACCAATGTGGAATGGCAGACCATTCGGTAAGACACATGAAAAAGGAGAACCACCGAATGATAGGTCCAATCAAACATACTGATTTAAATAAATACCTTTATTGGAGTTATGGTTAAAGTGGCACTACATGCACAAGGAAAGCCGCATTACAGTGACCAAACAAAATTCTGTACAGTGTTGTTATATTACAATTTGTGCTGGACTATGAAATATGCTAGTGAATACCAGAGGTAGGTAAATGCAGGACTGATGATCAGTTATACCATTGATGGAAAAGAAGTAATAAATAGGCTTAGATCACCAAACAATCAACTCCAGGTAGAATATGAATGGCCAAATCATGTAAATATACTTAATGTTACGGAGAGGAAAATTCCATATGCTCCATATCCATGACCATTCATGTGCCCCATATATATTTATGTGATAGTCATAATAATTCCAGAATTCTGACTCAAATCATGAAAAGAGTTTAAAGTATATACCTGCACACTAGTCCAGCATGTATGAACGGCACCAAGCGGCGTAACCCTGACGCGCGTTTCGGACACATGTCCTTACATTTTTATAATTAGAATTCTTTTACAGAAATATTTGCATTTCTCTGTTTTATTGAACTTGCAATATTAACCAATGCGACAATAGGAGATGTTGCCATGTTGGATGTCACATTAGAATTATTTCCGTAGGAAAGATGGTAGATTGTATAGTTAATGCGTCTTATGATCCTGAAAATACATAAATCGCCAATGACATTAGGAACGCAGGTAAATTATAGTTTCTTTCCTTGCAGAGATAGTGGAGATGACATAGAACTTTCTTCTTGTGAGCAGGGCGCATGTCTGCCCAGTCGCGTCTCATCATGTAGCTGTGAGTTTCTTGCTGAAGGTAAGGATTTATTTCATGATGCTGATTAAAATGAACCAGCAGCCAGTACTGAAAAAGCATTGTAAAGTCAGTGACCTAGGTAGTGACTAGCATCATACACGTCTGCAGGGTATTTCTGCTCCTCACATCACTTATTCCTTGCTCCTTACTAAAGAGAGGAGGGGTGCCGCACGCAGAACACACTTTATAAACCAAAAAGTAGAATGAAGAACAAGGTAAATACACTGCCGCCTATTTATTTGGATGGACACCTAGTACTGTATTTTTCCTTCAGCTAGCACTGCATGGGAAATGTGAAGCCGCAGACAGCCTACCAGTCATTGAGCGGATTGCTGGGGGTGACAGCTAACAGACCTGTTACTATCAGGTTCTCTCCAGTGATTCTTCAGTCAAAAAAGAGGTTCCTCTGGTAGGATGTACATTTAAAGTTGGGTTTTCAGTTTGTATCTCTTATATATGGCCAAAAAGCACACCTTCATGTATCAGCTAATTAGCACGATTCAAAATCGTGCACCCATTAGTCACTGCATGCTTACATGGTGTCCACATCATACAGCATCCATGACATGAAAACCCAGATAAAATAAGGGCGCCATTACATGTGTGGGTCAGCCAATGGTGGAGCGCAGGGTGTACCGGTCATTGCAGATAGTTTGAAGCATGCAGGTATAGATTCAGGACAACAATTAGCAGTGTCCTGCGTAGCATCTGCAGCATATCCAAGATTTTGGTTATTTGATTTATTTTAAAAATAACCTTGTATAATTCAATCCTTGGATCATCACATTTTCTATACTGTATTTTTTGGACTATAAGATGCACTGTTGGCAAGAAAAATTGTTGCTAAAAAGTGTGTGTGTATTATTGCCTAGAGGCTGCTTATTGTGATCGAGGAGAACACTGACATAGGGACCTTCCCAATCACTAGTAGAACTATGCAGTAGTGCAGTTCTCTCTCCTCCAGCCTGACACTGATCCGTCTGAGGGCAGGAGAGACCGCCTTCAGGACCTGCACATCCACACATGATTAGTTTAAAGACTTTTCTGATCATGTGATCAGTGACATACTTGGAAGGAACTTCAAAATGTGGTAACATATACACTTCACTTAAAATTTGTGTGTTTTTGTTTGTTTATGTAGCAGGGCTGTATGTGTGCATACGAATGTAATAGGGTTGTGTATGTATGTAGCAGGACCGTGTGTGTATGTAGCAGAAATGTGCGTGTATATACAGCAAAGCTGAGTATGCATGCAGTATGCTTGCAGCAGTGTTGTGTATATGTGTGCACTGTAGAGAGTGTACATAATGTGCATGCTGTAAAGCTATATGTATAATACACATGCTGCAGAGAAACACTGTTAGGACACGTCCCCACTATCAGTATGTGGTCAGTATTTGGCCAGTATTTTTCCTCAGGAGTGGAAGACAAAGCCAGGTGAGGTACAATCAGAGAAAAGGTATAATTGAAACAAGTCACCAATTCTGCATTTATCACCCACTCCTGGTTTTGGCTCCCACTCCTGAGAAAAAATACTGACCGAATACTGATAGTGGGGCTGTGGCCATAAACTACCTCCCTGTTCTACCCTAATGCAGTGATATTGACCCCTCCACTTCTTTACACCACCAGGTAAGTTTTTTAATTAGTAGGAAATATGTTTTTTCTATTCTCTGATAATTACACCTGAGGTGTTCTTATAATACTGTGTCATAAAGTCCAAAAAATACGGTAATTACCATTGGTCACTAACAACCAAAATCTCTGTCATTATCTTTTAACTGGATTAAATGTAGATAAAAGTAGCCCAAACCTGCCAATTTCAGCAGGATCGGAAGACCGTCTGATTTGTAGGGTGCACCCTGACTGTCCTCTAACAGATGATGTTGGGGGATGTAATGATTGGACAGTTGGCATTCACATGCCTGATGACCCAGGCAGCGGTTCTCTCATAGAGAACATGACCCAGGCAGCGGCTCTCTCATAGAGAACATGATCCAGGCAGCGGCTCTCTCCTAGAGAACATGACCCAGGCAGCGGCTCTCTCATAGAGAACATGACCCAGGCAGCGGCTCTCTCATAGAGAATATGATCCAGGTAGCGGCTCTCTCATAGAGAATATGATCCAGGTAGCGGCTCTCTCATAGAGAACATGATCCAGGCAGCGGCACTCTCATAGAGAACATGACCCAGGCAGCGGCTCTCTCATAGAGAACATGACCCAGGCAGCGGCTCTCTCATAGAGAACATGACCCAGGCAGCGGCTCCCTCATAGAGAACATGACCCAGGCAGCGGCTCCCTCATAGAGAACATGATCCAGGCAGCGGCTCTCTCATAGAGAACATGACCCAGGCAGCGGCTCTCTCATGGAGAGCATGACCCAGGCAGCGGCTCTCTCATAGAGAACATGACCCAGGCAGCGGCTCTCTCATGGAGAGCATGACCCAGGCAGCGGCACTCTCATGGAGAGCATGACCCAGGCAGCGGCACTCTCATGGAGAGCATGATCCAGGCAGCGGCTCTCTCATAGAGAACATGACCCAGGCAGCGGCTCTCTCATGGAGAGCATGACCCAGGCAGCGGCTCTCTCATGGAGAGCATGATCCAGGCAGCGGCTCTCTCATAGAGAACATGATCAGGAGAGATTGTAATGTGTATTGCCAGTTTTACACAGTAGTAAGAGCACAGACAGCGGGAAGATAAAATCATTAGTCTGTTTGTATCAATGATTAACCAGAGTCATGTCAGACCTTACAGCAGCCATATTTGTAATTAACCATGAATATTAATATGATCTGTCTAGTTTTTGGCCCTCACGGCGGAAAGCAATAACTTTTCTCATTTCTGCCATGTTTTAGAAAGATTAATGATCCTGTTATTAGCTCTATGTGCAGGATCCATAAACAGAACATATGGGATACAGGATGGTGCTCTGCTGTTACCACACAGTCACAATTCAGCGGGATGAGAAAAAACCTGTTAATTTTATGCACTAATATATTTTGATTTATTAGTAGCCATTGTTACATATTTGATTCCGTGGTTTCGATTTGACTTTTGCCTTGTTTGCACTTTGGTTTAGTAATTTAGCTCTAGTAAATAGATGGTCCCACTGACATACAATTATAGTTCTGTATCAATCCTTGTAAATGTATGATGGGTTTCAGTAAATGAAATATGTAAAATGTGGTGCATGCATTATGCACTGAGCAAGATATTCTTCTACTTATATCAGGATCTTACCGACCGCTTGAAATGTGTGGTCAGGATGTTTCTGCAATGTCTGCCATTCCTCATCCGCCACCTGCTGTAACTCCTCAGATCCGGAGCCGGGAGCATGCCTCAGCAGACCACCTGATACATGTCCCTCTAGAGAACTTTCTGCAGACCCTGGAGACCCCTGCATCTAACCAAGGAGCAGGTACACTAAGCAGCTATTTAGAAATCGATTCATCTCAATAACGATCACCCGGATTGTTCTTTTAATTAAAAAGAAAAAATAATTGTCTGGAGCTGGCTTGAAGTGTGTAGCTGCAGCAGATGAGCTGACCATGGAAACAGCAAAAAGAAAGAATGAGATCATTAATAACTAGTTTTATGGAACTAAAATGATTTGCTGCACTGTTGTAACTAGTTTAGATCTAACTTGTTATAATTAATTAATGTTTGTGCAAATATAGCATCTAATTAGTTACTGTACCATATCATGTGTGGCGAACTTTACCGACATCTAGCAATCTTTGTCTTGCTCCCAGTTTCTTCTTAAAATATTAGAACGATGATCAGAGAATAGATCTGTGTAGAGCACATGCAGCAACAAAAAAAAAAAATCTTTATTTTTATTTTTTTTTATCTATTCCTCGAAAAACTACTTTGTTGTAATATGCAAATGAAGGTGCTCAGTGCGCTCTTGGCATGGCTAAATGGCTCTGTGCAATGTTGCACCCATTTATTTAGATTATGGCTACTCCTTCTAAATTGATAGCGCTGGATGAAGATAAACCTCCTTTATGTCATCACTATCGCTGTTCAGAAACGAGAAGACACCTCACTCTCTCCTTGCTGCTGACATCACTGCTTTCCCTTCAAGGCAGGAGTGAGGACACACATCACTCTCTACTCGCTGCTGAAATCGCTCCACCTCCCTGCAGGGTTGACAGCTGTCAAATTCCTGGACACTCTCCATAAAAGTAAAGCCGTTCTTTCCCCTGTCCGTAAAAAAAAAAATAGATGTGTCTGTGATTTTGTAAAGGTTGGAGAAATTTGTTCAGATTAAAGGGGTTGTCCGGCCTTAGAGAGACTCCAAACTTGTAGTCTATGTGACTGCAGATTTGTGAATCCTCACATTGCGCACACTGCTCTCTGAGGATTCTCCGGCGCAGCCCTGCTTCTCTGCTATCACTTCAGTGTAGGAATGGGCACACAGATCACTCTCTTCTTGCATCTGACATTGCTCACTACACAGCTCTACCCAAGCGATGACTGCAGCGAGGAGAGAGTGATGTGACTTTTCACTTCTGCACAGGTAACAATGCACACAAGTTTTATCTTTAGACAATGCTGGCTCTGGGAAAGCCAGTGCTGTCAATCAACATAGCAAGAGTGACCATAACCTAAACAAGTGGGTGGAATGTTGTACAGAGGCATTTAGCCATGCCAAGACTGCACGGAGCACGCTCGTTTGTAGAAAAAAGAGAGCGTGAGTTTCTTAAAAAATTCTGATCTTTATTCCATCATATTAAAAGCAAAAGTAGGGATATCCGTACATAAAGTATTGCCGTCCTACTGACGCATTTCTGGCCGAAGCCCTTAGTCATACACGGTATTTTTTTCTGCTTCACCCTCGTTTGTAGATTACAATAAAGTTGTTTTTTGGAGCAACAGATTTAAAACCAATTTCAATTTAACTCTCTATTACTGGCCTATTTACACAGGCTGATGGGAATGGAACGATCGTTAATATGATTGTTCTGTCACCATACAGCATCATGTCATTGGCAGCAAATTTCCTGTTTACACTGCATGACGTGCTGCCAAGAAAAGATGATGGTTACGCCAAAAATGGAAGAAAAAAGTGCTGACTAAGAAAAATTCAGCTATGAACAGCTTTATTCACCCAAAAATGCCACAACATTTCATCCCAAGTATTGAGGCACAAAGATTGCAGTGTTTTGGGGTAAATAAAGCTTTTCATAGCTGATTTTTCTTGGATTGAGTAATGTGTTTTTTTCCATCTTTAGTAGATACGAGATCCTTAGACTCGGACCTGACACTGCGGGTACCAAACCTTATGTTAAAGGGACTTTCCTGCTGCTGCTGATGGTTCATACAATGGTCCAATCACCCAACGAATAAGTGTTTTGCTAGTTTATCAGTTGATCAACATGATTACACTAATAATAATAATAGCTAACCAATAATAAGGATCGTGCATTCTTACAAACGCTCGTTTACTGAGTGTCAGCTTATCTCAGCACATCTTTGTTCTTCAATCAGGCATTGTGGTTTTCTCTCTGCTGCATGCAAATAAAATTCTCCTTTGGCCACAGCCCCACTATCAGTATTTGGTCAGTATTCGGTCAGTATTTTTTCTCAGGAGTTGGAGCCAAAACCAGGTGAGGAACAATCAGAGAAAAGGTATAATAGAAACAAGTCACCAACTCTGCATTTATCACCCACTCCTGGTTTTGGCTCCCACTCCTGAGAAAAAATACTGACCGAATACTGACCAAATACTGATATTGGGGCCGTGGCCTTTAAGTCATATCTGTAAAGTGGTTTCCTTGGCTTAAAGGGCTTATCCAGTTTAGAACCTATTTTCATATTCCCTGTTAGGGAATTGTAAGATAATAGACGGTGGTCATTTGTTAAGAATCCTTATTTCTTAATCACAGTGAAGAACAGAGCAAACACAGTGGTAATACCTGTCCTGTATTAAGCAGGCAACCTATTCATTTGGATGGGCATAGTGTAGTGCCTAATTTTCCCTGTGGGGGCGCTTCAGAGAAATTATAAATGACTTCTGACGCGCCCCTGGGCCTGTGTCGCGCTGCGTTGCGCACGCGGGAGCTTACCCGGAGCCGGATCTCTTGAGGGTTGTAGTCTCGTGGCGGCGACCCGGTCCATGCCCAGGGAGTCAAACTGAGCGGCGATGTACTAGCAGTAGATGGTTGGTGACTACGCCACCCGTTGAATGCAGCTATGGAGCTGCCGCTGCGGGGCAGACCGCTGAGGCCGGTGGAAGGATGGTGCAGCGTGGATGGTATAACCCCCAACGGGAGGGGTATGGCCTCAGGGCAGCCGACGTGGATGATGGGGGTAGCAGGAACCACTCAGAGACGGTGCGGTGTAGTTCAGGGTCTTTACTGGTGACAAAGATAGACCCTCCCGGAGTACTTGCTAGTGATAGGGGCCTGGTCAGTCCTTGAGCAGATGGGATTTCCCCTGGCCAGGCGGAGTTGTAGGCCTTCCCAACTAACTGTACTCTTCTGGCTACCTTGCTAGAGGCGGGAATAAGTAGCCCACGTCCCTGAGTGTACCGTGTGGTGCTCACCCGTATGGCCGGTGACTCGGGGCCTTCTAATGGCTTCCGCTCCACGATGGCGGTGCTGGTCCCACGCGTGTGACCGTGCCTTCGGGCTTCTGGGCCAGAGGACCTGAAATCCTCTGCCGGACGGTTTCTGCTGCTGGGTAGGAGTTAGTCCCCACAGCCTCGGACTCCGGGTCCGGTTAGAAATCTTCTCAGTCAGGGCGAGCTCTGTAGCTGCCAGCCCCTGACTCGTTGTAACACTGCTCCCCACAGAGCTCCTGATGTTTCTTGCTATGCTGCTTCTCTTCTCTACTCTTGTTCTGTCTTCTTTCTCCCTCACTCTGCCTCAGCCCCGGGTTTATATAGGGGAAGTCCTTCCCCTCCCAAGACTGGGCAGGAGGTGTGGCATGCACAGGATCCCTGACCAAAGGACCTCCCACCTGCTCTCAGACGTAATATCTCTATCACTGTGGCAACCAGACCCCTGGGGTGTCACATTCCCCCCTAGTGAAATTTAGTACTCCGGGACTAAACATATTTTTTAGAAAAACATAACAAGGTATAGCAATAACAATACAACAAGAAAAACACATAAGATGGTTACGGCGTGTCCGCAACCGGGTGCAGTTTTGAAAAGCAAGGTGTCCATTTCACCAAAACAGGGAGACGTAACCAGGTAGGGGCCTGTCCTGCCCCGAGTCCTTAACAGTCTTTAGTCCATCCTGGGTTACGCTCCAACTATGTACAAGGATTCCCGATAAATCCACCAAGGACTCCTAAAAAGAATAGAAACACAAAATTATACACAAGCAACTATAAACAAGTAAACATTATAAGATAGCTTAAACATTTAGATCCTCCAACGTGCGGGTAGCTGGCCTCTAGTGGCCCTAGTGGACCTACGGAGCTGACTGTCTGGCCCTGAACTACAGGGTGTAGGAGCTGTCAAGGGTAAACTGGGCAGCTGTCTATGGGCCCTCTGGCTCACTAGGGGTATGGCAGGCTCACTATAAGCAGAGGGTTGACTTTCCGGGTCTGCTTGTGTAGAGTCTTCTGCCTCCTGGACCGGCTGTTCTTCCAGCTCTACCGGTTGCTCCGTAGGTTCTTGGGATGATGGTTGGAGGAAGGTGAGTACGGGTACCACAACTGCACCATTGACTTGAGTCCAAGACCGAGGGAAGTCCCCGAGCACGGTACTAACCATATCTTCCCTTTCCTCTACGGGTCGATGGTCTTCTTGTTCCTCTTCAGGGTTCCTCAGTTGTTCGGGACACTTCTTCAGGTGGTCCCGGGATACAATGGCTGTGGTTTCCCCTCCGTCTTTACTGATGGTACAGACCTTCGGGCTTTCGTGGCTTGAGGGCAGTACGGTGTACGGGTCCTTCTCCCACTGGTCGTCCAACTTGTGGAGCCGTCTCTTCCTCTTCAAGACCTGCTCTCCGGGTACCAGGGGAACAGCGGGAGCATACTGGTTATAAGTTTTCTCTTGTCTTTCCCTAGCCTGACAGAGACTTCGCTCCACGCTCTCCTGTACTCTCCGGTACTGCTGCTGCCTCTCTGTGTCCCAGTCTGTTTCTGGTGAAGTGTCCTCGGGTGTCAGGACTCCCATTTCCAGGTCAACAGGTAACTTACCAGGTCTTGCCCTCATTAGGTAAGCCGGGGTACAGTTGGTGGAACCTACCGGGATGTGGTTGTATAGGTCCACCAGATCGGGCAACTTTTCAGGCCACAGACTGCGTTCTTCCAGGGGCAACGTTTTTAGAAGATCCATTACCACCTGGTTCATTTTTTCACAAAGTCCGTTAGTCTGCGGATGGTAGGGTGTCGTCCTTATCTTCCGGCAGCCATATAGATTGCAGAATTCCTGGAAGACCTCCGCTTCAAAGGCAGGTCCCTGGTCCGTCAGCACTTGGTCCGGGTACCCGTGTGGACGGCAAAAGTGCTGCTGGAAGGCTCTAGCTGCTGTTTGAGCCGTTAAGTCCTTGACGGGGACGACAACCAGAAACCGGGAGTAATGATCCACGATGGTTAACGCGTAGACGTAGCCACTTCTGCTTGGGGTCAGTTTTACATGATCCAAGGCTACCAGTTCCAACGGTTGCCGGGTGGCGATGGACTGCAGGGGAGTCTTCTGGCTGGCGCGGTCCTTCCTTCTCAGGTTGCACGGGCCACAGTCTCTGCACCACTTCTCAATGGTTCCCCTCATGCCTACCCAGTGGAATCGCTCACGCAGCAGGAACTCCAGCTTCTTCCACCCGAAGTGTCCAGCTCCGTCGTGGTATGCCTCCATCACCATGGCTGCGTCTCTTCGTGGCACCACTACTTGCCAGAGTAATTCATGCGTCCGGGAGTTAACCATTCTGCGGCACAACTTCCCTTTGTAAAGGAACAGTCGACTCTTCTCTGCCCATAGTTGTTTGGCTTCCTCCGGAGCGTCTGGTTCAAGGCGAGCCTCCGGCCGAGTCAGCATCTCCTTCACCAGTCGGACGGCAGGGTCGCTGTCTTGCGTTTCCGCCCAGTTGTAGTGAGGTAAGGGGTTCAACGTAGCAGCCTGCTTACTCCTTACCCGGTGGGAATACTGGATAGTCCCATGACGGTGGAACGCAGGGAGTTCAATCTCTTCCAGTCCCTCCGGATCTTCTCCTTCGTCCGGCAGGTTGGGCATCCTGGACAGGGCGTCCGCGTTAGTATTGGAGCGCCCTGCCCGGTATTTGATTATGAACTCGTAGTTGGACAGACGGGCCATCCACCTCTGCTCCAGGGCACCGAGTCTTGCCGTGTCCAGGTGTGTCAACGGGTTGTTATCCGTGTACACGGTGAACCGGGAAGAAGCAAGGTAATGCTTAAAGCGCTCAGTGACTGCCCATACCACGGCCAGGAACTCTAGCTTGAATGAGCTATAATTCTCGGGGTTCCTTTCAGTGGGTCGCAGTTTTCGGCTGGCGTAGGCGATTACTCGTTCTTTCCCCTGCTGGATCTGGGACAGTACGGCTCCTAGCCCGATGTTACTGGCGTCGGTGTAGAGGATGAAGGGCTGGCTATAATCCGGGTACGCCAAGATTTCATCCCCCGTGAGGGCCATCTTCAGCTGGCGGAAGGACTCTTCTTCTAGCTCTTCCCATTTGAAGGGCGGCTTTTGGTTCTTGGCCTTCCGGGACTGGCCTATCAGGAGGTCCTGCATAGGCGCTGCCTTTTTGGTGAAACCGGGAATAAACCTTCGGTAGTAGCCTACCAACCCGAGGAACTGCCGCACTTCTTTTACGCTGGAGGGGCTTGGCCATCCCTTAATTGCGGTGATCTTATCGGGGTCGGGAGCCACTCCGTCAGCGCTCACCACGTGTCCCAGGTACTGCACCTTTGGTTTCAGGAGGTGACACTTGGAGGGTTTCACCTTTAGGCCGTAACTCGCCAGAGCTTCGAACACCTCCGCCAGGTGTTTCAGGTGGTCCTCATAAGTTTTGGAGTATACAATGACATCGTCCAGGTACAACAGGACCGTCTCGAAGTTTCTGTGGCCCAGACAGCACTCCATTAATCGTTGGAAGGTTCCTCGGGCGTTGCAGAGTCCGAACGGCATGCAGGTGAACTCGCTAAGTCCCATCGGGGTGGTGAATGCGGTCTTCTCCCGGTCCGCCTCTGCTACAGGAACCTGCCAGTACCCGCTAGTGAGATCCAAGGTAGAGAAGAAGTTAGCAGACCTTAAAGCAGCCAATGACTCCTCTATCCTTGGTAAGGGGTACGCATCCTTGTGTGTGATACGGTTGATTTTCCGGTAATCTACACACATCCTCATGGTGTTGTCTTTCTTTTTGACTAAAACTAGCGGGGCTGCCCAGGGGCTACAGCTATCCCGGATTACCCCAGCCTCCTTCATGTCTCTAAGCATCCCCTTGGCGTGTTGGTAATGTGCAGGGGGTACGGGTCGATACCTCTCTTTTATGGGAGGATGATCTCCCGTGGGGATGCGGTGTTCTACCCCCTTGACTCGCCCGAAGTCTAACGGGTGTTTACTAAACACTCTCTCATACTCTTGAACCACCCGGTAGACTCCCTGTTTCTGGTGGGAGGGAGTGGAGTCAGTTCCCAAGTGTAGTTGCTGACACCAATCCTCCATTACTTTCTTAGAGCCGTTACCTTCCTCCGGGTGAGATGGAGGCAAGGGTTCCACAGACTGTATAGAGTTTTGGTTGATGGTATATAATTTTGCTAGCGTGGCATACCGGGGCAGGTACACTTCCCTCTCCCCGATATTGATTATGCGAACGGGCACCCTCCCATGGCGTACATTGACCACCCCCCGTGCTGTCAAAATGGTGGGCCTACTGTCTGAGTAAACTGGTTCTACCATTGCCTGGTAATCTCTACCTCTCAGACCAATAGCTGCCCGGCACCAAATCATCATTTCACTTTTTGGGGGCATGGCAATAGGGAAAGGGTCACACATTCTTACGCTACCAATCTCACCGCCGGAGAGTTCCACCTGTTGCCGTCGCATCAGTGCCCGGATCTCTTTCTGGAGCACTCGCTGCTCGCCGGAGCTGGCGTTCTTGGCAACCTGCTGTAGAAGGAAAATCACTTCTGCAAGACAATTCTCAATTACATTAGTTCCTAGAGTTATTTTTGGGTGGCTCTCATGTTTGTCAATGTCTACAATGATCAGTCCCTGTGCTGCCAGTTCGACTCTACCGATTTTGATGGTCACCTCTTTAAATCCGATTTGTGGCACGGGCTGGCCATTGCTGGCGATGATACTCAAGTCGTCGTCAGGGTAGCGGGTAATATCCGAGTCATTCCAGTACTGCTTAAAGAGCACGTACGGGATGGTGGTGACCTGTGACCCGGTGTCCAGTAGGGCACTCATGGGAATGCCATCCAGTACCACAGGCAAGACTGGACGTCCTCCCACATATCTGTCGCGCCAGTTCGATGGGCCTGGTGATCTTTTTCCTGGGGGTTGGCCCTCTACCCCAGGTTGTGCCCGTTTAAAGAACAGTACCTTTCCATATGTCCGGGTTGATTGCAGCGGCGGCAGATGGGTCGTCCGTCCTCGCTGTATCGGTCACTGGGTCTTCCTCTGGCCGGTGGGGTCCTCCTTGGTCGACGCCACGGGATGTCCTCCGGTCCGGATGCCAGCTGGATCTTCCCTGGGGTGGAAACCTGTAAAGACTGCACAGTTCGGGTTAGCGCAGCAACGCTCTTAGCTAGCTCTTGGACCTGATGGCGTAGGTCTGGAGCCGGGTCATTGTCCAAAGCCTGCGCATCAGCTCCCACAGGCCCTGCCGACAAGGGCGCCGCCTCCTGGTGGTAAGTGATAGCTGGGCGCCTGTGGGTCACAACGCCACCCGGTGCCGGTTCTCGGAGCACCCGGATGGCTCTGTCCTTGAACTGTGCAAAGTCCAGATGGGGATCTTGTAAGGCCATTGCCCGCAACTGGGTTCGGTGGGCATTGCAATATAAACCCTCTATAAATTGTTCAGTCAACAGCCTGTCCTCGTTTCCCACCCCATCAGGGTCGGTCTGCTTTATGGCCCTCAGGGCCTCTTGTAGGTTTAGTGCATAGTCCCTTATACTCTCATGCGCTCGCTGCTTGCACCCGTAGAATCTAAGCTTAATCTCGGCTGAGGTGCGGGTATCAAAGGTGTCCTTCAGCCGGGTTAGTATCCCTGCGACAGTCTTCCTCCCAGGTGGCCAGGATTTTACTTCCCTTTTGGCTGCCCCGGTTAGTTGGGCCACCAGGATGCTCACTTTTTGCTCTTCTGTGAGGGGGTACACCTGGAAGAGGCTATCCAGCTTTTCTCTAAAGTCATGCAGGGTATGTGACTCCCCTGAGTACTGGGGTAGCCAAGCTGCTCCCGGGATATAGGGCATGGTGAAGGGCATAACTGCAGCAGCGGTGGCGCTGGCGGGGGTTGAGGCAGTGAAGCTCTCCTCCGTATCCGACATCTTCCTCCCCCCTAGTGGACCGTGGCCTACCTTGCGATGATCCTGTTCCGTAGGCCGCGGCTCCGCAGTGGATCGTCAGGGTTGAGGACCTTCCGTCGCGCTCCGGTGACGTCGGCGTCTGCTGGGCTACTTCCAGGACCTTACGCAACGTCCGGACGTGAGGCGGGGCTTCAGTTCTCGCGCGCTTTCGGAGTCCACGCCCCTCTTCTTCCCGTGCGGCGTCCTCAAGATGGCGTCCAATGGCGGGAAAACTCCACGGATGGCGGGAAGAAGGTCGAAGATGGCGCCGGATGGCGGGAAAACTTCGCGGATGGCGGGAAGAAGGTAGAAGATGGCGCCGGATGGCGGGAAACCTCCACGGATAGCGGGAATCTTCACCACTGGTAAGTTTGAACAGTCTTTGCTTTTCAGGCACGCAGTACCCGGTGGTTGCGGGCACGAAATCCTGCCGACTACGCCAAAGTTGACGCGCCCCTGGGCCTGTGTCGCGCTGCGTTGCGCACGCAGGAGCTTACCCGGAGCCGGATCTCTTGAGGGTTGTAGTCTCGTGGCGGCGACCCGGTCCGTGCCCAGGGAGTCAAACTGAGCGGCGATGTACTAGCAGTAGATGGTTGGTGACTACGCCACCCGTTGAATGCAGCTATGGAGCTGCCGCTGCGGGGCAGACCGCTGAGGCCGGTGGAAGGATGGTGCAGCGTGGATGGTATAACCCCCAACGGGAGGGGTATGGCCTCAGGGCAGCCGACGTGGATGATGGGGGTAGCAGGAACCACTCAGAGACGGTGCGGTGTAGTTCAGGGTCTTTACTGGTGACAAAGATAGACCCTCCCGGAGTACTTGCTAGTGATAGGGGCCTGGTCAGTCCTTGAGCAGATGGGATTTCCCCTGGCCAGGCGGAGTTGTAGGCCTTCCCAACTAACTGTACTCTTCTGGCTACCTTGCTAGAGGCGGGAATAAGTAGCCCACGTCCCTGAGTGTACCGTGTGGTGCTCACCCGTATGGCCGGTGACTCGGGGCCTTCTAATGGCTTCCGCTCCACGATGGCGGTGCTGGTCCCACGCGTGTGACCGTGCCTTCGGGCTTCTGGGCCAGAGGACCTGAAATCCTCTGCCGGACGGTTTCTGCTGCTGGGTAGGAGTTAGTCCCCACAGCCTCGGACTCCGGGTCCGGTTAGAAATCTTCTCAGTCAGGGCGAGCTCTGTAGCTGCCAGCCCCTGACTCGTTGTAACACTGCTCCCCACAGAGCTCCTGATGTTTCTTGCTATGCTGCTTCTCTTCTCTACTCTTGTTCTGTCTTCTTTCTCCCTCACTCTGCCTCAGCCCCGGGTTTATATAGGGGAAGTCCTTCCCCTCCCAAGACTGGGCAGGAGGTGTGGCATGCACAGGATCCCTGACCAAAGGACCTCCCACCTGCTCTCAGACGTAATATCTCTATCACTGTGGCAACCAGACCCCTGGGGTGTCACACTTCCTTTCTGTGTTTTCCCCTTCTAACAAATAGGTACTGCTTAAAGTAAAGAACCCCTTAATCCCCTGGAGAATGCATAATGCAAGTCAATAAACGATAGTAGTATTTTAGTGATGAAATAACGTATTTTAAACCTTTGTGGCATTAGATGAAGAAGGGGAGAAAGACGCAGAGATAAACCTGTTGGAGTATCCATGGTTCCATGGGACACTGTCGAGAATAAAGGCCGCTCAGCTTGTGCTCGCTGGTGGAAGTCGGAGTCATGGTCTGTTTGTCATCAGGCAAAGTGAAACGCGTCCAGGAGAGTATGTGCTCACTTTCAACTTTCAAGGCAAAGCAAAGGCAAGTGTGCTATGGAAAAATTCTTCCAATCTATTGAAATTATCGCAAGAGAGGCCGTAAGTTGCGTATGCTCCATTCAAGATGAAAACTTTCTGTTTAAATCCCAATTTAAATATGCTCCTCATAAAGTAATTGGTCAGGTTTCCTACTTAGGCCAAGTTATTATTATTATTATAGCACCATTTATTCCATGGCGCTTTACATGTTTAGAAGGGGTATACATAGCAAATACACTTACAATAATCTTGAACAAAACGAGTCAGCGACTGGTACAGGAGGAGCGAGGACGCTGACTGTGAGGGCTCACAATCTACAAGGGATGGGTGAGGATACAGTAGGTGAGGGTAGAGCTGGTCGTGGAGCGGTATAATGGAGCAAGGGTTACTGCAGGTTGTAGGCTTCTTTAAAGAGGTGGGTTTTCAGGTTCCTTTTGAAGGTTTCCACGGTCAGCGAGAGTCTGATATGTTGGGGTACAGAGTTCCAGAGTAGGGGGGATGCATGGGAGAAATCTTGTATGCGATTGTGGGAAGAGGAGATAAGCGGGGAGTAGAGAAGATCTTGTGAGGATCGGAGGCTGCGTGCAGGTAAGTACTGGGAGACGAGGTCACATGTATGGAGGAGACACGTTGTGGATGGCTTTATATGCTATGGTTAGGGTTTTGAACTGGAGTCTCTGGGTAATGGGGAGCCAGTGAAGGGATTGACAGAGAGGAGAGGCTGGGGAGTAGCGGGGGAACAGGTGGATTAGTCGGGCGGCAGAGTTTAGGGTAGATTGGAGGGGTGCGAGAGTGTTAGAAGGGAGGCCACAGAGCAGGAGGTTGAAGTAGTCGAGGCTGGAGATGATGAGGGCATGCACTAGTGTTTTTGCAGTCTTTGCTGAGGAATGTGCGGAAAGTTCTTACATTCTGGATTCTGTTAGGATTCCACATCCAAATGCTGAGACAATTTTTTGAAATTCCACAACTAATGCAAATGAATGGAGTATTTTATATATTATTTCTGTGCAGAATAATAAAAGCGTTGCAGGTTTTACATTCTACAATGTGGATAACATTTCCTCGGATACCGCATGGAAAACCAATGTGCAGATTCGTTACAGAAATCCCAGTTTCTACTGCTGATTCTTTTAAAAAACACACAGAATTTCCCTACTCTGATCCTTAGCGTTAGAGCGTAGTCTTAATCTACATTGACGTGAATTGTTCATGAGCTCATGGGAATTTGTCATCAAAGACCAGGTTTATTTTATATTGTCATATTTTTTATTTTGTGACTTGGATTTATCCATTCTGACCACCAGTACTGGTTCTGATTCAGAATCTGTCTCCCATAAGTGACACATACGTCCTACTGAGCTAGCGGATGATTGAGTCTCTGGCCCTTTTAGTTGCCAGGTATGGATAAGTCTAGTACCTCCTGTCAATTGTGTACATTTTTGGTCCTTCAAAGACCAAACACATTTTGTAGGCCTTCCACGTAAAAGCGAAGCCGTCTCCCCTTCAGCTTTTTCTATTCTATCTGACCATGCAAATTCTAGTTCTGTCAGTAAATCATTCTATTTTGTACATGGTCCTCCAGTATTTTCTGTGTGCATGGGCACAATCTACCGCTGCTTGACTTCTACCTTCAAGAGAAACAAGTGTTTCGAAGATTTGGATTTTAATGGTGATTTTTGTTTCCTGAAAATCCATTCACTGGCTGCAGTGTTTAGAAAAACAAACTTTGCCTTACTCACCCTCACCGGGTCCAGCACTGAGTCTCTGCTGATGCTCCCGGTTTCTGTGATTGTTTGCAGTGCACACATCACGTCAATAGCGCTGCAGACAATAACTGAGCTCAGTGGCTCTGCCGAAGTTAATGATACGAGCCACTGAGATCACTGATTGGCTGCAGCACTGTCAAGGTGACATCAGCGCTGCAGACAATAACAGACACTGAGAGCAGTGGCGGAGACTCATTGCGAGATCCAACAAGGGTAAGTAAAGGAAAGTTTTGTGGTTATTTTTGTTTTTCTAACCAACTGCTGCTAGAGGAGAGGTGGAAAACCCAGTTAACCTACTCAACTCTTTTGTTTTCCTGGTGACAAGCTACATGTCATAGGTGTGTGGCGACTGCTGATCTCCTAACATGTCTATTCAAGTGGTCCTCATGGTTGTGTTAAAGTTGAGGCACTAATTGTTCTATACAGTGGCCTAGAGAAATGGTCTGTTTAGGAAAAAAAAAGGTGAGGATCTATCACAAGTGGTGGCATTTCCTCTAACAGACTACAAGGACACTTTTTCTTCATTGAGCAAAGTGAAGTCAATGAAGGCAGAAAACAAGTGGTCTAACATTAGTTTTGTTGGCAGCTGCCGTATGTCTTTAGCTGGCGGTATGATATACGATAGTAACTCCCAGACTCTGTTATTGGCTGCCTCATGGATAGCCTATGGTCATATACCGTGTTAGCAGTCTTACACTAAACTATTATAGCTGTATTATAATTTACTATTATGTATAGTAAGAAATGTGAGCAAAATAAATCTGTAGTACTTGTCACCATCGGGTGTGCCGCCATGTGAACTGAGCAAATGCAGAACAATCTAAGTAAAGTCCAGCCCTCCGAATCAGGTCTTGGAAAAAACGTTCATCTTTGTTAGAACCAGTCCTCATCCTGTTTGCATGAGCCGCTGTTAGGAGCTATTCCACCCCACATGTACCAGATTGTGTGCATGTCTGCAAGTCAGTGTCCCTCCTCGCTGCTGAGATCTCACACTGCTAAATACAAGCTGCAGATGTTAGTCAGGCGGTGAGAGCAGAAACTGAATAGATTAGAACTCAAACTCTCTAACTCTATTTCTGGACTCATAAAATTTTAATTTAAGGATTATACAGCCAATCTGACATTGATTTTCAAAGGAAGTACACCAGCTTCATCAGGTCTGAAAGATGTACTGTATGCATCTTATACTGTGAAATCTGCTCACACATCCGCTTTAGCAAGTGATATAACAAAACCTGTTTTTCTGTTTGTCTTTTTTAATTGTTGACTTTAACAACTACACTTTCCATACTTTTCTGACGGCTGCAGCAGTGTGGAGAATTGTACATCTAGAAAATGTGTTCATGATGTAGATTGCCGGCGCCTGATCACTCATAGATGTAACTGTCATTGTTAAAGGGATAATACTGTCAAGCGATGGCGTATTGCTGGGATATGCCATAATTCTATGATCAGTGGGGGTCCGACTATGGGAGGTCCCTGGCATGTGACACCTAATGGTCATAAACTGATGGTATATCCTAGCAATGTGCTATTCCTTTATAACATGGGGATCATGAGGATAACCGCTTAACTCTAATCATAGAACTCCATATGTTAAAGTCGATATTTTCATGAGTTTTTAGTTTGTACTATTAATACGGTGAAAAGGCTTTTGAAATAATAACTGTACAGGTTTTTAGTGTTCTTCCTTTGTTTTTCTCAGCACCTGCGATTGTCGCTGAATGAGAATGGTCAGTGTCATGTGCAGCATCTTTGGTTCCAGACCATATTTGATATGCTGAAACACTTTCACTCCCATCCAATACCTCTGGAATCTGGTGGCTCTGCGGACATCACTCTGCGCAGTTATGTTGTTGCACAGAACCCATCAGCCGGTAAGACTTGCTGGTTTGCTTTACAGTAACCATCTAGAGAAAAGTTGAAATCTCCGGAGGAATGTGAGCCCACCACCACTTTTAGTGTGAGCGGCTTCTTCACCACAGTTGACTGTCCAGGTCCCAAAGAGCAGATGTCATGAGCTGCATGGGAACCTGTACAGGAAATTATTCTTTACTTACGTACATTGTGCAACTGCTATATGGTTTTTCTTTGCATTTCTGCTCCTATCTTATGCCACTTTGTTTAATATGGACAGTGTACAGACAAGTGATATCAAACTAGCAGCCCGGGGACCACATGAGCCCTCTTGCCAAAAATATTCAGCCCTTAGGCGTAGATACATTGTTAAGATGCAGCACTTTTCCCAAAGTAGCAGTCATATACCGTGGGGGAAATAAGTATTTGATCCCTTGATGTTTTTGTAAGTTTGCCCACTGACAAAGCCATGAACAGTCTATACTTTTAACGGTAGGTTAATTTTAACATTAAGAGATAGAATATCCCCCCAAAAAATCAAGAAAATCACATTGTATAAATTAGATACATTGTTTGCATTTTGCAGTGAGAAATAAGTATTTGATTCCTCTGGCAAACAACACTTAATACTTGGTGGCAAAACCCTTGTTGGCAAGCACAGCAGTCAGACGTTGTTTGCAGTTGATGATGAGGGTTGCGCACACGTCAGGAGGAATTTTGGTCCACTCCTCTTTGCGGATCATCTCTAAATCATTCAGATTTTGAGGCTGTCTCTTGGCAACGCAGAGCTTCAACTCCCTTCATAAGTTTTCTATGGGATTAAGGTCTGGAGACTGGCTCGGTCACTCCATGACTTTACTGTGCTTCTTTCTGAGCCACTCCTTTGTTGCCTTGGCTGTATGTTTTGGGTCATTGTCTTGCTGGAAGACCCAGCCATGACCCTTCTTCAATGTTCTTACTCAGGGAAGGAGGTTGTTGGCCAAAATCTCGCGATACATGACCCCATCCATCTTCCCTTCAGTACTAAAGACACTTATAAAGGGGATGAACAATTCTGAAACTGCAGCAGTCATTAAAAGAAGCATTTTGGGATACATTTTGACAAACCACTTGTTATATTAGTTGTGTCAAGCTATTTAAATTGTTCTTGTTTCATTAGTTTATTGCAAACAGCAAAAAATTTGTACATTTCTCTAATAAATCTAATTAGTTAACTTACAATGGGGGGGTTCAATAATTTTGATTACAACGGTGCAACTGATGGTTAATAAATCATGTCTTTTATTCTTTTTAAGAACCTGGACCTTCTAGTGTTGGTTTCCAGCAACAAATCTGCAGGACTGAAACCCAATCCCAACACTACTTCTCTACTTCTGGTGGAACAAGCATCCAACCTGTAACTCCTCCAGAAAACTCATCTTCCACTCCCCACCCAGCATATCACAGAGTGGAAGGGACTCTTGGTACCAGAAGTCGAAGCAACAGCGCTGAGCTTTTGCTAGAATCATCTAATGGAAGCACGGAAGACTACCATGAAACTGATGGGTCTCGGAGTAGGACAAGAGCTGTCGAAAATCAATATTCTTTTTACTGAAAAATACCATTTTAAATCACAGCACTAATAGTTTTCCACATTTATAATTTGAGTAATATGGGCGATAATTATTAGTAAGCCATTTGATGTTATTAGAAGCCAAACCAATAACAGAACCCAAACTGTATTACCAGTTATATGAGAAACTGGTGCCATGGAAGTGGCATAGGCTGGTAGTAATGCCCCATTTTACCTGTTTGAGGTCCAGTTGTAATTGAAGTTGGCTGCAGATTATTGAATACTAGCGTTGAGCAAAAAGATTATGAGGACACTGGTAAGGCTGCGGCGTATCAGTAGTCGATGGACACCGTACTAGAGCCCTTTGAACTTCGAAATGCCAACTTCCCTGGCCCTTCTTCTGAATAGTAGGCCCAGTACAACAGTGGTTGTGGCACAATGCATGCATGATGTGGCACCGGGTGTACTAATCAGAAGAGGTGCCAGGGATGAGGACATATAGGAGGAATTTGAAGAGTTTTTATCCGGTGGCCACGGACAATCGATGTGGACTCTGTACCTGGATCCTGCAAAACCTTTTGCTTAGTTGTCTAAATGGATACATATATTGTAAATTAGTGCATCATGTGTTGAACATGGATTACGTGTTCTGCTCAATTATGATAAGGACTGCTTAATTCCAGTCCTTATCAGAAAGGCTAATATATAGTTGTATATTGCAAGTTTGGGAATATAACAGAAGTGTCAGCGACCTTCAGCAGCTGCCACAGGCCGCACTTTGGAGACCCCTGTCCCCACCATGTTTCTTTTCCTTTGATTCACACACAATGACTCAGAACATCTAAAATCTAATCCTCCTCATTTCTTGTAGCAAAAGCACAAAGGTGCACAGCACAACTCATTCCTGCACGGTTTAGGCAACAAGTATGACTATACTGCTGACACTGGCAGCTGCAGTGCTTATGGACACAACTTACATTTCATTCTGCTCACACACTTAAAGGGATATTCCCATCTCCAAGATCCTATCCCAATATGTAGTAAATGTAATAATATTATCAAATACTTCCAATTAGAAGTATAGTATAGTTCTTCTGATTCGCTATGTCGCTTACCTCATGTGCAGGGCATTGCAGTAGCTTAGGTATCCATGGTTATGACCACTCATATAGTGACAGTTAGTTAGTGGTCTTAACCATGGATACCTAACCTACTGCAATGCCCTGCACATGGAGTAAGTGACATAGTGAATCAGGAGAACTATACTATACTTCTAATTGGAAGTATTTACTAATATTATTACATCTACTACATATTGGGATAGGATCTTGGAGATGGGAATACCCCTTTAAGTTGTGTTAAAAGTGCAATCTAGTGTGTTCATCACCATTTACCTTGACTTTTCATGAACTTGGGCCATTGTCACAAAAACCCCATAAAAGATGTTGTAGATTGTAGTCTTTCATAGAAGAGACACAGACCCTCTGCTATGGAAATCGGGCCATTCAAAGGTCATCCACATGCATCATGTTACATAGTGCTGTGTAACTAGTCAGCAAGCGGCTCCACTCTCCAGCGTCTGCCAGATTAGCACCAGCAGAGTAAATTGTAGGTCTACATGGGTCCGGGGTAATTGAGCAGATATACTTGTAGCCCCTGTGCTGTTCTTATAAAGCACGGTATGTATTTTTTAATAAATGTTGCTTATCGAATGGTAATGTTTATTAAAGTGTACCCCGTATTATAAAACTGCCTTCCATAACTCAATAGTATAACTGGAGGTAAAATATTTTGTAATTTTTCTTATAGAATAAAATGCTGATTTATAAACTTATCAGGTTCCTCACCCATTCACTCTAATTTCAGTGGTAAAATTTCCATAGAGACTACGTTCCCACAATGAGTTTTTGGTGAGCTGTGTATGCTCCCATTATTTTACTTAATGGGAGCAGAAATGGTGCAGAAAAATCTGCGCATCAAAAGCTCATCGTGGGAACGTCGCCTTAGTCATTAAACAAATTATAGGAATATTCTTACATTGCATCTTGGCTTAGTTATATATATTAATATTTGGTTACAGCACAAAAAACGGATTCATAAATCAATAATGCGACCATGACCACATTAAAGTTTTGATCTAACGTTCTAATTGAAAATATTTAAAATATTACGTTTCAGATTTGCAAGACAATATTCTTTTTATTTTGCAGCGCTAAAAAGAGAGCAGAAAAGCAAACTTGCAATTAACTTGATTAATTGCTTGCACCATTAATTAAAAAGATACCCTTTTTATTATTTATTTGTGATTTGTTGCATTAAGTGTCCAGCTTTTATCTTATGATCTCCGAGTTGTAATGATACATTATCAAATATAATACTGGTAAATGTCTATTCCTAACAACAATAACATAAGTGGAAATAAATATTTGCCCAAAGATCAATGATAAAATTATCCTATGAAATCAGTTGTTTATACTTAAAAAAAAAAAAATATTAGTTGCCAATTTGTTAAAGGGGATGTTAGGCTGTGATCACCAATTTTTAAATGCCCTTAGGGGCATACTCTGTTTGGAAGCATCATCTTTTAGGAAGATCGGAAGGAGGCTACAAAGAGCATTGCTTAGTAAGAAAAAACATGGACTTCAATGGGAAACATGCGATGCTTCATTTCCCATGTGGTAGGGCTGGTGGGGAAGTGAACACTAACTTCCAGGGTCTTTCATCAATTAAAGCCTAGCTCTACAACCATCAGCAGTGGGATGTCCTGGGAGCATTTTACCATTAGGCGGATCATTTTAGCCAGAAATGATTGGTCTATAATGGACAAAACCCTTAAGTGTACATAGCAAATTATCAGTTTGATCGGTATTCCTGGTATGATCAAATATGTTTTCATAAAAGGTCCAATACTTGTGATGATGTAAACCATCTGAAGCCTCTTATGATTATGGTAGCTGAGGAAGTCATACACCTACTGATCTGATATTATCCTATCACTATGCCATAAAAATCCTGAAAAACCCCATTAAGACAGTTGAAAGCCATAGCTGTAATGATGTCAGAAACATCTCTGCAGAATCCTGCTGTAAGGTATTGTTCTTTAGTTTTTTATGAAACAAAGTATATATATTATATTAGCTAGTAACAAAAAAAGGATCAAAGTATTGTCCGACATCTAAAGTTTTTAGTTATTTCTCCCCATATGATCTGGTGGCCACAGTAGCCCATGATCTCTGACCATATGTGGTCACCATCTATGAAGAAAAGCCTGCAGACCTCAGAAATTCATTGTTTGGTAGATTTGAAGCCCGGCTCTATTTGTGCATTATAAGACCCCACTGGATTAGTACTGTGAATGGAGAGTAGGCATTAACTAGTCAGATGGACTCTGTGTTTAGTTCTATCATTTGGCTTTATTTTACATATTCAAGAGAATAAAAGCACCTTTGGTTTGATATGAATTCTGTTACCACAATGAAGACAGTCAATAATTACTATGTTTCATTTTTTAGAGAACCTTGTGTACATGTAGACCAAGTGTAAACATTTGTGTTGTTGTATAATTGTTACATAATTTAAAAACTGCCAAAATACACATGTAAGAAACAGAGGTTTTGGTAAGGTAATGACTATTTCTATGTTTCCTTTCTCTTAGTGTTCGTTGCTTTTAAAGTCGTTAAGAAAAGATGCTTAATTACGTCTTGTTAATTTCATATGTAACGTGCAAGAAGAGTTGATAAAAACATGTGGAAAACGCCTGGACCTGAATTTGTTAACTCAATACAATGCAATATTCATAGTCCTTTCAATAAAAGTGCCCATGTACACAACACATAAACGTTGACAAGAATAGACTATATAAATCATAATAAACATTTGTCAGATAAAATGTAACAACGAATGATCGTTTTAGCGGACCAATCGCAGGCCATTGTCATCGGAATTAAAGTTGGCCGTGTTAGATTATTTTGTCTGATAGCTGAATGGAAGATCGTTCCCTTGCTTGAAATAATTTCCCTTTAAAAATTGTTGGTTGAATATGTATGGCCAGACTGAAAGACTGCAACAGCCAATATGAGCTGCAGCGTAATTTATCGGTCAATCATCCAATTATTTTATCCAATATGAATTGTCATATTAAGAGTCTCTTTTGCAAATTTTAGCAACATCTTAGATAATATCTAAAGTCTGTAAAATCTGCCAAATTAGGCGAGACTGAACAACCAGGTGATGTGTTTGGGTACCTCCCCATCTACAGCTGATATCGGAGAACACAAAAATCAAGAAGGTGGAATTTCACCAGGTGACCCTTTGGGTTTCAGAGAAGATAAGCAGCTGTTGTCTGAAATCTGCACAGGATCAGGCAGTTTAAATTTCAATGCCAAATCTTTTTGTTTTCAGAGACGATAAGCTTCTAATATAGGTGTCTTGCAGTGACCTTCTCCACTCTCCACGGGTGGTATTCAGCCGGTTCTCCCTGGTTTGGGGGAACCGGTTGAGTTAAAATTGCTAGCCACCTCCCAAACTGGCAAGAAGCAATGCCCTGATCGGTACTGAAGACTGGGGGCAATAATGTCATACGCCAATGACACCTGACGGCTTTTACGCACCGTATATGGAGCAGGAAGAGGATGACATGGGAATGCTGGCAGGTAAGAAAGATCTTGTTTTTTTATTTGTGAGTGTGTTACAGAAGAGAGGCAATATGGGGGACACAAGACCAGGATGGGAGACATAGGAGCCCAGGATAAGAGACCATGGGGGCCCAGGATGGGGTCATTATTACAGGAAGGTGCCAGTATGGCAGAAATTATTACAGGATGGAGCCAGGATGGGTGACATAATTACTGTATGGGGGCCATCATGAGGAACATAGATTATTGGTTCGTGGTGGCAAGTTGGAGACCTAATTACGGTAGGGGCCAATCAGGGGACATTATTACTACTGTAATTTAATTTACTTTTGAGGATACTGTTTTCCATATGGGGGACAAAAGGGAGGTCCTGTTACTTTGCAGGGCGGCACTATGTTGCTTTTTTTCGCCATCTGGCACAGTGTAGAAGTCGGGGGGGAAAAAGTGGGGAATGTGCTGTAAAAGCTATAGATGAGTGCCTGTTACTTTCTGCAGAGAGGAGTCCTGGCTGGAAAAAGACATAGTGGTTTGCTCCGGATGAAGAAGAAAAGCGAAGATGAAGGACTTCACTTAAAAACATCACTAGTAAGTCACTCTATTACTTGTACACTTACACTATACACTTTATACTATATATAGAGCTCCTGTGTATAATGTCACTTGTGATCCCTGTATTACTGTTACAGAAAGGGGGCACGTTAGGTGAAGTGGATCCTCCAAGCCCAAGGTCCATGTGGGCATACAGGCCACGGGCGTCAGTGCAGCATGTGGGTGTTGCACATGGAAAACAGCAGAGTTCCTGGAGGCAAACTAAAAGTCTTAAAAGGGACCTGAAAGCTGCATGCAGACATGTAGAGGTGAACTGAAAGTTTGAATGGGATCCTGGAAGCCGCAAGCGAACATGTTGAGGCAACCTGAAAGTCATAAAGGAGTTCAGGGCACAGGAGACAAAACTCCAGAGTAACAAGAAAGTCTAAACACCATGGAAGCCGCAGGCAGATAGGAGGCGTCCTGAAAACCACTGGACAAACAGCAAAGGTCCTAGAAGACCGGGAACAGGTAGCAGACAGATCTCCAGAGTAACCTGAAAGTTAAATAGCATGGAAGCTGCAGGCAAACAGGTGAAGATCTGAACACCACTGGCAGGTTGCAAGGTTACTGGAAACTGTAGACTGTGCACAATCAAACTAAGAGAGTTACTAGAAAGTTTTATTACAATGCCAAAATACAATGTGTGTCTTGGGGGGCCTTATATAGGCCTAGGAAATACAACACATTGAGAACGACAGGCTACTTTCAAAGCCCTACGTGGAGCACAAGAAAATCCAGCGGACCGGGGCAGGTGCATAACAATTACCTGTACACTACACACTAGATACAGAGCTGCTGTGTATAATGTCACCAGTGGTAATATTAGTGTTATTAGTATTGTGTTTTTTATTAATGATCAGTATTGTGTTATTCAATGACTATCTGGTGGTAATATGTGATCTGGCCATGGTGTGATGGTATTTGTTCCTTGTATGTTGTATTATTCGGTCACTATGTAGTGGTAATATGTGGTCTGGTCACGGTGTGGCAGTATTTCTCCCTTGTATGGGGTATTATTCATTCTCTATGTGGTGGTAAAACAGGTGCTTCTCACAAAATTAGAATATCATCAAAAAGTTAATTTATTTCAGTCCCTCGCCTGCCATTCTGGAGGACTATAAATGGAGCTTTGTATTCGGCTATTTCCATCAGTTCCGTCCATAAGTCTATTACCATTGTGTGTTATCAGATGTGGGTGACCACCTCCAAATTCAAAGTCTTCCAGAACAGAGAGTTTGGAGGCCTATTCTAGTGATCTATGGGGGTCCCAGTGATAACACATTTATCGACTATCACCTGTGGACAAGTGATAAATGTTTGTGGTGAGATACTCACTGACTTGCAAAAAAAGCGGACTAGTGGGCACAACTAAGCTTATAATAAGGGGTGCTACAGAGAGATCCCTGCAATGTAATAGAGAGAGAAAGACGCAGGAGGATCATAGTGCACACCCAGATATCTCAAAAAATGCAAAATTGTATTAAACATGATTGACAGTGAAAAACAACTCAGACAAAAAAATGTAAAACATTTTAAAATGGGCAAAATACACATGAAGAGGTTTGATGCAATAGTCCAGTGGTGGCCAACCTATGGCATGCATGCCAGAGGGGGCACCCAGAGCCGTCCTGGTTGGTACGTGCGCCATTTCCTCACCACTGCTACCACTCTTCTCAGCCCGGGCACCATCCCCCTCTCACTTGAGCCACGGCCTGATGGGAGCCAGGCACGCGACCTGATGGGAGCCAGGCGTGCAGCCTAGGAGAGTGGCTGCGGCACTAGTGAAGTGCTGACAAGGGTGAGGAGATGGAGCATGTGCCCACAGGTAGGACTGTAATATGTGAATTCCAGATCAGCGTTGCATTATTATTATTTTAATATGGGGCCATTACACGGCGTGCAGCACCATGTGGGGCCCATTACAAGGTGTGGAGCGCTGTGTGGGACCCCTTTGAGCTGCGTGGAGTGCTGTGTGGGGCCCACTGTGCTGCGTGGAATGCTGTGTGGGGCCCATTGTGCTGCGTGGAGCGCTGGGTGGGGCCCATTGTGCTGCGTGGAGCGCTGGGTGGGGCCCATTGCGCTGCATGGAGCGCTGGGTGGGGCCCATTGCGCTGCATGGAGCGCTGGGTGGGGCCCATTGCGCTGTATGGAGCAGTTCGTGCATTTCTAGGAATGGTGGGATACTATCAGCGGTGTATCCAGAATTTCGTCATGACAGCCGCACCCAGACCGATCTTCTTAAGGGCACCAAGACGGCAATAGCCAAATGGTCTCTTGAAGCAGAGATGGCGTTCCAATAGTTGAAACTCAGGGCTACATGACTTCAACTTTCAGGTGGAACACAGGCATGGCAAGCTGCATGGCATCGCAGATGCACTGTCTAGACTTCCCTGTTTGGTGACTGAAGGTGCCAAAACCCCCGACTTTGGGCAGAGGCGGGGATATGTGACAAAGTCACTGGCAAAGTACTGGAGGGGAGATATGTAGCACTGAGGTTGTTAGTTTCAGCAATATAAAAAAATTCTTAAGGGCGCTGGTGGGTATAGTTAAGTTAACCTGCAGCACGTAGTAAGGGGCACCATATACCACATAAGCATAAAACCTAAAATAAACGAGATCTACTGCGCTGGTATACTCACTTTAAATGACACGAGAGGTTAAGGAGATAAAAAATATATTTTTATTTTTATTCATACAAAAGCTAGTTAAAATAAGGATAAAATATGAGGCTAAAAATTCCCAGAAGAAGCGAGGTTCGATGGAGGAATATGAGCGATAAATCAGTGGATTATTCTTGGTATGTCCAGGACGTACAGGTACCTGTGAAGGGTATATATACTATGGTAAGTATAGGAATAGTTGGCGGATTATCTTATTAGTATATAGAGATTTTAGTTACCTGAAACGTAATTAGGTGGTGGAAGAGTAATCACATATGGATGCCTCTGGCTAGTTCTCTTGAACCTGTCAGCTGTGAGTAAAAAAATGGGGGGGGGCTAATTATTAAGAGACAGGGTATTGCCACGTTTGGAGTTTGAGTTTGGGTATTTTACCTGTATAGTAGAAATCTTAAATAAATGGAGGGGTCTGTATATATCTGGTAGGATTAGGGGGGGTACTCCCCTGGGTTACTGCAGAGACTATAGAGTACTATAAAGTGGAAATAGAAAATTAAAACGTATATAAATCTGAATAGCACACTTATCACAGTTTATCTTACCCGTAGGGAAGTAGTTTTGTGGATCTAGAGGGTAGTAGTTGTCCAATGGTGGTGGATGTAGTCACAGTATAGTCATCCAGACTAGTGTAGTCAATCAAGATTAGTTATACCACCTAGGGGAGCTATGTGTCAATTGTGGTTATTATAAATAATAACTATTATAAATACAGTACTCATAGGTAAAAAGAAAAATAAAATGATCTCTTATGTATATATATATATATATAGAGTTACGTACTGCTGCAATAAAATGAGAGGTCTTACCACTATTGGCTCTGTGTGATGGAGAAAGATTCAGCTTTGGAGTAGGTTGAGCTGTATAGAAAAAATCCTGGTTTGTAGCAAAAGGTAGAGAGCGCTGGTAAGTGTTTTAAAGCTTTTTCTTTCAACAGTGGTGCTGATAAGGATTCCTTGGGGCGGTGGAGTCTGTCGTTCGTGCACGTGTAGTCCCGGATGGGCACGTGCTGCTGGAGTTGTTATCTTTGTCGGCGTCCTCGTGGGGGACGGGACTGCTGGATGTCAGGGCTGAGGGCGTCGGAGTCCCGGCCGGAGACTCCGGCACCTGCGTGCAGCACCCGAGAAAAGAAAGATGATGATCTCAGTAGGACCTGCGTAGCGTAAGGTCCTACTAGTCACGTGACTGGGAGACGGAGAGCAGGAGAGGCCACACTTCCTACAGACTCCACCGCCCCAAGGAATCCTTATCAGCACCACTGTTGAAAGAAAAAGCTTTAAAACACTTACCAGCGCTCTCTACCTTTTGCTACAAACCAGGATTTTTTCTATACAGCTCAACCTACTCCAAAGCTGAATCTTTCTCCATCACACAGAGCCAATAGTGGTAAGACCTCTCATTTTATTGCAGCAGTACGTAACTCTATATATATATATATACATAAGAGATCATTTTATTTTTCTTTTTACCTATGAGTACTGTATTTATAATAGTTATTATTTATAATAACCACAATTGACACATAGCTCCCCTAGGTGGTATAACTAATCTTGATTGACTACACTAGTCTGGATGACTATACTGTGACTACATCCACCACCATTGGACAACTACTACCCTCTAGATCCACAAAACTACTTCCCTACGGGTAAGATAAACTGTGATAAGTGTGCTATTCAGATTTATATACGTTTTAACGTTTTAATTTTCTATTTCCACTTTATAGTACTCTATAGTCTCTGCAGTAACCCAGGGGAGTACCCCCCCTAATCCTACCAGATATATACAGACCCCTCCATTTATTTAAGATTTCTACTATACAGGTAAAATACCCAAACTCAAACTCCAAACGTGGCAATACCCTGTCTCTTAATAATTAGCCCCCCCCCTTTTTTTACTCACAGCTGACAGGTTCAAGAGAACTAGCCAGAGGCATCCATATGTGATTACTCTTCCACCACCTAATTACGTTTCAGGTAACTAAAATCTCTATATACTAATAAGATAATCTGCCAACTATTCCTATACTTACCATAGTATATATACCCTTCACAGGTACCTGTACGTCCTGGACATACCAAGAATAATCCACTGATTTATCGCTCATATTCCTCCATCGAACCTCGCTTCTTCTGGGAATTTTTAGCCTCATATTTTATCCTTATTTTAACTAGCTTTTGTATGAATAAAAATAAAAATATATTTTTTATCTCCTTAACCTCTCGTGTCATTTAAAGTGAGTATACCAGCGTAGTTTCAGCAATATAAACCTAGGAAATATGATCCAGCACACAAATTGCCGAGGGGTTAATCAGCCATGTTTAGTGCTAGGATGATTGAACATCTGTAGAGTAGGAAGAGTCCAGAGGATAAATACCCAGCTTTCTAGAGCAATGTGTGTGGGGCGGGTCTGGAGGCACAAGCTCCGGAGCTGTATTGTCATGTGAAGGAAAGCTAAACCTTGAGTTGTTTGTTTCTGGAGTGGGCAGTTTCCCGTAGCAACAAGGACTGTGCCATATGTTATGCTTTGTTTTTCCTGTTAGGTGGGGAAGACCGTTTTTGTTTTGCTAACATTGCCGTGGTTTTATGTAATACTCTTAATAAACCAGCAGAAGGTTTAAAGAGACAGTGTTCCTGTGCCTACCTCTATGTGCAGCCGAGTGAATCGATCTACCACAGTTGGTGCTAGAAGTCCGGACAAGATCCCCAGGAAGCAAGTGTGATGGCTGTGGACAGACTGCATGTCCTGAGTGATGGCGGCTGTAAGGATGGAACAGCGGTCAGGTACTCTTAATAAACCAACGGAAGGTTTAGAGAGACAGTGTTCCTGTGCCTACCTGTATGTGCAGCCGAGTGAGCCGCTCTACCACACCCTCCATAACTTTAGACCAAGTTCAATCCCTTCTTGGATTGCCAAAGACCAAACATCCAAGCCTATTACATTCAAATGCACACCATCACGTCCCCATGTAACCTCATAACCTTGGGCCAGAGGTCCTACCTCATAGCAGGGGGGGCCGAACATAGGAACGAAACCCCACAGATTCCCACCTCCCCAAGCATTTAATAACCTCATCACTTAAACCACTTCTGGCAGCCTCTGTCACAGCCCCTATCCTGAACAAATGACCTCTATAACGAGAAATACCCACGCCACCAGACGCATCATTTCTAAAAGACTGATAACGAGTTAAAAAAGACCCATCTGCATGAATCAAAAAGGCAGAATTAAAAAGACCACGACCAGCCCAAATTCCCATAAGCAAAGTATCAGACACATACGGGGACCCTGGGACCTTAAAAATGGCTACGCTGAACCTCTTATTGTACTTTAATTTTTTTTATAAATGTATAATACAGTTTGTATTTTTGTAGATTGCCCCCACATATCTTTTCTCACATGTATTTGTCTATATTCATTTAGCTACCTATGTTGAATACAACTACTTACCAATGTTTTTTTGCGTTATTTGCGGAGCTTTTTTTTAACTCTGCGTTTTCAACATTTTTCACCTTTTTTGATTGTGCTCGTGGCATCACTTTTGATATATATTATTTATCACTGTTATTATTTTTTTTAAAATCTTTTACTGTATTTAATAGTCCCCTTAAGGACTTAAAGTTATGATCGTCTGATCGTTTGTGCATGAGCACTACCATGCATAGAGAAAATAATGATCTCCTATGAACGCCAGCTACAGGCAAAGTTTCATAGGAGAATCATCATGACAAACACGGGGGGTGTTCAGCAGACCCCCGGCTGTCATGGCAACCTATTTTTTTTTTTTTTTTTTTAAACTATCCAAATATTGTGTAAGTTCCCTTCGTTTTGCCAAAACAGTCACGGACTCCATAAGACCTCTGAACAGTGGTATCTGCTAACAAGGCATTCGCAGCAAATCTTTTACGTCCTGTTAGTGCCCCATCATATATCCAGACGCACTGGACCCACAGTGCTCCCTGATAATATTACCCAAAGTGCCCATCGTGCTACCAATCACGATACCCCTAGATGACATCAGCCAAATTTCCCCACACAATACTGGCCAATAGTGCCACATGGCATTACCAGGCACAGTGCTGCGTCCACACACTGCCCTGACGGGACCTTACTCTCCTGCTGCATACTGACTAATAGACGCAGCAGAACATTGCAGCCTGGTTTATAGAAGAAAAATAATCTAATAGTGCAAAAGATACGGTATTTTTTTTTTTAACAAACAGTGGCCAAGAAGTTTTGGTCAGTGACCTCTCACTAAAGGGATGAAGCTGAAGGGTTAATCACCATCTAGTAATCAGACCTAGTTATTGGGAGGGGGATTATTACTTTTCTTGCACTGATCGTGAATTACAGCCTGTATCAGGGGTCCCAAACAAGTGGCTCGTGGCTGTCTGCTCAGGTGAGTGCTGCTCTCAGCTGTATTGTCATCCCCAGGAGGGCACTCATGGCCATTATTACTTTATTGAGGTACTTGATAAAAAATTCTGGGAATTATTTATTTTTAAAGGATGTACTTAAATGGATTGTTTACTTCTGCACAACTCCTACTTAAATAGCAGCAAAAAGTAAAATAAAATATGCCCACCTCCAAGTCTGGTGACACTCCTCCCATCTTCCCTCCGAGGTGTAATGCTGCTGATCGGCTGCAGCCTTCTCTCATCCTCAAGAAGAAAGCTGCAGCCGATCAGCAGTCACGTAAAATGATGAGACTGTGGAGAAATTAAAGGAGCGTTGCCGGTCCGAGAGGTGTCTAGATTTTCTTGTAAACCACAGTTAGGCTGGGTGCCCACGTAGCGTTTTTCAAGCGTTTATGCTGAGGAATTTCCGCAGCGGAAACGCTTGTGAAACGCTAGGTAATCCGCACCCCATGGTCCCCAAGGGGATTCCGCAAGTTCTATGCACATGCTGCGGATTTTTCCGCAGCGTTTATGCTGCGTACAAAAATCCGCAGCATGTCATTTAATTTTGCGGAAACGCAGCGGAACTCCCGCCATTGACTTGCATTGAAACGCATAGAAACCACGACTGTACATTTCTACAAGCGACTTCTATGCGTCTCTATGTGCGGATGGTACCCAGTTCTGGAGGAGAGGAGACTCTCTTCCAGACCTGGGTACCATTGTACCTGTAAAAAAAGAATAAAATAACAAAGTTTATATTCACCTGTCCGGCGTCTTCTCTCTGAATGCCGGCATCACTTGAGGACCTGCAGTGACGTCACAGTCATGTGACCGCAGGCCCTTCACCGCTCTGTCTCGCGATATGCCGGCAGCCGGGAACCAGACAGGAACGAGCGCTGCAGCACACACCGGGGCCTCGGGGGTGAGTATAGCTTTATTTGTTTTAATTTTTACGGTTCACACTGTATAAATCCATGCTGTTTGCATGGATTTATATAGTGTGACCTAGTTGTCAAGCACTTTCCAAGTGATGCTATCGCCTGGAAAGCGCTTGTCAATCTGCATGCGGAAACGCATGTGAATCCGCATGTGGATCCGCATGTATTCTGCAGGAAAAACGCATACACAATCTGCATGCGTTTTTTCTGCCAGGGAGATGCAGAAATGCTGCAGAAATTTTCTGCTTCATTTCTGCATCGTGGGCACATAGCCTCAAGAAGATGTTGTTCAGCAGTGGATAAGAGAATTATTTTAATAGGGGCTTTTTTTTCAAACTTTATCTAAACAGAATGACTGTATAAATAAAGAAAAAGTCACAAATAATAAGCCACCCAGTATCCCACCCTCCAGGAGAGAGGAGGGTGGGGGGAGGAACTTTAGATCTTTTAGATCTTCAGAATAAATAATTAAGGGAATGATTGTTCCTTGAAACATGCTAGCCTATATCTGATGTGGCAAAGTCACTGGCGGAATACTGGAGGGAAGATATGTTTCACTGAGGCTATTAGCTTCAGTGATGTGAAACGTGGAAGTCTTCTCCTGCATAGTAGGTGCAGAGGGGGTTAATCAGCCATTTAAACAGGCATGTTTTATAGGTGAATGGCCATAGTGTGGGCGGGAGGTCATTCACCATATCTCTACCCCAGTATGTGGTCTGGGCTTTAAATAGCCAGCCTTTTCACTCAGGTGATGTTCAGTGTATGGGGAAGCTAGCTCCTGAGAGAGAGGAGCTTGTGTTTTGTGCTAACCTGGACCGTGTGCTATTGTTAATGTGACATGCAGAAGTAGTGCTGTTGCTTCAAAAGTATCCAGCAGGAGACAGGGAGTGTTTTAGCATAGCCCCAGGGGGATTGTGGGGAACTTGTTATTGTAGTCTAACTGAAGCTGAAGAGAAAGGTAGGGTGTTATCTGTATCTGACAGAAGGCAAATGAACAGGATTCAGATCAGGAGAGAAACTGTAACATCCCTGGCGGCATGCTGGCATGGCTTACCATCTCACACCATGCAAGACTGCCAACTTACCTATCAGTCCTGGCTGCACACTTTGCTCCATTACTTGCTGTGTGCATGTCTGTTGTCTGATTGCTTAGGGCAGCGGCCCTGTTACTTCCTGATTCTTAAAGTTACAGTGTGTGCAGTCCTAATGCATCCCCAGCCTATTGCTGTGAGTCACTGGATACTTAAACCCCCTCCACCCAGTAGGAGGTGCCTCAGCAATGCTTTCTTTCAGTGTGTTCTGTGCAACTGAGTTGCCAGGTCCTGTCCTGTATCTTGTCTGTTTCCGCCACCCTGGGGGCTGAGTACCCAGCCCCTTTACCTGTATCTGTGACTTCTAGCCTGTTTCCGCCACCCTGGGGGCTGAGTACCCAAGCTCGTTCCTGTATCTTGTTCCAGGTTCAGTTCCTGTCTGAACTGTGTCCTAGCCAATTACCTGTTTGTCTCTATGTCCGATCCTTTCCTTTTCCTGCAGTGTCTGAACCTGCACCTAACTCCAACTCGTTGTCTCTGTACTTCTGTTTGTGAGTTTTGTGTCCACTCGCTACTTCATTGCAAGTACCTTGTGTGTATCTGGTTCTGCTTGTCCCGTTTCCCTGCCTCCCTATCTACCTCCTGTGTTCTAGCTATCTTCCTGTGCTTCCCAAGTCTGACTTGGAATAGCACCTGGACCACCTCCCACGTCCCTCCTCGGACCACGGAGTCGATTAAGCCGCCGTGTGTTTGTGGTCAGATCTGGCGAGGCCCCTAGTCACGCCCCTCCAGGCACTCCTCGATTCGTGGCCCAGTGGGACCACTAACCATGCTCATGCCAATCAGTCCGGGCGTGAGTGTAACAGTTTGCTCAGGCCATGGTCCCCGTTGAGCCCCACGGCCCTTTGCTCTCAGAGACATTTGAATCCTTGTCAGGCAAATACGTGCACCAAGGAAAGAATTTTTCTCAAGTTAAGGTCCAGGCGATTTACGCACCAGTCCAAATGGAGTTATCAGCACTTGTTCCTGCGGATCCACCACGGTACTATGGGGA
The DNA here is from genome assembly GCF_046119375.1 of Phyllobates terribilis. NCBI lineage: Eukaryota > Metazoa > Chordata > Amphibia > Anura > Dendrobatidae > Phyllobates > Phyllobates terribilis. Next base: position 827,983,074 of record NW_027362762.1, on the reverse strand, counting down.
TCCAAAATAAAGCCGTGCATTTGTGGAGCAATGCATGCTGCATTTCAAATTCTATGCTCACTATTTTCCCACCGATCGAGTTAAAGTAGCATTTCTGATGTCCTACCTAGCAGGTGATGCCTTGAATTGGATCACCCCCTATGGGAAGCATGGGATCCGATCGTCTCTGACCTGCAGGCCTTCCTGGTGGCCTTTCTAATGGTCTTCGATGACCCTAACCCTGAAGCTTCTGCTAAAGCTTCCCTTCCCAATATCCTGGAGCAGTCCCGATGGGTGATGCATGTAGGTAGCCCACCAGTTCCCCAGCCTGAAGAGGCTGCTGCCCACGCAGAATCCACACAGGATGACAATGCTCGGCAGAATACTTCTCTTCCCAACCTCAAGAGGCAGTGCAGATGTGTTAGGTGTAGAGGTAAACTGTCACGTCAGGTTCTGTCCTCCCAAAGACTTCCTGTTCTCCAGCCTGTAGATGCAGCTATCCGCACAGAATCCATGAAGATTGACCATGTTCGTCAGGCAAAGCAGAGGCCGGAATTCAGTCATAAAATCGGATTGCGGACCCGCTGCGGTTGCTTGGGTCACCCTGACGGTTTTTGTCCAGAGAAGGTTGGAGAGTACCAAGACATTAGGCCTGTAGGAGAGGCTGCCCTTGGCATTAGTGTTTCCTCTCCACAGATGACCATGACTGTCTCCGTGGCAAGTGAAGGCCTCGGATTAACCGGAAGTTTCGGGCTTAAAGCCTTGAAGAGTCGGTGTCTGATTCCCGTCCGACAACTCCAGAATCCGGTTTGGGCATTGTCAGCGGAAGGAAGATCCCTACTCGGAAACAGTCAAAATATGATTGTACAAATTAAGCTCCAGATTGGAGCATTACACATGAAGAAGTTCACATTCCAGGTGCTGTCTGGTTTACCCACAGGTCGTCCAGAGCCAAGAGATCTAGTGCCCTCTCAGGTCTGGAGATCCTGCATGGTGTTTCCTGGGGGACTGCTGAGGTACAAGGGGTGTCCAGTCCCCATACCTTCAGGACAGTCAGCAATGTCTTCTTCTTCTTCACCAGATCTGCTAGTCGCTGACTCGCTGTGCGCTGAAGTCTCGGAAGGAAGGGAAGCGGAGGCAATGTCTCCACACAGTCTCGACGATTGTACCAATGATCTGGCTTCAGGTACCGCCACGCCTTGCAGACGTGTCATCTCAGAAACCAGACTGAAGATGGTCCCAAAGCAAGGATCCTCCATCTCTAATAAATCTGGCAATAAGTCCATCAAGGCGGTGGCTACCTCCAAGTCTCTGCACCCCTCCAACCTGGCGGAGGACCTCCAGTTGTCTCTTGAATCCTCCGGGGTGCTACCTGATAACAAATGGAGAGAGACTTTCCTACACCCTGTACCTGGTACTTCACCCACTTCATCCAGTAAGCTTGGCAAAGTGTATGTCAAGGTGGTGGTTACCCCCGAGTCTCTGCACCCCTCCAACCCGGTGGAGGATCTCCAGTTGTCCCGTGAATCCTTTGGGGTGCCACCCGATATTAACAAATGGAGAGAGACTTTCCTGTGTCCTGTTCCTGGTACTTCGCCCACTTCATCTGATGCTGAGGACGGCTCAATGGGAGGAAGCATCCTAGTCACCAAGATGGTGAGACCAGTCTCGTTCCCTCTAGTGGACAGAAGAGGTAATATTCTTGAAGAGAAGGACTGGCCTCCAAAATCTCTGCAGAAAATCCTTGCAGGCTTGAAGAAGAGGGGCGTAAAGGGGGGGGATACTGTAACATCCCTGGTGACGTGCTGGCATGGCTTACCATCTCCCACGATGCAAGACCGCCAACTTACCTATTAGTTCAGGCAGCACACTTTGCTCCATTACTTGCTGTGTGCATGTCTGTTTCCTGATTGCTTAGGGCGGCGGCCCTGTTACTTCCTGATTCTTAAAGTTACAGTGTGTGCAGTCCTAATGCATCCCCAGCCTATTGCTGTGAGTCACTGGATACTTAAACCCCCTCCACTCAGCAGGAGTGTGTTCTGTGCAACTGAGTTGCCAGGTCCTGTCCTGTATCTTGTCTGTTTCCACCACCCTGGGGGCTGAGTACCCAGCCCCTTTACCTGTATCTGTGACTTTTAGTCTGTTTCCGCCACCCTGGGGGCTGAGTACCCAAGCTCTTTCCTGTATCTTGTTCCAGGTTCAGTTCCTGTCTGAACTGTGTCCTAGCCCATTACCTGTTTGTCTCTATGTCCGATCCTTTCCTTTTCCTGCAGTGTCTGAACCTGCCCCTAACTCCAACTCGTTGTCTCTGTACTTCTGTTTGTGAGTTTTGTGTCCACTCGCTACTTCATTGCAAGTACCTTGTGTGTATCTGGTTCTGCTTGTCCCATTTCCCTGCCTCCGTATCTACCTCCTGTGTTCTAGCTATCTTCCTGTGTTTCCCAGTCTGTTCCATGTGAACAGAGCCCTGTCCTGTCTGCCTGCACCTGCGGTTCCGCTCTGCTCTGCTCCGCTTGTCCTCCGCACCTGCGGTTCCGCTCTGCTCCGCTTGTCCTCCGCACCTGCGGTTCTGCTCTGCTCCGCTTGTCCTCCGCACCTGCGGATCTGCTCTGCTCCGCTTGTCCTCCGCGCCTGCGTTTCTGCTCTGCTCTGCTCCACTTGTCCTCCATGCCTGCGGTTCCACTCTGCTCTGCTGCGCTTCTCCTCCATGCCTGTGGTTCCGCTCTGCTCCGCTTGTCCTCCGCGCCTGTGGTTCTGCTCTGCTCCGCTTTTCCTCCGTGCCTGCGGTTCTGCTCTGCTCTGCTCCGCTTGTCCTCCGCGCCTGCGATTCTGCTCTGCTCCGCTTGTCCTCTGCGCCTGCGGTTCTGCTCTGCTCTGCTTGTCCACCGCACCTGCGCCTCTGTTCCTGTATCCCAGTTTGCACTGGTCCCTATCCAGCCTGCTTTCCTACCTGCCAGTATCGGCCTGTCTGCATGCCTGCCGTGCCTCCCCATACCCGCATGTCAGCATACCGGCCGTGCCTGCCAGTACCCGCCTGTCTGCATACCAGCCGTGCCTGCCAGTATCCACTTGTCTGCATACCAGCCGTGCCTGCCAGTACCCACCTGTCTGCATACCAGTCGTGCCTGTCAGTACCCACCTGTCTGCATACCAGCCTAACCTGCCCGTTCCTGCATTCCCCGGTGTGGGTCAACAGCTGTGACCTGGGTCTGACCTGGAATAGCACCTGGGCCACCTCCCATGTCCCTCCTCGGACCACGGAGTCGATTAAGCCGCCATGTGTTTGTGGTCGGATCTGGCGAGGCCCCTAGTCACACCCCTCCAGGCACTCCTCGGTTCGTGGCCCAGTGGGACCACTAACCAAGCTCACGCCAGTCAGTCCGGGCATGAGCGTAACAGAAATTAAACACAGGGCAGGAAGATAAGGACTGGAAGGAATTGTGTCACAGGGATCATCTCCCTTATCAAACCCCGCCCCCCCCTCCATCTCCATGCAGGATAAAGAATGCTGTGTACTATTGTGTCCTTGTGAAGGAAAAGCCTATGGATGTGTATGCATGGAAGTGTGCTGCTAAGAGATCTAATCTATGGTGAAGAGACTGTAATACTGTGCCTTGTGAAGAAACTACTGTATTGTTACTGGAGCCAGTTGTTCAAGAAACTCAGACTCTACTATAATGAAGATTGTTGCTGTAATATCCCTGAATTTCACTGGCCCTGCTTCAGATTAAATTCCACTGTTAAACTGTTTAAAAAGACTCTTGTCAGATGTGTCTGGTCAGCAATTGAATCTATCGTGTGCCTGAGAGAAGCTGCCGCCTATGGTCGCCCTGAGTCATGGTTCCTCCAGGATTCTAAACAATTCATGAAATCCGTCTTGCCCTATCTGAACCTCGCGGCGTGCGTGTAACATTGATGGCCCGTACGGGGAATCCTGAGCAGGAATTAGCGTGTAGAGGGAGAAGAGGAAAAGTGCCTGGAAAAACACAGCAGCACAGCACCTCAATTCAACTCTGCTACACCAGTTAAAGGGGACCAGCCCTAAAGAAAACTCACTAGCAGCAATAGATGTGGAAATACAAATGGACAGAATTAGTGAGTTGCTTCTTCAGTTAACCTGTGAAGAATTGAGAACAGTAGCAGAACATATAAAGATGTCAGAAGAACAGATTTCTAAAGCACACAACCGCAGGCAACTGTTAGTTGCCATTAATGTAAAAATGGATGAGCTGGGGGAGAAATGAGCTGAAGACATCATGGGGACATTTCTCCAGGAGCTAACACAGTTTCTAACCAGGTTGAAGCTGGAGGATGGAGGGGCGGCACCAATTACCAAAAGCGGAAATCTCAGTCCGCAGACAGAACTACAGGAAGCCCTAACAACAGCCCTGCAGAAATCATCCAAAATCTCTGAACAAATGACAGACTCAGACAGAACTTTTACACTGCTTGGGATAGATAAATAAGGAAGACAGTCCTCTCTAACACCACAAATCATCATAAAGAAATAATTCAAGATCCTGGGACAGATTGGAGAGTGTGAACAGAAAGAGAGACTGTCTTATATGAACTTGTTGCACCAGATTTATGCAGGCTTACAGAAAGGCTACTAGTCAGATGAGATCGTCGAGGGGGTGGTGAAAACGATCAGCACAGGACTGAACCTCCGTAGTATACTACAAATGAAAAGTCAATTGACATTGCAACAGCTGAAGATGATTTTAAAAGGGCACTATAAAGAAGAGTACTTCAGAATTGTTTCACCGACTCATTAACCTCTCGCAGAAAAATAATGAATCACCCCAAAGTTTCTTGTTCAGAGCAATTGAACTGAAGGATAGACTGTTGTTTGCATGCAGAGATGTAGAAGCGGAGAAGAAGTTTGATGCTGGACAAGTCCAGAAGAAGTTCTTGAGATCATTGAGAACGGGATTAATCAGCAAAGACATCAAGTTGCAGATGAAACAGTACCTAGAAGATTCTGGTATTCTGGACGAAGTCCTAATTGAAAAACTGAATGAGGCAGCTAGTTTGGAGTCAGAGAGCTAACAGAAGTTAAAGAAAGGCTCTGCTCCTAAAATCACCAAACTAAAATTAGTCAGCTACAGTTGGAGACCCCTGGTGGCCAGTCCGAAGATCATCATTGAGACCCCCAGTACCATCTCCGAGAGGGAACCTTAAATCACCAACAAAAGAGAGGACCGCCTGGGAGGAAGTAATAGGAGAACTGCGAGCCAAGTTGATTGAGGTGAAAAAGTTGATTCATTCCAGGCCAGAACCTGTATCCCACAGACCTAGGAAAGGGTTCCAAAACAGAAGATACCTGGCTTGTGAAGCGTGCCTTTCATCAAATCAGAGTACGGTGTGTGTCCACTGTCTAAAATGTGGTGAGGAAGGACATTATGCCAAGGAATGCCAATGGTCTCGGTCGTTTGGGTTAAAAGACAGGAGGTTGCCAGTGCAGGGCGACTGGTAACTGCGACATGGAGGAGGTCAGTCAGTAAAGATAGCCTTATCCACCTAATCGGTGAAAGGTGCTTTATACAGTGCCAGCTAGATGGACTCCTGGTAAAAGCACTGTGGGACACAGGAGCCCAAGTGAGCCTTTTAAATGAATGGAGAAGGCGCTACCTGCTACATACCTGCCTTCGGTCATTAAAAGAACTCTTAGGACCAGTGGAACTCCACGGGAAAGCTGTCAACCAGACCAAAATCCCTTTCATAGGCTGGGTGGAAGTGACTTTCCAACTGAGGGCAACGAAGAACAGCAACACCATTGAGCTTTTGGTACCTTTTCTCATGACCAGTGATCAGAACGTGGCAGAGGATCCTATCCTCGGTTATAATGTAATCAGTGAGGTCATCACGAAACACAAGTCAGGGACGCTGGTGGTGGATGCAACTGCCACATTGCTTGCCATACCCAACGCCGTGGCGGAAAATGTGGTTCATAGAGTAAAGAAGCACAGAATACAATGGACCTAAAAGAAGTCAAGATAGGCTAGCGCCCAACCATCATCCCTGCAAACCAAATGGTGGGGGTGAGGTGTGAGGTCTGGGTAGAACCAGGAAGAAAAGTCCAGGAAAGACTGTTCGTGCCAAAAGACTCCTCAGAAATTCTGGAAGGCCTAGTTCAAGATCAGACTGTGCTTACGATTCCTACTGGTGGGTTTGCTCGAGTGACAGTACCGGTGATGAATACAATGAAACACGAAATTAGACTGGATGCAAAGACTGTGTTAAGTCACATCGAAAGCGTTAAAATGTTATATCCAGCCAGTGTGAGACCCGTCCAGGGGTCTACCGTGAAATCAGTCTCCCCACCAAGGAACAGGAGTTGCACAGGAGAGGAAATTGCACGACCCACCTCATGTTCTTGGGATCCCCCAGTATCCCTGGAACACTTGTGTGCTGAAAATCGAGTGGTAGCAAAACAGATACTGAGAGAAGAGTGTAATGCATTCTCTAAAGATGACTCTGATATAGGCTGCATCCCGTCATTGCAATTGAAAATTAATTTGAAAGACACGACCCCAGTAACCAGAAGTTACATGTCTGTGCCGAAACCATTACACCATAAAGTGAAAGAGTATTTACAAGATCTAATCAACAGAGGTTGGGTCCAAAAGTCGAAGTCGTCTTATTCCTCTCCTATTGTTTGTGTTAGGAAGAAGGACGGTACTTTGAGACTCTGCTGTGATTACTGGGAACTAAACCGAAAGTCAGAACCTGATCGGCACCCGATACCGAAGATTCAAGATATGCTGGATAGCATATTAGGAAATACCTGGTTCTCTGTCCTCGATCAGGGTAAAGCACACCATCAAGGGATTGTTGAAGAGTCCAGTAGACCCTTGACATCATTCATCACACTGTGGAGGTTATATGAGTGGATCCGCATACCGTTTGGGCTCAGTTCAGCTCCAGCAGAATTTCAGAGGAGCATGGAGACCTGTTTGGAAGGATTGAGGGACGATATCTGCCAGCCATACTTGGATGACAATGTGGTACACAGCAAAACCTTCCGAGAGCATGTTGAACATGTGATTATCGTATTACAGCGGCATCAACAACACGGAGTTAAGTTGACCCCAAGGAAGTGTGAACTGTTCAACAGGCAAGTTCGATTTCTAGGGAAAATTGTGTCTGGAGAAGGATATACCATGGACCCAGCAGAAATCGCTCCGGTACTGGCCTTAAAAGACAAGTGGCCCTCTACTGTCGGGGAGTTGAGGCAGATATTAGGATTCCTCTCCTACTATTGTACTTACGTTCGGAACTTCTACAGGATTGCCGCCCCACTATAAGTCCTCTTGGGGGGGACGACAGAGTCAACAACACCCACGGAGAAAAAGAAGAACGCGGGTAGGACCGGGCTTAAAGAAACAACGCTGTTTCGTCCCAACAGCGCATTCTCTGGACAGCAGACCACCAGGAGGTATTGGAAAAACTAGTAGACTACCTGGTAAAGCCACCCATCTTTGGATATCCTGATTTCAACTTACCATTTGTTCTTCATTGTGATGCTTCTCAAGTTGAACTGGGAGCTGACCTGCATCAGCATCAAGATGGAAAATTGAGAGTCATCGGTTATGGTTCTAGAACGTTGACAGACGCCGAGAAGAATTACCATCTACATTCCAGAAAATTGGAGTTCCTGGCATTGAAATGGGTTATCTGTCAACGATTTAGAGATTATCTCTACTACAGCAAAGAGTTTGAGGTATACACTGACAACAACCCTTTGACCTATGTCCTCACTACAGCCAAACTGAATGCAACGGGTCAGAGATGGGTCGCTGAACTAGCTGACTTCAATTTCAGCATCAAGTAAAGGCCAGGAAAATGCAATACGGATGCTGATGGATTGTCGAGAATGCCACTAGAGCCTGAGGAGTTCATGCAAGAATGCTTGGAGGAAGTCAGTCTGGAAGCAATTGAGAGCACTACCCAAGCAGTGCAAGCTTATCAAGAGGAAGACACACCATTGTGGTGTCCATTGACGGTGGAAACCACCATAAAAGCGAGAGAACAAGATCACCCCCTGTCCATTCAACAACTACCAAAAGGAAAAATCCGTAGAGCATAAGATCAGATAATTGGTAGAAAACTACTTTACTTCTATACCAGGAAAGATCTTTGAACAAATTATTAAACAACATGTATGTAAGTACCTGGATAAGAATGAAGTGATTAACCAGAGTCAGCATGGGTTTATAACTAACAAGTCATGTCAGACTAACTTAATTTCCTTCTATGACAGAATCACTGACTGGGTGGATCAGGGAAATGCTGTAGATATAGTATATCTTGACTTCAGCAAAGCATTTGACAAAGTATCTCACACCATCCTTATTGAAAAAATGACCAAGTATGCAATGGACCAGGCAACTGTTAGGTGGATTCATAACTGGCTTAGTGATCGGACTCAAAGGGTGATTGTAAATGGCTTCACATCCAGCTGGATGAATGTCTCAAGTGGGGTACCACAGGGCTCTGTCCTGGGACCTGTATTGTTCAACATCTTTATCAATGATTTAGATGAAGGAATTGAGGGTAAACTGATTAAATTTGCTGATGACACAAAGCTAGGAGGGATAGCTAATACTAGAGAAGAGAGAGAGAGGATTCAAAAAGACCTAAGTAAACTGGAGCAGTGGGCAGCAACCAACAGAATGGTTTTTAACAGGGAAAAATGCAAAGTACTACATCTGGGCAATAAAAATGAAAAAAGCATATACAGAATGGGAGGAATAGAGCTAAGCAACAGTACATGTGAAAAAGATTTAGGTATTCTAATAGATCATAGACTGAACATGAGTCAACAGTGTGATGCAGCAGCAAAAAAGGCAAATACAATTCTGGGATGTATTAACAGAAGCATACAGTCTAGATCACGTGAAGTCATTATTGGTCTTTACTCCTCTTTGGTCAGACCTCATCTGGAATACTGTGTACAGTTTTGGGCACCACATTTTAAAAAAGACATAGACAAACTGGAGCAAGTTCAGAGAAGAGCGACCAGAATGGTGACTGGTCTGCAAACCATGTCCTATGAGGAACGGTTGCAGGATTTGGGAATGTTTAGCTTGCAAAAAAGAAGACTGAGAGGAGACTTAATAGCTGTCTACAAATATGTCAAGGGCTGTCACATTGTAGAAGGATCATCTTTATTCTCATTTGCACAAGGAAAGACTAGAAGCAATGGGATGAAACTAAATGGGAGGAGACACAGATTAGATATTAGAAAAAACTTTTTGACAGTTAGGGTGATTAATGAGTGGAACAGGCTGCCACGAGAGGTGGTGAGTTCCCCTTCAATGGACGTCTTCAAACAGAGGCTGGACAGACATCTGTCTGAGATGATTTAGTGAATCCTGCTTTGAGCAGGGGGTTGGACCAGATGACCCAGGAGGTCCCTTCCAACTCTACCATTCTATGATTCTACTTGGAAACCGATTTTGGTCCACATAAACGGGAGAGAGATAATGAGTCACCAGCAGTATCTGTTTTAGTTAAAGAATGTCACCAGCAATTGGTACTACCTAGAGTATTCCGTAGGTTGGTCTTCAAAGAACTCCATGAAAACATGGGACACCTGGGAGTGGACAGGACAACCAACTTGATCCGTGAACGTTTTTTCTTGCCATAGCCGTACATGCAGAGAGATATTGAGAGGCATGTGACCAGGGAGTGTGGGTGTCTGAAAGATAAACGTCTGAAAGATAAACGTCCCAACACATCAACCCGGGCACCTATGGGTAACATCCAAACTACGTATCCATTTGAGATGGTCTCAATAGACTTTCTACATCTACATGCAAGGGTGGTTACGAATACATATTGGTGGTGATGGACCATTTTACTCAATTTGCCCACGCATATGCCACCACCAATAAAGCTGGTCGAACAGCGGCAGAGAAGATCTTCAATGATTTTGCTTTGAGGTTTGGGTTCCCTATGAGGTTACACCACGACCAAGGAAGAGAATTTGAGAACCATCTCTTTGCCAAGCTAGGAAAGTACTGTAGAATTCAGAGATCCCACACAACGCCCTATCACCCAGAGGGTAATGGACAAGTAGAACATTTTAACTGGACATTATTGATGATGTTGTGCACTTTAACAGCTAACGAGAAGAAAGACTGGAAGAGTTTTCTGTCAAAAATGGTACATGCCTCTAACTGTACAAAGAGCGATGCAACGGGTTACTCACCCTTCTTCCCATTGTATGGACGATCGCCAAGACTGTCAATCGACATCATGTTCGATACTCTGGTGTCTTACAGAATGTATCCTGAGTACGTTCGGAAATGGAAGGAACGGATGGCAGAGGCATACAACATAGCGTCCAAAGTGGTTACTCAAGGACAGAGCAAGAGTAAGGAGTACTATGATTGAAAATATTATGGAGCAGAATTGGTACTGGGAAGCCAGGTGCTAGTCAAGAACGAACGTGAGAAAGGTGGTCCAGGAAAAGTTTGATTGTACTGGGCAGACAAGGTGTATGTGGTCGTAAAGAGGAAAGCCGATGACAGTCCAGTGTATGAAAAACGATTGGAAAGAGGGGACAAGAAAACCAGAATAGTCTATCGGAATTTATTACTACCTTGTGATTATCTCCCACCACAACACGACTTCCCAGAAGCAGACCGATATTGACCGAGATCGACTAAGAGACCACTACAGATTGAAGCTCCGGTGGTGGATAGTGACCTTGAAAGTTCCGATGAAGAAGAGAACACCGTTGTATTTCTCGAACCGACAAGGAGAGGGATGTACCATCCTCAGGAGAGTGAACTAAGTCCCGAGGCTCCAGAGTTTGTACCAAGGAGTAGAGATAAAGTCCAATTCAGATCTGATGATCGAACACCGGTCACTGGAGAGACCAATCGACACTCAGGAGAAGCGGAATTACCAGACTGTGTGGAACCAGGCGATTCCGGAGAAGTACAGGAACTTACAGAGGCAGTTCCAGGAGCATCTGAGGAAGCACGGGAAATGAGTGCGGTGGAAGAAACTCCTGTGACCGAAGAACCCGTGGTATCTAACGAACAATCCACCAGGAGGATGTTGACTCGAGAAGCGAAGAGGCTTGTGATGCTGACGTATGAGACACTTGGTGAACCGAGTCAAGTGCCAAGGACTGTCGGCTGCAAACAGGTATCTCTGCCTATGGACCAGGTAAGCCCACTGGAGTGGTATTCACCACCGAGAGGCAGTATGGAAGATGTTGCCTGGTGGAAAGACTTGTTTTCATGCTTTGATTTTCCTTAAAAGACTTTGTGGAAACAAAGAACTGTTAAGGCCTAGTGAGAGAGAGAGCTGGTTGAAGACGTACGAAAAGCTCCAGCTGAATAGACGCTGATTGTGTTAATTGTTTATTTCTTACAGGAGTACTACAAGAAAAAGGTCGTAGAATAGGTTGTTATAAATGTTTATAAATGTTATGCCAATTTGACAATGACAATTTGTTTATAAAAGTTACTCAACTTTCACCACTGTCTCAGAATTGGTCAGATTGACCAATTAAGACGAATGTCGAGGACGACATTCAAAAAGGAGGGAAGAGTGTGACATGCAGAAGTAGTGCCATTGCTTCAAAAGTATCCAGCAACTATTACAAATAACTAGTGTTGAGCGAGTATGTTCTATTAACCCTTTTGCCGAGTATGCTCGGGCCGAGCTCCGAGTATTTATAGCTGCTCGGTGATATGGTTGAATCGCTCCCGTGTGCATGATTTGCGACTGTTTGACAGTTTTATTACATGTGAGGAATATCTATTTCTTACACATTCCTCACATGTAATAAAACTGTCAAACAGTTGCAAATCATGCACACGGGAGCGATTTAACCTTATCACGAGCAGCTATAAATACTCGGAGCTCGGCTCGAGCATACTCGGACAGAACATACTCGCTCAACACTACAAATAACACAAGCACAGGAGACAGGAAGTGTTTTGCTTCAGAATCATCCAGCAACTAGAGTGGTTAACACAGTCATAGGAGACAGGGAGTGTTTTAGCAGAGCCCCAGTAGGATTGTGGCAAACTTGTTATTGTAGTCTTGCTGAAGACGAAGAGAAAGGTAGTGTGTTATCTGTATCTGACAGAAGGCAACTGGACAGGATTCAGATCAGGAGAGAAACTAAACACAGATAAACTCCCTGAACTAAGAGTGCAGATTATTATCGGGCAGGAAGATAAGGACTGGAAGGAATTGTGTCACAGGGATCATCTCCCTCATCAAACCATCCCGCTCTCCATCTCCATGCAGGATAAAGAATGCTGTGCACTATTGTGTCCTTGTGAAGGAAAAGCCTGTGGTTGTGTATGCATAGAAGTGTGCTGCTAAGAGATGTAATCTATAGTGAATTATGCTACTGAAGAGACTGTAATAATGTGCCTTGTGAAGAAACTACTGTATTGTTACTGGAGCCGATTGCTCAAGAAACTCAGACTGTACTGTAATGAAAATTGTTGCTGTAATATCCCTGAATTGCACTGGCCCTGCTTCAGATTAAATTCCACTGTTAAACTGTTTAAAAGACTCTTGTCAGATGTGTCTGGTCAGCAATTGAATCTATCGTGTGTCTGAGAGAAGCTGCCGCCTATGGTCGCCCTGAGTAATGGTTCCCCCAGGATTCCAAACAATTCATGAAACCCGTCTCGCTCTATTTGAACCTAGCGGCGTGCGTGTAACATTAACCCTGAGTGGTCGGACCCGGGCCGATATACGGACTGTGCTGTATCTTTTATTTTGCTTTGCTGTTTATGCTGAATGGGCTGTGTTTACTTTATGAACTCTAGGTTGGTTTATGACTTTTAATAAAGCAATCCAAACCTTAAAGAGACAGTGTTAGGTGTCTACCTCCGTGTACTGCTGAGCAAGCCGTTCTACCACACTGAAAACATTTCCTTTTTTTATTATTTGATCCATCTTCTAATTTTTTTAAACCAATTTAAACCAAGACCAAGAAGAATATTAGCCACGTTCTCCTACCACGCAGTCATTTTCGAAAACATTTTTTTTTTGTTTCCCTCCCAAATCATGTGCTTAACAGTAAAATATCCCTTACATTCTTAGAGGGCTGGCTCAGCACCTCACTTTTTGAAAGTGTACTTTGCCAATTTAAACCAATCCTTTATTTTTAGAGAAGAGCCGATTCCTCGCCATAACCAACTTACCATTAACGAAAGGTTGATTTTAACTCCCTTCACTACTGAACAATCCCATTAAAGGGCTTTATTTATTTTTTTAAGCCGGCACTGAAGTGGTTTTATTACTTTAAAAGTGTCACTGAGGCCATTACTAATTCATATGGTGGCACTTCCGATATTTCCAACGTTTGTTCCCGGAGGATAATGCAATGTGTGACTAGGAATTTTACATTTCCTTCTCTGATATTGCATTTCTGGCTGTAGTGAAATATTATAATCTGTCACCACAGCCTTACATTATCGGCCGGACATGGTGGACCTGGAGAGTGAATGATGGACAGGGGGACTAGTCAGGAATATGGAGAATTATCGTCTATATTCATCCTGCTAACTGTGTGATATAATAATCCTGGAGAAGAAAGACAGCGGAACCGGTTCTTGTTAAAAATTCTTTATTAGCAATAGGCAGTGAAACAATAATGATAATAATGTATCTATATACAATACTGATAAGTTATGCTGTTATATATAATAAATTGCTTGCAATTCATTAAAATAAATAAAATGAATCAAAGCGATTCTCCAGGATTGGAAAAATATGATTGCATGCTGATCTGTGACATTCAGTTTTAAGTGGCATTCACATGTTGCAGATTTTTGTAAAATCCGCAACATAAATTGTGAGACACTAAAATGCTGAGTTTTATGTGAGTAAAATTCGCACCAAATATGCAAGGTGTGAACTTTGCCCAATAGATCTGAACTGTTTTATTTTAAAACAAATACATCAGACAACCAAGTTTTTCCAATACTGAACAATCCCTTGAGTATGTCTTTGGAGTGGGGGAGGAAACGGGAGAACCCGGTCTATAGTCTTTGTCTTTTCTTGCGATGTCTGTCTTTATCTCGTCTTGGGATTTCTGTCTTTACCTCGTCTTGGGATTTCTCTCTTTATCCCTTCTTGGGATTTCGGTCTTTACCTCGTCTTTGGATTTCTGTCTTTATCTCGTCTTCGGATTTCTGTCTTTACCTCGTCTTGGGATTTCTGTCTTTATCTCGTCTTGGGATTTCTGTCTTTATCTCGTCTTGGGATTTCTGTCTTTATCTCGTCTTGGGATTTCTGTCTTTATCTCGTCTTGGGATTTCTGTCTTTATCTCATCTTGGGATTTCTGTCTTAATCTCGTTTTGGGATTTCAGTCTTTATCATGTCTTGGGATTTCTGGCTTTTCCCTCGTCTTGGGATTTCTGTCTTTATCTCGTCTTGGGATTTCTGTCTTAATCTCGTTTTGGGATTTCAGTCTTTATCATGTCTTGGGATTTCTGTCTTTAGCATGTCTTGCAATGTCTGTCTTTGTCTTGTGTTGTAAGGCCATATCTTTTTGATGTTTTAGTCTTGTTGTGTGTTAAGGTATGTATTGCATCTTTTTCCGTACTTTTTTTTTTACTTTCCATTTCCAAAAACACCGGAAGGAGATCTACGGAATCTTTACTTTTTTTACTGTTTTGTAAGAATTTTTAATTAAATGATGAAAAAAACACAAATGACACCATTTTCAGAGACCTGTAGCGTCTCCATTTTTTGGGATCTGGGGCCGCATGAGGACTTATTTTCTAAGCGCCGAGATATCATCTTCCATGAACGCTGGCCACGGGGGTGGCGTTCATAGGGGATCTGCAATGACAAGCACGGGGGTCTTCTGCAGATCATGCCAACCCATCGGCGCCCCACAATCACGTGACAGAGGGTCAGCTGGGTGGAACCCCTGTCATGATGCACATGATGCACTGTATGATGCACATTCGGTTTGTGAGAGGTAAATGCCACTGTCAGAGATTGACAGCGGCATTTAACATGTTAACAGCCATGGGTGGATTGGCTGTTAGGGGCACATGACCGCTGATCAAATCAGCTGTCATGTGCCGGGAAGGATGCAGACTCAGCGCCGGAGCCCGCATCAAAGGGAGGGAGGCGACCTTGGACGTACCTATACGTCTAAGGACATAAAGGGGTTAATTAAATTTATACTAAAAGATTATCAATGGGAAGGCTAAAAAACGCCTGGGAGATGCCTGGGTTTCTTTATTTGAGCGCAAAATGCCGATAAAAAGTCGCAAAAAAAACGGTGAGAAAACGAAATCTAAAAACGCCAGCAAAAAAAACGTCAAAGCACTTCAGCTAACGAACATAAATTGCTCAGATTAACAAGACACTGAGAAAATACCAGAAATGAGGGATTAATGAAGCATCTTCCACTTTAAAATGGATGTTTTTGACAGAAGGAAAAAGACACAATGTGATCATACTCTAAGGGTATGTGCCCACGTAGCGTTTTACAAGCGTATTTGATGCGGAATTTCCGCAGCGGAAACGCTAGTAAAACGCTTGTTAATCCGCCCCCCATGGTCCCCAATGAGAATCCGCAAGTTCTATGCCCATGCTGCGGATTTTTCCGCAGCGTTTTTGATGCGCACAAAAATCCGCAGCATGTCAATTAATTTTGCGTTTCCGCATGCGGAATTGCCTTTTCATTGCACTAACAGTGACTTTGAGTGGCTGAAGAATGAGCTGGAGAGAGACAGTAAGATTGTTGTACCGCCATTGCCAGGAAAAGCACTGAAGAGACAGCTTCCGTTCCGAGGGGATGAGGGCATTTTTGAAGAGTCTTTCATTGAAGAGCGACGGCAAGGACTAGAGCAGTTTATTAATAAGATCGCCGGACATCCTCTTACTCAGAATGAGCGTTGTCTGCATATGTTCTTGCAGGACGAAACAATCGATTGTCGAAAACGCGCGAAAAACGCTTACGAAATTCCGCATGCGTTTTTCCGGGAAAGGACATGTGGAAATGAAGCGCAAATTTTCCGCTTCATTTCCGCAACGTGGGCACATAGCCTTACTCTTGCCTTATCTTCATCTTGTGATGTCTCTAATCTTCTGGTTCCTCTTCAGACGTCAGAAGGTGAATTACTCGATGTTTGTGGTTTCGCTCGTATAAAGCTATTAAGGGAACTGAAATCAGAGAATTTTTATTAGGAGACATGAATGATGGAAAAATAGTGCTTTTCACATCAAAAATTCCCAAATATAGAGAAATCACAAAGGTGATAATGATTTGGGACATTACAACCCCTGGGGGGGTCTCCAATTATTTAAAACATAAGTCTTCAACCTCCCAAAGTTTCCTTCATCATTATTCTCTCCAGTGAAGACTATAATGGCGCCATATTGTTACTGACCATATCTAACACGCTTTGCTGATATATCCAGGTACCACCTGCCTTCCCCCAATATCAGCCCCCCTGATCTGCAGCTCTCATCACTTACTATACATGTATACTATGTTTTTTTCCATTGAAATTTATGGGAAGCTTATTAAAAGCAGATTGGAAGAAGATCTATAACCGTGCCCTAGGAATACTGATGGAGAAGTCGCCATACATACCTGCTGCAGCCCTCCTCCTGCTTTGCGAGCTTTATACAAGATAGGAAAGGTCCAACAATTGATGCGTCTGTAAGAAAAGATTCTGTATTACTGGATGTTCAGGAACCTCAGGATCCACTAAATCCAAACTTATAAGAAAACAAGATCTTAAAGACATCACAGATTCAGCCATGAAGGAAGTGACGGGTACAGAAAGATGGAGGAGGAACGATCCTACAAACGGGAGAGATTGGAAATGTACAGTGTCCGGACTCTGACCATGAAATCTACAGAGATTATTCTGCTCCTCACATGATACATTCTAGAATCCATTACAAGACTTTCCCTATTTTGGAGCGTTGGAGATGTTGGATTCTGTGATTCTGGAAGAAGTTCAGATATTTCTCCACTAGATCCTTGGGCTTCTCCAGCAAAACATACAGTATGTGAGCTCTCTACAGTAGATAATGGTGGTTTTGCTGTCCTACATACCTGGTGGATTCCTCTCCTTTCTTTATTCCAACAAAGTGATCTACTGCTTCATCTGCTTTCAGCCTATTTGTGAACTAATGAGCAGTTCCAACTGTGTATGATGATCTTATGCAGTATGTCATTGTGATGTCGTAGAATGCAGTGATGTCATAGAATGCACTGATGTCGTAGAATGCAGTGATGTCATAGAATGCAGTGATGTCGTAGAATGCAGTGATGTCATAGAATGCAGTGATGTCATAGAATGCAGTGATGTCGTAGAATGCAGTGATGTCGTAGAATGCAGTGATGTCATAGAATGCAGTGATGTCGTAGAATGCAGTGATGTCATAGAATGCAGTGACTAAAACTCCTAGCAGGAATGGGATGATGGAGTTGTAATTTGGGAACATGTACTGCAATTTAAAGGGACAGTCTGGAGTTATAATTCTGTGATTTTTTAAATTAATTTATTTCTATTTATTTATTTATTTATTTTATTGCTTTGCATGAATTTTGCAGTGTTCTATATAGATAGGAACTCTCCATGATTGCAAACAGTATATTGACATAGTTTTGCAAGGTTGTCATGACGTCCGCTACAGTCATCATGGTAACCAAATAATGGTAGATACCCGTCCTGCAGAACATATAGTCCAACAAAATTATCTCTTCAGCAGGTATATATTAAATTGGATAATTCACCATTAGTATAATAAGAGAATCATATATACTATGACTGATTGAAACAGATACAAAACATGATGCAAAATATGAGTGGCAAACACATTAGACATATACGAGCCTGAACATAAGGCTCCTCACAATTTAGTACAAGTTCAAGGCAGTCATCAGTGCTGAAGAAAAGTCAAGTCTTACAAGATGAACCAAGGCAATATACCTGTGGAGGGTAAGAACCCTACATGTGTCGCTGCTAAGGGACCCCTGACGAAGCTGCCCTTAGCAGCAACATTTTGTGCTTTACAATACAAATTAATGGAAAAGCTCAAAAGACGTCTGGAAGACTGCTGGACATCTTTGGGAAAGTTTTACTAACAGTTTCATAATTTCTCAAGAGTGAAAAAAAAACGACTGGAGAACAACAGAAAAAAAAAAAAGACATAACAAAAATAGTGGAAAACCCTCCAAATAAACGTCGGCAGCCAAAACCGCTGGGAAAAACTCTCAGGAAATGACAGAAAAAAAATGAAACAAGAAACTCTTCAGAAAAAAAAGAGTTTCCTGAAGCATTTTCTGCTCAAAAAACTCAGGGTTCGCCTGAGATTAAAGACATGGTGTGCACAAGGCCTTGTCTGTGTTGTTTTTTTATTTGTCTTTTATCTGATTTATGACCGCAGACCACATCAGCGTTAAATGTGCAGAGAATCAAAAAGCCCATAAAAGCAAACGGTGCAATAGTTATGAAACTGAATTACACAAATCATTTTTACCCCAAATACATGTTAAGTTAAAAATAAATTGTCCCAGGAGGTGGACGACCCCTTTAATTTTCCCAATATAAAACGATAGGAGAGATCAGAAGGATGAGCATTCATCCAACAGACATCCAATATGTATACCAGTGCTTATTACTGACACAGAACCAGGAAAGGTTACACGGAGCAGAGGTACAGCCCATGATAGGGTGGCTCTGCACTGCACTGCACACACAGCCGCTCTGCACTGCACCCAGCGGCTCTGCACTGCACACACACAGCGGCTCTGCACTGCACACAAACAGCGGCTCTGCACTGCACACACACAGTGGCTTTGCACTGCACACACAGAGCGGCTCTGCACTGCGCAAACAGCGGCTCTGCACTTCACAAACAGCAGCTCTACACTGCGCACAGCGGCTCTGCACTGCACAAACAGCGGCTCTGCACTGCACAAACAGCGGCTCTGCACTGCACACAGTGGCATTGCACACAGCGGCTCTGCACTGCACACAGCGGCTCTGCACACAGCAGCTCTGCACTGCACACAGCGTCTCTGCACTGCGCACACAGCGGCACTGCACACGGCGGCTCTGCACTGCACACACAGCGGCTCTGCACAGCACACACAGCGGTTCTGCGCACACACAGTGGCTCTGCACAGGTAGCGGCTCTGCACTGCACTGCACACAGCTTCTCTGCACACACACACAACAGCTCTGCACTGCACACAGCAGCTCTGCACTGCGCACACAGCGGCTCTGCACACACACAGCAGCTCTGCACTGCATGCACATAGCGGCTCTGCACTGTACACATACAGCGGCTCTGCACTGCACACACAGTGGCTCTGCACTGCGCACACAACGGCTCTGCACTGCACACTGCGGCTCTGCACTGCACACACAGAGCAGCTCTGCACTGCGCAAACAGCGGCTCTGCACTGCACACACAGAACGGCTCTGCACTGCACACACAGAGAGGCTCTGCACTACGCAAACAGCGGCTCTGCACTGCGCACACAGCGGCTCTGCACTGCACACACAGCGGCTCTGCATTGCACACAGTGGCTGTGCATTGCACGGCACAGAGCGGCTCTGCACTGCACACAGAGTGGCTCTGCAATGCACACACAGGGGCTTTGCACTGCACACACAGCGGTTCTGCACTGCGCAAACAGCGGCTCTGTACTGCACACACAGAGTGGCTCTGCACTGCGCAAACAGCAGCTCTGCACTGCACACACAGCGGCTCTGCACTGCACACACAGCGGCTTTCCACTGCACACACAGAGCGGCTCTGCACTGCACAAACAGCGGCTCTGCACTACACACACAGTGGCTCTGCATTGCACACACAGTGGCTCTGCACTGCACACAGCGGCTCTGCACACACAGCAGCTCTGCACTGCACACAGTGGCTCTGCACTGCACACACAGCGGCTCTGCACTGTGTGGCGCCCTGCTGCACATTGGTGCCACCGATCCCAGTGGGGTGCATGGATGGACTTCTCCACAAGAGGCCCTCATAGCATTCACACACCTCCACCCTACCACCTCAGACCACCAGATGGAGCCTGGATAGGGATATATATACTGGAGGGTGGAGTTAGGCAGGCAGTCTAGAGAACAGTTTCCTCAGGGGACAGAGTTAGTTCCAGTTCCTGCAGAAGATGAGCCTGAGAGAGGTCAGTCAGTTCCTCTAGAGAGAGTTCAGACTCAGGAGCTCAGATTAGTGAGCCAGGAGCGTGCCGACGCTCAGAGAGCGGCGAAGAGTAGCGAGGCCTACTGCCCGTGTGAAGCCTGTGTGAGGGCCCCGAGCGTGGCCGACGGCGAGTGGAGTAAGCAAGCAACATAGGGGGCAGAGGAGCTTAACCAGCTCACCCCAAAACCATTTTCCGGACACCGGGTCCACGACTACAGGGGGCCTATATCCCCGGCAGGAATAACCGGAACCCCTGGAGAACTATACGTCCCAGGTTCACCAGAAGCTGACTGTTATACCAGGGTCAGGAGTTACGGAGGCCCCAGAGACCGGGGAGTGTGAACTCCAACAGAAGGCCCTACCACCAGGTCAGCAGGTGCAAGACAGAGACCAAGTTAGGCCTAGCTCCAGGCAGGTCAGAAACTTATCAAGGAAAGGCAAGGAACAGGAGGACCCACACCCGCTCACTGGGGAGAGTCCTGATATGCACCCTTCATCCTAAAGTGCCCTGGATCGTGCCTGAAACACCACCAGTAAAGGTGCTGAAGTGAACTGTTGTGTGTGTGCATATTCTTCCTCTGTCCTGCATCCTTCACCTACACTGCCCTGAGGCCCCGCTCCACCTGTGGGGAGTCGTACCAACTAAGCTGCCTAAACACCGGCTTCAGAGGACTGTCGCAGCGCTGGTGATCCTCACCAGACACCACAGGTGGCGTCACGAACATCCCTATCCCATACAACTTCCCCCCTTCTTTTAAGAGTGACCCCAGGGTACGGGCCCGGGAGCCGACCACTGCGACATCCTCCAAGATCAGGCAACAACAAGACCTGGGCGCCGAGTCGTCCCCATCCCCTGGGCACGTCAACTGCGCACACAGTGGCTCTGCATTGCACACAGTGGCTGTGCATTGCACTGCACACACAGCGGCTCTGCATTGCACACACAGCGGCTCTGCACTGCACACACAGAGCGGCTCTGCACTGCACACACAGTGGCTGTGCACACACAGCGGCTATGCACTGCACACACAGTGGCTGTGCACACACAGCGGCTCTGCACTGCACACACAGTGGCTGTGCACACACAGCGGCTCTGCACTGCACACACACTGGCTGTGCACACACAGCGGCTCTGCACTGCACACACAGTGGCTGTGCACACACAGTGGCTGTGCACTGCACACAGTGGCTCTACACTGCGCACACAGCAGCTCTGCACTGCACACAGCGGCTCTGCATTGCGCGGCACACACTGCAGCTCTGCACTGCACACACTGCAGCTCTGTACTACACACACAGTGGCACTGCACACACAGCAGTTCTGTACACACACAGCGGCTCTACACACATAGCGGCTCTGTACACACACAGCGGCTCTGCACTGTACACACACAGCGGCTCTGCAAGCAGCGGCTCTGCATTGCACACAGCGGCTCTGCACTGTACACACACAGCGGCTCTGCAAGCAGCGGGTCTGCACTGCGTACACAGCGGCTCTGCACTGCGCACACAGCGGCTCTGCATTGCGCACACAGCGGCCCCTCGGTCACCGCTTCTCACACTATACACTTCATGTTGTAGTTTATACTTTTGACCACTTGAGGCAGCCGCGCTCTGTTACAAATAAATGTGCGCGTGGAGAGAAGGCGCCTTGTGGATGACGTCACTAGTTCCGGTCGCTGTAAATAAATTATCGATATGGCGGCGGAGACTGGGGCGACAAAGCCGGCGCAACCGAAGAAGGAACCGCAGCCGCTCATTATCCCGAAAAATGCCACCGACGAGCAGAGGCTGAAGCTGGAGAGGCTGCTGAGGAATCCGGTGAGCTGCTGCCACTATGTAGGGCTGTCAAGCTCCGTACAGAGCAACAGCGGCTGCAGGGCTCCGCTCCCACACTAGTTACCGGGGAGTATCCTCTGTAGGGCGCAGGGGCTGCTGGTCTCCTGTCCCTCATTCAGACGTCCGTGTTTAAAGGGAACCTGTCATGTAGAATAACACCATTAACCTGTAGGTGTACAGCGTCCTGACACCGTGTGTGCCGCACTGAGAGCCCGGCTGCTGGGGTCTCTGCTGATCCTGCGGTCAGTCAGTCGGTGCTGTACTGCGCAGTCAGTCGGTGCTGTGCTGCGCAGTCAGTCGGTGCTGTACTGCGCAGTCAGTCAGTGCTGTGCTGCGCTGCGCAGTCAGTCGGTGCTGTGCTGCTCTGCGTAGTCAGTCGGTGCTGTGCTGCGCGGCGCAGTCAGTCGGTGCTGTGCTGCGCGGCGCAGTCAGTCGGTGCTGTGCTGCGCGGCGCAGTCAGTCGGTGCTGTGCTGCGCGGCGCAGTCAGTCGGTGCTGTGCTGCGCGGCGCAGTCAGTCGGTGCTGTGCTGCGCGGCGCAGTCAGTCGGTGCTGTGCTGCGCGGCGCAGTCAGTCGGTGCTGTGCTGCGCTGCGCAGTCAGTCGGTGCTGTGCTGCGCAGTCGGTGCTGTGCTGCGCAGTCGGTGCTGTGCTGTGTTGCGCAGTCGGTGCTGTGCTGTGCTGCGCAGTCAGCCGGTGCAGGGCGCGGTTACAGCCATTGCACTCTATGCACTGAGCAGTGACCAAAATCGTGCTGGCATCACCTCTGTGACAGAGAGCGAGGCTGCCGTGGGGGAAATAAAGGTAATTTCCTCCTGGCAGTGGGGCTCTCGGTGCGGCGGATGCATGGAGTCAGAGTGCTATTAACCTGCAGATTAATCCCATATCGGCAGGTTAATAACGTTATTTTACATGACAGATTCCATTTAAACACATGTAAAAAAAAATACACTGCTCAAAAAATAAAGGGAGCACTTCAACAACAGAATATAACTCCAAGTAAATCAAATTTCTGTGAAATCAAACTGTCCACTTAGGAGGCAACACTGATTGACAATCAATTTCACATGCTGTTGTGCAAATGGAGTTGACAATATATATAAATTATTGGCAATTATCAAGACACCCTCAATAAAGGAGTGGTTCTGCAGGTGGGGACCACTGACCACATCTCAGTACCAATGCTTTCTGGCTGATGTTTTGGTCACTTTTGAATGTTGGTTGTGCTTTCACACTCCTAGTAGCATGAGACGGACTCTACAACCCACAGAAGTTGCTCAGGTAGTGCAGCTCATCCAGGATGGCACATCAATGCGAGCTGTGGCAAGAAGGTTTGCTGTGTCTGTCAGTGTAGTGTCCAGAGGCTGGAGGCGCTACCAGGAGACAGGCCAGTACACCAGGAAACATGGAGGGGGCCGTAGGAGGGCAACAACCCAGCAGCAGGACCGCTACCTCCACCTTTGTGCAAGCAGGAACAGGAGGAGCACTGCCAGAGCCCTGCAAAATGACCTCCAGCAGGCCACAAATGTACATGTGTCTGCACAAACGGTTAGAAACCGACTCCATGAGGGTGGTATGAGGGCCCGACGTCCACAGATGGGGGTTGTGCTCACAGCCCAACACCGTACAGGACTCTTGGCATTTGCCACAGAACACCAGGATTGGCAAAGTCGCCACTGGCACCCTGTGCTCTTCACAGATGAAAGCAGGTTCACACTGAGCACATGTGACAGAGTCTGGAGACGCCATGGAGAGCGATCTTCTGCCTGCAACATCCTTCAGCATGACTGGTTTGGCAGTCGGTCAGTAATGGTGTGGGCTGGCATTTCTTTGGAGGGCCACAAAGCCCTCCATGTGCTCGCCAGAGGTAGCCTGACTGCCATTAGGTACCGAGATGAGATCCTCAGACCCTTTGTGAGACCATATGCTGGTGCGGTTGGCCCTGGGTTCCTCCTAATGCAGGACAATACCAGACCTCATGTGACTGGAGTGTGTCAGCTGTTCCTGCAAGATGAAGGCATTGAAGCTATGGACTGAATCCGATTGAGCACATCTGGGACATCATGTCTCGCTCCATCCACCGTCACGTTGCACCACAGACTGTCCAGGAGTTGGTGGATGCTTTAGTCCAGGTCTGGGAGGAGATCCCACAGGAGACCATCCACAACCTCATCAGGAGCATGCCCAGGCATTGTAGGGAGGTCATACAGGCACATGGAGGCCACACACAATACTGAGCCTCATTTTGACTTGTTTTAAGGACATTACATCAAAGTTGGATCAGCCTGTAGTGTGTTTTTTCACTTTCATTTTTGGGGTGACTCCAAATCCAGGCCTCCATTGGTTAATAAATTTGATTTCCATTGATGATTTTTGTGTGATTTCAGAACAAAGTATTCAATGAGAATATTTCATTCATTCAGATCTAGGATGTGTTATTTGAGTGTTCCCTTTATTTTTTTGAGCAGTGTATAATATTCCTCATGCATTTTATTACATACATATAACAAAGAAGCAAAAATCAAAGACCGAAAACCACACATATTAGATAAATGGAGATATACAGTGGTGACCAAAAGTTTTGAGTTTTTTTTCAAAGTGTGATTTACTTCTGTCTGGTTGTTGTGATGCCATTTGCCTGGTGATGAACTGAAAGTGCATGAAGTTGTCATCATGCAAGTCCTTAATTTTAACCAAAATGCTTTTGAATATACTGTATTTTTCGGACCATAAGATGCACTTTTTTCCCAAAAAATTTTGGAGGAGGAAAGGGGGTGTGTCTTATGGCCCAATGTACCCATTATAATCATACTTCTCACCGTTTTGTGGTGTGGTAGCGGATGTGGCAATGGAGTGGAGTTACCCAGTAACGAGCGGCTTCAGCAGCATGTTTGTGGGCGCCGCCATGAATTCACTGCGTCCACGCTAGACATCAAGAAGTGGGCGGTCTCCCTCCCAGATCGCGCGCTGCAGTGACGTTACAAAGAGGCAGGGCCGGGGATGACTGCGCTCTGTGCTGTTCTGTGTTGCCCCGGATGATTTTTGTGTGATTTTGTTGTCAGCACATTCAACTTTGTACAGAACAAAGTATTCAATGAGAATGTTTCATTCATTCAGATCCAGGATGTGCTATTTGAGTGTTCCCTTTATTTTTTGAGCAGTGTAGTTCTGGTGTCATGACTCATGAGTGTTGTGCATCAGTGTGTGATGAATAAATAATTGACAAAGCTTCTCCTATCATTTTGATATGTTAAATATGGACCGCACACTGACTGCATACTGATGCCATCCGTGAGCTGTACGTGGTTTCACGGACCCATAGACTTGTATTGCCCCTTGTCATCCATGATACTGGAATAAAACAGACCTGTCTCCACTAGTTTTGCACAGACAAGCGATCCGTGTAAAAACCTGGACATGTGAATAGCACCATAGATTATAATGGGTACCTGCTGTATCTGTGGCGCCCCTGAGGGTTCAGTCGCCACAAAGGTACTGCACCTCACCCAGAGGTGTGGCATCTCCTTCTCTCAAGTAAGGATGGAGTACTGCCCGGGACCCCAACACTACACTACTCCAGGCCGGCTGGAAGGGCATTATGCACTTCTTCTGCAGCCCCGTCCCTGGCTGGAGTGGGGGGAACCAAAAGTGAGGGGGAACCATGTAGTGGGTGTGGGTGGAGGTCGCAAAACAGGGGAGCACTGTCAGGAGTATTATAAGAAGGGAAGCCATCATGTGTAGGAGTGGATTCAGTGAGAGAGAAGAGGAGAGGAGCAGTCTGAGGAACAGAGTCTCTTCAGGAGCTCTGCTCCAGAGTGGGGCCTAGTAACAGAGGCCCAAGAGTGAGAGGGGAGCGGAGGAGAAAGGTTCCAGTAACAGAAGGGATCCCAGGGGGTACGGTGAGTGCAGGATGGCACCCTTACGCCTGAATCTGCCAAGCGTCAGAGGGATCAGGCCGCAAGAAGGGAACCGGTCCCTGGGCTAGCCGAGTTACTTTACGTCTCAGCTAGAAAACCGGAGGCTTCTGTACTTTCAAGGTGCAGTTGCCACATTCGCACCTAAGCCGCCGAAAAGGGCACCAAGCCAGGTCCGGGAACTTCAACTTGCCCAGAGGGATCTCAAGGTACCCGATCAGGACTTTGTGTGGCGGGGCGCAGGGCAGGAGGGAGAGACCCAGCGCGGGAAGTCGGCTAAGAAAGGAACATACAGAGAGGGGTCCCGCTAAGTGCTCTTGAGATACTTGAGGGAGTGCTGAACCCCTGCCTGGTGAGCGCAGCGTGACGTGGGAGACTGTCAGCTATCTAGTGCTACCTGAGGAACCTGAATAACTGTGAGTAAACTCGGATGACTGCACCCCACTGTTTGTCGGTTCTTTCTACCATGCTATCGCTCCTGCACTACAATGCCCAGCATCACCATCTGCACCTACTCTGCCCTGGAGCTGTGCTCTGCCTCTGGAGAGCCGCACCAACCCAGCTGCCCTAACACCTGCTCCAGAGGTCTGCAGCAGCGCTGGTACCCATTACCGGGAGCCACAGGTGGCGTCACGAGACAAAACCGTTTACCATCCCTTCACGCAACAACCCCTTTTAAAGAGTGACCCCAGGGTACGGGCCCAGGAGCCGACCGCCGTGACATCCCAAGAAGGTAAAGGCCCGGGTACCGAGTCACCCCATATTCCAGTGGGCGAGTCATACTCATGAGAAAAATGGATGAAACATGGACGTCTGAGGCCTAACAGAGCACTTCCCGAGCCTCTGCCTCCAGAGCTTGTTTCCTTGCCCAGCTCTGGTAATGTTAGGCAACAAAATCAGACAGTGAGCCATCAATCAAGTTAAAGAAGCTGGTGGTGAGTGGGGAAACAAGTTCTGGAGGCAGAGGCTTGGGAAGTGCTTTGTTACATCCAGAGCACTTGATCCCTAATTTGCTTATGAATAAAATTGCTAATTACTCGAAAATGTAGCAACAGAGGATGAAATGGAAATCCATCAACATCTTTACAATGACCTGCACGTCAACATAAAACAAAAAATCACCCCCTAACCGCGTATGTATGTGTATGTATATTTGTTTTTTACATGATTTTTATTACTACAATATTTAATTTAATACTACAGTATTGCAGTGTATTGTATAGTAGATCACAGGACTTGCACCTGTGATCAACTATACAATACACAACAATACTGTAGTATTGCACGGTCTTGTGAAATTGATGATCTCCTATGAAGTCCGGCAGACAGTCTGAGTCTGAGGTCTGAGATGACACCCTGATCGTGTCTTGTGTGGACTGATAGCTGCCATGTTGAAGACTTTTAAATGCCTTTGTCACCCTTGAAAACAGCATTTAAGGGATTAAACTTTTGCTATCAGAGCTAAGTGTAATGGCATCAGTTACTCTCGGGTGCCAGTTGTATAACGGGGTCGACACCCGCTCAGTTTCTGAGCCCTCCATACAAGTCCATGCATGGCAGGTGTCACTAATGAGGGTTAAATAGAGTTTCAAGGCTTATGATACAATATAGTAGTATGTATAAAAATGAGAAATGTTATTACCCGTGATGCTCCACGCTGCCTCTATATTGCCCCTCTATTGTTCGCCACCAGCCCTGCAAGTGATGTCATATGACCGCTGCAGTCAGTCTCTCTGACTCAGGGGTGATGTTTTTATGTAGGGCACATAGCTGCTGAATACAATGATTGTGCAGTGCTGTTCCATCAGTGCCGGCTCACATAACAGTTATGGTAGGAATTATAAACTGGTGCATTGTGGACCCAGGCAGCAGCAGCAGCGAGATAACAGTGAAGACATCTACAGCCTATTGAGAAATGGATTGTTTTAATCAGACTGCTTACAATAAATTCTGTTTATTACAGGATAAGGCTGCTCCAATACCTGAAAAACCAAAAGAATGGACACCCAGATCCGCCCCGGAGTTTGTCAGAGACGTTATGGGTGAATAGTTCTGTTTTTGTTCATTTCTGTTTCCTCTCAGATGACAATGATTGTGAATGCAGAATCCTGATAGATCAGTTCTGCTGCTATTTTCCTTTCTACTAGTTTGACTTTGCTTGATATTTTGCAGCTGCTGTAAAAGTAGGGATGTTCTTTTTGTTTTGTATGAAGTGTAAGTGAAACGGTAACACCAAAGTACAGATCAGCTGATCGCGTCACTCATGGAAATCATCCTAAATCTTCAGCGTTGTAATTCAATATTTCTAGAAGCCTTTGTGCCTATATTAGTGCTTCTGGACAGAATGCTGTATTCAGTGTCTGGATATTAAGACTATATTATGAGTCACTAGGTTTGCTTCATTTTAAAGAAGTAGTCTCTTAAAAATTCTTACTCCATAATCTGTCCTAATTATGTACAGTGGGTAAAAAAAAGTATTTAGTCAGCCACCAATTGTGCAAGTTCTCCCACTTAAAAAGATGAGAGAGGCCTGTAATTGACATCATAGGTAGACCTCAACTATGAGACAAAATGAGAAAACTAATCCTAAAATCACATTGTCTGATTTGGAAAGAAATTTTTTTCAAATTTTGGTGGAAAATAAGTAAGGTTGGCACACACTGTTGCTGGTATGTTGGCCCATTCCTCCATGCAGATGTCTTCTAGAGAAGTGATGTTTTGGGGCTGTCGCTGGGCAACACGGACATCCAACTCCCTCCAAAGGTTTTCTATAGGGTTTAGATCTGGAGACTGGATAGGCCACTCCAGGACCTTGAAATGCTTCTTACGAAGCCACTCCTTTGTTGCCCTGGCGGTGTGCTTGGGATCATTGTCATGCTGAAAGACCCAGCCACGTTTCATCTTCAATGCCCTTGCTGATGGAAGGAGGTTTGCACTCAAAATCTCATGATACATGGCCCCATTCATTCTTTCATGTACATGGATTAGTCGTCCTGGTCCATTGGCAGAGAAACAGACCCAATGCATGATGTTGCCACCCCCATGCTTCACAGTATGTATGGTGTTCTTTGGATGGAACACAACATTCTTTCTCCTCCAAACACGACGAGTTGTGTTTCTACCAAACAGTTCTCGTTTGGTTTCATCTGACCATATGACATTCTCCCAATACTCCTTTGGATCATCCAAATGTTCTCTAGCAAACTTCAGACGGGCCCGGACATGTAATGGCTTAAGCAGGGGGACACATCTGGCACTGCAGGATCTGAGTCCCTGGCGGCGTAGTGTGTTACTAGCCTGTGTAGCCTGTGTAACGTTGGTCCCAGCTCTCTGCAGGTCAGGAAGATCAGGAAGGATTCCTGCAGACTCTCTTAGGCTATGTGCCCACGATGCAGAAATGCTCCGGAATTTTCCTGAGCGTTTCTGCATCTCCCTGGCAGAAAAAACGCATGTGGATTTTACATGCGTTTTTTCAGCCAGGGACAAATGTTTGTGAGGCGTTTTTAGCATGCGATTTCGCATGCGGGTTGTCAAGCGCTTTTCAAGCGATTTTAGCATCACTTGGAAAGTGCTTGACAACTTGGTCACACTATATAAATCCATGCAACCGTCATAGATTTTATATAGTGTGACCAATTTAGTTAAAAAAAAGAATAAAAAATGGTAAAAAATTAAAAAAAAAAAAAAACATTATACTCACCTTCCGATGGCCCTCGGTCTCCTTCTCCGGTCTTCCCGGTGTCTCGCGGTGGTGTGAAAGGAGCTTCCATGACATCATGTAGTCAGGTGACAGGTCACGCGACCACTGATGTCGGAGGTCACGTGACCTGTCACATGACTGAATGACGTCATGGAAGGTCCTTTTACTCCATCGCGAGCCAAGACGTACCGGATAGAAGACATCGGAAGGTGAGTATAATGTGTTTTTTTTATTTTAAATTATTTTTTTTTACAGGTACTATGGTACCCGGGTCTGGAGGAGAGTCTCCTCTTCTCCAAACCCAGGTACCATCCGCACGCTGAATCGCTTAATATCCACATGTGCACATGTAGTCATGCGGATATTAAGCGATTCAATGCAAGTCTATGGCGGCCAAATTGCCGCGATTCCGCGAAATAATTGGTAGTGCTGCGGATTTTTCCGAAATGATAATCCGCAGCGCAAATTTCCGCAGCATGTGCACAGCACATGCGGATTATCATTGGGGAACATTGCAGACCTTCTACCAAGCATTTTTTAAGCGTTTCTGCAGCGTAATTGTCACTGCGGAAACGCATGCGACCGCTGCTGCCAAGGAGCTGGGGAGAATGAGCCGGAGCCACTTATTCTCCCCGGCTCCTCAGCAGCAGCGGCCGCATGGATTACAGTGGGGGACACCTAGGAGAGGTGAGTATATGGATTTTATTATTTTATTCTTATTTTAACAGATGGGGACATCGGGAGCAGACTACCACTACCCTCATCATGGTCCCTGCTGGTGCTGATCGCAGCGTTCAGCACTGGCGCTTGGGAACAGTGCCATTCCCAGGTGCCTGTACATGCCACACAGATGACACACAGATGTCATCCGTGTGGTACGTTTTGCGGACCGTGTATCCGCAAAAAAAATTGACTTGTCTCCGTGTGGAGCACACGGACACATGGTCCCTTAAAACACACTGAGATGTGCACAGACCCATTCATTTGAATGGGTCTGTGTGTGTCAGTGTCTCCGGTATGTGTGGAAACTGTTGTGAAGCCCAGCTGTGCTTGGCATCACAAATCCTAGAAGGGTGTATTGAAGGATTCCTCCACAATAGGCCCCCATAACCATTCACACATCTCCACCTTCCACCTCAGACCACCAGGGGGAGCGTTAGGGAGATATAAAAGGGAAGGTGGAGCTAGGCAGCAGTTAGTCTAGTCTATTCTGGTTTAACAGTGAGTCCAGTACAGTCTGAGAAGAGTTACCTCAGAGGACAAAAGTCTGTTCCAGCTCCTGCAATTGCTATCCTGCAGTGGAGCTTCCAGATCAAGACTCTGTGTAGCTCAGTGAGGTGAGCTTTAGGTGTGCCGGCGCCATAAGATCGGTGAAGCGCGGCAAGCTGCCGTTAGTGTGAGTAGCCTATTGAGGGTCCGAGTAGGCCGAAGGCGAAAGAGTAGAGAGAGTTAGTTCATAGGGGGCAGAGGAGCTTAACTAGCTCACCCCGAAGAAGAAGTAGTTACCGGACACCGGGTCCGAAGCTTGCCGGGATCTCCACGACCCAGTAAGATAAACCGGAATCCCTGGAGAACTACAGGTCCCAGGATCGCTAAAGTGCTGATACGTACCAGAGCCAGGAGACACATAGGCCCCGTAAGTCGGGAGCGTGCACTCCAAGGGAAGGCCCTACCACAAGGTCAGCCAGCGCAGGACAGAGACAAAGTTAGGCCTAGCTCCAGGCAGGTCAGAAACTTATTACGCAGCAGCAAGAACCAGGAGGCCCAAACCCTGCTCATTGGGGAGGATCCGGACATACACCCTTCACCCTACAGTGCTCCGGGGAGTGCCTGAATTTCCATCAGTAAAAGGTACTGAAGTGACTTTTGTGTCCATGGCTGTTCTTGCTCCGACTCGGCTGAGTCTCTTGTCCTGCATCCCCATTCTTATACTGCCCTGAGGCCCAGCTCCACCTGTGGGGCGCCATACCATCTAGCTGCCTTATCACCGACCTCAGTGGACTGCGCAGCGCTGGTGAATATCATCAGAAACCATAGGTGGCGTCACGAACACTTTTATAAACTCAAACAAAAACACCAACCCTTTTACAGGAGAGGCCCAGGGTACGGGCCCGGGAGCCGACCACCGCGACATCCCTAAAGGCCAGGCTAAAGGCCCGGGTACCGAGTTATCCCCATTCCTCTGGGCTAGTCACTGTCACCACTTGTACCAGAGACACTGACGTGTGAAAGAGGCCTAAAACCAATGTGAGAAGATTCATAACCAGATCAAGTTTGTGATTGTGGGAAGCTGTTTTGTTTTAGTATCCAGTTCACTGCCTCAAGTCCTTTTGAATGTTCTATTGAGGTGTAAAGACTCACTACATTTATGGTAACCAAGATGGTGTTCGGAGAGATGTCATCAATACATTTATTTTATTAAAAAATATTTAGATTTGAGAGTACTCAGTGGTTGATACCTTTTATTCAAGAAATTGTTGGTATCTAACAAAAAAAGCTCTCGTTTTTTTAATCAAAGGTGTTAGAATTTTCTCTAGGGTTATTGATAGTGGCAATAATACAGAATTAGTCAATGCCACTATCGGTCTCCCCGATGGATCTATGAGGGTTTTCTATACCTTTGGTACTATATAAAACAAAGGTGTGAGAGGATCGTCTTTTATTGAATATCGAGCCAGTTTGTCATCAATGGTTCTCAAATTTTTATCTTTCTCTATTACTGTAGAAATTTTCTTTTGTATATCTGCAAGTGGATTATGATTTAGGGGGGCATATGTGTCCATATCTGACAATTGTCTTAAAATCTCTTTTTAATACTGTGATCGCTCCATTATAACAATCGTTCCACCTTTTCCTCAGGCTTTATTTCGATAGATTTATCTACCATCAATGAAGTCAAATCTTTTTTCTCTGACATATGTATATTAGTAATACTCAGAGTAATGCCAGCAGATCCTGTACCCTGAATAAGTTTTTCCACATCCCTCATAACAAAATGAATGTATGTTTCCACAGGGTGATAACTTTTAGGTGGAGAAAAGTTGGTTTTTAATCTTATACCTAAGTCAGATAGGTGAACACACTCAGATTGTTGTGTGACACCCTGCTGTGTACAGGTACCACAGGACCCAGGGTGCATGGATGGACTTCTCCACAAGAGGCCCTCACTACATACAAACACCTCCACCCTTCCACCTCACACCACCAGAGGGAGCCCGTTAGGGATATATATATGGAGGGTGGAGTCAGGCAGTTCAGTTAATAGTTTAGAGTCAGACAGAGAGAGTCTGAGAGCGTGCTGACGCTGAGAGCAGCGAAGACACAGCGCGTCTGCTGCTGAGTTCTGGGGGCCCCGAGTGTGGCCGAAGGCAAGAGGAGTAGGGAGAGAGGAGTTGAGGGGGCAGAGGAGCATCATAGGCTCACCCCGATATACAAACCGGACACCGGGTCCGCGCCTACAGGGTCCCTTTATACCCAGTAGGGATCACCGGCATTCCAGGAGGACTACAAGTCCCTGGCTGACCTGAAGCTAGACCCACACAGGACCAGGAACCATGAAGGCCCTGACGCCCAGGGATAGTGGTTGCCAACAGAGGGTCCTTCTACCGAGCGACAGGTGAAGAAACAGCATGACACATAAGCTAGGCCCAGTTGCAGGCTGGCCAGGAGCATAGAGAGAGGCAGACACGGACTAGGAGGCCTTATACCCGCTCACTGGGGAGAAGTCCTGAAGTGCACCCATCCTACTGAGTACCCTGGACCGTACCTGACATCCGCACCAGTAAAGGTATTGAAGCGAATCCCCTGTCTCTGTCAATTACTCCTGCTGTGCCATCCCACCTGCACTACAAGTCCCAGCATCACCACCCACCATCAAACTCCACACTGCCCTGGGGGCCCGCTCCACCTGTGGGGAGCAGAAACACCTCAGCTGCCATCCCAACACCCCCGGAGGTCTGAAGCAGCGCTGGTAAACCTTACCAGGTACCACAGGTGGCGTCAGAAACTATTTACTTTATTTTTATTTTTCTATCCAAGTTACAATCCCCTTTTTGGTTGACCGCCCTGGGCCACGGACCGGGCCAGCCGATTACCCCATTGCCCTGGGGGCGTGTCAACTTCTGGCGTCACGAATAGGATTCCATGCCCGCTACCACCGGGTATTGTGCGCCTTAAAAGACTGTAACTGTGGTGAAGATTTCCCGCCATTCCCGAGGTTTCCCGTTATTATCCGCCATTTTCCTGTCGCCGTGCGGGAAGAAGAGGGGCGTAACCGTGGGAATCGGAGAGGCGTAACCGCTGGAAGCGCCCGAAACCCAGGCCCCGCCTCGCGCCTTGACGCCGAACCAGGAAGCGTCAGGTCCTAGAAGGAGACCGTTGTCAAGCGCACGCTCTGACGTCAACCGCGAGGGAGACGCAAGGTCCTGGAAGGAGACCGTCGCCTGCGGAGCTGCGGCCTACCCGATCCAAGTAAAGAAGGTAGGGTACAGTTTACTAGGGGGGCGCAACCATGACCGACGACCAGCAAGCCGCCGGAGCACCGGTTAACGCTCCTGATGCCCAACTTGCATCTGGCGCTGCACAGGCCGGAGCGGCCGCCCCACCAACAGGGGTCGTGATTCTGTGGATACCCATGGCCCTGCCGTATATCCCTGGAGCGAAATGGCTTCCCCAGTATGATGGCAAACCAGACACCCTGTCTGGGTTCAAGAGAAAAATATGCGGTGTACTGGACATGTATTCTATGACTGGTAAGCAGAGAGCCGCTGTTGTGCTGGGACAATTGACTGGTGCCGCAGAGCGGTAAGTTGAAACCTGGCCAGCCACAGACCAGGAATCAGTATCCATCATCTTTAAGAGACTGCAAACTGTCTTTGAAAACCGCACTGAGACAGATCTCTGGATGAGGTTCTACCACTGCACCCAGCAACCTGAGAACAGTATCCGGGACTATGCCTGGCGCTTACAGGAAGCCTTGCGGGCCCTGAAGCAGGTTAGTCCAGCCAGCATACAAGATGAGAATAAAATGCTGACGGAACAGTTCATCCGAGGGTTGAGGTCCCAGGAGGAGAGCATAACTGTACGGTGGTGGGCTTTAGATCATCCAGACGCCCCCTTTGACACCCTGAAGGACATGGCTATTAAGGGTCTACAGCCCCTGGAAACATCAGGGACTGCTATCCAGTGTTACCAGGGTGGGGCCACCCCAGTGGCCGCAGCACCCACTGCTCCTTCATTGACGGCTGAAACAAAGACGCAAACAGTGCCCCCTAGCGAGCTGGACAGCCTGCGCTCTGAAGTGCGCCAGCTAAGTAAAACCCTGGCCACTGTCCTGAGCACCCTGCAGCTACAGATGGAGCCCGAGCCGGAAGGAAGGATCCTACTCGCCGATAGCCCTGAGGATGTCCCCTGGATGAGGAGAAAGAGGACAACGCCACCCCGTAGGAGGACAACGCCACCCCGTAGGAGGACAACGCCACCCCGGTGTAGGACAACGCCACCCTGTGGGAGGACCAACGACCAACGTCGCCCTCCAGGAGACTTCATCTGCTACCGCTGCCACAAGGCAGGCCACACAGCGTGGAACTGTCCTTTAAAGGGGCAAACCCTGGGGCAGAGGGCCGACACCCGGTAGTAAATCAACCAGGCTCATCAAGCTGGTACCATCGGTTCGTAGGAGGAAGGCTTTCCTGTCCATCGTGCTGGATGGCATAGCTACACCTGCGTTACTGGACACCGGCTCACAGGTAACCATCATACCTGATGTCCTCTACAAAAGGTACTGGTCCGTAGATGAACTCCAGCCGCCAGCCCCGAACCTCTCTGTGTATGCCTCTAACGGCCTTCCTCTTAACCTAGTAGGGGTTAAGGACGTGACAGTGAGGGTGGGGAGAGC
Organism: Phyllobates terribilis; assembly: GCF_046119375.1. Taxonomy (NCBI): domain Eukaryota; kingdom Metazoa; phylum Chordata; class Amphibia; order Anura; family Dendrobatidae; genus Phyllobates; species Phyllobates terribilis. Next base: position 827,947,552 of record NW_027362762.1, on the reverse strand, counting down.
GGAACTAAAGGACCAAGGACTGATTGTAGTGGAATCTAACCCTGATGATACAGACTTTTATATGATACTTGGTACAAATATTGTTGGTAACTGTTTGGGAGAAGTGTTGTTTTTACTCCAACAGATTGCTGACACTGCCAAACCAGGGCAGAGGAAGGTGCTCCAGAGAGAGATTTGAGCCCTCCTGTACCAGCAACAGGTAAAGCTAACAGGTGGTGAGATTGGTAATGTACGGGTGACAGACCCGATACCCATTGTGGTTCCCCCAATGAGTGAGATGCTAATTTGGTGTAGGGCAGCAATAGGTCTCAAGGGACAGAACTACCAGGCGGTAGTGGAGCCCATTAGCTCGGAGCACAGACCTACACTCTTAACTGCTAGAGGGGTAGTTGACGTACGCAATGGGAGGGTACCCATACGTCTCCTAAATTGTGGGGAGGAGGAAGTCAAATTGCCAAGGTATGCCACTGTTGTTAGATTGTATACTGTGAATAATGATGCCATACACACACTGGAATCCTTGACCCCACCAGATACAGTGGAGGACAATGACTCCGAAGCTCAGCTGGAGGATTGGTGTCAACAGCTCCATGTTGGGACTGACGCCACTCCTGTCCATGAAAAACACAGTGTTTACAGAGTGGTTCAGGAATATGAACAAGTGTTTAGTAAGCAGCCACTTGATTTTGGTAGGGTTAAAGGGGTACAACACCACATACCCACTGGTAACCATCCACCCATTAAGAAGCGTTACCGACCCATACCACCAGCACATTATCAGAAAGCCAAGGAAATGTTACACGACATGAAAAATGCAGGGGTAGTAAGGGATAGCTGTAGCCCTTGGGCAGCTCCCCTGGTCCTGGTCAGGATAAAGGATGGTAGCATGAGGATGTGTGTAGATTATAGACAGATTAATCGCATAACACATAAAGATGCACACCCTTTGCCCCGTATAGAGGAATCCCTGGCTGCACTAAAATCTGCCAATTACTTCTCTACACTGGATCTCACTAGCGGGTACTGGCAAGTCTCTGTTGCTGAGGAAGACCGGGAGAAGACTGCCTTCACCACCCTGATGGGACTGTGCGAGTTCAACAGTATGCCGTTTGGGCTCTGCAATGCACCCGGAATATTCCAGAGGCTGATGGAGTGTTGCTTGGGACATCGGAACTTCGAGACAGTGCTGCTGTACCTGGATGACGTTATCGTGTACTCGAGGACGTATGAGGACCATCTGAAGCACCTGGCGGAGGTATTTGAAGCATTGTCCCGGTATGGTATGAAACTAAAGCCTTCTAAATGCCACTTGCTCAAGCAGAAGGTTCAGTACCTGGGGCATGTAGTCAGCTCGGAGGGAGTAGCACCAGACCCGGAGAAGGTCACTGCCATCCAGAATTGGCCTGAACCAAGAAGCATCAAAGAAGTACGGCAATTCCTGGGACTGGTCGGGTACTACCGGAGGTTCATAAAGGACTATACCAAAAAGGTAGCACCTCTACAAGACCTCCTGGTAGGACAGTCCAAAAGAGGAAAGAGTCCCCCATTCCAGTGGTGCAAAGAACAGGCCAAATCCTTTGCAGTAATGAAGGAAATCCTGACTGGTGAAGAAATCCTGGCTTACCCTGACTACAGCCAGCCTTTCCTGCTGTACACCGACGCCAGCAACGAGGGACTATCAGCTGTGTTGTCCCAGAAACAAAATGGAAGAGAGAAGGTAATTGCGTATGCCAGCAGGAAGCTACGCCCTACCGAGAGGAACCCGGAGAACTACAGTTCCTTCAAGCCGGAGTTCCTGGCCTTGGTCTGGGCTATCACTGAAAGGTTCAAGCATTACCTAGCCTCAACTAAGTTTACAGCTTTTACTGACAACAATCCCTTGACACACCTGGAGACAGCCAGGTTGGGAGCAATGGAACAGCATTGGGTGGCCAGACTGTCAAATTATCAGTTCACCATGAAGTACCGGGCAGGTCACAAGAACACCAATGCTGATGCCCGGTCAAGGATGCCTCACCAGTCAGACATTGAGGATGAAATGGATGATTTAGAGGAAGTTGAATTACCTGCTTTCCACCGAAGCGGAATGGTCCATGAGCAACACGTCACCAGAAGACGTCAGGGAAGGATGCTGAATCCTCTACCCCACCACAGTTGGAAGGAGACCCAGGATAGTGACCCGGTTGTCAGCCTTATCAAAAGACTGATCACCCAGGAAGGTTCTCACCTGGAGAAGGATGTTCCTCCACAAGCCAAGCAACTGTGAAATGAGAGAAGCCGGCTGTTCATCTATAGAGAGAGGCTGTGCAGAACATATGTCAACCCCAAGACCCATGAAATGGTGTGGCAGATTGTTGTACCCTGAACGGATATCCAGATGGTGTTGGAGGCCTACCACGATCAAGCAGGTCACTTTGGCTGGAAGAAGCTGGAAACCCTGCTGAAGGACCGGTTCTACTGGGTTGGAATGTGGAGTTACATAGAAAGGTGGTGCCGGAATTGTGGGCCCTGTAGCCTCAGAAGGAAAGACTACGGCAGCCAGAAAGCACCCTTGCAGTCCATCAAAACAACCCAGCCCCTGGAGATCGTCGCTCTGGATCACGTCAAGTTGTCACCCAGCAGGTCAGGCTATTCCTATGTACTGACCATGGTGGACCATTATTCCCGGTTCCTGGTGGTAGCCCCTGTCAAGGATCTGACAGCAGAAACTGCAGCAAGAACGTTCCAAGCATACTTCTGCAGGCCCCATGGATACCTGGACAAAGTGCTGACGGATCAAGGCCCTTCCTTTGAAGCCGAGCTGTTTAAAGAATTCTGTCACCTGTACGGATGCAAAAAGATCCGGACTACGCCGTACCACCCTCAGACCAATGGTTTATGTGAGAAAATGAACAACATCGTCATAGACCTGCTGAAAACCTTACCCTTGGAAGAAAGAAATCAGTGGCCAGACTAACTACCTGATGTGGTAGATCTGTACAATCACATACCTGTGAGTTCTACAAATTGTACCCCAGCGTACCTCATGAGAGGAAGACCCGGAAAGTTGCCCATGGACCTGGAACTCGGAGTGGGAGAACCTGAAGCAGATATGTCCACTGAAGACTGGGATACAAATCGGCAAGAGCAGTACAGGAGAGTACAGGCCTGTGTCGAAGACAGTCTGAACAGAGTAAGGGAGAGGCAGGAAGAACAGTACAATAAACATGCACCAGCAGAACCCTTGGCACCTGGAGAGATAGTGCTGAAGCGGAAAATAAGAGGTCATAAGCTCGATGACCAGTGGGAAAGAGAGCCCTACCCAGTGCTGAACTCCAGATTTGACAACAGTAAAACTTGCCTGATTAGCAAAGATGGAGGAAAAACAACTGCAACAGTCTCTAGAGACCATCTGAAAGTGTGCCCAGGTCTACTGAAGACAACGGAAGAAGAAGTACCTCCTATAGCACCGGAAGAACCCAAGGAAGAAGTGCTTCACACAGTTCTAGGAGATTTCCCTGCGGACTGGCCTCAACTCGATGGAGCAGTGATTATACCCGTGATATACTTCTATCAACAACCAGAAGAACCTGTAAGCGCCCTGGAAGAGCCTGCTCAGGAACTGGAAGACTCCCCAGTAAGAGGAGGATCACCTGTTTTTTGACTACTTAAAATCTTAAAACTCAGCCTTGACTTGAGACCCACATGTATATGACGTGCCCCCTGGGCCGTGTGTGCACGTGTGTGGGTTACCCGGAGCCGGGTCTCTGGGGGTTGTAGTCTCCGTGGCGGTGACCCGGTCCGTGGCTCAGGGTGGTCAGACCAGTGGCCGTCTTTTATAGGGTTTTTATGATTTAATGTCCGACTACGCCACCCGTGGATTGCGGTCAGGGTGTACCGCCGCTGTGAGGCAGACCGCTGAGGCTGGTGTGGTGTGCGCAGCAGAGAATGGGATAACTCCCCACGGGAGGAGTATAGCCTCAGGGCAGTGAGTGTGGATGATGGGAGTGATGGTGCACAGGTGAAGCAGGAACGACTCAGAATCTTTGCAGTGCAGTTCAGGGTCTTTACTGATGATGATAAGGCAGACCCTCCCGGGAGTACTGGCTAGCATAAGGGGCCTGGTCAGTCTGTGAACAAACAGGAGTTCCCCTGGCCAGGTGGAGTTGTAGGCCTCCCCGTCTATCTGCACTCTTCCTGGCTACCTTACTGTAAGCGAGTGGAAGCAGCCCATGTCCCTGAGTATACCATGTGGTGCTCACCCGTATGGCTGGTGACTTGGACCCTCTGGTAGCTTCCGCTCCTCGATGGCGGTGCTGGTCCCTTGCTTGTGTACTTTCCCTGTGTCTGGAACTTCACTCCAGGCTCTAACTCAACTAACCCCGCCCCAGATCCAGTTTATATAGGGCAGATTCCTCCCCTATCTGGTCTGGGACAGGAGGTGTTGCATGTTTAAGGGCTCCTGACCAGGAAACCTCCCACTTGCTCTCAGACGTGATATTTCTATCACTGTGGCAACCAGACCCCTGGGGTGCCACATTCCCCCCTAGTGAAATTTAGTACTCCGGGACTAAACACATTTTTAAGAAAAACACAAATACAAGGGTATAAACAATAACAGGAAAAAGTACATTTTGTCTTGATGGTCATGGCATTTCCGTAACCGGGTGTCCATATCACCCAAGGTGAAGTTTTAGAACGGAATAGGGGACCTGTCCAAAGCAAACCCCAAACGTTGGCCCTGGGCGTGGCTGCAAGGCGAAGCTAATTACTTTGGACCACACGGGACCACGCCAGACAGGTTTTTCTTCCATGGCCGTTTTCGCAAGAGGCACAAAGTGCAACTATTTACAATGTAGTTCCGGTTATTCAGCGTCCATAACCTGTCAGTCCAAATAAACCTGCAGGGTAACTAGAGAAACATAATCAATGAACAGGCAACAAAAACATAAACCATTTTCAACATTGGCAATTTACAGGCAACTTCACATCACATTTTAGATTCTCCAGCGAGCGGGCATCTGTCCTCTAGTGCTCCTGGTGGACCTACGTAACCCACTATCTGGCTCTGCACTACAAGGTTGTTATGCACACGCCCGGGCTAAGCGGCGTGTGCGTGGGATTGGTAGTGATTCCACTGGACCGTGCCGGAGAGTGAATGCCTGGAGGGGCGTGACTAAGTATTCACCCGATCCGACCAGGGTCGCACGACGGCATACGACGCCAGTGCACCAAGGAGGGACCGAGCAGAGGGACCAGGTGCTACTCCAGGACAGACCCCGGACACGGCTGTTGACCCACACAGGGGAATACAGGAACAGGCTGGTAGGCTGGCACACAGACTGGTGGGTATAGGCAGGCACGACTGGTATGCAGGCAGGCGGGTATGCAGGCAGGGGGGTAAAGACAAGCACAGCTAGAGTGCAGACAGGGAGGCACTAGCAGGTAGGAACACAGGCGGGATAGGACCCAGTACACACCGGGACTCAGGAACAATACAGGCAGAGGGTTACAGGCAAGCACAGCTAGAGTGCAGACAAGGCTGAGCAGGGAGGACAGGGCTCTGTTCACACGGAACAGACAGGAAGGGAAAAGACAGAGCCAGATACTCACACAGTACTTGCAGAGACAACAAGCAGGAGTTAGGTACGAGTTCAGACTCTGCAGAAAAAGGAAGGGAACGGACATAGAGGCAAAACAGGTAAAGGACAGGAGAGAGTTCAGACTGGAACTGAGTGTACGGAGGAGACCGACACTGCAGAGGGATACAGGAGCGGGTCTGGGAATACGGCCCCCAGAGAGGCGGGACGAACAGGCAAGGAGCGTGTTCAGACAGGACAGACCAGACACAGGAGCGGGTCTAGGAAATCGGCCACTAAAAGGCGGAACGAACAGGCAAGGAGCGTGTTCAGACAGGACAGACCAGACACAGGAGCGGGTCTAGGAAATCGGCCACTAGAAGGCGAGAGGAACAGGCTAGGAGCGAGTACAGACAGGTCAGACAAGATACAGGAACGGGTCTAGGTAATCGGCCCCTAGAAGGCAGGAGGAACAGGCTAGGAGCGTGTTCAGACAGGACAGACAAGAGAACACAGAAAGGACTCAGTTCGGACACGGGAACTAATACCGCAAAGCAGGAGACATACAGGACTTAGTTCAGACACGGGAACTAATACCGCAAAGCAGGAGACATACAGGACACAGTTCAGACACGGGAGCTGATACCGCAAAGCAGGAGACATACAGGACTCAGTTCAGACACGGGAACTGATACAAAAAGCAGGAGACATACGGGACTCAGTTCAGACACGGGAACTGATACAAAAAGCAGGAGACATACAGGACTTAGTTCAGACACGGGAACTAATACCGCAAAGCAGGAGAAATACAGGACTCAGTTCAGACAGGCCTGGAAATACAGCCTCCAGGAAAGGCAGACAAGGAAACAAAGACGGGACCTGGCACCTTCAGAGTGCAAGCACACACTGAAGGAAAACACTTATGCTCAGGCAGGGATAGAAGGGAGCTGCTGAGCTATATACCAAGTGACAGACAGCAATAGGCTGAGGACGCACAAGGGGTGTGACCCACAGCAGGTACAAAAAGCAGGAAGTGATCGGGCGCCGCCCTTAAGCAGCAGAGACAGACACAAACAGACAGCATGGAGGGAAGCCAGAGAGACACTCTGGACAGGAGATCAAGTGCGCTCTCTTGCACAGTGGGAGATGGACCACCATGCAAGGACGCCGCCAGGTATGTTACAGTACCTCCCCCCTTACGCCCCCTCTTCTTCAGGCCTGCCAGAATCTTCCGCAGGGAATTCGAGGACCAGTCGTTCACTGGGTTGGAGGGGGACAGAGACTTGAGGGTAATCTCTGCTTCGAGGTACATCTTGTCAAGCTCACAGGAAAAAATAGACGGGTTATCAGGTACATAATGAGGAAAAGTCACTGTCTCTTTGTTATCTGGTGGTACCCCGGAGGATTCAGGAAACAACTGGAGGTCCTCCGCCGGGTCAGAAGAGTGCAGAGGCTCAGAGAAAACAACTGCTTCAGAGTACACTAGGTCGGACTCACTGGAGGAAGCAGGCGAGGTATCGGGTACCGAGTATAGGAAAGTCTCTGTCCATTCACCACCAGGTGGCACCCCGAAGGGTTCTGAACACAACTGGAGGTCCTCCGCCTGGTCGGAGGGGTGTAGAGACTCGGGAGTAACCTCTGCTTCGGAGTACACTAGGTTGGACTCACTGGACGAAGCGAGCGAGGTATCAGGTACAGGATATAGGAAAGTCTCTGTCCATTCACCACCAGGTGGCACCCCGAAGGGTTCTGAACACAACTGGAGGTCCTCCGCCTGGTCGGAGGGGTGTAGAGACTCGGGAGTAACCTCTGCTTCGGAGTACACTAGGTTGGACTCACTGGAGGAAGCAAGCGAGGTATCAGGTACAGAGTATAGGAGAGTCTCTGTCCTTTCGTTACCAGGTAGCACCCCGAAGTGTTCAGGAGACAACTGGAGATCCTCCGCCTGGTCGGAGGGGTGTAGAGACTCGGAGGTAACTACCACTTTGGGGTACCCATTGTCAGGCTCACAGGACGAAGCGGACAAAGTATTGAGTACCGGGTGTAGAGAAGTCTCTCTCCATTTGTCATCGAGTGGTATCCCGGAGGATTCAGGAGGCAACAGGGGATCCTCCGCCAGGTAGTAGAGGTGCACAGACTCAGAGGTAACCACAGCTTTGGAGCATCCTTGGACATGCACACCGGTTAAAGAGAGAGAAGCATCTGATGCCGGGTGCAGGAAGTTCTCCTGTGTGGAGTCTGGATGGGCAGAAGTCTCTTCGGGCAGGAGAACTGGTGCACTACCCACGCACATTACCCATTGGGGTTTCTCCGGGATACAGGGAGATGAAGCTTCAGTAGGGACTTCAAGGTTGGGGTCAGGAGGTCTCAGGGAGGACAGACCCTGGCGTGACGGCTTGCCTCTACGTCTAGCACGTCTGGACTGCCTCTTGAGGTTGAGAGAAGTATTCCGGAAAGCGTAGTCACCCTGTGAGAATTCTGGGTGGGCAGTAGTCTCATTGGGCTGGAGGACTATTGCGCTACCCACACACATTACCCATCGGGGCTGCTCCGGGATATTGGGAGGTGAAGCTTCAGCAGGAGCCTCCGGGTTAGGATCATCGAAGACCATTAGAAAGGCCACCAGGAAGGCCATTAGGTCCCGGAGGATCGGATCCTGTGTTTCATATAGGGGGTTGATCCATTCCAAGGCATCACCCGCCAGGTAAGACATCATAAAGGCCACTTTAGCCCAATCGGAAGGAAAGTAGAGAGGGTAGGCCTTAAAGTGTAGCATGCATTGCTCCACAAATGCACGACACTGTCTTGGATCCCCATAGTAACGTGGCGGATCCGCAGGAACGAGAGCTGATAGATCCATCTGGACGGTGCGTAATTTCGCCTGGAACTCAGCTAAGAGAAAAAAAAATTATTTATTTATTTTAATGCATATATTCGCTGGAAAACTTCTCAGAGGGCGAAGGCCGTGGGGCTCAACGGGAACCATGGCCTGAGCATGCTGTTATGCACACGCCCGGGCTAAGCGGCGTGTGCGTGGGATTGGTAGTGATTCCACTGGACCGTGCCGGAGAGTGAATGCCTGGAGGGGCGTGACTAAGTATTCACCCGATCCGACCAGGGTCGCACGACGGCATACGACGCCAGTGCACCAAGGAGGGACCGAGCAGAGGGACCAGGTGCTACTCCAGGACAGACCCCGGACACGGCTGTTGACCCACACAGGGGAATACAGGAACAGGCTGGTAGGCTGGCACACAGACTGGTGGGTATAGGCAGGCACGACTGGTATGCAGGCAGGCGGGTATGCAGGCAGGGGGGTAAAGACAAGCACAGCTAGAGTGCAGACAGGGAGGCACTAGCAGGTAGGAACACAGGCGGGATAGGACCCAGTACACACCGGGACTCAGGAACAATACAGGCAGAGGGTTACAGGCAAGCACAGCTAGAGTGCAGACAAGGCTGAGCAGGGAGGACAGGGCTCTGTTCACACGGAACAGACAGGAAGGGAAAAGACAGAGCCAGATACTCACACAGTACTTGCAGAGACAACAAGCAGGAGTTAGGTACGAGTTCAGACTCTGCAGAAAAAGGAAGGGAACGGACATAGAGGCAAAACAGGTAAAGGACAGGAGAGAGTTCAGACTGGAACTGAGTGTACGGAGGAGACCGACACTGCAGAGGGATACAGGAGCGGGTCTGGGAATACGGCCCCCAGAGAGGCGGGACGAACAGGCAAGGAGCGTGTTCAGACAGGACAGACCAGACACAGGAGCGGGTCTAGGAAATCGGCCACTAAAAGGCGGAACGAACAGGCAAGGAGCGTGTTCAGACAGGACAGACCAGACACAGGAGCGGGTCTAGGAAATCGGCCACTAGAAGGCGAGAGGAACAGGCTAGGAGCGAGTACAGACAGGTCAGACAAGATACAGGAACGGGTCTAGGTAATCGGCCCCTAGAAGGCAGGAGGAACAGGCTAGGAGCGTGTTCAGACAGGACAGACAAGAGAACACAGAAAGGACTCAGTTCGGACACGGGAACTAATACCGCAAAGCAGGAGACATACAGGACTTAGTTCAGACACGGGAACTAATACCGCAAAGCAGGAGACATACAGGACACAGTTCAGACACGGGAGCTGATACCGCAAAGCAGGAGACATACAGGACTCAGTTCAGACACGGGAACTGATACAAAAAGCAGGAGACATACGGGACTCAGTTCAGACACGGGAACTGATACAAAAAGCAGGAGACATACAGGACTTAGTTCAGACACGGGAACTAATACCGCAAAGCAGGAGAAATACAGGACTCAGTTCAGACAGGCCTGGAAATACAGCCTCCAGGAAAGGCAGACAAGGAAACAAAGACGGGACCTGGCACCTTCAGAGTGCAAGCACACACTGAAGGAAAACACTTATGCTCAGGCAGGGATAGAAGGGAGCTGCTGAGCTATATACCAAGTGACAGACAGCAATAGGCTGAGGACGCACAAGGGGTGTGACCCACAGCAGGTACAAAAAGCAGGAAGTGATCGGGCGCCGCCCTTAAGCAGCAGAGACAGACACAAACAGACAGCATGGAGGGAAGCCAGAGAGACACTCTGGACAGGAGATCAAGTGCGCTCTCTTGCACAGTGGGAGATGGACCACCATGCAAGGACGCCGCCAGGTATGTTACAAAGGTGTAGGAGGTCAAAAAACACTGAACTAAAAAGCACGGGACACAGACCATACTATCACCTGTAGATTGGCCTGGTCTAACCTATATCGCGTGCTTTAATATATGGACCGATGGGGAATGGCAGACCATTCGGTAACAAACATAAGAAAAACGAGAACCACCGAATGATAGGTCCAATAGGGTAAAGGATGCATATAAGACTTTATTATATTAACGGCAACACGTGGCACTACATGCAAAAGGAAAAGACCGCATTACAGTGACCAAACACAAACAAAAATCATATAATGGAAGTTACGTAGTGAGCTGCATAAACACATATAGATAGTAGTATAACAGGTATGCATGTCAGACAAAAGTTAAAGCTCCATTTGACATATGGTGAATACCACCTAGGAGAACAGAAACAGAGACAGACATCAAGCCATCTCATCAATATAAAGGTACATGTACATCGTCATTATGACCATATCCATATCAAATGTATCTAGATGGTCAAAACTTAGGTGACAGCATATAATCGATAAAAGAGGAAATAGTATACCTGTGTCTATAGCAGCTTATGTGGATGGCACGTGCGGCAAACCCCGACGCGCGTTTCGGACAGCAAGTCCTTCGTCAGGGGGTACCGTCCAACGGTACCCCCTGACGAAGGACTTGCTGTCCGAAACGCGCGTCGGGGTTTGCCGCACGTGCCATCCACATAAGCTGCTATAGACACAGGTATACTATTTCCTCTTTTATCGATTATATGCTGTCACCTAAGTTTTGACCATCTAGATACATTTGATATGGATATGGTCATAATGACGATGTACATGTACCTTTATATTGATGAGATGGCTTGATGTCTGTCTCTGTTTCTGTTCTCCTAGGTGGTATTCACCATATGTCAAATGGAGCTTTAACTTTTGTCTGACATGCATACCTGTTATACTACTATCTATATGTGTTTATGCAGCTCACTACGTAACTTCCATTATATGATTTTTGTTTGTGTTTGGTCACTGTAATGCGGTCTTTTCCTTTTGCATGTAGTGCCACGTGTTGCCGTTAATATAATAAAGTCTTATATGCATCCTTTACCCTATTGGACCTATCATTCGGTGGTTCTCGTTTTTCTTAAGGTGTAGGAGGTGTTGCAGGTAGGCCTGGCAACTTCCTGCGTACTCTTTGGCTCACTAGGGGCACGACAGGCTCACTACTAGCAGAGGGTTGATTCTCCTGGGCTGCTTGTCTGGATCCTTCTGCCTCCTGGGCTGGCTGCTCTTCTGACACTACCTGTTCTTCTGTAGGCCCTTGAGGGGCTGGCTGGAGAAAGGTGATGACGGGTACCACGACTGCGTTGTTAATTTGAGTCCAGGACCGGGGAAAGTCTCCGAGTACGGTACTGATCATTTCTTCCTTTTCCTCTGCGGGTTGAAGGATATCCTGGTCTTCTTCAGCACCTTGTAGCTGCTTGGGACACTTCTTCAGGTGGTCTCTGGAGACAGTGGCTGTGGTCTCTCCTCCATCCTTACTGATGACACATACTTTTGGGTTCTCATGGCTTGAGGGCAGTACGGTGTACGGGTCCTTCTCCCACTGGTCATCCAACTTGTGGAGCCGTCTCTTCCTCTTCAAGACCTGCTCTCCAGGTGCCAGGGGAGCCGCGGGAGCATGTTGGTTATAAGTCCTCTCTTGCCTTCCTCTTGCTTGAGACAGACTTCGCTCCACGGTCTCCTGTACTTTCTGGTACTGCTGCTGCCGTTCCTTGTCCCAGTCTGCTTCTGGTGAGGTGTCCTCGGGTGTCAGGACTCCCATCTCCAGGTCAATTGGCAGCTTACCAGGTCTTGCTCTCATTAGGTAAGCCGGGGTACAGTTGGTGGAACCTACGAGGATGTGGTTGTACAAGTCAATCAGGTCTGGCAGCTTCTCCGGCCACAGGCTGCGTTCTTCCAGGGGCAACGTCTTGTGGAGATCAATGATGATATTGTTCATTTTCTCACACAGCCCGTTGGTTTGGGGGTGGTATGGCATTGTCCTTATCTTCCTGCAGCCATACAAGTTGCAGAACTCCTGGAAGACCTCCGCTTCGAAGGCTGGACCTTGGTCAGTCAACACTTGCTCCGGATACCCGTGTGGACGGCAGAAGTGCTGCTGGAAGGCTCTAGCTGCTGTTTGAGCCGTTCAGTCCTTGACAGGGACCACCACCAGGAACCGGGAGTAGTGGTCTACGATGGTGAGGGCGTAGATGTACCCGCACCTACTCGGAGCCAGCTTCACATGGTCCAGGGCTACCAGTTCTAGTGGTTGCTTCGTGATGATGGGCTGCAGGGGGGTCTTCTGGCTGGCACGGTCCTTCCTCCTCAGGTTGCACGGGCCGCAGTCTCTGCACCATCTCTCAATGGCCCCTCTCATGTTTACCCAGAAGAACCGGTCACGCAACAGGAACTCCAGCTTCTTCCATCCGAAGTGCCCTGCCCCGTCGTGGTATGCCTCCAGGACCATAGCCGTCTCGGGACCACTACCTGCCAGGTCAGCTCATGTGTCCGGGAGTTGACAGTTTACTCTTCTCCTTCCACAGCTGTTTGGTCTCCTCTGGGGCGTCTGGGTCAAGGCGGGCATCAGCCTGTGTCAGCATTTCCTTCACCAGACGGACTGCGGGGTCACTGTCTTGAGTCTCTGCCCAGCTGTAGTGGGGTAAGGGATTGAACGTAGCAGAGTGCCTGTCCCTTACACGGTGGGAATACTGGGTAATCCCATGACTGTGGAACGCAGGGAGTTTGATCTCTTCCAGTTCCTCTGGATCTCCCCCCCCGTCCGGTAAGTTCGGCATCCTGGACAGGGCGTCTGCATTGGCATTTGAGCGTCCCACCCGGTATTTGATGGTGAATTCATAGTTTCATAGTTGGACAGGCGGGCCATCCATCTCTGCTCCAGGGCACCAAGTTTTGCAGTGTCCAGATGTGTCAACGGGTTGTTGTCCGTGTACACGGTGAACTTGGAGGAGGCAAGGTAATGCTTGAAACGTTCCGTCACTGCCCACACCACTGCCAGGAACTCTAGCTTGAATGAGCTATAATTCTCAGGGTTTCTCTCTGTGGGCCGTAGTTTTCGGCTGGCATAAGCGATTACCCGTTCTCTCCCCTGCTGGATCTGGGACAGTACGGCTCCTAGCCCAATGTTGCTTGCGTCCGTGTGAAGGATAAAGGGCTGGCCGTTGTCAGGGTACGCCAGGATTTCATCCCCCGTGAGGGCCATCTTCAGCTGGCGGAAGGACTCCTCTTCCAGCTTTTCCCACCTGAAGGGTGGCTTCTGGTTTTTGGCCTTCCTGGACTGGCCTATCAGGAGGTCCTGCATAGGAGCTGCCATTCTGGTGAAACCGGGAATGAATCTTCGGTAGTAGCCTACCAAGCAGAGGAACTGCCACACTTCCTTTATGCTGGAGGGTCTTGGCCAGTCCTTAATCACGGTGATCTTATCGGGGTCGGGAGCCACTCCGTCAGCACTCACCACGTGTCCCAGGTACTGTACTTTTGGTTTCAGTAGATGACACTTGGAGGGTTTCACCTTTAGGCCGTAGCCTGCCAGGGCGTCAAACACTTCTGCCAGGTGTTTCAGATGGTCCTTGTAGGTCTTGGAATAAACGATGACATCGTCCAGGTATAACAGGACCGTCTCGAAATTCCGGTGTCCCAGACAGCATTCCATCAACCGCTGGAAGGTTCCTGGTGCGTTGCAGAGCCCGAACGGCATACAGTTGAATTCGATGAGACCCATCGGGGTGGTGAACGCAGTCTTCTCCTTGTCCGCCTCTGCTACAGGAACCTGCCAGTACCCGCTAGTAAGATCCAAAGTGGAGAAGAAGTTAGCAGATTTTAATGCAGCTAAAGATTCTTCTATCCTAGGTAACGGGTATGCATCTTTGTGTGTGATACGGTTGACCTTTCTGTAGTCTACGCACATTCTCATGGTGTTGTCTTTCTTTTTCACTAGAACTAGTGGAGCTGCCCAGGGGCTACAGCTGTCCCTGATTACCCCAGCCTCCGTCATGTCTCGCAACATCCCCTTTGCATGCTGATAGTGTGCAGGGGGTACAGGTCGGTATCTTTCCTTTATGGGTGGATGGTCTCCTGTGGGGGTGTGATGTTCTACCCCTTTTACTCGCCCGAAGTCTAGCGGGTGTTTACTAAAGACTCTTTCGTACTCCTGAACCACCCGGTAGTCAGTACCCAAATGCAGCTGCTGACACCAGTCCTCCATTTGTTTCTTAGAGCCGTTACCTTCCTCTGGTTGAGATGGAGGCAACGGTTCTACGGCCTTTACAGAATTTTGGTTTATGGTGAACAATTTGGCTAGCGTGGCATACCGGGGCAGGTATACTTCTCTCTCCCCGATATTTATGATGCGGACGGGCACCCTCCCATGGCGTACATGGACCACCCCCCGTGCTGTCAAAATGGTGGGCTTACTGTCCGAGTAGATTGGTTCAACCATTGCTTGGTAGTCTCTACCTCTTAGACCAATAGCTGCCCGGCACCATATCATCATCTCACTTTTCGGGGGCATGGCAATAGGGAACGGGTCACACATTCTCACGCTAACAATTTCACCACCAGATAGTTCCACCTGTTGCCGTTTCATCAGTGCCCGGATCTCCTTTTGTAGGACACGCTGCTGGCTGGAACTGGCGTTCATGGCAACCTGCTGTAATATAACAATTATCTCTGCAAGACTATTTTCAATCACGTTAGTACCCAAGGTTATTTTAGGGTGACTCTCACGACGGTCAATGTCCACAATAATCAGTCCTTGTGCCGCCAGTTCAACTTTACCGATTTTAATGGTCACCTCTTTGAATCCCACCTGCGGCACGGGCTGACCATTGCTGGCGATAATACTCAGGTCGTCATCTGGGTAGCGGGTTATGTCTGAGTCATTCCAGTACCGCTTAAAGAGCACATAAGGGATGGTAGTTACCTGTGACCCGGTGTCTAGTAGGGCACTCATAGGAATGCCATCCAGTACCACAGG
The DNA here is from genome assembly GCF_046119375.1 of Phyllobates terribilis. Lineage (NCBI taxonomy): Eukaryota > Metazoa > Chordata > Amphibia > Anura > Dendrobatidae > Phyllobates > Phyllobates terribilis. Next base: position 827,932,296 of record NW_027362762.1, on the reverse strand, counting down.
CAAGACTGGACGTCCCCTACGTATTTATCACGCCAGTTCAATGGGCCTGATGATCTTATGCCTGGGGATTGGCCCTCTGCCCCAGGTTGTGCCCGTTTAAATGACAGTACCTTGCCATATGTCCGGGTTGATTGCAGCGGCGGCAGATGGGTTGTCCGTCCTCGTTGTATCTGTCGCTGGGTCTTCCTCTGGACGATGGGATCCTCCTCTGTCGGCGCCACGGGACGTCCTCCGGACTGGTGGCCAGCTTTATCCTTCCTGGAGAGGATACCTGTAACGACTGCACAGTCCTGGTTAATGCGGCAACACTTTTGGTCAGTTCTTGGATCTGATGGTGCAGGTCTGCAGCCGGGTCTTTATCCAAAGCCTGCGCACCAGCTCCCACAGGCTCTACAGACAAGGGCGCAGCCTCCTGGTGATAGGTAATAGAAGGGCACCGGTGGGTTACAGCGCTACCCGATGCCGGTTCTCGGAGCACCCGGATGGCTCTGTCTTTGAACTTTGCAAAGTCTAACCCAGGGTTCTGCAAGGCCATTGCACGTAACTGGGTTCGGTGGGCGTTGGACAGCAGACCCTCAATGAATTGCTCAGTCCACAGTTCATCCGCATTCCACACACTGTCAGGGTCTGCCTGTTTAATGGCTCCCAGGGCCTCCTGCAAATTCAAGGCATAGTCTCTTATACTGTCTTGGGCCCGCTGCTTGAACCCATAAAATCTCATTTTGATCTCTGCTGAGGTACGGGTATCAAGTGTCCTTCAGACGGGCTAAGATCTCCTTCACAGTCTCCTTGTCCCTGACTGACCAGGACTTTACTTCACGTTGGGCTGCGCCGGTTAGCTGACCTACCAATATGCTCACTTTTTGTCCCTCCTTCAGGGGGTACACTTTAAATAGGCTGTACAGTTTCTCTTTAAAGTCGCTTAGGGTATGCGACTCCCCTGAGTATTGGGGCAGCCAGGCCGCTCCAGGGATGTAAGGCATTGTAAATGGCATCACCGCTGCTGCAGCGGCGCTGGTGGTAGAAGGTCTCTCCGCGTCCATCATCTTCCTCCCCCCTAGTTAAGCATGGCCTACCTTCCGACGATCCTCTTCTGTAGACCACGGCTCCGCTGGTGCTGCTCCGGACGAGAACCTTGCGTCGCGTCCTGGTGACGTCAGCGTCGCTCTCTCTCCCTTCCAGGACCTTGCGCAGCGTCGGTGCGTAGGGTGGAGCTTCGGGTCTCGCGCGGTTTGGACGTCTACGCACCTCTTCTTCCCGCGCGGCGTCCCGATGATGGCGTCTGATGGCGGGAAAACGGCTGAAGATGGCGGGAACCGAGGGAAAATGGCGGGAGACGGCTGAAAATGGCGGGAACCGACGGAAGATGGCGGGAAAACTCTTCTACAGGTACGTGTACAGTCTTTTTCAGGCACACAATACCCGTTTGTGGCGGGTTGGTCACAATCCTGCCGACTACGCCAAAAAGGTTGACGCGCCCCCTGAGCCGTGTGTGCACGTGTGTGGGTTACCCGGAGCCGGGTCTCTGGGGGTTGTAGTCTCCGTGGCGGTGACCTGGTCCGTGGCTCAGGGTGGTGAGACCAGTGGCCGTCTTTTATAGGGTTTTTATGATTTAATGTCCGACTACGCCACCCGTGGATTGCGGTCAGGGTGTACCGCCGCTGTGAGGCAGACCGCTGAGGCTGGTGTGGTGTGCGCAGCAGAGAATGGGATAACTCCCCACGGGAGGAGTATAGCCTCAGGGCAGTGAGTGTGGATGATGGGAGTGATGGTGAACAGGTGAAGCAGGAACGACTCAGAATCTTTGCAGTGCAGTTCAGGGTCTTTACTGATGATGATAAGGCAGACCCTCCCGGGAGTACTGGCTAGCATAAGGGGCCTGGTCAGTCTGTGAACAAACAGGAGTTCCCCTGGCCAGGTGGAGTTGTAGGCCTCCCCGTCTATCTGCACTCTTCCTGGCTACCTTGCTGTAAGCGAGTGGAAGTAGCCCACGTCCCTGAGTATACCGTGTGGTGCTCACCCGTATGGCTGGTGACTTGGACCCTCTGGTAGCTTCCGCTCCTCGATGGCGGTGCTGGTCCCTTGCTTGTGTACTTTCCCTGTGTCTGGAACTTCACTCCAGGCTCTAACTCAACTAACCCCGCCCCAGATCCAGTTTATATAGGGCAGATTCCTCCCCTATCTGGTCTGGGACAGGAGGTGTTGCATGTTTTAGGGCTCCTGACCAGGAAACCTCCCACTTGCTCTCAGACGTGATATTTCTATCACTGTGGCAACCAGACCCCTGGGGTGCCACATATAATCTTGTGTGCTGATAGAGATTGTTTTCCTGCTTAATTTTTAATTGTTGTGATGATTGTTTTAATTATGATTCAATAAAATATATAATAATTTTAAACTTTCATTTGTGTCCATACTCCAGTATACTCCTTAATGTTGCCTATAAGGAGGTATGTGTGTTGCCACTTGGGTATTGCCTATTATTTATTGTATGAACTGTCAATAATACAGTACAGACCAAAAGTTTGGACACACCTTCTCATTTAAAGAGTTTTCTGTATTTTCATGACTATGAAAATTGTACACTCACACTGAAGGCATCAAAACTATGAATTAACACATGTGGAATTATATACTTAACAAAAAAGTGTGAAACAACTGAAAATATGTCTTATATTCTAGGTTCTTCAAAGTAGCCACCTTTTGCATTGATGACTGCTTTGCACACTCTTGGCATTCTCTTGATGAGATTCAAGAGGTAGTCACCGGAAATGGTTTTCACTTCACAGGTGTGCCCTGTCAGGTTTAATAAGTGGGATTTATTGCCTTATAAATGGGATTGGTACCATCAGTTGTGTTGTGCAGAAGTCAGGTGAATACACAGCTGATAGTCCTACTGAATAGACTGTTAGAATTTGTATTATGGCAAGAAAAAAGCAGCTAAGTAAAGAAAAACGAGTGGCCATCATTACTTTAAGAAATGAAGGTCTGTCAGTCTGAAAAATTGGGCAAACTTTGAAAGTGTCCCCCACTGTGGCCCGTATGGGTACTGCGATGTCCTTGATGGGTAGCGTGTAGCTCCCGGACTGACTGGGTGCCCTTCATGGTTACTAGTGGTGAGAGCTTGGCGTAAGGCCGGGTCCCTCTGGATGAACTTGTTGGCATATTATATATATTATTAGGACTTATTAAAGTGAAAGGAGGACTTTATACTAACCAGACAACAGATGGCGATAGTGTGTAAAGTTATATGCTTGCTGTAATGTGGGGAGGGAAGCTCTCAATTGTTGGTTGTTTTTACTTCCTGTGTTGTTGTTTTTCCTGTATGTGTTATGTCAGCAGCACACGGACTGTGTGACACTGAATTGTATCTCATGTTTATCCAGTATGAAGTAAATACTGTTTACTGAAGATATCTTGCTGATTGAAGCTCTCGTAAGTACAGTGGTGACTGTAAGAAGATGCACTCTGCACAGGTTATGGGCCCAGACACTACAGGCCCGCACTACAAGCCCAGGCAGCAGGATCCCGGTTTATAACCCCAGATAACGGAGCACACAGATAAGCTCTGTAAACAGAAGGAAATAAATCCAGATACAGAGTGACAAAGGAATTCATGATCCCAGGAGCTGGATATAATTACAAAGAATTCAACACAGGCAGGACATACAGGAACTATCAGCAAGAAAAAAACAGGAGAATATCTTCAGTACAACTCTCTAAACAAGAAAGACTATATAAAGATGATGAGTAACACAGAACTGAAATTCACAGTAGCTAAACTGAATAGTGAAAATTATCAGTTATGGAAATTCAAAGTAGAGATGTTGTTATCTAAGGATGATTTATGGGAAGTAATTGTTACAGAAAGACCAGATCAAGATAATCAGACATGAGATAAGAAGAATAGACAAGCGAGAGCCACCATTAGCTTATTAGTGGATGATGCTCAATTAATACATATAAGAAATGAAGAAACAGCTAAAGGAATATGGGAAGAATTAAGAAAACTGTATGAAAGACCTAGCTTGAATCACAAGTTATTTTTATTAAGAAAGTTTTACAGTATGAGTGAGTGCAAATGACGACATGCAGAAGCACATATTCTCAATGATGGAAGTGATATCACAGCTAAGATCTATTGGTGAAGACATTAAAGAAAGTCACGTAGCAGCTATATTATTGTGCAGTTTACCAGATTTGTATACAGCCTTGATAAATGCCCTTGAGACAAGACCAGAAACTGACATTACATTCTATTTTGTGAAAACAAGACTAATAGATGAATATCAGAGAAGAAAAGAACAAAGAAATGATTCTTCTACTGAAAAGGATAGTGAAAACGCTGTTAAAGCTACAGAATTTAAAAAACCCTATAATAAAGAGACAAGAGAATGCTTCAGATGTAAGAAAAAAGGTAATTTAAAGAAAGACTGTACCATATGGAAAGCGGAACAACAAAAATTACAACATAAAAAGCATGCACAGAAAGTAAAAAACACAATTTCCGATTCATGTGAGAATAATTGGAATGGCACATTTAAAGTAACAGACAAGAAATCATCACTTGGTTGGTTTATTGATTCAGGAGCAACGAGTCATATGACAAGTGACAAGAATTTCTTTACTGATCTTGATTTAGATAAGAAAGAAGCCATTTATCTTGCAGATGGAAGCAAAATAACCGCAGAAGGTATCGGACAAGGTATGCTAAATTGTTCAAACAAGTTCGGACAAGATTCTAAGATACATGTACAGGATGTGTTGTATGTTCCAAAATTGGAAGGCGGATTATTATCTGTCAAACGTTTAACAGCAAAAGGACTTACAGTAAAATTCAAAGACAATGAGTGTGCAATTATTGCAGGAAACAAGGTGATGACCAAAGTCAAGGCAGATGAACAATTATATCATTTTGACACACCAAAGGAACAGATGAAGGTATGTACACATGATCACAAAAACTGTAAGCACATGTGGCATAGACATCTAGGACATAGACACCCTGACAGTATAAGGGAACTACAGAAAAAAGAATTGACAAAAGATTTAAAGATATCAGATTGCTCAATTACCGTAAGATGTGAATATTGTATAAAATCCAAAGCCACAAGGATATCTATTCCAAAAGAAAGTGAGATGAAAAGCGAAAGACCACTTGATTTGGTGCATACTGACGTATGTGGACCGATGAAAGTGACTACAGGAGGCAATAGATACATGTTGACTTTTATAGACGACTACTCAAGATACACAGTCACATACTTAATTAAGAACAAAAGTGAAGTTTTTGATAAACTTGTAGACTATGTAACAAGATCAAGTAACAAATTTCAAAGGAAGAAAATTGTCATCAGAAGTGATAATGGAGGTGAATTTACAGGTCACAGAATAGAAGACCACTTAAGACAAAATGGAATAGAACACCAGAAAACTGTTCCATACACACCTGAACAAAATAGAGTAGCAGAAAGGAAAAACAGAACTCTAACAGAAATGATAAGATGTATGCTGACGGATTCCAAACTACCAGAGAAATATTGGGGTGAGGCAGCAATGACAGCTACATATCTACAGAACCGACTTTTTTTTCCAGAAAACTGACGAAAACTCCATATGAACTGTGGCAAGGTATGAAACCAAGTGTCAATCATTTAAAAGTTTTTGGATGTAAAGTTTTTATATTCATTCCAACAGAAAAACGTTCCAAACTTCAAAACAGATCCATGGAAGGAATATTCATTGGATATAGTGAAAATTGCAAAGGATATAGAGTCCTAGATCCCAAAACAGACAGAGTTACGGTGAGTAACATCATTGAAGATTTAAATGAAGACATTATGATTTCAGTTGAAACAAAAAATGAGAAAAACAATAGTGACATAACTGAAGAAATATCTGATGAGAAAGAAGTAGAAATCAATGAAGAACAAAATACTGAAAGTGAAGAATCACAACTACAAACAGACACAGAACCAAGACGTTCAATGAGAGAGAACAAAGGAAATCCACCAAAACGTCTCTCATACAAGACAAGCATAAGAAAAATCTATGAGCCTACCTCTTGGGAAGACATATCTAAACTTCCTGAAGAAGAAGCTAATAAATGGATAGAAGCAACAGACACAGAAATTAAATCCATGCATGATTCAAATACATGGACACTAACATATTTGCCAGAAGGAAGAAAAGCCATAGGATGTAAATGGATTTTTAAAGTACAATACCAAACAGATGGCACAGCTGAAAGATACCGAGCAAGACTCGTAGCTAAAGGGTATTCTCAAAAATATGGAGAAGACTATGATGAGACATTTGCTCCAGTTGTCAAACACACTACAATAAGAACTTTACTTACAGTTGCAGCAATGAAACAGATGGAACTGAGACATCTGGATGTAAAGACAGCTTTTTTTGAATGGAGATTTAACAGAAGACATTTACATGGAACAACCTCCAGGATTCAAAGATGAAAGAAATACAAACAAAGTTTGCAAACTACAGAAAAGCATATATGGTTTAAAGTAAGCAGCTAAAGCGTGGAATGACAAAATCACGGAAGTACTTACAAATGAAAAATTTCAAAGAAGCAATGCTGATCCATGCTTGTACACAAAAAGGCTGATTAATAGATGGATTTATGTACTCATATATGTAGACGACATTTTGATTTGTGTTAAACAAGAAAGGGATAAAGAAAACATTCTAAAAATCCTTTCGAAATCAAAGACTTGGGAAATGTGAAACAGTACCTAGGAATACAGGTAGAAAGAGAAGAAGACGGAAGTTTCCTACTGAATCAAAATCACATGATTCAAGACATAACAGAAAAATTTTGATTAAAGGATGCAAAAATAGTAAAGTCTCCAATGGAAACTAATTATCTCAAAGAGATGAACAGTGAAAAAATATGCTACCAAATAATGAAGAATACAGAACAGCAATAGGAAAACTACTGTATCTAGCGACCGTTACAAGACCAGACATCGCAGCAGCAGTAGGAATCCTGAGTAGAAAGGTATCAAAACCAAATAAAGCTGATTGGAATGCCATGAAGAGAGTAATGCGTTATTTGAAAGGAACTAGCAATGTTAAGCTGAAATTACTCACAAGTGCTAATTGTATTTTAACAGGATATGTTGATGCAGATTGGGCTGGAGATCCAACTGACAGAAGATCTACCAGTGGACATATTTTTTTTCTCTCAGGTGGACCAATAAGTTGGACAAGTAAGAAACAGTCAATTGTGACACTGTCTTCAATAGAAGCAGAATATGTTGCCGCAGCACATGCGAGCCAAGAAGTACTGTTGTTAAGACAATTGTTGACAGAATTAGGACAACCACAGTTGGAACCAACAAAACTGAAAGAGGACAATCAAGGATGTCTTGTTCTTGCTCAGATGGAAAGAGTCAATCCAAGAACCAAGCATATTGATGTGAAATATCATTTCTTGAGAGATCATCAGGAACAAGGAGTCTTGAAGTTAGAGTATTGTCCTACTGAAGAAATGACAGCAGACATCTTCACAAAGGCATTGAATGCTGATAAACACCAGAGACTAATAAAAAAAGTTGGGTTTGATTGAATAAGTCCTTACTGTTGAGAAAGGGTGGTGCATATGCAACAGATTAGGACTTATTATAAGTGAAAGGAGGACTTTATACTAACCAGACAGCAGATGGCGATAGTGTGTAAAGTTATATGCTTGCTGTAATGTGGGGAGGGAAGCTCTTAATTGTTGTTTGTTTTTGCTTCCTGTGTTTTTTTTTCCTGTATGTGTTATGTCAGCAGCACACGGACTGTGTGACACTGAATTGTATCTCATGTTTATCCAGTATGAAGTAAATACTGTTTACTCAAGATATCTTGCTGATTGAAGCTCTCGTAAGTACAATGGTGACTGTAAGAAGATGCACTCTGCGACAGAACTCAGATTAGGAAATACAGGTGGCGACTTGCAGCAGGGTCTCTCTGGCAGGGCCAGAATAAGGTATGCAGGTGGCAACTCCGCTCCGTCCGCACCCCCTGAGATCCTTTCGCCTGTGGAGCCTAACTCCTCTGCTCCCCTCCTGGGCCTTCTTGGTTGGACTCTGACCGGGGACAGAGCCGGTTTTAACTCTGCCCCAATCCCTCGTCTCGAGGCCTGAGACCGGGAACCGTGGACCCTGAGGCGGCTGCAGCCTTGTGCTGACCTGCCGTCCCAAAGACCCACGACTAAAGACCCGGTTATTAAAATGGCCTCTAGTTATATATGATTCTATTAAGTGCTAAAGTAAAGTGCTTCCTCCACCCTCACTCACTACATGGTTCCCCCTAACTTTGGTTCCCCCCAACTCCTCCATTCCGGACCGAGGCAGCACTATGGTGCTTTTAGGCCCCCTTCAGAACTGGAGTGGTGTAGTGTTGAGTGTGTGGTTGGGGTCCTGTGTGGTACACCTTCCTTTCCTTGGAAAGGAGATACCACACCTCATTCTGAGGTGCAGTACCCCTGTGGCGACTGAACCCTCAGGGGCGCCACACATGCTGCCTCATGCTGTATCTGGGGGGGTGCGGTGCGGCCTCATGCTGTATCTGGGGAGCGCCATGCGGCCTCATGCTGTATCTGGGAGGCGCCGTGCGGCCTCATGCTGTATCTGAGTGGCGCCGTGCGGCCTCATGCTGTATCTGGGGGGTGCCGTGCGGCCTCATGCTGTATCTGGGGAGCGCCCTGTGGCCTCATGCTGTATCTGTGGGGCGCCGTGGGGCCTCATGCTGTATCTGGGGGGTGCGGAGGGGCCTCATGCTGAATCTGGGGAGCGCCGTGTGGCCTCATGCTGTATCTGGGGGGTGCCGTGCGGCCTCATGCTGTATCTGGGGGGTGCCGTGGGGCTTCATGCTGTATCTGGGGGGGCGTGGTGCGGCCTCATGCTGTATCTGTGGGGCACGGTGCGGCCTCATGCTGTATCTGGGGAGCGCCATGCGGCCTCATACTGTATCTGGGGGGTGCCGTGCGGCCTCATGCTGTATCTGGGGGGTGCTGTGCGGCCTCATGCTGTATCTGTGGGGTGCCGTGCGGCCTCATGCTGTATCTGTGGGGCGCGGTGCGGCCTCATGCTGTATCTGGGGAGCGCCATGCGGCCTCATGCTGTATCTGGGGGGGCACGGTGCGGCCTCATGCTGTATCTGGGAGGCGCCATGCGGCCTCATGCTGTTTCTGAGTGGCACCGTGTGGCCTCGTGCTGTATCTGGGGGGTGCCGTGTGGCCTCATGCTGTATCTGTGGGGTGCCATGCGGCCTCATGCTGTATCTGGGGAGCGCCGTGTGGCCTCATGCTGTATCTTGGGGGTGCCGTGGGGCCTCATGCTGTATCTGTGAGGCTACGTGCGGCCTCATGCTGCATATAGATGGCTACGTGCGGCCTTATAATGTATATAGATGGCTACGTGCGGCCTCATGCTGTATATAGATGGCTACGTGCAGTCTCATGCTGTATATAGATGGCTACGTGTGGCCTCATGCTGTATATAGATGGCTACATATGGCCTCATGCTGTATATAGATGGCTACATGTGGCCTCATGCTGTATATAGATGGCTACTTGCGGCCTCATGCTGTATATAGATGGCTACGTGCGGCCTCATGCTGTATATAGATGGCTACGTGTGGCCTCATGCTATATATAGGGAGCTATGTGGGGCCTCATGCTGTATATAGGGGGATTATGTGGAAGCTCATATTGTATGCAGGGTATCATACTGTATATAGGGGGATGTCAGCATATTTTATTGAGCTCAATATTAAGTCATACAATTAATGTGAAAAAATAATTATAATTAACATTAATATTGAGGAGAATTAATTTCAGCCTATTGGTTCTGCCTCCACAACAGTCACAATCTCTCACGTGGCCCCTTTGGAAAATTGATCTCCCACCCTGCTCTATTTTGTTTAGCACTATGCTATGCATAGCGCTGTACACAAGGGATAAATTTGTGCACCGCTATCTCTACCTTTTTCCATTTACAGATCTGCACCAGAGCACCTGTGTGTTACTCACATAAACTATCACATGATTTATCAAAGGGATCATGTGACATGTCACGTGATGCATTAGGTACCGAGGGGAGGGGGGCCCAGACATTCTAAACTGCCCAGTACCCTGGCTACTCTTAATCCACCCCTGCATGTAATACATTGTGAAATCTTTGAAACCCGATGAATCTTTTATAATTGCCCTGTATATATTTCTCTGAAACGTTCCGTTAGAAGAGCTAGGCGAAGCCTATAAGGAGACATAAAACTAGTCCAACACCGCCCCCTGGTGGATTCCGTTAGAAGAGCTAGCCGGAGCCTATAGGCAGACATGAAACTAGTCCAACACCGCCCCCTGGTGGATTCCTTTAGAAGAGCTAGCCGAAGCCTATAAGGAGACATAAAACTAGTCCAACACCGCCCCCTGGTGGATTCTGTTAGAAGAGGTAGCCGGAGCCTATAGGGAGACATGAAACTAGTCCAACACCGCCCCCTGGTGGATTCTGTTGGAAGAGCTAGCCAGAGACCATAGGGAGATATTAACCCTTTCGCAACCCTGGGATTTTCCGTTTTTGCAGTTTCGTTTTTTGCTCCCCTTGTTCCCAGAGCCATAGCGTTTTTATTTTTCGGTCAATATGGCCGTGTGAGGGCTTATTTTTTGCGGGATGAGTTGTACTTTTCAATGCCATTACTAGTTTTACCACATCGTGTACGTAAAAACGGGAAAAAAATTCCAAGTGCGGTGAAATTGCAAAAAAAGTACAATACCACAAATGTTTTTTTTTTTTTACCACGTTCACTGAATGCTAAATCTGACCTGCCATTATTATTCTCCAGGTCATTACCAGTCTGTAGACACCTAACATGTAGATGTTCTTTTTTATTTAAGTGGTGAAAAAAAAATCCAAAGTTTGGTAAAAAAAAAAATTGCGCCATTTTCCAAGACTCATAGCTTCTCCATTTTTTGGGATCTGGGGCTGGGTGAGGGCCTATTCTTTGCGCGCCGAGCTAAAGTTTTTATTGATACCATCTTGGGGTAGATCCGATGTTTTGATCGCCCGTTATTGCATTTTATTGCAATGTTGCGGCGACCAAAAAACGTAATTCTGGCGTTTAGAATTTTTTTCTCGTTACGTCATTTACTGATCGGATTAATTCTTTTTTTATATTGATAGATCGGGCGTTTCTGAACGCGACGATACCAAATATGGGTATGTGGTTTTTTTTTTTATTATTATTTTATTTTGAATGGGGCGAAAGGGGGGTGATTTAAACTTTTATATTTTTTTAATATTTTTAAAAACGTTTTTTTTTTCACTTTTTGCTTGCTTCTATAGTCTCCATAGGAGACTAGAAGCAGCACTTGTCTGATCGCCACTGCTACATACAGATGATCAGCAGATCACCTCTGTGTAGCAGAAATGGTCCTGTGCTATGAGCGCCGACCACTAGTTGACGCTCATAGCGACCAGCTCATGACAACCACTGGAGTCTGCTGCAGACCCAGGGTTGTCATGCCAAACCATCTGTGACCCGCGATCATGTGACGGGGTCGCCGATGGGCGGGGTAAGTGAAGCGCATCCGGTTTGCGCAAGCTAAATGCTGCTGTCAGAGATTGACAGCGGTATTTAACATGTTAACAGCCGCGAGTGGATCGTGATTCCACCAGCGGCTGTTGCGGGCATATGTCAGCTGTAATAATCAGCTGACAAGTGCCTGGTTCAGTGCGGGTTCAGCGCCGCAGCCCCCGCTGAACAGGGGGTGACACCCTGGTGCGTACAATTACGGCACAGGCTGTAAAGGTATTAAACTAGTCCAACACCGCCCCCTGGTGGATTCCGTTAGAAGAGCTAGACAGTGCCTATAGGGAGACATGAAACTAGTCCAATACCGCCCCCTGGTGGATTCCGTTAGAAGAGCTAGCCGAAGCCTATAGGGAGAAATGAACCCACTTGTCCAACACCGCCCACTGATGTATTCCTTTAGAAGAGCTAGCAGGAGCCTATAGGGAGACATGAAACTAGTCCAACACCGCCCCCTGGTGGATTCCCTTAGAAGAGCTAGCCGGAGCCTATAGGGAGAGATTAAACAAGTCCAACACCGCCCCCTGGTGGATTCTGTTAGAAGAGCTAGCCAGAGCCTATAGGGAGACATGAAACTTGTCCAACACCGCCCCGGGTGGATTCCGTTAGAAGAGCTAGCCGGAGCCTATAGGGAGACATGAAACTCGTCCAACACCGCCCCGGGTGGATTCCCTTAGAAGAGCTAGCCGGAGCCTATAAGGAGAGATGAAACTAGTCCAACACCGCCCCCTGGTGGATTCTGTTAGAAGAGCTAGCCAGAGCCTGTAGGGAGAGTTGAAACTAATCCAACACCGTCCCGAGTGGAATCCGTTAGAAGAGCTAGCCGGAGCCTATAGGAAGAGTTGAAACTAATCCAACACCGCCCCCGAGTGGAATCCGTTAGAAGAGCTAGCCGGAGCCTATAAGGAAACATGAAACTAGTTCAACACCGCCCCCTGGTGGATTCCGTTAGAAGAGCTAGCCGGAGCCTATAGGGAGACATGAAACTAGTCAAACACCGCCTCCTGGTGGATTCCTTTAGAAGAGCTAGCTGGAGCCTATAGGGAGACATGAAACTAGTCCAACACCGCCCCGGGTGGATTCCGTTTGAAGAGCTAGCCGGAGCCTATAGGGAAACATGAAACTAGTTTAACACCGCCCCCTGGTGGATTCCATTAGAAGATCTAGCTGGAGCCTATAGGGAGAGATGAAACTTGTCCAACACCGCCCCCTGGTGGATTCTCCCAGCGCCACTGCAGGTGATTGACAGGTCTGTCTCATAGCAAGAGAAAATATACCTGACTGCAATCGTGCCCCCAGGCTTTGCTTCCTGGTGCCCGGGGTGTGGGTAGCATTAATCGGCTGACAGCTTCCCATCAAATGCAAGTATTTGGGCTAAAAATAATTTTTGCAGTTGGGTTTTAGTAAAACTGTTTCACTTTGAGAATTCTATAACTTCTCTGTTGCTCTGTCTGCTGCTGGCTGCAGGATGAGTTAACTGAGAATATGTCAGTGAGCTCTTCTGACAGTGTAACAGGAGAGTTTGTGACTCTTAGACTCTTTCTTAGCTCCTTTCAGCTGATTTTTGACATCAGACCACATCAAAGTTGAATGTGGAGGGAGAAAGAGAGCCTGGAAAAGCACAACGGTGAAAAATTTGTAATGAAATACAATTGCAAAAATGAATCGTAGCCCCAAATACATGAATTTATGAAGTCATAGTAATTTGTTTTTCATAAATCAGTAGTTCACATGAAAACAAGCAACTATGTAATATGTTATGAGAGAAATCTGCTTCTTTCTCCTCCTGGACTGATCTTTCCTTCTTAAAATTCTCAATTCTCTGATAAAATCTGTATTCAGTGAAGACAGATTATTTCATTACTGAGATAGGAGATGGCAGTTGGTGCTGATAAGATTCTATGTCAATAGGAGGAGGAGGAGCTCTACTTCTAGCTCCTCCCCTCTACAGAATCCTATCAGTAACCCATTCTATGCTGGCGATGTATGCGGCATTATTTAGGTCCCTGCACGTCAGTCATGTCATCACCTGCCCACGACAGATTTCTGATGATTACACAAGAAGCTTTATCTGCTCACACCGGAGCACTGCTGCTCTGCTCTGAGAGGAAAGGCTGACTCCAAGGGGTTAACAGCGATGACAGCAAACTCCCCACCGGCACAGACGGACAGACATCACGTGACACGCACGCAGCCACATCCCGGCGGCGTTCCACAACCAAGATGGCAGCCGCCCCTTCACCTGAGGGTCATGTGCTGCGTAACGTCTAGCCAGGGCACCTAGCACTCTATGACCACCGGGCGGAACACTGAGAGCCGGTCTGCATTTGTCTGTCTAGCCGAGGAGATGGCGGCGGTCCGGGGACTGCGGGTGTCGGTGAAATCGGGAGCTGGAGGCGTTTATGAACCGGAACCTATGGAAGTGGAGGTGGAGACCGCGCCAGACAACAGTTTCCCCCCGGAGGGGGTTTCCGTATGTGAGGAGCTGGTGGCCAGTTACATCCTGTCTGTGCAGTGAGATCGTCGTGGAGAAGAGCCACGTATGTGTGCGGCCATCACTGCTGCCCGAGGGGACTACACGGCAGGCCGAGCCCAGAGGGACTGGGGACAGGGACTGGGGTGGTATGGGGGGCTCACTATAGACTGGGGGGGATGGGGTGTTCACTATAGATTGGGGGGGATATGAAACTGAGGAGGGATGGGCTCACTTTGGACTGGGGGGAATGCGGGACATATATGGACTAGAGGTGGGGGATCAATATTGATCAGCGGGACAATATGGATCGGAGAGGGGTGTGCAGAAGTAGGTTGGGCAATATGGACCGGAGAGTTAAGCACAAAATCGTAATACTAGTTTTTATTTCCATGCATTGGGAACATTGCACACTGTTTTCTAATTCAAAACATGAAGAGGATGTATATCATTTTTAACGACTTTACAGAAAATAAAAAAAAAATTAACATTGGGCTGTTCAAAAAAATAGCAGTGTCTGCAGTTGTCTTTACAAACTCACAACATGTACAACTTCTGGCATCTGTCAACTGTTATTGACTACATCCCACAATTTTTTGCCATTTGTTAGCTTTGCCTCAGAAACTGCATTTTTGATGTCACCAAGATTTTGCTCATTAACTGGTAATATGCCCTTGAAACTCCCATTTCAAGGGCATATCCTCTTTAGCGTAAGGCAACATGACCTCCTCAAGTATTTTAATATATGCAAACTGGTCCATGATCCCTGGTATGCGATAAATAGGTCCGGCACCATAGTAAGAGAAACATGTCCATATCATGATGCTTGCACCACCATGCTCCACTGTATTCAGAGTATACTATGCCTTGAATGCAGAGTTTGGGGGTCGTCTGACAAACTGTCTGCGGCCCTTGGACCCCAAAAGAACAATTTTACTTTCATCAGTCCACAAAATGTTTCTCAATTTCTCTTTAGGCCAGTTGATGTGTTTGGCAAATTGTATCCGCTCCAGTACATGTCTTCTTTTTAACAGTGGGACTTTGCGGGAACTTCTTGCTAAGAGATTAGCTTCACACAGGCGTCTTCTAACTGTCACAGTACTCACAGGTAACTTGAGACTGTCTTTGATCATCCTTGGAGCTGATCATTGGCTGAGCCTTTGCCAATCTGGCTATTCTTTGATCCATTTGAATGGTAGTCTTCCATTTTCTTCTACGTCTGTCTGGTTTTGCTTTCCATTTTAAAGCACTGGAGATCATTTTAGCTGAACAGCCTATCATTGTCTGCACTTCTTTATAAGTTTTACCCTCTCCAACCAACTTTTTAATCAAAGTACGCTGTTCTTCTGAACAATGTCTCGAACGACCCATATTTCTCCGGTTTTCAAGGAGAAATGCATGTACAACATGTGCTGGCTTCACCCTTAGGCTGCGTGCCCACGTTGCGGATTACAAGCGTTTTTGATGCGGATTTTCCGCAGCGTAAACGCTTGTAAAACGCTTGTTAATCCGCACCCCATGGTCCCCAATGAGAATCCGCATGTTCTATGCCCATGCTGCGGATTTTTCCGCAGCGTTTATGCTGCGTCCAAAAATCCGCAGCATGTTCATTAATTTTGCGTTTCCGCATGCGGAATTGCCTTATTCAATGCATGAAAAAACGCAAGGCAATTCCGCATGTCGAAAACGCGTGAAAAACGCGCGATAAACGCTTGCGGAATTCCGCATGCATTTTTCTGGGAGAGGACATGCGGAAATGAAGCAGAAATTTTCTGCTTCATTTCCGCAACGTGGGCACATAGCCTTAAATAAGGGCCTTCTGATTCACACCTGTTTCTTCACAGAATGATTGACCTCGCTAATTGAACTCCACACTGCTATTATTTTGAACACTTCCCCTTTCAATTATTCAAATACACAGACTCAAAAACCTGCAGATCATGAATGCTGAGTCTGGTGGTTTTCTTAGAATCTACTGCACCAACTGGTAAATTGTTGTACATGTGGTAATATAATTTATACCAAAAACAGTGATTAATCTGGTGAGGCATATTGGACTGCTATTATTTTGAATGCTGTAAACCAGGATATACAGTGGGTGAAATAAGTATTGAACACATCACCAATTTTCAAAGTAAATATATTTCTAAAGGTGTTATTGACATGAAATTGTCACCAGATGTAGAGATCAAGCCATCCAATCAACAGGCAAAGAAATCAAACCAGAGATGTCCATAAATTAGGTTATGTGGAATACTGACATTTATTAACAAATACAGAACAAATAACCAATAGTCAATAATAATACCGTGAAGAGAGGGGTTCTGGGAGCTACCAGATCTGGCACCACATTACTTAATTCTCCATTGACCATTTTATCCTCAGCTGTAAAACCTCAGCTTGACGGCACCACACTACCATTGTACATGGTAGATTAATCACACCACAAGCTACCAGGGTCAGACCCCATCCAAGCCAGGTGCCAGATGAGCCCCTATTCAACTTGATAATGAAGGGAACCATCCATATGATTCCCCCAACAAAAATTCTATAACCTACTAGAAGGACCCAGCCTCCAGCCACAACGAACGGTCCTGAAACCTCAGACCCGGGCTGTGACCACCCAACAAGACCAAAGCTCGCCCTATCCCTTACTGAAGGGCGAGCGCCCATAAATCTATCCCAACTGCATTCAAGTGCTGCCATCATTCACATCATTCAATCAGAAATTCCCCTCACCAGATTCCAACTCGTGATGTCTAACATAAATTCCCCCATTCAGCACCATTAAAGCTGATATGGCCCTGGTCACCTTAATCCTGACCCTATTGATCCCTTTTTCTGTTCTTGCCAATCTCCATTTGAATAAACAAATTTGATTGAATGATGTTGATGACTTGTTTGTATTCTCAACTATATTCAATGGAAAAGGTGAATCTGTTGGTAATGACGCGCCCCTGGGCCTGCTGTGTCGCGCAGCGTCTCGCGCACGGGGGCTTACCCGGAACCGGATCAGATGAGGGTTGTAGTCTCCGAGTGGCGGGGACCCGGTCCGTGCCCAGGGAGTCAACTCAGTGTCTTGATAGATGTTATTTGAGAGTCGACTACGCCACCCGTTGATTTGCAGCTATGGAGCTGCCGCTGCAGGGCAGACCGCTGAGGCCGGTGTAGAATTGTGCAGCGTGATAGTATAACCCCCAACGGGAGGGGTATGGCCTCAGGGCAGCCGACGTGGAAGATGAGGGTAGCAGGAACCACTCAGAGACGGTGCGGTGTAATTCAGGGTCTTTACTGGTAACAACGATAGACCCTCCCGGAGTACTTGCTAGCGAACGGGGCCTGGTCAGTCCTTGAGCAGATGGGATCTCCCCTGGCCAGGCGGAGTTGTAGGCCTCCCAAACTGACTGTACTCTTCTGGCTACCTTGCTAGAAGTGGATATAAGTAGCCCACGTCCCTGAGTGTACCGTGTGGTGCTCACCCGTATGGCCGGTGACTCGGGGCCTTCTAATGGCTTCCGCTCCACGATGGCGGCGCTGGTCCCACGCGTGTGACCGTGCCTTCGGGTTTCTGGGCCTGAGGACCTGAAATCCCCTGCCGGTCGGCTTCTGCTGCTGGGTAAGAGTTAGTCCCCACAGCCTCGGACGCCGGGTCCGGTAAGAAAGCTTCTCAGTCAGGGCGAGCTCTGCAGCTGCCAGCCCCTGACTTGTAGTAGTATTGCTCCCACTGAGCTTCTGCTGTTTCTTCCTGTGACTGTTTCTTGTCTCTACTCTCCTTGACTGCTCACCCTGCTTCAGCCCCGGGTTTATATAGGGGAAGTTCTTCCCCTCCCAAGACTGGGCAGGAGGTGTGGCATGCACAGGATCCCTGACCAAAGGACCTCCCACCTGCTCTCAGACATAATATCTCTATCACTGTGACAACCAGACCCCTGGGGTGTCACATTCCCCCCTAGTGAAATTTAGTACTCCGGGACTAAACATATTTTAGAAAAACATAACAAGATATAACAATAACAATACAATAAGAAACACATAAAGGTGGTCACGGCATGTCCGTAACCGGGTGCAGTCTTTGAAGAAAGCAAGGTGTCCATTTCACCAAAACAGGGAGACGTAACCAGGTAGGGGTCTGTCCTACCCCGAGTCCTTAACAGTCTCTAGTCCATCCTGGGTTACGCTCCAACTAATTGTACAAGGATTCCCGGTAGATCCACCAAGGATTCCTAAAAATAACTGGAAACACAAAATTATACACAAGCAACAATACACAGATAAACATAAATAAAACAATTTATACACTTCAAATCCTCCAGCGTGCGGGTAACTGGCCTCTAGTGGCCCTAGTGGACCTACGGAGCTGACTGTCTGGCCCTGAACTACAGGGTGTAGGAGCTGTCAAGGGTAAACTGGGCAGCTGTCTACCGGCTCTTTGTCTCACTAGGGGTACGGCAGGCTCACTATAAGCAGAGGGTTGATCCTCCTGTTCTGCTTGTGTGGAATCTTCTGCCTCCTGGACCGGCTGTTCTTCCAGCTCTACCTGTTGCTCCGTAGGTGCTTGGGATGCTGGTTGGAGGAAGGTGAGTACGGGTACCACAACTGCACCATTGACTTGAGTCCAAGACCGAGGGAAGTCCCCGAGCACAGTACTAACCATATCTTCCCTTTCCTCTACGGGTCGATGGTCTTCTTGTTCCTCTTCAGGGTTTCTCAGTTGTTCGGGACACTTCTTCAGGTGGTCCCGGGATACAATGGCTGTAGTTTCCCCTCCGTCTTTACTGATGGTACAAACCTTCGGGTTCTCGTGGCTTGAGGGCAGTACGGTGTACGGGTCCTTCTCCCACTGGTCGTCCAACTTGTGGAGCCGTCTCTTCCTCTTCAAGACCTGCTCTCCGGGTACCAGGGGAACAGCGGGAGCATACTGGTTGTAAGTTTTCTCTTGTCTTTCCCTAGCCTGACAGAGACTTCGCTCCACGCTCTCCTGTACTCTCCGGTACTGCTGCTGCCTCTCTGTGTCCCAGTCTGCTTCTGGTGAAGTGTCCTCGGGTGTCAGGACTCCCATTTCCAGGTCAACAGGTAACTTACCAGGTCTTGCCCTCATTAGGTAAGCCGGGGTACAGTTGGTGGAACCTACCGGGATGTGGTTGTATAGGTCCACCAGATTGGGCAGCTTCTCAGGCCACAGACTGCGTTCTTCCAGGGGCAACGTTTTCAGAAGATCCATTACCACCTGGTTCATTTTCTCACAAAGTCCATTAGTTTGCGGATGATAGGGTGTCGTCCTTATCTTCCGGCAGCCATACAGAGTGCAGAATTCTTGGAAGACCTCCGCTTCAAAGGCAGGTCCCTGGTCTGTCAACACTTGGTCCGGGTACCCGTGTGGACGGCAGAAATGCTGCTGGAAGGCTCTCGCTGCTGTTCGAGCTGTTAAGTCCTTGACGGGGACGACAACCAAGAACCGGGAGTAGTGATCCACGATGGTTAGTGCGTAGACGTAGCCACTTCTGCTTGGGGTCAGTTTTACATGATCCAAGGCTACCAGTTCCAACGGCTGCCGGGTGACGATGGACTGCAGGGGAGTCTTCTGGCTGGCACGGTCCTTCCTTCTTAGGTTGCACGGGCCACAGTCTCTGCACCACTTCTCAATAGTTCCCCTCATGCCTACCCAGTGGAATCGCTCGCGCAGCAGGAACTCCAGCTTCTTCCACCCGAAGTGTCCAGCTCCGTCGTGGTATGCCTCCATCACCATGGCTGCGTCTCTTCGTGGCACCACTACTTGCCAGAGTAGTTCATGCGTCCGGGAGTTAACCATTCTGCGGCACAACTTCCCCTTGTAAAGGAACAGTCGACTCCTCTCTGCCCATAGTTGTTTGGCTTCCTCCGGAGCGTCTGGTTCAAGGCAAGCCTCCGGGCGAGTCAGCATCTCCTTCACCAGTCGGACGGCAGGGTCGCTGTCTTGCGTTTCCGCCCAGTTGTAGTGAGGTAAGGGGTTCAACGTAGCAGCCTGCTTACTCCTTACCCGGAGGGAGTACTGGATAGTCCCATGACGGTGGAACGCAGGGAGTTCAACTTCTTCCAGTCCCTCCGGATCTTCTCCTTCGTCCGGCAGGTTGGGCATCCTGGACAGGGCGTCCGCGTTGGTATTGGAGCGTCCGGCCCGGTATTTGATTGTGAACTCGTAGTTGGACAGACGGGCCATCCACCTCTGCTCCAGGGCACCGAGTCTTGCCGTGTCCAGGTGTGTCAACGGGTTGTTATCCGTGTACACGGTGAACCGGGAAGAAGCGAGGTAATGCTTAAAGCGCTCGGTGACTGCCCATACTACGTCCAGGAACTCTAGCTTAAATGAGCTGTAATTCTCGGGGTTCCTTTCGGTGGGTCGCAGCTTTCGGCTGGCGTAGGCGATTACTCGTTCCTTCCCCTGCTGGATCTGGGACAGTACGGCTCCTAGCCCGATGTTACTGGCGTCGGTGTAGAGGATAAAGGGCTGGCTATAATCCGGGTACGCCAGGATTTCGTCCCCCGTGAGGGCCATCTTCAGCTGGCGGAAGGACTCTTCTTCCAGCTCCTCCCATTTGAAGGGCGGCTTCTGGTTCTTGGCCTTCCGGGACTGGCCTATCAGGAGGTCCTGCATAGGTGCTGCCTTTTTGGTGAAACCGGGAATAAACCTTCGGTAGTAGCCTACCAACCCGAGGAATTGCCGCACTTCTTTTACGCTGGAGGGGCTTGGCCATTCCTTAATTGCGGTGATCTTATCAGGGTCGGGAGCCACTCCGTCAGCGCTCACCACGTGTCCCAGGTACTGCACCTTTGGTTTCAGGAGGTGACACTTGGAGGGTTTCACCTTTAGGCCGTAACTCGCCAGAGCTTCGAACACTTCCGCCAGGTGTTTCAGGTGGTCCTCATACGTCTTGGAATATACGATGACATCGTCCAGGTACAACAGGACCGTCTCGAAGTTTCTGTGGCCCAGACAACACTCCATTAGTCGTTGGAAGGTTCCTGGTGCGTTGCAGAGTCCGAACGGCATGCAGGTGAACTCGCTAAGTCCCATCGGGGTGGTGAATGCGGTCTTCTCCCGGTCCGCCTCTGCTACAGGAACCTGCCAGTACCCGCTAGTGAGATCCAAGGTAGAGAAGAAGTTAGCAGATCTTAAAGCAGCCAATGACTCCTCTATCCTTGGTAAGGGGTACGCATCCTTGTGTGTGATACGGTTGATTTTCCGGTAATCTACACACATCCTCATGGTGTTGTCTTTTTTTCTGACTAAGACTAGTGGAGCTGCCCAGGGGCTACAGCTATCCCTGATCACCCCAGCCTCCTTCATGTCTCTAAGCATCCCCTTGGCATGTTGGTAGTGTGCAGGGGGTACGGGTCGATACCTCTCTTTTATGGGAGGATGGTCTCCCGTGGGGATGTGGTGTTCTACCCCCTTGACTCGCCCGAAGTCTAACGGGTGTTTACTAAACACTCTCTCGTACTCTCGAACCACCCGATAGACTCCCTGTTTCTGATGTGAGGGAGTGGAGTCAGTACCCAAATGTAGTCGCTGACACCAGTCCTCCATTGTTTTCTTAGAGCCGTTACCTTCCTCCGGGTGAGATGGAGGCAAGGGTTCCACAGATTGTATAGCATTTTGGTTAATGGTATATAATTTGGCTAGCGTGGCATACCGGGGCAGGTACACTTCCCTCTTCCCGATATTGATTATGCGAACGGGCACCCTCCCATGGCGTACATTAACCACCCCCCATGCTGTCAAGATGGTGGGCCTACTGTCTGAGTAAACTGGTTCTACCATTGCCTGGTAATCTCTACCTCTCAGACCAATAGCTGCCCGGCACCAAATCATCATTTCACTTTTTGGGGGCATGGCAATAGGAAAAGGGTCACACATTCTTACGCTACCAATCTCACCGCCGGAGAGTTCCACCTGTTGCCGTCGCATCAGTGCCCGGATCTCTTTCTGGAGCACCCGCTGCTCGCCGGAGCTGGCGTTCTTGGCAACCTGCTGTAAAAGGAAAATCACCTCTGCAAGACAATTTTCAATTACATTAGTTCCTAGAGTTATTTTTGGGTGACTCTCATGTTTGTCAATATCTACAATGATCAGTCCCTGTGCTGCCAGTTCAACTCTACCGATTTTGATGGTCACCTCTTTAAATCCGATCTGTGGCACGGGCTGGCCATTGCTGGCGATGATACTCAAGTCGTCGTCAGGGTAGCGGGTAATATCCGAGTCATTCCAGTACTGCTTAAAGAGCACGTACGGGATGGTGGTGACCTGTGACCCGGTGTCCAGTAGGGCACTCATGGGAATGCCATCCAGTACCACAGGCAAGACTGGACGTCCTCCCACATATCTGTCGCGCCAGTTCGATGGGCCTGGTGATCTTTTTCCTGGGGGTTGGCCCTCTACCCCAGGTTGTGCCCGTTTAAAGAACAGTACCTTGCCATATGTCCGGGTTGATTGCAGCGGCGGCAGATGGGTCGTCCGTCTTCGCTGTATCGGTCACTGGGTCTTCCTCTGGCCGGTGGGGTCCTCCTTGGTCGACGCCACGGGATGTCCTCCGGTCCGGATGCCAGCTGGATCTTCCCTGGGGTGGAAACCTGTAAAGACTGCACAGTTCGGGTTAGCGCAGCAACGCTCTTAGCTAGCTCTTGGACCTGATGGTGTAGGTCTGGAGCCGGGTCATTGTCCAAAGCCTGCGCATCAGCTCCCACAGGCCCTGCCGACAAGGGCGCCGCCTCCTGGTGGTAAGTGATAGCTGGGCACCTGTGGGTCACAACGCCACCCGGTGCCGGTTCTCGGAGCACCCGGATGGCTCTGTCCTTGAACTGTGCAAAGCCCAGATGGGGATCCTGTAAGGCCATCGCCCGCAACTGGGTTCGGTGGGCATTACAATATAGTCCCTCTATAAATTGTTCGGTCAACAGCCTGTCCTCGTTTCCCACTCCATCAGGGTCGGTCTGCTTAATGGCCCTCAGGGCCTCTTGTAGGTTTAGTGCATAGTCCCTTATACTCTCATGCGCTCGCTGCTTGCACCCGTAGAATCTAAGCTTAATCTCGGCTGAGGTGCGGGTATCAAAGGTATCCTTCAGCCGGGTTAGTATCCCTGCGACAGTCTTCCTCCCAGGTGGCCAGGATTTTACTTCCCTTTTGGCTGCCCCGGTTAGTTGGGCCACCAGGATGCTCACTTTTTGCTCTTCTGTGAGGGGGTACACCTGGAAGAGGCTATCCAGCTTTTCTCTAAAGTCATGCAGGGTATGTGACTCCCCTGAGTACTGGGGTAGCCAAGCTGCTCCCGGGATATAGGGCATGGTGAAGGGCATAACTGCAGCAGCGGTGGCGCTGGCGGGGGTTGAGGCAATGAAGCTCTCCTCCGCATCCGACATCTTCCTCCCCCCTAGTGGACCGTGGCCTACCTTGCGATGATCCTGTTCCGTAGGCCGCGGCTCCGCAGTAGATCGTCAGGGTTGAGGACCTTCCGTCGCGCTCCGGTGACGTCGGCGTCTGCTGGGCTCCTTCCAGGACCTTACGCAACGTCCGGACGTGAGGCGGGGCTTCAGTTCTCGCGCGCTTTCGGAGTCCACGCCCCTCTTCTTCCCGCGCGGCGTCCTCAAGATGGCGTCCAACGGCGGGAAAACTCCACGGATGGCGGGAAGAAGGCTGAAGATGGCGCCGGATGGCGGGAATCTTCACAGATGGCGGGAAGAAGGCTGAAAATGGCGCCGGATGGCGGGAATCTTCACCGATGGCGGGAAAACTTCACGGATGGTAAGTTTTAAAAGTCTATTTTTCAGGCACGCAGTACCCGGTGGTTGCGGGCACGAAATCCTGCCGACTACGCCAAAGTTGACGCGCCCCTGGGCCTGCTGTGTCGCGCAGCGTCTCGCGCACGGGGGCTTACCCGGAACCGGATCAGATGAGGGTTGTAGTCTCCGAGTGGCGGGGACCCGATCCGTGCCCAGGGAGTCAACTCAGTGTGTGGCAGTCTTGATAGATGTTATTTGAGAGTCGACTACGCCACCCGTTGATTTGCAGCTATGGAGCTGCCGCTACAGGGCAGACCGCTGAGGCCGGTGTAGAATTGTGCAGCGTGATAGTATAACCCCCAACGGGAGGGGTATGGCCTCAGGGCAGCCGACGTGGAAGATGAGGGTAGCAGGAACCACTCAGAGACGGTGCGGTGTAATTCAGGGTCTTTAGTGGTAACAACGATAGACCCTCCTGGAGTACTTGCTAGCGAACGGGGCCTGGTCAGTCCTTGAGCAGATGGGATCTCCCCTGGCCAGGCGGAGTTGTAGGCCTCCCAAACTGACTGTACTCTTCTGGCTACCTTGCTAGAAGCGGATATAAGTAGCCCACGTCCCTGAGTGTACCGTGTGGTGCTCACCCGTATGGCCGGTGACTCGGGGCCTTCTAATGGCTTCCGCTCCACGATGGCGGCGCTGGTCCCACGCGTGTGACCGTGCCTTCGGGTTTCTGGGCCTGAGGACCTGAAATCCCCTGCCGGTCGGCTTCTGCTGCTGGGTAAGAGTTAGTCCCCACAGCCTCGGACGCCGGGTCCAGTAAGAAAGCTTCTCAGTCAGGGCGAGCTCTGCAGCTGCCAGCCCCTGACTTGTAGTAGTATTGCTCCCACTGAGCTTCTGCTGTTTCTTCCTGTGACTGTTTCTTGTCTCTACTCTCCTTGACTGCTCACCCTGCTTCAGCCCCAGGTTTATATAGGGGAAGTTCTTCCCCTCCCAAGACTGGGCAGGAGGTGTGGCATGCACAGGATCCCTGACCAAAGGACCTCCCACCTGCTCTCAGACATAATATCTCTATCACTGTGACAACCAGACCCCTGGGGTGTCACAGTAACATGCTGTATGGGTTTTTCTCCTCATTTAGTAATAATGCCTCTGTGGGTCTAGTCCCTGCTATGACTGCAGCCCGTTCTATAGTCCATTTTGGGTCCCTCTAAGTCTCTGGCTTGTATCTACAGCAGGTTTATTGTATTGGTAGGTGTTGGAGAAGGCTCTTTGGTCGGATGAGTCCCCCCAGGAATTGATTTGATGGTAGGTGGTGGGTGACAGGTGGCGTGCAGCAATGTGTTACCCGCTGTGTCTTTCCTATACAATTCTGGATCTACAGAGCGGCTCACACTATTAACCGTCAGTGTAATATCCAAGACATTTATGGAAAGTGATTGTACATTGCTTGTAAAACGAAGATTAAGTTTGTCCTGATTGAGGTAAGAGGTAAATGCTGGAACGGACGATACATCACCTGACCAACTATCACTAATGATGTCAGTTTATACTGACACGATACATTTTCCTGTAATAACTACTACTAACAATCTTGGTCCACAACGGATTTGTATTGATGTAATATTTCCATGAGAGGTGGTTTGTTAGTTTGCACTGACATTGGGTATTTCCCGGTGGTGGCTGTTTGGTTCCTTATGTGCACTGCAGATTTGTATTAAGGCGAAGTGTGCACAGGGTTGATGTCAGTTCACACTGACACGCTGCATTTTCTCTACAGTAGCTAATTGGCAATGATGGCGCAGAACAGGTTCACTTTAATGTAGAGATTTCACAAAGGATATTTGATGTCAGTTTATACTGACACGATGCAGGGGATATGGTTGACAGTTTTGGTGCATTAATGTGTTTCTGTATTGAAGAGGAATGTTCGCAGGAGAATATTTTGTCAGTTTATACTGACACGATACATTTTTTTAGTACATCAGCTACAATTAACTAATGTAATGTGTAACGGCTTCACACAGATACAAAGTATTAACAAGGGATGGTTGATTTCAGTTTATGCTAACACATATATTTAATCAGCAATAGTTATAATAAATAATCTTAATGCACAACAAGCTAATGACAATACAAAGTATTTATAAAAGATGGTGGATGTCAGTTTGTACTGACACAATACAATTTCTTTTCAATAGCTGGAATTAATAATTATAATGAGCTATAGATTCCTCACAGGAGTTCGCTTCTATCAGCTTGTATAAGACTTAATTACATTATAAGGATCTTTTTGTTGTTACATGGTTGTCTATGGTACATATGCATGTCCACAACATCCCATTGTAGGGTAGAATACTTTGTTATTTGGTGTTGTCAATGTGTGATGTGTTCTAATTAGTGACTTTATATGTTTTTATACTACTAGTTTTGTCCTTTTTGAACTATATCTACGATTAAGAGTCGGCTAGACTTGAAACGCGACAGTATATTTTTTAAGGTATGAAAGATTGGGTGCTCACTGTTTAGGTGGTGCTCAGGAGTAAATACAGAGAATACAAAAACTGATAATAACTCCGGCACTCAAAATTTCAGGAAAATTCAAAAGTTTATTATTG
Organism: Phyllobates terribilis; assembly: GCF_046119375.1. Classification (NCBI taxonomy): domain Eukaryota; kingdom Metazoa; phylum Chordata; class Amphibia; order Anura; family Dendrobatidae; genus Phyllobates; species Phyllobates terribilis. The sequence continues at coordinate 827,905,857 of NW_027362762.1, read as the reverse complement.
ATGACTTAGCCAGACCCAAGTGGAAGCAGATACATAAACAAAGTTTCGGCCTTTTTCAAGATATCTGTATGTATAAAGGAACAAAATCAACATCTAACCAAGCGTAAATATTTACAGTATAGCAATTCATATGAATCAATTCATATCCAAATATGTATTTTAGACCACCCCCTTAAGGGTATGGATGACCATATGTGAACATAATGTACACAAAATTCTAGACACAGGAAATGCCTAAGGTATAACATACAGTTGGTACGGAAAGTATTCGGACACCTTTAAATTTTTCACTCTTTGTTTCATTGCAGCCATTTGGTAAAGTCTAAAGTTAATTTTTTTTCTCATTAATGTACACTCTGCACCCCATCTTGACTGAAAACAGAAATGTAGAAATTTTTGCAAATTTATTAAAAAAGAAAAACTGAAATATCACATGGTCATAAGTATTCAGACCCGTTGATCAGACTCATATTTAAGTCACATGCTATCCATTTCCTTGTGATCCTCCTTGAGATGGTTCTACTCCTTCATTGGAGTCCAGCTGTGTTTAATTAAACTGATAGGAAATGATTTGGAAAGGCACACACCTGTCTATATAAGACCTCACAGCTCACAGTGCATGTCAGACCAAATGAGAATCATGAGCTCAAAGGAACTGCCCAAGGAGCTCAGAGACAGAATTGTGGCAAGGCACAGATCTGGCCAAGGTTACAAAAGAATTTCTGCATTACTCAACATTCCTAAGACCACAATGGTCTCCATAATCCTTAAATGGAAGAAGTTTGGGACCACCAGAAGTCTTCCTAGACCTGGCCGTCCAGCCAAACTGAGCAATCGTGGGAGAAGAGCCATGGTGAGTGAGGTAAAGAAGAACCCCAAGATCACTGTGGCTGAGCTCCAGAGATGCAGTAGGGAGATGGGAGAAAGTTCCACAAAGTCAACTATCACTGCAGCCCTTCACCAGTCGGGCCTTTATGGCAGAGTGGCCCAACAGAAGCCTCTCCTCAGTGCAAGACATATGAAAGCTCGCATAGAGTTTGCTCAAAAACACATGAAGGACTCCCAGACTATGAGAAATAAGATCCTTTGGTCTGATAAGATGAAGATAGAACTTTTTGGTGATAATTCTAAGCGGTATGTGTGGAGAAAATCAGGCACTGCTCATCACCTGCCCAATACAATCCCAACAGTGAAACATGGTGGTGGCAGCATCATGCTATGGGGGTGTTTTTCAGCTGCAGGGACAGGACGACTGGTTGCAATTGAGGGAAACATGAATGCGGCCAAGTACAGAGATATCCTGAATGAAAACCTCTTCCAGAGTGCTCTGGATCTCAGACTTGGCCGAAGGTTCACCTTTCAACAAGACAATGACCCTAAGCACACAGCTAAAATAACAAAGGAGTGGCTTCAGAACAACTCTGGGACCATTCTTGACTGGCCTAGCCAAAGCCCTGAGCTAAACCCAATTGAACATCTCTGGAGAGACCTGAAAATGGCTGTCCACCAACGTTCACCATCCAACCTGACGGAATTGGAGAGGATCTGCAAGGAAGAATGGCAGAGGATCCCAAAATCTAGGTGTGAAAAACTTGTTGCATCATTCCCAAGAAGACTCATGGCTGTACTAGCTCTAAAGGGTGCTTCTACTCCATACTGAGCAAAGGGTCTGAATACTTATGACCATGTGATATTTCAGTTTTTCTTTTTTCATAAATTTGCAAAAATTTCTACATTTCTGCACCCCATCTTGACTGAAAAAAAACCAGAGTGTACATTAATGAGAAAAAAAATGATCTTTTTAGAATTTAACACATGGCTGCAATGAAACAAAGAGTGAAAAATGTAAAGGGGTCTGAATACTTTCCGTACCCACTGTATGTTCTTCATATACTGTATATTGTACATTTTCGATATATTTCACATACTAGATAAAATAGGATCGGAGGTTAATGTCAAAACTACATCTTGTGAGTCAAAATTGTGGTCCTAGATAATATTAGTGTCTCCCCACTCTACTCTAAAAAGATGAAGATAAACAGGATAGAGCAAGTGGTGGTATAATCCAGTCAGATGTACAGAAAGGAGGGTAAGTAATGTCCTAGAACAGTGTGCCCAAGTATCAGAAAAGCAGAAAAATAAAAAAAAGGGGGAGCAAAGAAATAAGAAGTTACCTGGTGGTTGCAGGGTCCCGTCGTCTAGTAGTGCGATGAAGATAGATGCCGCCGTGCAGGCCAGCGTCCGCGCTGTCCTATATGTGCTCTAGGAAGGGGCGGGTGTGCTTACATCCAGTGACGTAGAAGCCGGTGTGAGATGTGCTACGGCGCATGCGCGAGCCGACTCGCTGCAAAAAAGAACGGAAATTGCCGATTTGCATGCGCAATAGCAAAAGCGGAGAGAAGCAACAATTAAATAAGCAGGCGACGGAGAAAGAAGGAATATACCAGAATGATAAAGATGAGAAGGGCCAAAGAAACAATATAACAAGAGATAAGGAACAAATAAAGATAAGCGATGAAATAATAACTGCAGAGAAGTGAACCTAGAACAAACCAAAGAAACTAGCAAAGGCAAACAAGAGAAGAAAGGAAGTAATAGAGACACAAAGAAATATACACTTGTTGAATTGTTACTGAACAGTCTAGAAAAAAATACATAAAAAAGTGTATTACATATGTACAACTGAAAATACACCATTAATATTTTTGTCTCCATATGTATATAAATGATATATAACAGTAGGACTTGGTATGCAGACCAAAGTCCAATACAAAAGCAAGGGAACTGCAGTCAATCATCAGTGGTGAATATCATACTCTCGATTCAGGCCCATAGGATTCAAGGTTTGAAGAGTGTGAAACCAATAGGATTCCCACTCTTTAAGTTTTTTACCCGATTTCCTCCTCTCCGTGCTAAGGGGACGTGATCAATAATTTGATATTTCAATTGGGTAACCGTGTGTCCCCTGGAGATGAAGTGAGCCGGAATAGGTAGTAGAGTACGTCCACATCTAATCGTCGTCGTTTAGTATATTTTTTATGCCCAGGGTACTATTTTAATGAAGTCACAAAGTATTTTTGCTTTTAACTCTCTTTGCTGGATTAAAAACTTTTTTCACAACTTTGAACAAGCTCACAAGCTTTATCCATACATAGTGGGGTGAAGTGCCCAGGAAAGCAGGCTGGGCAACACACAGATATAGGATGGGGCGAGCTGCATCTACAAACTTTATTATATTACTGCAAAATGTTTGTAAAAACAAGCTACTTTTGCGATTTAACCCTTTTTTTTAATACATAATTTTTATTAACTTTTTCAAAAAGAAACTAAACATACCAGATTAAGGTAATAATCAGATACCTGTTCGCAGACAGGGTATAAAGAGAGAGTTCTTACATATTTGATTGGTATACCAAAACAATATAATATAAGAACTTAATAATAATGTAACTTACATCAGTTTAATTAAACATGCAATCCAGTTGATACTCTGATTTCTTGAAGCCATCTTGTTAGATTAGACCACCTATGTTAGTATTATAGACCTTCACCAAATGATCCCTCCATTCCACTCTACCCCCTCCCCCCCCAATCCAGGCGTAATGGACCTAGGTATTTTATCCCCAAGATCTTCCAGAATGTACCACGCTGTGGAAGTGAAGGGTTCCACCATTTTCTTTTTTTCATTTAATGAGCAGCAATTTACAATAAACTGTTTCCATTGCGGAAGAAATTTGCCAGCTTGCGTTTCTTTATTGCTAAGGGAGTCCTGTTGCTCTATTCCCATAAAATGCTTCATTTGAGCTGTTAATTCTTCAATGGGGGGGTGTGTGTTGGGTTCTAGCCAATATTTAAGTAATTGTTTTTTTTCCAGGATAAGTAGGGTGTGGAGCAATTTCGGAGGATTTCCCCTCTTCCCCCTCAGGGTTTTCTGTGTTGTTCCAAAAATGTAACAAGGCTAGATAAGGGGAAAGAGTATAACCCGGACCCCATATGGTGTCGATCATAGCTGATACTTGTCCCCAATATGAAACTGAAGCTGGGCATGACCATAGACCGTGCATGAGGTCGGAGAGTGGAAGCTTTTTCTGCATCCAAGGAAATAATCTGTTAAGGAGTGAATTTTATTTAGTACCAGTAGTACTTTTCTGATATTTAGAGTGGCCGAGCGACCTTTTACAAAGCCCGCCTGGGCAGGAGAAATGAGATGGGGTAAGATGGAGGCCAGTCTGTCGGTCATTATTTTAGATATGATCTTAATATCGGTATTAATGAGAGACATTCGTCTGTATGAGCTAGGGAATAGTGGGTCTTTATCTGGTTTTAGTAGTAATTTAATATATATATATATATATTCCAATAATGGGGAAATTTCCTCTCTAGGAGATTTGAAAAATTAATTTGTGTAACCGTCTGGGCCGGGTGCTTTGTTCGGTTTTAGGTTCTTAATTGTATTCGTGACCTCTTCCAAAGAGAGAGGTTTGTTTAAAATAGCTTTTTGTTCCTCTGAGAAGATGGGTAGCTTAACTTTATCTAAAAGTGTAATTGAGGAAGAAGGGGTTTGATTTGAATTTTTGCAGAGGTCTTTATAAAAAGAACCTAATATCTCGTTTATTGTTTTAGGGTTGGTGTGGATTTCCCCGTTGGTGCTTTTTAATTGAAAAATTACCTGTGGTTTTCTAATCCCCTTAACTAAATTAGCCATCATCCGCCCCGATTTATTTCCGAATCTATAAAAATAAGCTTCAGATTTGGATAGGTGAAATTTTTCCCTCAAGTCTGCGTATTGATTGAATTCACTTGTTTTTGCGACCAGTGTTTTTTATTTATGATGGACTGGTCAAGCAAGAATTTGGCGTAGGCTTGTTTTAAGTCAGTAGAGAGTTCCCCATATCTCTTTAGAACTTTTTTTTTTTGTGGGAAAATGTATACGCCAAAATTTTCCCCCTGAGCACCGCCTTGGCCAACTCCCACAGTAATATTGGGTCGTTTTGGTGTTCCGCGTTGTCTGAAATAAATTCTTGCCACCATAGTTTGAGGGAGAAGGTAAAATTCATCTTTACAGAAGTAATTGAGAAATCTCCATAGAAAATCTGTGCCTCTGGGAAAAGACTGCAATAGCTCCAGAATTACTGGAGCATAGTCCGAAATAGCGATATTGTCTATGTGTACAGAGATCAATTTGGCCAACAGGGAAGGGGAGACAAACATATAATCAATTCGAGACCATGAATCATTGGCGTGTGAGAAATGCGTAAATTCTCTATTGCTAGGATTAAGGAACCTCCACGAGTCAACTAAAGCCCCCGTCTCACATAGCGATATCGCTAGCGATATCGCTGCTGAGTCACGGTTTTGGTGACTCACCAGCGACGTCACCAGCGATGTCGCTGTGTGTGACACTTTGCAACGATCAGGCCCCTGCTGTGAGGTCGCTGATCGCTGCAAAGTGTCCTGGACCATTTTTTGGTCGTTGGCCTCCCGCTGGCCAGCACACATCGCTGTGTGTGACCAGCGGGACCAACGATCTGGCTGGTAACTATGGTAAACAGCGGGTTACTAGGGGCACGCGCGCACTTAGTAACCCGCTGTTTACCATGGATACCACTCTGCTACGGTGCTCGGAGGCTCCCGCGCACCGTAGCAGAGTGGTATCCATGGTAAACAGCGGGTTACTAGGGGCACACGCGCACTTAGTAACCCGATGTTTACCATAGTTACCAGCCTGCTCCTGCTTGCAGCAGGCTGGTAACTGGAGCAGGACATCGTGGAACGATTCTTTCCATGATATCGCTGCTCCCCTGATCGCTGGTGAGCCTGCCTGTTTGACAGCTCACCAGCGATGTATTAGCGATGCAGCAACGATCCCTGACAGGTCGTATCGTTGTCGGGATCGCTGCTGCATCGCTTAGTGTGACGGGGCCTTAAGTGACATGTGGACATTAGAGGTGATGAGGTGATAGCATCTTATCCTGTGTAGTTGTTGACTGATGCCTGTAGTATTTTTCCTGTCTTCATGTACCGACACTACTGAATTGAAGTTACCCCCTACTATTTTATTGGAGTTGGGGTCTAGCAAAAGTCTAGTTTCCAACTGTTTGAAAAAGGATTTATTTCCTATATTAGGTGCATATACATTATAAATGGATAAAACCCCGCAGGGCGTAGATATTGTTAAGTGAACCAATCTACCCTCACTATCTATTTGTTGGCTGATAATCTGGTGTGAGAAGTGTTTGTTGATAAGAATTAGGACCCCAGCCTTTCTATTCACTGAAGAGGAACCATAAATGGCACCCACCCATAACTTCTTCATCAGAGGGAAATCTGTCTCTGGAAGATGTGTTTCCTGAAGGAGGGCTATGTCGTTTTTTAAGTGTTTTAGATGTCTGAGGATTTTCATACGTTTTTGGGGAGATCTCAAACCCTTAACGTTCCATGACACAATATACATAAATAGAAGTAATATGGTTAAATCGACTTGGTGGGGTATTTGTAAAATAATGATGGTAATGATGGCATTCAACTGGAATAAAGAAATGGAAATCATTCTCAACATTATATACCAAAATTGAACAACAAACATTCAAAACAGTAGAACATATTAGTCCTATCATGAGCTGAGGCATTTCGTCCCAGCTTGTTAAAAGAACCTTTCCCCTGGGCTTCACTTCTGCTCGACCATGTGTATAAGATTTTCAAGTAAAATCTCCCCTGGCTTGTTTCATTTTTTTTGCTTTTTCCCCTCATTTGCTCCCAGCTCTATCCCTCCTCCCCCAATTAGTAAAACTTGTCATTTACTGTATTAGGAGTCCAAAGAGAGAGAGGGAAGGAGCAGCAATTTCCAATTGGCCACTCAGATCAAGGCGTCCCATTTGTAGAGAGGATAATTTCCTGAATAATTAACTTTTTTTGTTAGGTCTCTGTTCTCCTTTACCTGTTCGGCTTCCGAATCTCTCTGAGGTTCTTGGACATGAAGCCTCGTTGTCATCTTGAGGGGTCCGATCCGGGCTGACCCCTGGGCACAGCAGGTTATTGACAAAAATTTAGGCTTTGTCCGGAGATATGAATGCACGAAAAGAGTAATTTGAGCCTTTCAATCGTAGAGTAGCTGGGTAGCGGAGTTGAAAGCGGACCTTTTCTTTATGAAGTCTAGTGCAGATGGAGCTAAATGCTTTGCGTTTTCTCAATGGAGTAATCCTCAAAGAGCAAAATTTTATGACCCTGAATGACCAACGGGTTAGTTGTTTATAGGCTCGTATAATGTCTGCTTTATCGTTAAAATCCAGGAATTTCGTGATGACCTGTCTAGGGCTGGATGTATCCTGGTTCGCTGATGTTGAGGGTGGGGGGCCAATCTTGTGTACTCTTTCCACTTTTCTGCCCTCTTTCCACCTTTCTACCCTTAGGTAATTTTAGAGCCTTTGGGATATCTTTTTCCCATAGTGGTTTCAGTACACTTTGGGGATATGATTCTGACGCGCCCCTGGGCCTGTGTCGCGCTGCGGTGCGCACGCGGGAGCTTACCCGGAGCCGGATCCGTGGAGGGTTGTAATCTCGTGGCGGTGACCCGGTCCGTGCCCAGGGAGTCAAACTAGACGGCAGTCTATTAGTAGTAAATAGTTGATGACTACGCCACCCGTTGAGTGCAGCCAGGAAGCTGCTGCTGCAGGGCAGACCGCTGAGGCCGGTGGTAGGATTGTGCAGCGTGATAGTATAACCCCCAACGGGAGGGGTATGGCCTCAGGGCAGCCGACGTGGATGATGGGGGTAGCAGGAACCACTCAGAGACGGTACGGTGTAGTTCAGGGTCTTTACTGGTAACAACGACAGACCCTCCCGGAGTACTTGCTAGCAAACGGGGCCTGGTCAGTCTTTGAGCAGATGGGATCTCCCCTGGCCAGGCGGAGTTGTAGGCCTCCCAAACTGACTGTACTCTTCTGGCTACCTTGCTAGAAGCTGATGTAAGTAGCCCACGTCCCTGAGTGTACCGTGTGGTGCTCACCCGTATGGCCGGTGACTCGGGGCCTTCTAATGGCTTCCGCTCCACGATGGCGGTGCTGGTCCCACGCGTGTGACCGTGCCTTCGGGCTTCTGGGCCAGAGGACCTGAAATCCCCTGCCCGACGGATTCTGCTGCTGGGTAGGAGTTAGTCCCCACAGCCTCGGACTCCGGGTCCGGTAAAGAATCTTCTTAGTCAGGGCGAGCTCTGTAGCTGCCAGCCCCTGACTCCTTGTAACTCTGCTGTTTCCTATGCTGCTTCTCTTCTCCACTCTCCTTGTCTGACTCACCCTGCCTCAGCCCCGGGTTTATACAGGGGAAGTTCTTCCCCTCCCAAGACTGGGCAGGAGGTGTGGCATGCACAGGATCCCTGACCAAAGGACCTCCCACCTGCTCTCAGACATAATATCTCTATCACTGTGGCAACCAGACCCCTGGGGTGTCACATTCCCCCCTAGTGAAATTTAGTACTCCGGGACTAAACACATTTAGAAAAACATAACAAAGTATAACAATAACAATACTATAAGAAAAACACATAAGATGGTTACGGCGTGTCCGCAACCGGATGCAGTCTTTGAAGAAAAGCAAAGGTGTCCATTTCACCAACACAGGGAGACGTAACCAGGTAGGGGTCTGTCCTACCCCGAGTCCTTAACAGTCTCTAGTCCATCCTGGGTTACGCTCCAACTATATACAAGGATTCCCGGTAAATCCACCAAGGTTTCCTAAAAATAACTAGAAACACAAAATTATACACAAGCAACAAGACACAGAAAAACATAAATAAAACAATTTATACACTTTAAATTCTCCAGCGTGCGGGTAACTGGCCTCTAGTGGCCCGAGTGGACCTACGGAGCTGACTGTCTGGCCCTGAACTACAGGGTGTAGGAGCTGTCAAGGGTAAACTGGGCAGCTGTCTACCGGCTCTTTGTCTCACTAGGGGTACGGCAGGCTCACTATAAGCAGAGGGTTGATTCTCCTGTTCTGCTTGTGTGGAGTCTTCTGCCTCCTGGACCGGCTGTTCTTCCAGCTCTACCCGTTGCTCCGTAGGTTCTTGGGATGATGGTTGGAGGAAGGTGAGTACGGGTACCACAACTGCACCATTGACTTGAGTCCAAGACTGAGGAAAGTCCCCGAGCACGGTACTAACCATATCTTCCCTTTCTTCCACGGGTCGATGGTCTTCTTGTTCCTCTTCAGGGTTCCTCAGTTGTTCGGGACACTTCTTCAGGTGGTCCCGGGATACAATGGCTGTGGTTTCCCCTCCGTCTTTACTGATGGTACAGACCTTCGGGTTCTCGTGGCTTGAGGGCAGTACGGTGTACGGGTCCTTCTCCCACTGGTCGTCCAACTTGTGGAGCCGTCTCTTCCTCTTCAAGACCTGCTCTCCGGGTACCAGGGGAACAGCGGGAGCATACTGGTTGTAAGTTTTCTCTTGTCTTTCCCTAGCCTGACAGAGACTTCGCTCCACGCTCTCCTGTACTCTCCGGTACTGCTGCTGCCTCTCTGTGTCCCAGTCTGTTTCTGGTGAAGTGTCCTCGGGGGTCAGGACTCCCATTTCCAGGTCAACAGGTAACTTACCAGGTCTTGCCCTCATTAGGTAAGCCGGGGTACAGTTGGTGGAACCTACCGGGATGTGGTTGTATAGGTCCACCAGATCGGGCAACTTTTCAGGCCACAGACTGCGTTCTTCCAGGGGCAACGTTTTTAGAAGATCCATTACCACCTGGTTCATTTTTTCACAAAGTCCATTAGTCTGCGGATGGTAGGGTGTCGTCCTTATCTTCCGGCAGCCATACAGATTGCAGAATTCCTGAAAGACCTCCGCTTCAAAGGCAGGTCCCTGGTCCGTCAGCACTTGGTCCGGGTACCCGTGTGGACGGCAGAAGTGCTGCTGGAAGGCTCTAGCTGCTGTTTGAGCCGTTAAGTCCTTGACGGGGACGACAACCAAGAACCGGGAGTAATGATCCACGATGGTTAACGCGTAGACGTAGCCACTTCTGCTTGGGGTCAGTTTTACATGATCCAAGGCTACCAGTTCCAACGGTTGCCGGGTGACGATGGACTGCAGGGGAGTCTTCTGGCTGGCTCGGTCCTTCCTTCTCAGGTTGCACGGGCCACAATCTCTGCACCACTTCTCGATGGTTCCCCTCATGCCTACCCAGTGGAACCGCTCGCGCAGCAGGAACTCCAGCTTTTTCCACCCAAAGTGTCCAGCTCCGTCGTGGTATGCCTCCATCACCATGGCTGCGTCTCTTCGTGGCACCACTACTTGCCAGAGTAATTCATGCGTCCGGGAGTTAACCATTCTGCGGCACAACTTCCCTTTGTAAAGGAACAGTCGACTCTTCTCTGCCCATAGTTGTTTGGCTTCCTCCGGAGCGTCTGGTTCAAGGCGAGCCTCCGGCCGAGTCAGCATCTCCTTCACCAGTCGGACGGCAGGGTCGCTGTCTTGCGTTTCCGCCCAGTTGTAGTGGGGTAAGGGGTTCAACGTAGCAGCCTGCTTACTCCTTACCCGGTGGGAATACTGAATAGTCCCATGACGGTGGAACTCAGGGAGTTCAACTTCTTCCAGTCCCTCCGGATCTTCTCCTCCGTCCGGCAGGTTGGGCATCCTGGACAGGGCGTCCGCGTTGGTATTGGAGCGTCCTGCCCGGTATTTAATTGTGAACTCGTAGTTGGACAGACGGGCCATCCACCTCTGCTCCAGGGCACCGAGTCTTGCCGTGTCCAGGTGTGTCAGCGGGTTGTTATCCGTGTACACGGTGAACCGGGAAGAAGCGAGGTAATGCTTAAAGCGCTCAGTGATTGCCCATACTACGGCCAGGAACTCTAACTTAAATGAGCTGTAATTCTCGGGGTTCCTTTCGGTGGGTCGCAGTTTTCGGCTGGCGTAGGCGATTACTCGTTCCTTCCCCTGCTGGATCTGGGACAGTACGGCTCCTAGCCCGATGTTACTGGCGTCGGTGTAGAGGATAAAGGGCTGGCTATAATCCGGGTACGCCAGGATTTCGTCCCCCGTGAGGGCCATCTTCAGCTGGCGGAAGGACTCTTCTTCCAGCTCTTCCCATTTGAAGGGCGGCTTCTGGTTCTTGGCCTTCCGGGACTGGCCTATCAGGAGGTCCTGCATAGGTGCTGCCTTTTTGGTGAAACCGGGAATAAACCTTCGGTAGTAGCCTACCAACCCGAGGAACTGCCGCACTTCTTTTACGCTGGAGGGGCTTGGCCATCCCTTAATTGCGGTGATCTTATCGGGGTCGGGAGCCACTCCGTCAGCGCTCACCACGTGTCCCAGGTACTGCACCTTTGGTTTCAGGAGGTGACACTTGGAGGGTTTCACCTTTAGGCCGTAACTCGCCAGAGCCTCGAACACTTCCGCCAGGTGTTTCAGGTGGTCCTCATACGTCTTGGAATATACGATGACATCGTCCAGGTACAACAGGACCGTCTCGAAGTTTCTGTGGCCCAGACAACACTCCATTAGGCGTTGGAAGGTTCCTGGTGCGTTGCAGAGTCCGAACGGCATGCAGGTGAACTCGCTAAGTCCCATCGGGGTGGTGAATGCGGTCTTCTCCCGGTCCGCCTCTGCTACAGGAACCTGCCAGTACCCGCTAGTAAGATCCAAGGTAGAGAAGAAGTTAGCAGATCTTAAAGCAGCCAATGACTCCTCTATCCTTGGTAAGGGGTACGCATCCTTGTGTGTGATACGGTTGATTTTCCGGTAATCTACACACATCCTCATGGTGTTGTCTTTCTTTTTGACTAAAACTAATGGGGCTGCCCAGGGGCTACAACTATCCCGGATTACCCCAGCCTCCTTCATATCTCTAAGCATCCCCTTGGCGTGTTGGTAATGTGCAGGGGGTACGGGTCGATACCTCTCTTTTATGGGAGGATGATCTCCCGTGGGGATGCGATGTTCTACCCCCTTGACTCGCCCGAAGTCTAACGGGTGTTTACTAAACACTCTCTCATACTCTTGAACCACCCGATAGACTCCTTGTTTCTGATGTGAGGGAGTGGAGTCAGTACCCAAATGTAGTTGCTGACACCAGTCCTCCATGTCTTTCTTAGAGCCGTTACCTTCCTCCGGGTGAGATGGAGGCAAGGGTTCCACAGATTGTATAGAACTTTGATTAGTGGTATATAATTTGGCTAGCGTGGCATACCAGGGCAGGTACACTTCCCTCTCCCCGATATTTATTATGCGAATGGGCACCCTCCCATGGCGTACATTGACCACCCCCCGTGCTGTCAAAATGGTGGGCCTACTGTCTGAGTAAACTGGTTCTACCATTGCCTGGTAATCTCTACCTCTCAGACCAATAGCTGCCCGGCACCAAATCATCATTTCACTTTTTGGGGGCATGGCAATAGGAAAAGGGTCACACATTCTTACGCTACCAATCTCACCGCCGGAGAGTTCCACTTGTTGCCGTTGCATCAGTGCCCGGATCTCTTTCTGGAGCACCCGCTGCTCGCCGGAGCTGGCATTCTTGGCAACCTGCTGTAAAAGGAAAATCACCTCTGCAAGACAATTTTCAATTACATTAGTTCCTAGAGTTATTTTTGGGTGACTCTCATGTTTATCGATATCTACAATGATCAGTCCCTGTGCGGCCAGTTCGACTCTACCAATTTTGATGGTCACCTCTTTAAATCCGATCTGTGGCACGGGCTGACCATTGCTGGCGATGATACTCAAGTCGTCGTCGGGGTAGCGGGTAATATCCGAGTCATTCCAGTACTGCTTGAAGAGCACGTACGGGATGGTGGTGACCTGTGACCCGGTGTCCAGTAGGGCACTCATGGGAATGCCATCCAGTACCACAGGCAAGACTGGACGTCCTCCCACATATCTGTCGCGCCAGTTCGATGGGCCTGGTGATCTTTTTCCTGGGGGTTGGCCCTCTACCCCAGGTTGTGCCCGTTTAAAGAACAGTACCTTGCCATATGTCCGGGTTGATTGCAGCGGCGGCAGATGGGTCGTCCGTCCTCACTGTATCGGTCACTGGGTCTTCCTCTGGCCGGTGGGGTCCTCCTTGGTCGACGCCACGGGATGTCCTCCGGTCCGGATGCCAGCTGGATCTTCCCTGGGGTGGAAACCTGTAAAGACTGCACAGTTCGGGTTAGCGCAGCAACGCTCTTAGCTAGCTCTTGGACCTGATGGTGTAGGTCTGGAGCCGGGTCATTGTCCAAAGCCTGCGCATCAGCTCCCACAGGCCCTGCTGACAAGGGCGCCGCCTCCTGGTAGTAAGTGGTAGTGGGGCGTCTGTGGGTCACAACGCCACCTGGTGCCGGTTCTCGGAGCACCCGGATGGCTCTGTCCTTGAACTGTGCAAAGTCCAGATGGGGATCCTGTAAGGCCATTGCCCGCAACTGGGTTCGGTGGGCATTGCAATATAAACCCTCTATAAATTGTTCAGTCAACAGCCTGTCCTCGTTTCCCACCCCATCAGGGTCGGTCTGCTTTATGGCCCTCAGGGCCTCTTGTAGGTTTAGTGCATAGTCCCTTATACTCTCATGCGCTCGCTGCTTGCACCCGTAGAATCTAAGCTTAATCTCGGCTGAGGTGCGGGTATCAAAGGTGTCCTTCAGCCGGGTTAGTATCCCTGCGACAGTCTTCCTCCCAGGTGGCCAGGATTTTACTTCCCTTTTGGCTGCCCCGGTTAGTTGGGCCACCAGGATGCTCACTTTTTGCTCTTCTGTGAGGGGGTACACCTGGAAGAGGCTATCCAGCTTTTCTCTAAAGTCATGCAGGGTATGTGACTCCCCTGAGTACTGGGGTAGCCAAGCTGCTCCCGGGATATAGGGCATGGTGAAGGGCATAACTGCAGCAGCGGTAGCGCTGGCGGGGGTTGAGGCAGTGAAGCTCTCCTCCGTATCCGACATCTTCCTCCCCCCTAGTGGACCGTGGCCTACCTTGCGATGATCCTCTTCCGTAGGCCGCGGCTCCGCAGTGGATCGTCAGGGTTGAGGACCTTCCGTCGCGCTCCTGTGACGTCGGCGTCTGCTGGGCTCCTTCCAGGACCTTACGCAACGTCCGGACGTGAGGCGGGGCTTCAGTTCTCGCGCGCTTTCGGAGTCCACGCCCCTCTTCTTCCCGCGCGGCGTCCTCAAGATGGCGTCCAATGGCGGGAAAACTCCACGGATGGCGGGAAGAAGGTCGAAGATGGCGCCGGATGGCGGGAAAACTTCGCGGATGGCGGGAAGAAGGTAGAAGATGGCGCCGGATGGCGGGAAACCTTCACCACTGGTAAGTTTGAACAGTCTTTGCTTTTCAGGCACGCAGTACCCGGTGGTTGCGGGCACGAAATCCTGCCGACTACGCCAAAGCTGACGCGCCCCTGGGCCTGTGTCGCGCTGCGGTGCGCACGCGGGAGCTTACCCGAAGCCGGATCCGTGGAGGGTTGTAATCTCGTGGCGGTGACCCGGTCCGTGCCCAGGGAGTCAAACTAGACGGCAGTCTATTAGTAGTAAATAGTTGATGACTACGCCACCCGTTGAGTGCAGCCAGGAAGCTGCTGCTGCAGGGCAGACCGCTGAGGCCGGTGGTAGGATTGTGCAGCGTGATAGTATAACCCCCAACGGGAGGGGTATGGCCTCAGGGCAGCCGACGTGGATGATGGGGGTAGCAGGAACCACTCAGAGACGGTACGGTGTAGTTCAGGGTCTTTACTGGTAACAACGACAGACCCTCCCGGAGTACTTGCTAGCAAACGGGGCCTGGTCAGTCTTTGAGCAGATGGGATCTCCCCTGGCCAGGCGGAGTTGTAGGCCTCCCAAACTGACTGTACTCTTCTGGCTACCTTGCTAGAAGCTGATGTAAGTAGCCCACGTCCCTGAGTGTACCGTGTGGTGCTCACCCGTATGGCCGGTGACTCGGGGCCTTCTAATGGCTTCCGCTCCACGATGGCGGTGCTGGTCCCACGCGTGTGACCGTGCCTTCGGGCTTCTGGGCCAGAGGACCTGAAATCCCCTGCCCGACGGATTCTGCTGCTGGATAGGAGTTAGTCCCCACAGCCTCGGACTCCGGGTCCGGTAAAGAATCTTCTTAGTCAGGGCGAGCTCTGTAGCTGCCAGCCCCTGACTCCTTGTAACTCTGCTGTTTCCTATGCTGCTTCTCTTCTCCACTCTCCTTGTCTGACTCACCCTGCCTCAGCCCCGGGTTTATACAGGGGAAGTTCTTCCCCTCCCAAGACTGGGCAGGAGGTGTGGCATGCACAGGATCCCTGACCAAAGGACCTCCCACCTGCTCTCAGACATAATATCTCTATCACTGTGGCAACCAGACCCCTGGGGTGTCACAATTCCGGTAGTCCCACCAGACGCAAGTTGCTCCGCTGGGAGCGATTCTCCAGGTCATCAATACGGTCTCTCAGGATCATGTTTTCACAAGCATAGCTGTCACTTTTGCTTGGTCCTCCTTTGAGTCATCCTCAATGGTCAATACCCGCGATTCTAAATCAGTCAGCTGTTCGGCTTGTTCATCTTGCCTAACCTGTAAGTCCATCAGGGCACAATTAAGTGTAGATTGATAGATTTAATTTCCGGTAGCAATTTAGCCGTGACCTCAGCTGCCAGTTCCGATGGGTCCATTTGTGTGTCCCCTTTCCTTACCGAAGAGATGCGGGGTGGTCTAAGGGAGTGGCATGCCTCCTTGTCACCATCTATTTGGGAGAGTTGTTTCTCTTGATCAAGAATTGAGGCCATCTTTCTATGATTAGAAATGTCAATATGGCAAGAAGAGGTGGGCTGCTTTTGCCCACTACGAAGGAGGTAACGGTCCATAAACACAAAAGTTGGTATTTAAGATAGCCTTCAGCTAGGTGATGACAACAAATACCTTGAACGTTCTGAATGTGGGGATCAGATGGTTAAATGGGAAACCATAGGGGAGAACATAAGCGGTTAATTAGAATTCACATGGTCGGCGCCTGAACCAGGAAGACTAACAGATTCATATTTTGCAGGTTGTTCTTATTTCATGGTCATCAGAGTAAACTGCCTATTGTCCATTTATAGATTTTATGCCACACCGTGGCTGGGTATTAGAAGGTAGCAGTAATAAATCTTGGATGCAGTACCGGGTTTAGACTGGTTATGGTGTTATTTTGTATATATCCACAAGATGCCGCCAGAGACTCTGCGATGATGATATTAGAGAGCTTCTGTGTATTAGGAAATGGAGAAAAGGAGCCCACTGCAGGATTTTCATGGGCACAGGCTTTTTTTCCACCTATAGAGCAGTATCTATGTGTCTATAGAGGTTTTATAGTGGAAGGGTGATGCCACATATAGGACCCGGTTCTATTGGATTGCCCAGTGTGGATTTATTGTGGCCTCTGTCAGTCTGTGCTGCTAATAACCAGCTTCTCCTCGGGTCTCACTCTCCCCAAGATGGCGGGCGCTTCTGTGGCGGGAAACCCCCTCAGGCGGCAGATGCGGCTCAGAGGGCAAGCCTCCGCGGCCGACAGCGGCTCCGGTGTCCTCTCCTCCATGTGGACCGTGTGCGCCTAAGGTGTCTGCGGGGGAAACGCCAGCACGGGCCCATGTATGAGCGTGGGTCCGGGACTCTGCAGCGCACGGCGTGGGGCTGGGTATCAAGGTCTTCCCCTAACTCCGCTCCGGATCTTACCGGTTAGCAACTCAGCAGTCGCAGCGCTTCTCTCCGGTCACCGTCTCTTGTCCTTTGCGGCAGGAGGAAGCCGAGCCCCAAGCAATCCTCAGAGCCTTCGCATGACTTCCCCAGACAGGACCGCCGGCACCCTCCTGGGCGTGCCGTGGGACTACCTAGCAGGAAAGACCGCACAGGGGCAAGAATTTTTTGCCCCCCCCCCCTGCCCTTCATAGGGGGCATGAAGGGCCTCCCCCCGTGCATCTCTCATCCCCCCGTGCATCTCTGATTCCCCCCACTCCTAGTTAATTAATTGTATTTAAAAAAAAATAAAACTTGTTATACTTACCCCCAGGGCCGGTTCCAGGTTGTTGTGGGCCCTGGGCGACAGAGTTTCAGTGGCCCCTTTAACACATACCATGATTCATGATGCACAGATACCACTGAGAAATATATATATAGTACAAGGCCAAGGATTTCACTTACTACATTACATGAGCAATATCTACTGTAAATTCTACAATAGCTCAGAAACCAGCGAATCCTCACAGCGCACAGTGCAGACCGGACAGTATAGTCCTCCATACAGTATTATGGGCACCATATAATGCTCCATACAGGATACTGACCCCCTTATAATGCTCCATACTAGATACTGGTCCCCATATAATGCTCCATACAGGATACTGGTCCCCATATAACGCTCCATACAGGATACTGGTCCCCATACAACACTGCATACAGAATACTGGCCCCCATGAAATGCTCCATACAGAATACTGACCCCCATATAACGCTCCATACAGAATACTGACCCCCATATAACGCTCCATACAGAATATTGGCCCCCATGTAACGCTCCATGCAGGCTGTTCCCCCCCTTATAATGCCCCATGCAGGATGACACCCCCCTTTTAATGCCCTATGCAGGATGTCACCTCTACCCCCCATAAAATGCCCCATGCAGGATGTCACCTCTCCCCCCCATATAATGCCCCTTGCAGGATGTCACTTCCCCCCTTTTCAATGCCCCATGCAGTATGTCAGACCACCCCCTCCTTTATAATGCCCCATGCAGGAGGTCACAAACCCCCCCTCCTTATAATGCCCCATGCAGTATGTCACACACCCACCATCCTTATAATGCCCCATGCAGGATGTCACTTCCCCCCTCCCCCTCTTATAATGCCCCATGCAGGATGTCACACCCCCCTCCCTTATAATGCCCCATGCAGGATGTCACTTCTCCCCTTCCCCTCTCATAATGCCCCATGCGGGATGTCACTTCCCCCCTTCCCCTCTTATAATGCCCCATGCAGGATGTCACTTTCCCCCTTCCCCTCTTAAAATGCCCCATGCAGGATGTCACCCCCCCCATATAATGCCCCCATGCAGGATGTCAATTCCCCCCTCCCCCTCCCCCATATAATGCCCCATGCAGGATGTCACACACCCCCCCACCATATAATGCCCCATGCCCCCATACATGAAAAAAATAAAATAATCCAATACTCCCCTCACTTCTTACCTGCTGCTGGCGCTGCTCCGGACTCCAGCGTCGCCCGCGTCTTCCCACTCTGCACTGTGACAGGTCAGGAGAGAGCGCGCGCGGTGTAAATGACGCGCCCCCTGGGCCTGTGTTGTGCAGAGGATACCCGGAGCCGGATCGCTGGGGGTTGTAGTCTCCGTGGCGTTGACCCGGTCCGTGCCCAGGGTGGTCAAACCAGTGGCAGTCTTAGGTAATAACAATGTCCGACTACGCCACCCGTGGATTGCGGTCAGTGGGGACCGCCGCTGCGCTGCAGACCGCTGAGGCTGATGTTGTTTGCGCAGCCGAGTATGGGATAACTCCCCACGGGAGAAGTATTGCCTCAGGGCAGCTAGTGTGGATGATGGGAGTGATGATGTGAGCGTCCCAATACTGATGGTGCTGGTGCGGCGATGAAACACAGAGACGTGTGGTGCAGTTCAGGGTCTTTACTGATGGTATAACGCAGACCCTCTCGGGAGTACTGGTTAGCAGTAGGGGCCTGGTCAGTCTGTAAGCAAGTAGGATCTCCCCTGGCCAGGTGGAGTTGTAGGCCTCCCCGACTATCTGCACTCTTTCCTGGCTATCTTGCTCTATGCAGGTAGAAGTAGCCCACGTGCCTGAGTATACCGTGTGGTGCTCACCCATATGGCCGGTGACTTGGGGCCTTCCGTTAGCCTCCGCTTCACGATGGCGGTGCTGGTCCCTTGCTTGTGACCGTGCCTCCGGGCTTCTATGGCCAGAGGACATGGAATCTGCTGCTGGACCTGGATGTCCCCACAGCCTCGGACTCCGTGTCCGGGTTTAGTGTCTTCAACCAGGGCGAACTCTGCTCAGCTCCAGCCCCTGGTATTCAGCTACTGTTCCTACAGAGCTCCTGGTTCTTACTTTCCCTCTCCAGGCTCTGACTGCTCTGCTTGTTCTGAAGGCTCTGTCTCTCCTAATCCCGCCCCAGACCCAGTTTATAAGGGCAGATTCCTCCCCTCCCAGGTCTGGGTGGGCCGTGTTGCATGCTTAGGGCTCCTGACCAGAGAAACCTCCCACTTGCTCTCAGACATAATATTTCTATTACTGTGGCAACCAGACCCCTGGGGTGCCACATAAAGACATCACCGCGCCCTCTGACCTGAGACATCACTGTCAGAGGACGCGGAAGACACTGCGGAGGCACGGGGAGGGGTAAGTATTGTGCCGGCGCCGTCACATGACCGGAGATGTCCCTGCGCTCAGCATGGGTCCCCGGCCCCATGCTGAGCGCAGGGACATCTCCGGTCATGTGACGGCGGGGGGTCATGTGACGACGGGGGGTCCTGCGGGGGTGCCCCATGAGGAGACGCACAAGAGGGAGGCTCCGAGGGGTCCCCGACTGGCCGGGCCCCATGCTGGAGTCAGGGCAGTCATGCCCTGATGGCGGCCCTGCTGGAGGCTGGAGGGGCCCCCTCTCCCTCGGGGGCCCCCGTTCAATGAACCGGCTGCACGGGCGGTAGGTCCGCCCCTGAGACCGCGGCTTCAGGGATCCAGGTAGGCCCGACCTCAAAAATCGGTACCGCTGCTCTTGGAGGCTCTCCGTGGGATGCTTTCCGATCCTGGGTTGTCACCTGAGATGTTAGAATGGTGGATGGACACGAGAAACTTGTTTTAATTGCTGAAATTGAGAGTTAGACTCAGGGAGCTCCCAGCTTGATGTCCTTCTCCTTCAGCAGCTAGACACCTAACCCTTTTTTAATATCCTTTATATTCTCAAGAATTAATGAATTTTTACTTTTACACTTTACAGCTCGTTTCCTAGGTTACCCGCCACCGGGGTAACAGTCAAACAGCCTGAGATCAGACCGCAGTGCACGGACTGGCCAGCGATTGCCCGACCTAAGCGTGACAGCTTTATGTATTTGTATGAAGCTGTCACATTCGGATCAGGAGAACCTCCGGCCAGTCTGTGCACTGCGTTACGATCTCTGTTCCATTTATACGGCCGTCTGACTGTGACGCGCCCCCTGGGCCATGTTTGAGGAATACCCGGAGCCGGATCTGTTGGGGGCAGTAGTCCTCGTGGCGGTGACCCGGTCCGTGCCCAGGGTGTCAAACTCAGTGGCGGATTTTAGTATAAGTTGTTATATTGTTCGACTACGCCACCCGTTGAATGCGGTTACGAAACCGCCGCTGCAGGGCAGACTGCTGAGGCCGGTGGTACAGTTGTGCAGCGTGGGTAGTATAACCCCCAACGGGAGGGGTATGGCCTCAGGGCAGCAGACGTGGATGATGGGGATAGCGGATTTGCACGCAGGCACCAGGAACCACTCAGAGACGGTGCGGTGTAGTTCAGGGTCTTTACTGGTGACAAAGATAGACCCTCCCGGGAGTACTGGCTAGCGGTCGGGGTCTGGTCAGTCCGTGAGCAGACAGGATCTCCCCTGGCCAGGCGGCGTTGTAGGCCTCCCCAACTAACTGTACTCTTCCTGGCTACCTTGCTAGAAGCGGGTAAAAGTAGCCCACGTCCCTGAGTGTACCGTGTGGTGCTCACCCGTATGGCCGGTGACTCGGGGCCTTCTGGTAGCCTCCGCTCCACGACGGCGGTGCTGGTCCCTTGCGTGTGACCGTGCCTTCGGGTTTCTTGGCCAGAGGACCTGAAATCCCCTGCCGGTCGGTTTCTGCTGCTGGGTATGGAACAGTCCCCACAGCCTCGGACTCCGTGTCCGGTGAGATCTCTTCAGCCAAGGCGAGCTATCTAGCTTCCAGCCTCTGGCACTCACTCCTGCTCCTACAGAGCTCCTGTTGTCACTTTCCCTGCAACTGCTCCACACCAGACCAGACTGTGTCCTGTCTGGGACTCCTCTTCTTCTCTTCTCTACTCTCTACTCTCTAACCCTACTTCAGCCCCAGTTTATATAGGGGAAGTTCTTCCCCTCCCAGGACTGGGCAGGAGGTGTGGCATGCTTAGGATTCCTGACCAGGAGACCTCCCACCTGCTCACAGACGTAATATTGCTATTACTGTGGTAACCAGACCCCTGGGGTTCCACAATCCCCCCTAGTAAAATTTAGTACTCCGGGACTAAACATATATTTTTTTTTGAAAACATAACAGGGTATAAACAGGAACAATACAATAAGGAAAAACATGTTAAAGTGGTCACGGCGTGTCCGCAACCGGGTGCAATTTTTGAAGCAAAAGGGTGTCCATTTCACCAAAGAACAGGGAGCCGTAACCAGGTAGGGGTCTGTCCTGCCCCGAGTCTTTAACAGTCTTTAGTCCGTTCCTGGGTTACGCTCCAAACATATATACAATAGAGTTCTAGTAAATCCACAAAAGACACCTATAAAATAACTGGAGAAAACATAATTATTTACAAGCAACAGTAAACAGGTAAATACCAATAAAACAGTTTGAACACTTTAGATCCTCCAACGTACGGGCAACTGGCCTCTAGTGGCTCTAGTGGACCTACGGAGCTGACTAACTGGTCCTGCACTACAGGGTGTAGGAGCTGTTAAAGGTAAGCTGGGCAGCTGTCTACGGACTCTTTGGCTCACTAGGGGCACGGCAGGCTCACTATAAGCAGAGGGTCGATTCTCCTGGTCTGCTTGTGTGGGGTCTTCTGCCTCCTGGACCGGCTGCTCTTCCAGCTCTACCTGTTTTTCCGTAGGCACTTGGGATGCTGGCTGGAGGAAGGTGAGGACGGGTACCACAACAGCGCCATTTACTTGTGTCCAAGACCGAGGGAAGTCTCCGAGTACAGTACTGACCATCTCTTTCCTTTCCTCTGCGGGTCGAGGGTTTTCTTGATCTTCTTCAGGGTTTCGTAGTTGCTCAGGACACTTCTTCAGGTGATCTCGGGAGACAATGGCTGTGGTTTCTCCTCCATCCTTACTGATTGTGCAGATTTTTGGGTTTTCATGGCTTGATGGCAGTACGGTGTACGGGTCCTTCTCCCACTGGTCGTCCAACTTGTGGAGCCGTCTTTTCCTCTTCAAGACCTGCTCTCCAGGTACCAGGGGAACAGCGGGAGCATGCTGGTTGTAAGTCTTCTCCTGTCTTTCTCTTGCTTGACAGAGACTTCGCTCAACGCTCTCCTGTACTTTCCGGTACTGCTGCTGCCTCTCTGTGTCCCAGTCTGCTTCTGGTGAAGTGTCCTCGGGTGTCAGGACTCCCATATCCAGATCAACAGGCAGCTTACCAGGTCTTGCTCTCATTAGGTAAGCCGGGGTACAGTTGGTAGAACCTACAGGGATGTGGTTGTATAGGTCCACCAGATCAGGCAGTTTCTCAGGCCACAGACTGCGTTCTTCCAGGGGCAATGTTTTCAGAAGGTCTATCACCACCTGGTTCATCTTCTCGCAGAGTCCATTGGTTTGCGGATGATAGGGTGTTGTTCTTATCTTCCGGCAGCCATACAGAGTGCAGAACTCCTGGAAGACTTCCGCTTCAAAGGCAGGTCCTTGGTCCGTCAGCACCTGCTCTGGGTATCCGTGTGGACGGCAGAAGTGCTGCTGGAAGGCTCTAGCTGCTGTTTGAGCCGTTAAGTCCTTGACGGGGACTACAACCAAGAACCGGGAGTAGTGATCCACGATGGTTAACGCATAGACGTAGCCACTTCTGCTGGGGGTCAGTTTTACATGGTCCAAGGCTACCAGTTCCAACGGCTGCCTGGTGACGATGGACTGCAGGGGAGTCTTCTGGCTGGCACGGTCCTTCCTTCTTAGGTTGCATGGGCCACAGTCTCTGCACCACCTCTCGATGGTTCCTCTCATGCCTACCCAGTGGAACCGCCCGCGCAGCAGGAACTCCAGCTTCTTCCATCCGAAGTGCCCAGCTCCGTCGTGGTATGCCTCCAGTACCATTGCCGCGTCTCTTCTTGGCACCACTACTTGCCAGACCAGTTCATGCGTCCGGGAGTTAACCATTCTGCGTCACGACTTCCCCTTGTAAAGGAACAGTCGACTCTTCTCAGCCCACAGTTGCTTGGTCTCCTCCGGAGCGTCTGGGTCAAGGCGGGCATCTGGCTGAGTCAGCATCTCCTTCACCAGTCGGACGGCGGGGTCACTGTCTTGCGTTTCTGCCCAGTTGTAATGAGGTAAGGGGTTGAACGTAGCGGATTGCTTACCCCTTACACGGTGGGAATACTGGGTAGTCCCATGACGGTGAAACGCGGGGAGTTCAACTTCTTCCAGTTCCCCTGGATCTTCCCCTACGTCCGGTAGGTTTGGCATTCTGGACAAGGCATCCGCGTTGGTATTGGAGCGTCCTGCCCGGTATTTGATCGTGAACTCATAGTTGGACAGGCAGGCCATCCATCTCTGCTCCAGGGCACCCAGTCTTGCAGTGTCCAGGTGTGTCAACGGGTTGTTATCCGTGTACACGGTGAACCGGGAAGAGGCGAGGTAGTGCTTAAAGCGTTCGGTGACTGCCCACACCACTGCCAGGAACTCTAGCTTGAATGAGCTGTAATTCTCAGGGTTTCTTTCGGTGGGTCGCAGTTTTCGGCTGGCGTAAGCAATTACCCGTTCTCTCCCCTGCTGGATCTGGGACAGTACGGCTCCCAGCCCGATGTTACTTGCGTCGGTGTAGAGGATAAAGGGCTGGCTGTAATCAGGGTACGCCAGGATTTCATCCCCCGTGAGGGCCATCTTCAGCTGGCGGAAGGACTCTTCTTCCAGCTTCTCCCATCTGAAGGGCGGCTTCTGGTTCTTGGCCTTCCTGGACTGGTCTATCAGGAGGTCCTGCATAGGAGCTGCCTTTTTGGTGAAACCGGGAATGAATCTTCGGTAGTAGCCTACCAACCCGAGGAACTGCCGCACTTCCTTTATGCTGGAGGGTCTTGGCCATTCCTTAATCGCGGTGATCTTATCAGGGTCGGGGGCCACTCCGTCAGCACTCACCACGTGTCCCAGGTACTGCACTTTTGGTTTTAGCAGGTGACACTTCGACGGTTTCACCTTCAGACCGTAGTTTGCCAGGGCTTCAAACACCTCCGCCAGGTGTTTCAGGTGGTCCTCGTAGGTTTTGGAATAAACTATAACATCGTCCAGGTACAGCAGGACCGTCTCAAAGTTCCGGTGTCCCAGACAGCATTCCATCAATCGTTGGAAGGTTCCTGGTGCGTTGCAGAGTCCGAACGGCATGCAGGTAAACTCGCTAAGTCCCATCGGGGTGGTGAATGCGGTCTTCTCCCGGTCCGCCTCTGCTACAGGAACCTGCCAGTACCCGCTAGTGAGATCCAAAGTGGAGAAGAAGTTAGCAGATTTTAAAGCAGCCAAAGACTCCTCTATCCTTGGTAAGGGGTACGCATCTTTGTGTGTGATACGGTTGATTTTCCGGTAATCTACACACATTCTCATGGTGTTGTCTTTCTTTTTAACCAAGACGAGTGGAGCTGCCCAGGGGCTACAGCTATCCCTGATTACCCCAGCCTCCTTCATGTCTCTAAGCATCCCCTTGGCGTGTTGGTAGTGTGCAGGGGGTACGGGACGATACCTCTCCTTTATGGGAGGATGGTCTCCCGTGGGGATGTGATGTTCCACTCCCTTCACTCGCCCGAAGTCTAGCGGGTGTTTACTGAACACTCTCTCGTATTCCTGGAGCACCCGGTAGACTCCCTGCTTTTGGTGAGCGGGTGTGGAGTCAGTACCCAAATGCAGTTGCTGACACCAGTCCTCCATTTGTTGCTTAGAGCCGTTACCTTCCTCTGGATGAGATGGAGGCAAGGGTTCCACGGACTGTACAGAATTTTGGTTGATGTTATACAATTTGGCTAGCGTAGCATACCGGGGCAGGTACACTTCCCTCTTCCCGATATTTATTATGCGAACGGGCACCCTCCCATGGCGTACATCAACCACCCCCCGTGCCGTCAAAATGGTGGGCCTACTATCTGAGTAGACTGGTTCTACCATTGCCTGGTAATCTCTACCTCTCAGACCAATAGCTGCCCGGCACCAAATCATCATTTCACTTTTCGGGGGCATGGCAATAGGGAAAGGGTCACACATTCTCACGCTACCAATCTCACCACCGGAGAGTTCCACCTGTTGCCGTCGCATCAGTGCCCGGATCTCTTTTTGGAGCACTCGCTGCTGGCCGGAGCTGGCGTTCTTGGCAACCTGCTGTAAAATAAGAATCACCTCTGCAAGACAATTTTCAATCACATTAGTTCCTAGAGTTATCTTTGGGTGACTCTCGCGCTTGTCAATGTCCACAATGATCAGTCCCTGTGCTGCCAGTTCGACTTTACCGATTTTAATGGTCATCTCTTTAAATCCGATCTGTGGCACGGGCTGACCATTGCTGGCGATGATACTCAAGTCGTCGTCTGGGTAGCGGGTTATATCCGAGTCATTCCAGTACTGCTTGAAGAGCACGTACGGGATGGTGGTGACCTGTGACCCGGTGTCAAGTAGGGCACTCATAGGAATGCCATCCAGTACTACAGGCAAGACTGGACGTCCTCCCACGTATTTGTCACGCCAGTTCGATGGGCCTGGTGATCTTATTCCTAGGGGTTGGCCCTCTACCCCAGGTTGTGCCAGTTTAAAGGACAGTACCTTGCCATATGTCCGGGTTGATTGCAGCGGCGGCAGATGGGTTGTCCGTCCTCATTGTATCGGTCGCTGGGTCTTCCTCTGGCCGGTGGGGTCCTCCTTGGTCGGCGCCACGGGATATCCTCCGGTCTGGATGCCAGCTGGATCTTCCCTGGAGTAGAAACCTGTAAAGACTGCACAGTTCGGGTTAGCGCGGCAACGCTTTTAGTTAGCTCTTGGACCTGATGGTGCAGGTCTGTAGCCGGGTCATTGTTTAAAGCCTGCGCATCAGTTCCCTCCTGGCCCTGCCGACAAGGGCGCCGTCTCCTGGTGGTAAATGGTAGCAGGGCGTTTGTGGGTCACAGCGCCACCTGGTGCCGGTTCTCAGAGCACCCGGATGGCTCTGTCCTTGAACTGTGCAAAGTCCAGATGAGGGTCCTGTAAGGCCATTGCTCGCAACTGGGTTCGGTGGGCATTACAATGTAAACCCTCTATAAATTGTTCAGTCAACAGCTTGTCTTCGTTTCCCACGCCGTCAGGGTCAGCCTGCTTAATAGCTCTCAGGGCCTCTTGTAGATTTAGTGCATAGTCCCTTATATTCTCATGTGCTCGCTGCTTGCACCCGTAGAATCTAAGCTTGATCTCGGCTGAGGTACGGGTATCAAAGGTGTCCCTCAGCCGGGCTAGTATCTCTGCGACAGTCCTCCTCCTCCCAAGTGGCCAGGACTTTACCTCCCTTTGGGCTGCCCCTGTTAATTGAGCCACCAGGATGCTCACTTTTTGCTCTTCTGTGAGGGGGTACACCTGGAAGAGGCTATCCAGCCTTTCTCTGAAGTCATTTAGGGTATGTGACTCCCCTGAGTACTGGGGTAGCCAGGCTGCCCCCGGGATATAGGGCATGGTGAAAGGCATGACCGCCGCAGCGGTGGCACTGGCGGTGGCTGTGGCAGTGAAGCTCTCCTCCGTATCCGACATCCTCCTCCCCCTAGTGGACCGTGGCCTACCTTGCGATGATCCTCTTCCGTAGGCCGCGGCTCCGCAGTGGATCGTCAGGGTTGAGGACCTTCCGTCGCGCTCCTGTGACGTCGGCGTCTGCTGGGCTCCTTCCAGGACCTTACGCAACGTCCGGACGTGAGGCGGGGCTTCAGTTCTCGCGCGCTTTCAGAGTCCACGCCCCTCTTCTTCCTGCGCGGCGTCCTCGAGATGGCTCCCAATGGCGGTAAAACTCCACGGATGGCGGGAAGAAGGCAGAAGATGGCGTCGGATGGCGGGAAAACTCCACGGATGGCGGGAAGAAGGCAAAAGATGGCGTCGGATGGCGGGAATCTTCACCACAGGTAAGTTTAACAGTTCTTTTTCAGGCGCACAGTACCCGGTGGTTGCGGGCACGGAATCCTGCCGACTACGCCAAAAGTTGACGCGCCCCCTGGGCCAGGTTTGAGGAATACCCGGAGCCGGATCTGTTGGGGGTAGTAGTCCTCGTGGCGGTGATCCGGTCCGTGCCCAGGGTGTCAAACTCAGTGGCGGATTTTAGTATAAGTTGTTATATTGTTCGACTACGCCACCCGTTGAATGCGGTTACGAAACCGCCGCTGCAGGGCAGACCGCTGAGGCCGGTGGTACAGTTGTGCAGCGTGGGTAGTATAACCCCCAACGGGAGGGGTATGGCCTCAGGGCAGCAGACGTGGATGATGGGGATAGCGGATTTGCACGCAGGCACCAGGAACCACTCAGAGACGGTGCGGTGTAGTTCAGGGTCTTTACTGGTGACAAAGATAGACCCTCCCGGGAGTACTGGCTAGCGGTCGGGGTCTGGTCAGTCCGTGAGCAGACAGGATCTCCCCTGGCCAGGCGGAGTTGTAGGCCTCCCCAACTAACTGTACTCTTCCTGGCTACCTTGCTAGAAGCGGGTAAAAGTAGCCCACGTCCCTGAGTGTACCGTGTGGTGCTCACCCGTATGGCCGGTGACTCGGGGCCTTCTGGTAGCCTCCGCTCCACGACGGCGGTGCTGGTCCCTTGCGTGTGACCGTGCCTTCGGGTTTCTTGGCCAGAGGACCTGAAATCCCCTGCCGGTCGGTTTCTGCTGCTGGGTATGGAACAGTCCCCACAGCCTCGGACTCCGTGTCCGGTGAGATCTCTTCAGCCAAGGCGAGCTATCTAGCTTCCAGCCTCTGGCACTCACTCCTGCTCCTACAGAGCTCCTGTTGTCACTTTCCCTGCAACTGCTCCACACCAGACCAGACTGTGTCCTGTCTGGGACTCCTCTTCTTCTCTTCTCTACTCTCTAACCCTACCTCAGCCCCAGTTTATATAGGGGAAGTTCTTCCCCTCCCAGGACTGGGCAGGAGGTGTGGCATGCTTAGGATTCCTGACCAGGAGACCTCCCACCTGCTCACAGACGTAATATTGCTATTACTGTGGTAACCAGACCCCTGGGGTTCCACAACTGCGCCTTAAGAGTGACCAGTTACTTAGGTAAGGAGTGCGAGCCTGCAAGGAGGCTGTATACTTTAACCGGTTCCCGACCGCCCACTGTAGATAAACGTCGGCGCTTGCCGGGCTCTGTGCAGTGCCGACGTTTAAAAACGGTGGGTGGTCTCGCAGTGCTCAGGACCCCCAGGGTCCTGCAAGCACTGCGATTCCGGTGCAGAGCGTTAGCTCTGACAGGGTACATCATCGGGACCTGATTAGATCAGGTCCCAGTGATGTTAACCCTTTGCTGTCTTCTATATGCTGTGATCTATAGTGATCGCGGCATATAGGAGACAGCAGGAAGAGAGGGGGTCGTCTTACTTACCTCCGAAGACCTCCGTTTCGTTTGAGGACCTGGGGTTGCTATGGCAGCTGGAGGTCACATGACCGCCTCCAGCTCTGCCATATATGGTGTCCTTCCTGTCTGGCTTCAGCTTGTATGTAGCTGAAGTCAGACAGGAGACTCTGACTGAAACAGTCAGTGAAGATCTCATATAATGTAATATATGTGTATTACATTACATGAGATCAGTGATCAGAAAAATAAAAATTAATGTCCCATACAGGGACTAAGTAAAAATGTAAAAAAAAGTAAAAAAAAAGTTTTTAAACTATTAAAAAAAAAAAATCACAAAATAAATAAAAATAAATAAATAAAATATTAAACCAATAAATCCGTAAATTATTACAAAACCAAAAAAAGTACACATATTTAGCATCGCCGCGTCCGAAACAACCCGAGCTATAAAACTGTCACACTAATTAACTCCTTCTGTGCACACCGTAATAAAAATAAATAAAAAACGGAGCAAAAAAATATGCTTTTTCATCATATCGCCAAACAAAAAGTGGAAAAAAATGTGATCAAAAAGCAGAATAGAAATAAAAATGGTACCACTGAAAACGTCATCTTGTTCCGCAAAAAAAGCCGCCATACAGCTCCATCAGCCAAAAAATAAAAAAGTTATAGCGCTCAGAATAAAGCAATGCAAAAAAAATATATTTTTTTCTATAAAATTGTTTTATTGTGTAAAAGCGCCAAAACATAAAAAAAATACAGTAAGTGTAGTATCGCTGTAAACGTACTGACCCGAAGAATAACGCTGCCTAATCACTTTTACCACACGCAGAACGGCATAAAAAAAAACTCAAAAAACAATTCCTGAAGTGTTTGTTTTTGTTAACTTTACCTCCCAAAAAACGGAATAGAAGGCGATCAAAAAATGTCACGTGCCCAAAAATGGTTCCAATAAAAATTTCAACTCGTCCCGCAAAAAACAAGCCGTCACATGACTCTATCGGCCGAAATATGGAAAAATTATAGCTCTCAAAATATGGTGATGCAAAAACTAGATTTTGCAAAAAAAGCGTATTTTAGTGTGTGACAGCTGTCAGTCATAAAAACCCGATATAAATCTGGTATCTCTGTAATCGCACCGACCCGAAGAATAAAGTAATCTAATCAGTTATATCACACTAGGAACGGCATAAAAAATAAATAAAACAAATATTATTCACCTGCTACTGATTTGTTTATTATGTCTCCCAAAGATCCCAGTAAGGCTCTGCTCACATTTATCCTGTGCTCTGCGCTGAGCACTTACACCAGAGTTTCCGTGTAAATCTCTGAAATACGTGATTCAGCCAGAACCCATGATGGAAGATTCCCTGTAATGAGGCAGATATAGGCCACTGTGGATGCCGTCTAGCCTGGGATCCCACGGTGTCATTTGTTTTAGGCGTGCATAAAAGTGCGGTTGGCCACAGTTTTGTGCACTTCTGAAAAAAAACACACCACTAAACAGAGGCCAGACGGAGTCCAGAGTAACTCTGCTGCCTCATTACAGTGAATGGATCCTGCAGGGGTTTCATCTGAATTACATCACTTGGAAAATTAGATGGAAACCCCGATGTAAGTGCTCAGCCTAGAGCGCCGGATAAATGTTACGTAAAATGTTCCCAATAAAAGCTTCAACTCAGTCCTCAAAAAAAGCTAGTCCCCACTCAGGTCCATCATCTGTTAAAAATATAAGGGACTTCCAAGTTACTGGTAGCAGAAAGGCTCTGGAAAAGCAAAATGGTCCTTGCCCCCCAAAAGAAATTCAGAAAATGTTGTGCTCCCAAATCCAAATGCCTATTCTACAATAATTTGTTCTCCAATTGTCAAATAGCGCTCCTTCCCCCTCAAATCTCACCGTATGGCTAAGTGGTACGATACAGCCACATATGGGGTATTGACACTTTTAGAAGAAATTGTGTGACACATTTCGGCACCATTTTTACCCATTGCCCTGTGTGAAAATGTAAAATCTGAGGGTAAAACATTTTTTTGTGGTAAAAATATAATTATGCTTTTTTCACTGCCCAATGGTATAAATTTAAAAATTAAAAAATGCTCACTACTTCCCTAGATGAATTCCTTGAGAGGTGTAGTTTACAAAATGGGGTCACTTGTGGGGGTTTCTGCTGTTTTGGCATGTCAGCGACTCTTCAAATGTGACATGGTGTCTGCTGCCTATCCCAGCCAACATAGCGCTTCTTTCTCTTCCGAACCCTGCCGTACACCAAAGCAGTGGTTTTCCCCCACATATGGGGTATCGGCGTACTCAGGAGAAATTGTACAACAAATTTCATGGTGCAATTTATCCTGTTACCCTTATAATAATGCAAAATTAGGGAATGAAAAACATTTTTTATGGGAAAAATGTGAAAATTTTATTTTTACGGCTCAATATTATAAACTTCTGTGAAGCAGCTGGGGGTGCAAGGTGCTCACCACACATCTAGATAAGTTCCCTAAGGGGTCTAGTTTCCAAAATGGTGGCACTTGTGGGGGGTTTCCGCTGTTTAGGCACATTAGGGGCTCCCCAAATGTGACATGGCATCCGCTAATTATTCAAACAAATTTTACATTCAAAAAGTCAAATGGCGCTCCTTCCCTTTCAAACCCTGCCATGTGCCCAAACAGTAATTTGCCTCCACATATGGGGTATTGGCGTGTTCAGGAGAAATTGCACAACAAATTTCATGGTGCAATTTATCCTGTTACCCTTATGATAATACAAAATTAGGGAATGAAAAACATTTTTTGAGGGAAAAATGTGAAAATTTTATTTTTACGGCTCAATATTATAAACTTCTGTGAAGCAGCTGGGGGTGCAAGGTGCTCACCACACATCTAGATAAGTTCCCTAAGGGGTCTAGTTTCCAAAATGGTGGCACTTGTGGGGGGTTTCCGCTGTTTAGGCACATTAGGGGCTCCCCAAATGTGACATGGCGTCCGCTAATTATTCAAACAAATTTTACATTCAAAAAGTCAAATGGCGCTCCTTCCCTTTCAAACCCTGCCATGTGCCCAAACAGTAATTTGCCTCCACATATGGGGTATCAGCGTGTTCAGGAGAAATTGCATAACAAATTTCATGGTGCAATTTATCCTATTACCCTTATGATAATGACGCGCCCCCTGGGCCAGTGTTGTTTGGGGGATACCCGGAGCCGGATCAGATGAGGGTTGTAGTCTCCGAGTGGCGGTGACCCGGTCCGTGCCCAGGGTGTCAAGCTCAGTGTGTGGCAGTCCTTTTAGATGTTACTAGATGTTCTTTTATGTCGACTACGCCACCCGTTGATTTGCGGTCAATACGGCCGCCGCTGCAGCAGGGTCCGCTGAGGCTGGTGGTGTGTGTGCAGCTCAGGTAGTATAACCCCCAACGGGAGGGGTATAGCCTCAGGGGGTCAGGTGTAGAGGATGGTGGTTGTGGAGGTGCAGTGAGGATGGTAATGAGACTCAGAGTCGGGCTGTGCAGTTCAGGGTCTTTACTTACTGCTGTTGTTCTGGTCACTCCGGCCTTGAGTGACCGCCCGAGCCGTGCTGCGTCCACCAGGTCCTGGACTCGGCCAACTCCCAAGTAATTCTGGAGCGTGATCCTGAGCTCCCTTTCTGACGTTCCTTCTCTCTGGCCTTCCCCACCAGGGATCCACCTAAGTCCGGCTCCCTCGGGCCTCTTGTTGGTAAACCCTTGTCTCTGGGTTCCCTGACCCTATTCCTGGTCTGCCTTCCGGGTGGATTTAGTGGGTGGTCGTGGCAGATCCTGCCCACGACCTCCGGTCTCTGGCTGAGGATTAGTGCCCTCCACCAGCTTGGGATCCGGTACCCTTGTGCCAACTCTTCACCCGCTGATCTAATCTTGGGTTCTTGGAGTTCTCTCTTCTCCCCCTCTGGGTCCTTCTTTCTCCTCTCTCTCTCTGGGCCTTGGAGCTGCTCTTCTCCTCTGCTCTCTTCCTCTGACTCAACTCTGACAGACTGACTGACTGACCCTGATCTAAGATGGTTCCCACCTTATATACTCCCTCCATGTGTGAGCTCAGGTGACCAGCACCCAATGAGCTCCTAGCACTACCCAGACTGCTCCCCCTATCTGCCCCTACACTACTGGGATGTTCCAACCCCCCTCCCACTCCAGCCAGGGACAGACACTGTCGTACCTGCACATTTCTCTAGTGGGAGTACCATTGGTCTGTCCCCCGGAAATGGGATGTATATAGTGCATGCAGCCTACTGAGCTCAGTTCCACACTCCATCCTTACCCGGGAGTGGAATACCACACCTCTGGCTTGAGGTGTAATACCCCTGTAGCAGCCGAATCCTCAGGGTGCTACATTCCCCCCTGGTAAATCACAGCACGTCCTCGGGCTGTCAAAGATAAAAACATCCAAAACATACAATTATTTTTCATAAACATCAACATATAAACATATAAAACATCATATATATATCAGCATAAACTTTTCCATATAAAACTTTTCATAAATAACAGTCTTG
Organism: Phyllobates terribilis; assembly: GCF_046119375.1. Classification (NCBI taxonomy): domain Eukaryota; kingdom Metazoa; phylum Chordata; class Amphibia; order Anura; family Dendrobatidae; genus Phyllobates; species Phyllobates terribilis. The sequence continues at coordinate 827,872,897 of NW_027362762.1, read as the reverse complement.
TAAACACTCTTGCTCCTCCGGCCACGGTGCAACTTGTGACCGGGAAAAGCGCGACAGTCTGTTAAAGAAAATGGCTTCCTATAAAACCGGTAGGGGGCGCCTTAGGAAGCGCAACTATATACAAGGGGAGGTATGGCCGCTCTCAGTCCTCGGCCAGGCAATGGGAATAGGGATACACGGGCATCAGTTCACACTTTGTCCCAACGGGGAACATATTTTAAATAAGTAACAGTTCTTGGTACCCCGACGGGCAACTTTATACAGTCTCTCTCTACCGTACTTCAACGACGGCGTCCTCCTGCTCTTTCTTGTTGGTTGGTTTCAGTTTCAGACCCGTCCGGGTCCTCTTGCTCCTCCTCACACCGCAGCTCCTCTTCCGTCAGGCGATGCACATGGAGGGCGTAGGGTCCTTTGGCACACTTGTGCCGGGTGAAGGTGACCTCGCCCCCTACATACAGGTCACGACCTCTGTGTCCCTCCGGCAGATGGCTTTCTACGTCTCTGCGGGTCACAAAGACGTCGCCGGGGGTATGATAGTCTCTAATGAAGCCCCACCCATGCTGCATGTTGAATTTTATCACAATCCCGGTGGAAGGGGGACCATGAGCTGCACGGGGATTCCTCCTGGTCCGGCTCTTCTGCTCCGCGCTTCTTATCTGCATCTGCTGTTCCCGGACCCGCCTCTCTCTCCGCTCCCTCTCGAAGACCTCGAGCTGCTGCCGGCAGCACTCTGCACGCTCCGCTGCGGCCGCCCGAGTCTCCTGAGTGAACCCCATGAGGTCTTCTCCAGTGGGGTCCCACTCAAACTGTGCCTCCTCCAGCGGGGGCGAGGTCCTCTTTACAGGCTTCGGAGCCGGAATCAGGGGCTCGCACATGGGCCTTGCCTTTTGGAGTTCCAGCTGAATATACTCCTGGGGCCATATGAAGGGCTGCCCATCCGGGCACGTATGCTGGGCAAATAGATTTTCACCCAGGTGCGGCACTCTAGATGTTGAGGGCGCGTTGATGGTAGCGGCGCCCGGATTGACCAGGCCTTGCGACCAGGCTTGGGGCACCCTAAAGGCAAAGGGCACCGTAAGAACGGCGGCACCCTGGGTTACTCGGCCCTGCGACCAGGCCGGTGGCTCCGCGGAGGTAGGGGGCGCTGTTGGAATTGCGACGCCCGGGGGTACTAGGCCTTGCGACCAGGCTGATGGTATTTCCTGCTTGGCCACGCTCGAGGTCGAGGCGTGTGACGTCACAGGGGTCGCGGCCGCGGTTTCCGGTTGAGGCCTAGTCGGCGGCGGTGACGATGCAGCGACGGGCACGGCAGGGGGAACTTCGGGCTCTGCGACGGGGAGCTGGGGCAGGCACGCGGTTTCCCGGCTCGGGGTAGAGATGTCCCCTTTACCTGCCTCCGTCCGTTCAGCTCCCTCCTCGGCACCGTCTCCGGCCTTGAGTCCTCCTGCACCATCCTCAGAGGCGGTCTGTCTCCTCGTCTCGGGTGGCGTGCTCCGCTGTCGGGTTTCGGTCTGCTGGGCCATCTCTCGGCTCCACTCCGCCAACGTCTCTCGCTGTACCCGGGCCATCCTCCGTGCGAGGCTCTCCAGCGCAGTCTGTGCACACTCCCGGTCTCGGGAGAGCTGTGCCAGGACCTCCACTAGGCCTAGTGGGGTCGTTGCTTGCAGCAGGCTCCTGACCACTGGGTCGGTGCTGCCTGACTCTTCCTCCATCTCCGGGTAGGCTCTCTCTGGACTCCTCTCCAGACTTCTTGTCTCCGGGTGCGCTCTCTCCAGACTGCTCCAGGCGACACCCATCTTTGCTCTCTTGTTCTGTCTCCGCCCACATTTAGGGTGGTCCCGGGGCAACTTTGTGATTGTCAGTTCCAGGGGCAGTTCTCTTACGCTGATGGACACTTCCAGCATCACAGTCTCTGTTGGTGGGCGCGGTTTCCGCTTTTGGCGCCATTCTTCGACCTGGCCCACGATGGGAGGTGACCTCTTGCCACCCTCTGGCACGCCCATAATGGCGTCCGCTCTTCCAAGGCGGGAAATCTTTGGAAATGGCGGGAATCGTCTCCCAGTGGCGGGAAACTCCATGGATGGCGGGAAAAAGCTGCAAATGGCGGACAACCGGCGGGAAACGACCTGTGATGGGGTCCGTTGGCGGGGACCCTCCGGAACCGGCGGGAGACTTCTTTTTAAGGTAACGGTGAACTTTTCTTCAGGCACGCAGTACCCGGTTGTTGCGGGCACGTAATCCTGCCGACTACGCCAAAGTTGACGCGCCCCCTGGGCCAGTGTTGTTTGGGGGATACCCGGAGCCGGATCAGATGGGGGTTGTAGTCTCCGAGTGGCGGTGACCCGGTCCGTGCCCAGGGTGTCAAGCTCAGTGTGTGGCAGTCCTTTTAGATGTTACTAGATGTTCTTTTATGTCGACTACGCCACCCGTTGATTTGCGGTCAATACGGCCGCCGCTGCAGCAGGGTCCGCTGAGGCTGGTGGTGTGTGTGCAGCTCAGGTAGTATAACCCCCAACGGGAGGGGTATAGCCTCAGGGGGTCAGGTGTAGAGGATGGTGGTTGTGGAGGTGCAGTGAGGATGGTAATGAGACTCAGAGTCGGGCTGTGCAGTTCAGGGTCTTTACTTACTGCTGTTGTTCTGGTCACTCCGGCCTTGAGTGACCGCCCGAGCCGTGCTGCGTCCACCAGGTCCTGGACTCGGCCAACTCCCAAGTAATTCTGGAGCGTGATCCTGAGCTCCCTTTCTGACGTTCCTTCTCTCTGGCCTTCCCCACCAGGGATCCACCTAAGTCCGGCTCCCTCGGGCCTCTTGTTGGTAAACCCTTGTCTCTGGGTTCCCTGACCCTATTCCTGGTCTGCCTTCCGGGTGGATTTAGTGGGTGGTCGTGGCAGATCCTGCCCACGACCTCCGGTCTCTGGCTGAGGATTAGTGCCCTCCACCAGCTTGGGATCCGGTACCCTTGTGCCAACTCTTCACCCGCTGATCTAATCTTGGGTTCTTGGAGTTCTCTCTTCTCCCCCTCTGGGTCCTTCTTTCTCCTCTCTCTCTCTGGGCCTTGGAGCTGCTCTTCTCCTCTGCTCTCTTCCTCTGACTCAACTCTGACAGACTGACAGACTGACTGACTGACCCTGATCTAAGATGGTTCCCACCTTATATACTCCCTCTATGTGTGAGCTCAGGTGACCAGCACCCAATGAGCTCCTAGCACTACCCAGACTGCTCCCCCTATCTGCCCCTACACTACTGGGATGTTCCAACCCCCCTCCCACTCCAGCCAGGGACAGACACTGTCGTACCTGCACATTTCTCTAGTGGGAGTACCATTGGTCTGTCCCCCGGAAATGGGATGTATGTAGTGCATGCAGCCTACTGAGCTCAGTTCCACACTCCATCCTTACCCGGGAGTGGAATACCACACCTCTGGCTTGAGGTGTAATACCCCTGTAGCAGCCGAATCCTCAGGGTGCTACAATAATGCAAAATTAAGGGATGAAAAACGGTTTTGTGGGAAAAATGTGAAAATTTAATTTTTACAGCTCAATATTATAAACTTCTGTGAAGCACCTTGGGGTTCAAGGTGCTCACCACACATCTAGATAAGTTCCCTAAGGGGTCTAGTTTCCAAAATGGTGTCACTTGTGGGGGGTTTCCACTGTTAAGGCACATCAGGAGCTCTCCAAACGCAACATGGCGTCCGCTAATTATTCAGACAAATTTTACATTCAAAAAGTCTAATGGCGCTCCTTCCCTTCCGAACCCTGCCGTGCACCCAAACAGTGGTTTTCCCTCACATATGGGGTATCAGCACGCTCAAGAGAAATTGCACAAAAAAATTTGGGGTCCATTTTTTCATGTTACCCCTGTGAAAATAAAAAAATTGGGTCTAAAGTAACATTTTTGTGAAAAAAGTTAAATGTTAATTTTTTTCTTCCACATTCCAAAAATTCCTGTGAAGCACCTGAAGGGTTAATAAAGTTCTTGAATGTGGTTTTGAGCACCTTGAGGGGTGCAGTTTTTAGAATGGTGTCACTTTTGGGTATTTTCTGTCATAAAGACCCCTCAAAGTGACTTCAAATATGATGTGGTCCCTAAAAAAATGTTTTTGTAAATTTTGTTGGAAAAATGAGAAATCGCTGGTCAACTTTTAACCCTTATAGCTCCCTAACAAAAAAAAATTTGGGTTCCAAAATTGTGCTGATGTAAAGTAGACATGTGGGAAATGTTATTTATTAACTATTTTGTGTGACATATCTCTCTGATTTAAGGGCATGAAAATTCAAAGTTTGAAAATTGCAAAATTTTCAAAATTTTCGCCAAATTTCCGATTTTTTCACAAATAAACGCAAGAGATATCGAAGAAATTTTACCACTATCATGAAGTACAATATGTCACGAAAAAACAATCTCAGAATCAGGGGAATACGTTGAAGCGTTCCAGGGTAATTACTTCATAAACTGGCAGTGGTCAGAATTGAAAAAATTGGCCCGGTCACGAAGGCAAAAACAGGCTCTGGCGCGAAGTGGTTAAGGCCTGCTCGCACCGCTCTAAAGCTGGTTGGATCTGGATGGTTTCAGTCCTCCTTCACTACTCCCATGCTGCAGAGGCAAATCTGCCTGTGCTTGAGTCCTGGGAGAGCGCTCAGTTTGGACCAGTGATGCAACCATCCCAGCCTGAACTGTAAATCTTCAGGAGCACACCACCCCCTACAACCAGGAAGCCGGGAGTCACTCCTGAAGATACAACTTCAGAAAACCCTTTTAAGGCAATGTTCACATGGTGCATTTTTGCTGTATTTTTTTTAATGCAAATTAAAAGCTGCTTTTTACAGTATGAGCAAAAGCTATGAGATTTCAGAAATGTCATGCACATACTTGCTTTTTTTTCTGACTGAATTGGAAAACTGCTGCTGTTTTGAAATCTGCAGAATGTCACTTCATTCTGCGCTTTTTCACCATTGAAATAATAATCTTTTTATTTATACAGCGCCAACAAATTCCGCAGCGCTTTACAATTCAGTAAGAAGTAAATTAGAAAAACTCCAGCACCTTCTCCATATCCATCACAAGAGATGTAAAGTTAAAACGTGCATTTTATTAGTTCCATTAAAAAAGCGCCATATGTAAGGCAGACCTTACGCGTTTCGAACCAAACAGGGGTTCTTAATCATAGTTTTTTTCTTTTTGCTTTACATTTCAGACACTTTACAGACATTATCGGCACTGTGCCCATTGGGGCTCACAATCTACATTTCCTATCAGTATGTCTTTGGAGTGTGGGAGGAAACCCGAGGAAGACAACGCAAACACAGGGAAAACATACAAACTCCTTGCTGTTGTTGTCCTTGGTGGGATTTGAACCCAGGACCCCAGCGCTGCAAGGCTGCAGTGCCAACCACTGAGCCACCGTGCTGTAATGAGAAAGTGCAAAAACACTGGGAAAAAAACACAACCCTGCACATTTGTTGCATTTTTGGTGAATAAAAATAACTTTATTGAACATGTACTGTAGACAAATGACACATGTAACCAAAAAAAGTAGCAAAAAGGCACAAAAACTTGCTTTTTATCAGCAGCTTCTTTTCTGCCAAGAGATACAGAAATGGGGCTGAAATTTCTGATGTAAATACCTAACGTGTGCGCAGCCTAAGGCCGGGGTCACACAAGCGTATAACATGGCCGAGTGCTATGTGCTAAAACATGTCATAACATTCGGACCGAGAATCGGTTTGCACTTTACCATACAAGTCTATGGGTGTGTGCGTAACATCATTGTCAATCAAGTGCAGTGTGATTACCATGGATGCAGGCAATGGAGAAATTACTTTCTCCGTCTCCTCCTTACCTGTGCTGTGATTCTCTTATGCAAGAGGATCAGAGCACAGAGCACTGACACTTGGCTCACGCTTGCAGCAGGGTTTGAGCCGAGTGACATTAGCATATCACATCGAATGCAATATGCTAGTGTGACCCCGTCCTACGTCTCCTGCTCCTGATGTTTTATACAGCAGGTAAGGGAGCAATCTGCAAATTGTCCTAAGGCCATGTGCTATTCAGTTGTGGCGTGCTGGTTCTCAGCTCTGGTACACTGCTGATCGGGGCCAGCGTCAGCACCCGGTGGACCTGGGCAAGTGCCGAGGCCCTGGACCATCAGAGGGGCCCGCCCGCCATCAGGGCCTGGGTCGCTTCCCTGCATCTGTGCAGGACCGCTGTCGCTGCTTGATTGCTGGCACTTCACCAGACATGGCGGCACGCAGTGCGCTGTGCTGCTTTGTCTGGTAGAAATGTGGGGGGTGCTGGTTCTCAGCTCTGGTACACTGCTACGTCAGTAATCCCTGTTTATAGATGCTGGCAGTGAGCTCTGCCAGAACACTGTACCGCTCTGCCTGTAAGGTATGGGGGATCCTGTACGGAGCTGTAGTGTATGAAGCTCACTGTAAGATGCTGCCTTCTGCTGATCTCACATCATTGTGCATTAGCCTTACTATATATACTGCCCTCTTCTGGTCATTATGGGGCTTAGAATCACAAGTGTTATATACGCCTATTCTGTAGGTATTTGTGTGCAGGTGCATTTTGATTAATTCTGGCTACATATTCTGGTTCTATAAATCTATATTTTATACCCTCTGTTGTGTTTTTATCAACATTGCAAACGTCTGCTCCACTAAATCTCTTCTTTGTCTAACTCACAAGGTTTTGATCCTTTTTTCCAGTCATTGTTTTAACTATATTTTCTCCAATAACCCCCCACGGCAGCACACCAGAGGTTGTAACCCCACCCTAATAGGGACAGGAAACCAAAGAGGTCAAATAGTCCCTCCCAAATCCTCCCTCCAGTGTTTTTTCCTATCCCTGTTGGAATGAAGAGATCATCCTACGGTGCTCTGTGCTGGTGGCAGGCACTGGGGAAGATTAGTAGCCGGGCATCAGAGTATCGATTGGACTTACCTCTACTCTCCAGACGCTGCTCCTGTCTCCAATGTGGACTCAGGACTTCCCCTCCTATCCGCGTCTTCGGGTAAGGTCTGGGGGATCTTTGAGCTGGAGGCCTCCCTGAGCTCCGTTCTCGTGCGCCTGACCTGGGAAGCATGGGACGCCGGGCTCTGATACTTCCGGCTTGTCCCGCGCTGGAGCGCATGTGACGCAGGCCGTACGCCAGAAGTGACGTCAGATGACGGGTGTCTTTTGATGATCTCACCTTCGTTTTTTGCGTCCCACGCTGGAATGCAAAGGCGCACAATACCGAGGAAAGGATAATGGCGGCGGAAATGACCGCATGTGATGGCTGGATCTCCTGCTCTCACACCCAGATGATGGGGCGGAGGAGTCACTCTATTGAAGAGGAAGGTGCTGGGTCCTGTCACCCATATAAGAGCCCTGGACAGAAAACATCCTAAGCTAGGACCAATCCTGTGTGGTTAACATGGAAGGTTTAGGTTCTTCCCGCTCCGCATCTGCAGAGCCCAGCGCTGTTCTAGTCCCAGTAAGTAGTCAGGCATTGGGAGTACTCTCCATGGTGCACGTATGGTGTATGATAGCTTTATTCCTTTTCCCTCTCTTTCAGGAGGACAAGGAACCTGCACCAAAGAGCAAATCTAAGGCATCAAGCTGCAAATGTGCATTTTGTGCGAAAAAGTTGACATCCACCCATAGGAAATCCCTATGTCAGGATTGCACTGAGAAAATCCTCAGAGGAGCAACCCTCCTTAATGGAGAAAATTAAAGGGATAGTCTGCCAGGAAATCCAATCTTTCCTGGCCTCTTTGTCCCAGTCTACACCCACTCCCAGTATACCTTCAGCAGCTAAAAAGAGGAAGATTAGCGAGGAAGAAAAGGGAGACTTGGACTCTGAAGAGTAGATGTCCATACCGGAGGAACTTCTAGAGGAAGGAAAAGTAAGCCCAGTTCCGGAAGCTCTCCAAGATAGGAAATACTATTTCTCTTCCGAAAACATGGAAGAGCTCCTTATGTCAGTGAGGAGAACCACGGAGGTAGAAGAGGAGAAGACTACCTGTACAGTACAAGAAGAGATGTTCGGGGGTCTCTGGTCAAGGAGCAAATTGGTATTTCCCATGCATAAGAATATCCGAGACCTAGTCGTGGAGGAATGGGATTCTCCGGAGAAGAGGCTAAGCAAACCGCCGAACTGAGACAGGTTTCCAGTGGATGAAGAAACTGCGGAATGCTGGTCCAAGGAACTGAAAATAGATATTCAGGTTGCACGAGTGGCCAAGAAGACAACCTTGCCATTTGAGGATTCCTCCCAACTGAAGGATGCCCTGAAGCGCAAAATGGATGGCCTTTTAAGAAAATCCTGGGAGGCTTCAGCAGCACTTCTGAACACCAATACCTTCTCCACATGCGTAGTACAAACAATGTCTCATTGGCTTATACAACTAGAACATCTTTCTGCGGTTACTCCCAGAGAAGACATTCTAGCGTCTTTACCTCTCCTCCAAAAAGCCACGGAATTTCTGTCAGACGCATCGGCGGTAAGAGTGGTGGCAAGATCGTCAGTCTTATCGAATTCAGTAAGACTCTGACTTCAAAAATAAAGTTGTGTTCTATTCTCTTTAAGGGAAAATACATGTTCTGACCAGCTCTTGACAACAAACTACAGAAGGCTTCAGACAAAAAGAAATCCCTGCCTGAGCCTAAAAGCTCTAGAAAGAGATCCTTTTGGCTTTCCCAAGAAATAGCCTCCTCGCTACAGAGGAAAAGGAAAGTCAGGCAGATGGAGCTATCCAAAAGGTGGATGAGGCAGATATTTAAGGCCAAAGTCAAATTAAACCATGACGCCATGACAAACGTAGGAAGTCATATCTCAGGATTCCTTCAACAAGGGTACAGGTTATATACGAACTCATGGACCCTAAAATCAGACCAAGAAGGAGTAAAAATAGAGTTTGCCTCCTATCCCCCACGGAGAGTGAAATTAACACAACTTTCATCTCCAAAACTTCAAGACACCCTAATATCTGATCTGAAAAACCTACTATCCTAGGGGGTATTCTCCCTAGTTCCGGAAAGGGGAAAAAACAGGGACATTATTCCTGTGCTTTTCTGATAAAGAAACCAAGTGGGCCCCACCAAATTAGAATAAACCTGAAACCCAGTTCCCCTGATAGGACAAACGTTCAATATTGAGAAGTGTTGGGACAGTATGTAGAGGAGGGAGCATGGGGAACAATATGGAGGAGTGTTAGGACAGTATGGAGAGGAGGGAGCATGGGGGACAATATGGAGGAGTGGGGGGACCATTTGGAGAAGTGGGGGGACATTATTGAGATGTGGGGGGCCATATGGAGAAATGGGGTTTTCAATATGAAGAAGTGGGGAGACACTATGGAGAGGTGGGGGCATGAGGGACAATATGGGGGAACAAGCTGGAAAATTGGGAGCGTCTGAGCACCGTATGGAGAAGTGGGAGTGTGGTGGGATTGTATGGAGAAGTTGGGGACAATATGGATGAGTGGGGGACCATATGGAGAAGTGGGGGACTTTATGGAGAGGTGGGAGTGTGGGGTGACCATATGGAGAAATGGGAGCGTGGATAGACCATATGCAGAAATGGGTGTACAATATGAAGAGGTGGGAGCTTAGGGAACAATATGGAAAAATGGGGGTACAGGATAGAGAAGTGGAGGAATAGTATGTAAAGATGGTAGCATGGCGGGACAGTATGGTGAGGTGAAAGCTTTGGGGACACAATATGTAGAGATGGGAGCGTGAGGGGACTGTATGGAAAGGTGAGAGCTTTGGGGACAATATGGAGAAGTGAGGGTGGAGTATGGATTCAGGTACTGACAGTGGATCTGGTAATGGATTCATGTACTGACCATGGTCCTGATTGTGTACAAATGTACCAATCCATAACTGATCAGAGGTCATCACTCGGCTGACGCTGTCACCTTTCTGCCTCTGGCTCCCTACAGTGGCTTTCAGCCTGCTGCTGCTGTCACCCTGCTAACGAAGTGAGAAAGGTAAGCGCCTTAACGAGCAGCAGGTTATAGGGACTTTTATTGTATATGAGGGATGTTAATGGGAAGGCACAGTATCTTGGGGCAGTAGGCAGAGGAGGAAAAGTGTGGTTCTAGTGCTGTATTCATCTATTGATGGTGGTTCTGGCACTGCATTCATTTACCTACAGTATAGTGGTTCTGGTGCTACATTCATGTACTAACAGTGGTACTGTGTATATGGGAGTTGTGGGCCCACCATACTGTGTATAGGAAAGCTGTGGGGCATTATATTGTGTATAGGGGAGCTATGGGCTAATCATACTGTAAATAGGTGAGCTGTGGGGACATCATACTCTGTATAAGGGAGCTATGGGTCCACCATACAGTATATAAAGGAGCTGTATATTGGGGGACCCAGTGGATATTATTAAATTTCAAGTTGGCAGCACGGTGGCTCAGTAGTTAGCACTGCAGCCTTGCAGCGCTGGGTTCAAATCCCACCAAGGACAACATCTGCAAGGAGCTGGAATGTTCTCCTAGTGTTTGCGTGGGTTTCCTCCGGGTTCTCCAGTTTCCTCCCACATTCCTAAGACCTACTGATAAGGAATTTAGATTGTCAGCCCCGATGCGGACAGTGCCAATATTGTCTGTGAAGCACTGTGGAATTAATGGTGCTATATACAGTACAGACCAAAAATTTGGACACACGTTCTCATTTAAAGATTTTTCTGTATTTTCATGACTTTGAAAATTGTACATTCACACTGAAGGCATCAAAACTATGAATTAACACATGTGGAATTATATACTTAACAAAAAAGTGTGAAACAACTGAAAATATGTCTTATATTCTAGGTTCTTCAAAGTAGCCACCTTTTGCTTTGATGACTGCTTTGCACACTCTTGGCATTCTCTTGATGAGCTTCAAGAGGTAGTCACCGGAAATGGTCTTCCAACAATCTTGAAGGAATTCCCAGAGATGCTTAGCACTTGTTGGCCCTTTTGCCTTCACTGTGCGGTCCAGCTCAACCCAAACCATCTCAATTGGGTTCAGGTCTGGTGATTGTGGAGGCCAGGTCATCTGGCGTAGCACCCCATCACTCTCCTTCTTGGTCAAATAGCCCTTACACAGCCTAGAGGTGTGTTTGGGGTCATTGTCCTGTGGAAAAATAAATGATGGTACAACTAAACGCAAACCGGATGGCATAGCATGCCGCTGCAAGATGCTGTGGTAGCCATGCTGGTTCAGTATGCCTTCAATTTTGAATAAATCCCCAACAGTGTCACCAGCAAAGCACTCCCACACCATCACACCTCCTCCTCCATGCTTCACGGTGGGAACCAGGCATGTAGAGTCCATTCGTTCACCTTTTCTGCGTCGCACAAAGACACGGTGGTTGGAACCAAAGATCTTAAATTTGGACTCATCAGACCAAAGCACAGATTTCCACTGGTCTAATGTCCATTCCTTGTGTTCTTTAGCCCAAACAAGTCTCTTCTGCTTGTTGCCTGTCCTTAGCAGTGGTTTCCTAGCAGCTATTTTACCATGAAGGCCTGCTGCACAAAGTCTCCTCTTAACAGTTGTTGTAGAGATGTGTCTGCTGCTAGAACTCTGTGTGGCATTGACCTGGTCTCTAATCTGAGCTGCTGTTAACCTGCAATTTCTGAGGCTGGTGACTCGGATAAACTTATCCTCAGAAGCAGAGGTGACTCTTGGTCTTCCTTTCCTGGGGCGGTCCTCATGTGAGCCAGTTTCTTTGTAGCGCTTGATGGATTTTGCAACTGCATTGGGGACACTTTCAAAGTTTACCCAATTTTTCGCACTGACTGACCTTCATTTCTAAAAGTAATGATGGCCACTCGTTTTTCTTTACTTAGCTGCTTTTTTCTTGCCATAATACAAATTCTAACAGTTTATTCAGTAGGACTATCAGCTGTGTATCCACCAGACTTCTGCACAACACAACTAATGATCCCAACCCCATTTATAAGGCAAGAAATCCCACTTATTAAACCTAACAGGGCACACCTGTGAAGTGAAAACCATTTCCGGTGACTACCTCTTGAAGCTCATCAAGAGAATGCCAAGAGTGTGCAAAGCAGTCATCAAAGCAAAAGGTGGCTACTTTGAAGAACCTAGAATATAAGACATATTTTCAGTTGTTTCACACTTTTTTGTTAAGGTCTGTACTGTAAGTGAGTAAAATAAATAAATAAGTGGGGACTTAAGAAGCATTATTGATATAAGGGCACCAAAAGGTCAAAATGTGAACACTTATCTAGGGCATTTGCACAAGAAGCAATTTTACCATCTAAAGGGCCAAAAGGAGGCATTATTATTTTGCAAAGGACACAGTGGTGGGCACTATTATGTGAGGCACTAAGAGGAGCCCTGTTTTTGTACCGCACAGCCGGTGCTGTAATAAGGACACATTCACAGCAGAGGCTCAGTATTGAGGTATCAGCAGGATGAGGAGTTTGTATAGATTAGGAATAGATGGAGATGGGGCTGGAAATGTGAAAAGTCAAATGTGTTTTCATTGTATTCTCTGCAGATGAGTCGTGGCTGGAAGAAGTTGTCATGTCGGTCTTGGCCAAATGGAAAAGATGGGAAAATGAACTACTCCACCAGAAAGATCATCAGCTGTAAGCTACTATATATACCTGTACTGCAATTACTTGTATGGTCTGCAGGTCTGGTATCTACCACTATATGGTCACCATATGGTGGTAAGATCAGTGTTGATCTTTGTATAGAAATTAATTTTCAGTAAACAGCGTGTTTATCTGCTGAGGTTCCTCTATACCCAAGGTCAGGGTTCGCCACGGTAGTTGTACCCACAATTACCTGGCTAGGGGCTCACTCAGATGTTTCGCTACCCCCCCCCCCCTGAGTTGAACACCTAGCTACGCCCCTGAAAAGATGCATACTATCACATTCCTATTCACTCAACTTATCGGAAGGTTTGCGGTGGTCCAGGCAAGACAGATAATGCACTTCAATTCAATATCCTCCCGTTCGGGATAACATCGGCGTCATGAATCTTCACGAAGATTATGGCAGAAGTCATGGCTTACATAAGAGGTCAGAATATTTGCATAATACCATACCTCAACGACTTCTTGTTTGTGGTCCCCTCAATACCGTTACACCAGGAAGATTTACAGACAACAACCCAGATCCTAACATCTCTTGGATGGTGAACTACCAACAGTCCAACAAGGTTCCATCCACGGCAAAGGCGTTCCTAGGTGTTCTACTGGATTCTCTCAGTCAGACATCCTTTTTGCCCAAGCAAAAGAAGAATCAGTTAAGATGAAGGATTGGTGTACTATGGAGCAAAATATCGATGTCTGTGAGGTTTGCTATGTCAGTCCTCGACTCCATGACATCTTGCATCCAGAGCTAGCTTGGGCCAAAGCACACACCAGAACCCTCCAGACCCATATTCTTGCAAATTGGAATTGATCCCCAGAATCCCTGGACAAGAAAATTCCAATACCTGCCCTGGTAAAAGCCTCTCTATCCTGGTGGCTCAGCCCAAGGAACCTACACAGGCGAGTGCCCTGGATCCAGGACCCTCTGGTGACAATAAAGGTAGACGCCAGCAAAAGAGGATGGGGAGCCATCGTCTCCCAAAGCTCCTTCCAGGGACTCTGGTCAAAAAAAGGTCAGCCAGCAATCTTCCAATTTCAGGGAGCTGAAGGCGGTAGAGGAAGTACTCAGATCAGCAACATCTCTGATCCAGAATGTCCATGTAAAAATCTACTCAGACAACAAAACTACGGTCACGCACCTATGTCATCAAGGAACCATGAGACACGAAGGCCTGAACACTATCTCGGCAAGAATATTCTCCTGGGCGAAAGAGCATCTTCTCTCCTTATCAGCCCTCCATATAAAAGGTTCTGTCAACATCCAGGCCGATTTCCTGAGCAGGAGAGATATTAATCCGGGAGAATGAAGCCTAAATCCAGAAGTCTTCGGGATATTGTCCAGAAGGTAGGGTTGCCCAGAGGTAGATCTTTTCTGGATAGGATGCCAGAACGCAAAAGTAGCCAAGTACTTTTCCTTAAACCCAGACGATACCTGTCTAGGTGTGGACGCGTTCTCCCACCAATGGAAATTCAAACTGGTGTACACCTTCCCTCTGGTTCCAATCCTACCAAGAACACTGCCGAAAATAAGAACTGAGAGGGCCAGAGTAATCCTGATAGCAAAATTCTGGCTGAAAAGAAACTGGTTTGGCACCTTAAGCAACCTGATTAAAGACAGTCCCCTGTTCCTTCTGATGCGCCCCCTGGTCCTATGTTGTGCTGGGGATACCCGGATCGCTGGGGGTTGTAGTCTCCATGGCGCTGACCCGGTCCGTGCCCAGGGTGGTCAATTCAGTGGCAGTCTTCTTAGTGAGATAATAGTCCGACTATTATGGATTGCGGTCAGTGGGGACCGCCGCTGCAAGGCAGACCGCTGAGGCCGGTGTTGTGTGTGCAGCTAAGAATGGGATGACTCCCCACGGGAGAAGTATAGCCTCAGGGCAGTTAGTGTGGATGATGGGAGTGATGGTGCACGGGCGTCCCAGCACTGATAGTGCTGGTGCGGCGAAGAAGCACAGAGACGTGTAGTTGCAGTTTCCAATGCTTTACTCACAGTTCTTTACTGGTCCTAGTCACCTCGGTACCGGTGGTGACTGCCCAAGCCGTGCTGCGTCCACCAGGCAAGGGGCTCGACCAACTCCCAGGCAATTCCAGAGCATGGCACAGGGCTGCCTTCTCTTCCCTTCTCTGGCCGTGCCCCACCAGTGACTCTACGTTTGTCCGGCTGCCTCGGGTCTTTGCTGGGCACGCTGATCTCTGCGTCCCTGACCCTATGTGTTGTGCCTTCCTGGTAGGTGTAGTGAGGGGTCGCACCGAGATATAGTCACTACCGCCGGTCTTTGGCTGAGGATTAGTCGCCTCCACCAATTTGGGATCCGGTACCCTGTTCTGCCAACCCATCACCCGCAATCTCCTGGGCCTATGGGGTTCCTTCTTCTCTTGTGTCTCTGGGCCTCTCTTAATGTGCTGTTCCTTGTTTCCTTTCTCTTCCATTTCCTTGCTGTTTCTGTTCCTCTCCTCTGGCTCTGGCCTCCTCTCCAGGCCTGCCTCATGGAGCTGGGCCCAGACTGAGCCACAGCTCCCTGTCAGCCCTCCTGGCTGAACTCTCCTTCTCTCTTCTCCTCCTGACTGGACTGACTTAAGATGGTGCCCACCTTATATACCTCCCTCTATGTGTGAGCCCAGGTGACTAGCAACCAATGGGCTCCTACCTATGCCCAGAGACCCACCCCTATCTGCTCCTACACCACTGGGTTTTGCTCCCCCTCCCCACTCCAGCCAGGGACAGATGCTGTCGTGCCTGCACTTCTGTCTCGTGGGAGCACCGTTGAGCTGTCCCACGGAAATGGGGTGTGTGTGGTGCATGCAGCCTACCGAATCCTGGTCCACACTCCATCCTTACCCGGGTGTGGAATATCACACCTCTGGTTTGAGGTGCAATACCCCTGTAGCAGCCGAGCCCTCGGGTGCTACATTCCCCCTGGTAAATCACAGCACGTCCTCGGGCTGGAAAAGAATAAAAACAATTTAAACATACAAAAATTTTAGAATGCATTCGCATATAAGACATTAACTATTTACTCATCCCTTTATGGGAGGTACTCTTCTCTTTTTAACATTACTGGTTACATTTTCATAAAACATTATAAGACTTTGTTCATACACGTAAAATGCTATAGGCTCTTTTAGCAGCAAATTAAACTTTCTAATATAAAACATTTTCAAGTAAAACATTCTTCCAAAAACACATTCTTGAGTTCTGACCGCTGTGCAACTTGCGACCAGGTGTTCACTTTCTCTCAAAGGTGCAACAGTCCATTTAATTCGTCCTGAGGTAGACGTTGCAGTTCTTTTATAAAACCAGTAGGGGGCGCTTTAAGAAGCGCAACTATTTACAAGGGATTGACCGTTCCCAGTCCTTGGCCGGTTGGAAAGGGGGAATGGCTGCTCATGTTTTCACAAGCAATAGCTGTCACTTTTGCTTGGTCCTCCTTTGAGTCATCCTCAATGGTCGATACCCGCGATTCTAAATCAGTCAGCTGTTCGGCTTGTTCATCTTGCCTAACCTGTAAGTCCATCAGGGCACAATTAAGTGTAGATTGATAGATTTAATTTCCAGTAGCAATTTAGCCGTGACCTCAGCTGCCAGTTCCGATGGGTCCATTTGTGTGTCCCCTTTCCTTACCGAAGAGATGCGGGGTGGTCTAAGGGAGTGGCATGCCTCCTTGTCACCATCTATTTGGGAGAGTTGTTTCTCTTGATCAAGAATTGAGGCCATCTTTCTATGATTAGAAATGTCAATATGGCAAGAAGAGGTGGGCTGCTTTTGCCCACTACGAAGGAGGTAACGGTCCATAAACACAAAAGTTGGTATTTAAGATAGCCTTCAGCTAGGTGATGACAACAAATACCTTGAACGTTCTGAATGTGGGGATCAGATGGTTAAATGGGAAACCATAGGGGAGAACATAAGCGGTTAATTAGAATTCACATGGTCGGCGCCTGAACCAGGAAGACTAACAGATTCATATTTTGCAGGTTGTTCTTATTTCATGGTCATCAGAGTAAACTGCCTATTGTCCATTTATAGATTTTATGCCACACCGTGGCTGGGTATTAGAAGGTAGCAGTAATAAATCTTGGATGCAGTACCGGGTTTAGACTGGTTATGGTGTTATTTTGCATATATCCACAAGATGCCGCCAGAGACTCTGCGATGATGATATTAGAGAGCTTCTGTGTATTAGGAAATGGAGAAAAGGAGCCCACTGCAGGATTTTCATGGGCACAGGCTTTTTTTCCACCTATAGAGCAGTATCTATGTGTCTATAGAGGTTTTATAGTGGAAGGGTGATGCCACATATAGGACCCGGTTCTATTGGATTGCCCAGTGTGGATTTATTGTGGCCTCTGTCAGTCTGTGCTGCTAATAACCAGCTTCTCCTCGGGTCTCACTCTCCCCAAGATGGCGGGCGCTTCTGTGGCGGGAAACCCCCTCAGGCGGCACATGCGGCTCAGAGGGCAAGCCTCCGTGGCCGACAGCGGCTCCGGTGTCCTCTCCTCTATGTGGCCCGTGTGCGCCTAAGGTGTCTGCGGGGGAAACGCCAGCACGGGCCCATGTATGAGCGTGGGTCCGGGACTCTGCAGCGCACGGCGTGGGGCTGGGTATCAAGGTCTTCCCCTAACTCCGCTCCGGATCTTACCGGTTAGCAACTCAGCAGTCGCAGCGCTTCTCTCCGGTCACCGTCTCTTGTCCTTTGCGGCAGGAGGAAGCCGAGCCCCAAGCAATCCTCAGAGCCTTCGCGTGACTTCCCCAGACAGGACCGCCGGCACCCTCCTGGGCGTGCCGTGGGACTACCTAGCAGGAAAGACCGCGCAGGGGCAAGAATTTTTTGGGGCCCCCCCCCTGCCCTTCATAGGGGGCATGAAGGGCCTCCCCCCGTGCATCTCTCATCCCCCCGTGCATCTCTGATTCCCCCCACTCCTAGTTAATTAATTGTATTTAAAAAAAAATAAAACTTGTTATACTTACCCCCAGGGCCGGTTCCAGGTTGTTGTGGGCCCTGGGCGACAGAGTTTCAGTGGCCCCTTTAACACATACCATGATTCATGATGCACAGATACCACTGAGAAATATATATATAGTACAAGGCCAAGGATTTCACTTACTACATTACATGAGCAATATCTACTGTAAATTCTACAATAGCTCAGAAACCAGCGAATCCTCACAGCGCACAGTGCAGACCGGACAGTATAGTCCTCCATACAGTATTATGGGCACCATATAATGCTCCATACAGGATACTGACCCCCTTATAATGCTCCATACTGGATACTGGTCCCCATATAATGCTCCATACAGGATACTGGTCCCCATATAACGCTCCATACAGGATACTGGTCCCCATACAACACTGCATACAGAATACTGGCCCCCATGAAATGCTCCATACAGAATACTGACCCCCATATAACGCTCCATACAGAATACTGACCCCCATATAACGCTCCATACAGAATATTGGCCCCCATGTAACGCTCCATGCAGGCTGTTCCCCCCCTTATAATGCCCCATGCAGGATGACACCCCCCTTTTAATGCCCTATGCAGGATGTCACCTCTACCCCCCATAAAATGCCCCATGCAGGATGTCACCCCCCCCCCCATATAATGCCCCTTGCAGGATGTTACTTCCCCCCTTTTCAATGCCCCATGCAGTATGTCAGAACACCCCCTCCTTTATAATGCCCCATGCAGGAGGTCACAAACCCCCCTCCTTATAATGCCCCATGCAGTATGTCACACACCCACCATCCTTATAATGCCCCATGCAGGATGTCACTTCCCCCCTCCCCCTCTTATAATGCCCCATGCAGGATGTCACAGTCCCCTCCCTTATAATGCCCCATGCAGGATGTCACTTCTCCCCTTCCCCTCTCATAATCCCCCATGCGGGATGTCACTTCCCCCCTTCCCCTCTTATAATGCCCCATGCAGGATGTCACACACACCCCCCCACCCCCATATAATGCCCCCATGCAGGATGTCAATTCCCCCCTCCCCCTCCCCCATATAATGTCCCATGCAGGATGTCACACACCCCCCCACCATATAATGCCCCATGCCCCCATACATGAAAAAAATAAAATAATCCAATACTCCCCTCACTTCTTACCTGCTGCTGGCGCTGCTCCGGACTCCAGCGTCGCCCGCGTCTTCCCACTCTGCACTGTGACAGGTCAGGAGAGAGCGCGCGCGGTGTAAATGACGCGCCCCCTGGGCCTGTGTTGTGCAGAGGATACCCGGAGCCGGATCGCTGGGGGTTGTAGTCTCCGTGGCGCTGACCCGGTCCGTGCCCAGGGTGGTCAAACCAGTGGCAGTCTTAGGTAATAACAATGTCCGACTACGCCACCCGTGGATTGCGGTCAGTGGGGACCGCCGCTGCGCTGCAGACCGCTGAGGCTGATGTTGTTTGCGCAGCCGAGTATGGGATAACTCCCCACGGGAGAAGTATTGCCTCAGGGCAGCTAGTGTGGATGATGGGAGTGATGGTGTGAGCGTCCCAATACTGATGGTGCTGGTGCGGCGATGAAACACAGAGACGTGTTGTGCAGTTCAGGGTCTTTACTGATGGTATAACGCAGACCCTCTCGGGAGTACTGGTTAGCAGTAGGGGCCTGGTCAGTCTGTAAGCAAGTAGGATCTCCCCTGGCCAGGTGGAGTTGTAGGCCTCCCCGACTATCTGCACTCTTTCCTGGCTACCTTGCTCTATGCAGGTAGAAGTAGCCCACGTCCCTGAGTATACCGTGTGGTGCTCACCCATATGGCCGGTGACTTGGGGCCTTCCGTTAGCCTCCGCTTCACGATGGCGGTGCTGGTCCCTTGCTTGTGACCGAGCCTCCGGGCTTCTATGGCCAGAGGACATGGAATCTGCTGCTGGACCTGGATGTCCCCACAGCCTCGGACTCCGTGTCCGGGTTTAGTGTCTTCAACCAGGGCGAACTCTGCTCAGCTCCAGCCCCTGGTATTCAGCTACTGTTCCTACAGAGCTCCTGGTTCTTACTTTCCCTCTCCAGGCTCTGACTGCTCTGCTTGTTCTGAAGGCTCTGTCTCTCCTAATCCCGCCCCAGACCCAGTTTATAAGGGCAGATTCCTCCCCTCCCAGGGCTCCTGACCAGAGAAACCTCCCACTTGCTCTCAGACATAATATTTCTATTACTGTGGCAACCAGACCCCTGGGGTGCCACATAAAGACATCACCGCGCCCTCTGACCTGAGACGTCACAGTCAGAGGACGCGGAAGACGCTGCGGAGGTACGGGGAGGGGTAAGTATTGTGCTGGCGCCGTCACATGACCGGAGATGTCCCTGCGCTCAGCATGGGGCCGGGGACCCATGCTGAGCGCAGGGACATCTCCGGTCATGTGACGGCGGGGGGTCATGTGACGACGGGGGGTCCTGCGGGGGTGCCCCATGAGGAGACGCACAAGAGGGAGGCTCCGAGGGGTCCCCGACCGGCCGGGCCCCATGCTGGAGTCAGGGCAGTCATGCCCTGATGGCGGCCCTGCTGGAGGCTGGAGGGGCCCCCTCTCCCTCGGGGGCCCCCGTTCAATGAACCGGCTGCACGGGCGGTAGGTCCGCCCCTGAGACCGCGGCTTCAGGGATCCAGGTAGGCCCGACCTCAAAAATCGGTACCGCTGCTCTTGGAGGCTCTCCGTGGGATGCTTTCCGATCCTGGGTTGTCACCTGAGATGTTAGAATGGTGGATGGACACGAGAAACTTGTTTTAATTGCTGAAATTGAGAGTTAGACTCAGGGAGCTCCCAGCTTGATGTCCTTCTCCTTCAGCAGCTAGACACCTAACCCTTTTTTAATATCCTTTATATTCTCAAGAATTAATGAATTTTTACTTTTACACTTTACAGCTTGTTGCCTAGGTTACCCGCCACCGGGGTAACAGTCAAACAGCCTGAGATCAGACCGCAGTGAACGGACTGGCCAGCGATTGCCCGACCTAAGCGTGACAGCTTTATGTATTTGTATGAAGCTGTCACATTCGGATCAGGAGAACCTCCGGCCAGTCTGTGCACTGCGTTACGATCTCTGTTCCATTTATACCGCCGTCTGACTGCGCCTTAAGAGTGACCAGTTACTTAGGTAAGGAGTGCGAGCCTGCAAGGAGGCTGTATACTTTAAGGCCTGCTCGCACCGCTCTAAAGCTGGTTGGATCTGGATGGTTTCAGTCCTCCTTCACTACTCCCATGTTGCAGAGGCAAATCTGCCTGTGCTTGAGTCCTGGGAGAGCGCTCAGTTTGGACCAGTGATGCAACCATCCCAGTCTGAACTGTAAATCTTCAGGAGCACACCACCCCCTACAACCAGGAAGCCGGGAGTCACTCCTGAAGATACAACTTCAGAAAACCCTTTTAAGGCAATGTTCACATGGTGCATTTTTGCTGTATTTTTTTAATGCAAATTAAAAGCTGCTTTTTACAGTATGAGCAAAAGCTATGAGATTTCAGAAATGTCATGCACATACTTGCTTTTTTTTCTGACTGAATTGGAAAACTGCTGCTGTTTTGAAATCTGCAGCATGTCACTTCATTCTGCGCTTTTTCACCATTGAAATAATAATCTTTTTATTTATACAGCGCCAACAAATTCCGCAGCGCTTTACAATTCAGTAAGAAGTAAATTAGAAAAACTCCAGCACCTTCTCCATATCCATCACAAGAGATGTAAAGTTAAAACGTGCATTTTATTAGTTCCATATGCCATATGTAAGGCAGACCTTACGCGTTTCGAACCAAACAGAGGTTCTTAATCATAGTTTTTTTTCTTTGTGCTTTACATTTCAGACAATTTACAGACATTATCGGCACTGTGCCCATTGGGGCTCACAATCTACATTTCCTATCAGTATGTCTTTGGAGTGTGGGAGGAAACCCGAGAACCCGAGGAAGACAATGCAAACACAGGGAAAACATACAAACTCCTTGCAGATGTTGTCCTTGGTGGGATTTGAACCCAGGACCCCAGCGCTGCAAGGCTGCAGTGCTAACCACTGAGCCACCGTGCTGTAATGAGAAAGTGCAAAAACACTGGGAAAAAAACACAACCCTGCACATTTGTTGCATTTTTGGTGAATAAAAATAACTTTATTGAACATGTACCGTAGACAAATGACACATGTAACCAAAAAAAAGTAGCAAAAAGGCACCAAAACTTGCTTTTTATCAGCAGCTTCTTTTCTGCCAAGAGATACAGAAATGGGGCTGAAATTTCTGATGTAAATACTTAACGTGTGCGCACAGCCTAAGGCCGGGGTCACACAGAGCACTGACACTCGGCTCACGCTTGCAGCAGGGTTTGAGCCGAGTGACATTAGCATATCACATCGAATGCATTTTGCTAGTGTGACCCCGTCCTACGTCTCCTGCTCCTGATGTTTTATACAGCAGGTAAGGGAGCAATCTGCAAATTGTCCTAAGGCCATGTTCTATTCAGTTGTGGCGTGCTGGTTCTCAGCTCTGGTACACTGCTGATCGGGGCCAGCGTCAGCACCCGGTGGACCTGGGCAAGTGCCGAGGCCCTGGACCATCAGAGGGGCCCGCCCACCATCGGGGCCTGGGTCGCTACCCTGCATCTGTGCAGGACCGCTGTCGCTGCTTGATTGCTGGCACTTCACCAGACATGGCGGCACGCAGTGCGCTGTGCTGCTTTGTCTGGTAGTAATGTGGGGGGTGCTGGTTCTCAGCTCTGGTACACTGCTGATGATGTCAGTAATCCCTGTTTATAGATGCTGGCAGTGAGCTCTGCCAGAACACTGTACCGCTCTGCCTGTAAGGTATGGGAGATCTTGTACGGTGCTGTAGTGTATGAAGCTCACTGTAAGCTGCTGCCTTCTGCTGATCTCACATCATTGTGCATTAGCCTTACTATATATACTGCCCTCTTCTGGTCATTATGGGGCTTAGAATCACAAGTGTTATATACGCCTATTCTGTAGGTATTTGTGTGCGGGTGCATTTTGATTAATTCTGGCTACATATTCTGGTTCTATAAATCTATATTTTATACCCTCTGTTGTGTTTTTATCAACATTGCAAACGTCTGCTCCACTAAATCTCTTCTTTGTCTAACTCACAAGGTTTTGATCCTTTTTTCCAGTCATTGTTTTAACTATATTTTCTCCAATAACCCCCCACGGCAGCACGCCAGAGGTTGTAACCCCACCCTAATAGGGACAGGAAACCAAAGAGGTCAAATAGTCCCTCCCAAATCCTCCCTCCAGTGTTTTTTCCTATCCCTGTTGGAATGAAGAGATCATCCTACGGTGCTCTGTGCTGGTGGCAGGCACTGGGGAAGATTAGTAGCCGGGCATCAGAGTATCGATTGGACTTACCTCTACTCTCCAGACGCTGCTCCTGTCTCCAATGTGGACTCAGGACTTCCCCTCCTATCCGCGTCTTCGGGTAAGGTCTGGGGGATCTTTGAGCTGGAGGCCTCCCTGAGCTCCGTTCTCGTGCGCCTGACCTGGGAAGCGTGGGACGCCGGGCTCTGATACTTCCGGCTTGTCCTGCGCTGGAGCGCATGTGACGCAGGCCGTACGCCAGAAGTGACGTCAGATGACGGGTGTCTTTTGATGATCTCACTTTCGTTTTTTGCGTCCCACGCTGGAATGCAAAGGCGCACAATACCGAGGAAAGGATAATGGCGGTGGAAATGACCGCATGTGATGGCTGGATCTCCTGCTCTCACACCCAGATGATGGGGCGGAGGAGTCACTCTATTGAAGAGGAAGGTGCTGGGTCTTGTCACCCATATAAGAGCCCTGGACAGAAAACATCCTAAGCTAGGACCAATCCTGTGTGGTTAACATGGAAGGTTTAGGTTCTTCCCGCTCCGCATCTGCAGAGCCCAGCGCTGTTCTAGTCCCAGTAAGTAGTCTGGCATTGGGAGTACTCTCCATGGTGCACGTATGGTGTATGATAGCTTTATTCCTTTTCCCTCTCTTTCAGGAGGACAAGGAACCTGCACCAAAGAGCAAATCTAAGGCATCAAGCTGCAAATGTGCATTTTGTGCGAAAAAGTTGACATCCACCCATAGGAAATCCCTATGTCAGGATTGCACTGAGAAAATCCTCAGAGTAGCAACCCTCCTTAATGGAGAAAATTAAAGGAATAGTCTGCCAGGAAATCCAATCTTTCCTGGCCTCTTTGTCCCAGTCTACACCCACTCCCAGTATACCTTCAGCAGCTAAAAAGAGGAAGATTAGCGAGGAAGAAGAAGGAGACTTGGACTCTGAAGAGTAGATGTCCATACCGGAGGAACTTCTAGAGGAAGGAAAAGTAAGCCCAGTTCCGGAAGCTCTCCAAGATAGGAAATACTATTTCTCTTCCGAAAACATGGAAGAGCTCCTTATGTCAGTGAGGAGAACCACGGAGGTAGAAGAGGAGAAGACTACCTGTACAGTACAAGAAGAGATGTTCGGGGGTCTCTGGTCAAGGAGCAAATTGGTATTTCCCATGCATAAGAATATCCGAGACCTAGTCGTGGAGGAATGGGATTCTCCGGAGAAGAGGCTAAGCAAACCGCCGAACTGAGACAGGTTTCCAGTGGATGAAGAAACTGCGGAATGCTGGTCCAAGGAACTGAAAATAGATATTCAGGTTGCACGAGTGGCCAAGAAGACAACCTTGCCATTTGAGGATTCCTCCCAACTGAAGGATCCCCTGAAGCGCAAAATGGATGGCCTTTTAAGAAAATCCTGGGAGGCTTCAGCAGCACTTCTGAACACCAATACCTTCTCCACATGCGTAGTACGAACAATGTCTCATTGGCTTATACAACTAGAACATCTTTCTGCGGTTACTCCCAGAGAAGACATTCTAGCGTCTTTACCTCTCCTCCAAAAAGCCACGGAATTTCTGTCAGACGCATCGGCGGTAAGAGTGGTGGCAAGATCGTCAGTCTTATCGAATTCAGTAAGACTCTGACTTCAAAAATAAAGTTGTGTTCTATTCTCTTTAAGGGAAAATACATGTTCTGACCAGCTCTTGACAACAAACTACAGAAGGCTTCAGACAAAAAGAAATCCCTGCCTGAGCCTAAAAGCTCTAGAAAGAGATCCTTTTGGCTTTCCCAAGAAATAGCCTCCTCGCTACAGAGGAAAAGGAAAGTCAGGCAGATGGAGCTATCCAAAAGGTGGATGAGGCAGATATTTAAGGCCAAAGTCAAATTAAACCATGACGCCATGACAAACGTAGGAAGTCATATCTCAGGATTCCTTCAACAAGGGTACAGGTTATATACGAACTCATGGACCCTAAAATCAGACCAAGAAGGAGTAAAAATAGAGTTTGCCTCCTATCCCCCACGGAGAGTGAAATTAACACAACTTTCATCTCCAAAACTTCAAGACACCCTAATATCCGATCTGAAAAACCTACTATCCTAGGGGGTATTCTCCCTAGTTCCGGAAAGGGGAAAAAACAGGGACATTATTCCTGTGCTTTTCTGATAAAGAAACCAAGTGGGCCCCACCAAATTAGAATAAACCTGAAACCCAGTTCCCCTGATAGGACAAACGTTCAATATTGAGAAGTGTTGGGACAGTATGTAGAGGAGGGAGCATGGGGGACAATATGGAGGAGTGTTAGGACAGTATGGAGAGGAGGGAGCATGGGGGACAATATGGAGGAGTGAGGGGACCATTTGGAGAAGTGGGGGGACATTATTGAGATGTGGGGAGCCGTATGGAGAAATGGGGTTTTCAATATGAAGAAGTTGGAAGACACTATGGAGAGGTGGGAGCATGAGGGACAATATGGGGGAACAAGATGGAAAATTGGGAGCGTCTGAGCACCATATGGAGAAGTGGGAGTGTGGTGGGATTGTATGGAGAAGTTGGGGACAATATGGATGAGTGGGGGACCATATGGAGAAGTGGGGGACATTATGGAGAGGTGGGAGTGTGGGGTGACCATATGGAGAAATGGGAGCGTGGATAGACCATATGCAGAAATGGGTGTACAATATGAAGAGGTGGGAGCTTAGGGAACAATATGGAAAAATGGGGGTACAGGATAGAGAAGTGGAGGAACAGTATGTAAAGATGGGAGCATGGCGGGACAGTATGGTGAGGTGAAAGCTTTGGGGACACAATATGTAGAGATGGGAGCGTGAGGGGACTGTATGGAAAGGTGAGAGCTTTGGGGACAATATGGAGAAGTGAGGGTGGAGTATGGATTCAGGTACTGACAGTGGATCTGGTAATGGATTCATGTACTGACCATGGTCCTGATTGTGTACAAATGTACCAATCCATAACTGATCAGAGGTCATCACTCGGCTGACGCTCTCACCTTTCTGCCTCTGGCTCCCTACAGTGGCTTTCAGCCTGCTGCTGCTGTCACCCTGCTAACGAAGTGAGAAAGGTAAGCGCCTTAACGAGCAGCAGGTTATAGGGACTTTTATTGTATATGAGGGATGTTAATGGGAAGGCACAGTATCTTGGGGCAGTAGGCAGAGGAGGAAAAGTGTGGTTCTAGTGCTGTATTCATCTATTGATGGTGGTTCTGGCACTGCATTCATTTACCTACAGTATAGTGGTTCTGGTGCTACATTCATGTACTGACAGTGGTACTGTGTATATGGGAGTTGTGGGCCCACCATACTGTGTATAGGAAAGCTGTGGGGCATTATATTGTGTATAGGGGAGCTATGGGCTAATCATACTGTAAATAGGTGAGCTGTGGGGACATCATACTCTGTATAAGGGAGCTATGGGTCCACCATACAGTATATAAAGGAGCTGTATATTGGGGGACCCAGTGGATATTATTAAATTTCAAGTTGGCAGCACGGTGGCTCAGTAGTTAGCACTGCAGCCTTGCAGCGCTGGGTTAAAATCCCACCAAGGACAACATCTGCAAGGAGCTGGAATGTTCTCCTAGTGTTTGCGTGGGTTTCCTCCGGGTTCTCCAGTTTCCTCCCACATTCCTAAGACCTACTGATAAGGAATTTAGATTGGCAGCCCCGATGGGGACAGTGCCAATATTGTCTGTGAAGCACTGTGGAATTAATGGTGCTATATACAGTACAGACCAAAAGTTTGGACACACCTTCTCATTTAAAGATTTTTCTGTATTTTCATGACTTTGAAAATTGTACATTCACACTGAAGGCATCAAAACTATGAATTAACACATGTGGAATTATATACTTAACAAAAAAGTGTGAAACAACTGAAAATATGTCTTATATTCTAGGTTCTTCAAAGTAGCCACCTTTTGCTTTGATGACTGCTTTGCACACTCTTGGCATTCTCTTGATGAGCTTCAAGAGGTAGTCACCGGAAATGGTCTTCCAACAATCTTGAAGGAGTTCCCAGAGATGCTTAGCACTTGTTGGCCCTTTTGCCTTCACTGTGCGGTCCAGCTCACCCCAAACCATCTCGATTGGGTTCAGGTCTGGTGACTGTGGAGGCCAGGTCATCTGGCGTAGCACCCCATCACTCTCCTTCTTGGTCAAATAGCCGTTACACAGCCTAGAGGTGTGTTTGGGGTCATTGTCCTGTTGAAAAATAAATGATGGTACAACTAAACGCAAACCGGATGGAATAGCATGCCGCTGCAAGATGCTGTGGTAGCCATGCTGGTTCAGTATGCCTTCAATTTTGAATAAATCCCCAACAGTGTCACCAGCAAAGCACTCCCACACCATCACACCTCCTCCTCCATGCTTCACGGTGGGAACCAGGCATGTAGAGTCCATTCGTTCACCTTTTCTGCGTCGCACAAAGACACGGTGGTTGGAACCAAAGATCTTAAATTTGGACTCATCAGACCAAAGCACAGATTTCCACTGGTCTAATGTCCATTCCTTGTGTTCTTTAGCCCAAACAAGTCTCTTCTGCTTGTTGCCTGTCCTTAGCAGTGGTTTCCTAGCAGCTATTTTACCATGAAGGCCTGCTGCACAAAGTCTCCTCTTAACAGTTGTTGTAGAGATGTGTCTGCTGCTAGAACTCTGTGTGGCATTGACCTGGTCTCTAATCTGAGCTGCTGTTAACCTGCAATTTCTGAGGCTGGTGACTCGGATAAACTTATCCTCAGAAGCAGAGGTGACTCTTGGTCTTCCTTTCCTGGGGCGGTCCTCATGTGAGCCAGTTTCTTTGTAGCGCTTGATGGATTTTGCAACTGCATTGGGGACACTTTCAAAGTTTACCCAATTTTTCGCACTGACTGACCTTCATTTCTTAAAGTAATGATGGCCACTAGTTTTTCTTTACTTAGCTGCTTTTTTCTTGCCATAATACAAATTCTAACAGTTTATTCAGTAGGACTATCAGCTGTGTATCCACCAGACTTCTGCACAACACAACTAATGGTCCCAACCCCATTTATAAGGCAAGAAATCCCACTTATTAAACCTAACAGGGCACACCTGTGAAGTGAAAACCATTTCCGGTGACTACCTCTTGAAGCTCATCAAGAGAATGCCAAGAGTGTGCAAAGCAGTCATCAAAGCAAAAGGTGGCTACTTTGAAGAACCTAGAATATAAGACATATTTTCAGTTCTTTCACACTTTTTTGTTAAGGTCTGTACTGTAAGTGAGTAAAATAAATAAATAAGTGGGCACTTAAGAAGCATTATTGATATAAGGGCACCAAAAGGTCAAAATGTGAACACTTATCTAGGGCATTTGCACAAGAAGCAATTTTACCATCTAAAGGGCCAAAAGGAGGCATTATTATTTTGCAAAGGACACAGTGGTGGGCACTATTATGTGAGGCACTAAGAGGAGCCCTGTTTTTGTACCGCACAGCTGGTGCTGTAATAAGGACACATTCACAGCAGAGGCTCAGTATTGAGGTATCAGCAGGATGAGGAGTTTGTATAGATTGGGAATAGATGGAGATGGGGCTGGAAATGTGAAAAGTCAAATGTGTTTTCATTGTATTCTCTGCAGATGAGTCATGGCTGGAAGAAGTTGTCATGTCGGTCTTGGCCAAATGGAAAAGATGGGAAAATGAACTACTCCACCAGAAAGATCATCAGCTGTAAGCTACTATATATACCTGTACTGCAATTACTTGTATGGTCTGCAGGTCTGGTATCTACCACTATATGGTCACCATATGGTGGTAAGATCAGTGTTGATCTTTGTATAGAAATTAATTTTCAGTAAACAGCGTGTTTATCTGCTGAGGTTCCTCTATACCCAAGGTCAGGGTTCACCACGGTAGTTGTACCCACAATTACCTGGCTAGGGGCCCACTCAGATGTTTCGCTACCCCCCCCCCTGAGTTGAACACCTAGCTACGCCCCTGAAAAGATGCATACTATCACATTCCTATTCACTCAACTTATCGGAAGGTTTGCGGTGGTCCAGGCAAGACAGATAATGCACTTCAATTCAATATCCTCCCGTTCGGGATAACATCGGCGTCATGAATTTTCACGAAGATTATGGCAGAAGTCATGGCTTACATAAGAGGTCAGAATATTTGCATAATACCATACCTCAACGACTTCTTGTTTGTGGTCCCCTCAATACCGTTACTCCAGGAAGATTTACAGACAACAACCCAGATCCTAACATCTCTTGGATGGTGAACTACCAACAGTCCAACAAGGTTCCATCCACGGCAAAGGCGTTCCTAGGTGTTCTACTGGATTCTCTCAGTCAGACATCCTTTTTGCCCAAGCAAAAGAAGAATCAGTTAAGATGAAGGATTGGTGTACTATGGAGCAAAATATCGATGTCTGTGAGGTTTGCTATGTCAGTCCTCGACTCCATGACATCTTGCATCCAGAGCTAGCTTGGGCCAAAGCACACACCAGAACCCTCCAGACCCATATTCTTGCAAATTGGAATTGATCCCCAGAATCCCTGGACAAGAAAATTCCAATACCTGCCCTGGTAAAAGCCTCTCTATCCTGGTGGCTCAGCCCAAGGAACCTACACAGGCGAGTGCCCTGGATCCAGGACCCTCTGGTGACAATAAAGGTAGACGCCAGCAAAAGAGGATGGGGAGCCATCATCTCCCAAAGCTCCTTCCAGGGACTCTGGTCAAAAAAAGGTCAGCCAGCAATCTTCCAATTTCAGGGAGCTGAAGGCGGTAGAGGAAGTACTCAGATCAGCAACATCTCTGATCCAGAATGTCCATGTAAAAATCTACTCAGACAACAAAACTACGGTCACGCACCTATGTCATCAAGGAACCATGAGACACGAAGGCCTGAACACTATCTCGGCAAGAATATTCTCCTGGGCGAAAGAGCATCTTCTCTCCTTATCAGCCATCCATATAAAAGGTTCTGTCAACATCCAGGCCGATTTCCTGAGCAGGAGAGATATTAATCCGGGAGAATGAAGCCTAAATCCAGAAGTCTTCGGGATATTGTCCAGAAGGTAGGGTTGCCCAGAGGTAGATCTTTTCTGGATAGGATGCCAGAACGCAAAAGTAGCCAAGTACTTTTCCTTAAACCCAGACGATACCTGTCTAGGTGTGGACGCGTTCTCCCACCAATGGAAATTCAAACTTGTGTACACCTTCCCTCCGGTTCCAATCCTACCAAGAACACTGCCGAAAATAAGAACTGAGAGGGCCAGAGTAATCCTGATAGCAAAATTCTGGCTGAAAAGAAACTGGTTTGGCACCTTAAGCAACCTGATTAAAGACAGTCCCCTGTTCCTTCTGATGCGCCCCCTGGTCCTATGTTGTGCTGGGGATACCCGGATCGCCTGGGGGTTGTAGTCTCCGTGGCGCTAACCCGGTCCGTGCCCAGGGTGGTCAATTCAGTCTTCTTAGTGAGATAATAGTCCGACTACGCCACCCGTGGATTGCGGTCAGTGGGGACCGCCGCTGCAAGGCAGACCGCTGAGGCCGGTGTTGTGTGTGCAGCTAAGAATGGGATGACTCCCCACGGGAGAAGTATAGCCTCAGGGCAGTTAGTGTGGATGATGGGAGTGATGGTGCACGGGCGTCCCAGCACTGATAGTGCTGGTGCGGCGAAGAAGCACAGAGACGTGTAGTTGCAGTTTCCAATGTTTTACTCACAGTTCTTTACTGGTCCTAGTCACCTCGGTACCGGCGGTGACTGCCCAAGCCGTGCTGCGTCCACCAGGCAAGGGGCTCGACCAATTCCCAGGCAATTCCAGAGCGTGGCACAGGGCTGCCTTCTCTTCCCTTCTCTGGCCGTGCCCCACCAGTGACTCTACGTTTGTCCGGCTGCCTCGGGTCTTCTCTGGGCACGCTGATCTCTGCGTCCCTGACCCTATGTGGTGTGCCTTCCTGGTAGGTGTAGTGAGGGGTCGCACCGAGATATAGTCACTACCGCCGGTCTTTGGCTGAGGATTAGTCGCCTCCACCAATTTGGGATCCGGTACCCTGTTCTGCCAACCCATCACCCGCAATCTCTTGGGCCTATGGGGTTCCTTCTTCTCTCGTGTCTCTGGGCCTCTCTTAATGTGCTGTTCCTTGTTTCCTTTCTGTTCCATTTCCTTGCTGTTTCTGTTCCTCTCCTCTGGCTCTGGCCTCCTCTCCAGGCCTGCCTCATGGAGCTGGGCCCAGACTGAGCCACAGCTCCCTGTCAGCCCTCCTGGCTGAACTCTCCTTCTCTCTTCTCCTCCTGACTGGACTGACTGACTTAAGATGGTGCCCACCTTATATACCTCCCTCTATGTGTGAGCCCAGGTGACTAGCAACCAATGGGCTCCTACCTATGCCCAGAGACCCACCCCTATCTGCTCCTACACCACTGGGTTTTGCTCCCCCTCCCCACTCCAGCCAGGGACAGATGCTGTCGTGCCTGCACTTCTGTCTCGTGGGAGCACCGTTGAGCTGTCCCACGGAAATGGAGTGTGTGTGGTGCATGCAGCCTACCGAGTCCTGGTCCACACTCCATCCTTACCCGGGTGTGGAATATCACACCTCTGGTTTGAGGTGCAATACCCCTGTAGCAGCCGAGCCCTCGGGTGCTACATTCCCCCCTGGTAAATCACAGCACGTCCTCGGGCTGGAAAAGAATAAAAACAATTTAAACATACAAAAATTTTAGAATGCATTCGCATATAAGACATTAACTATTTACTCATCCCTTTATGGGAGGTACTCTTCTCTTTTTAACATTACTGGTTACATTTTCATAAAACATTATAAGACTTTCTTCATACACGTAAAATACTATAGGCTCTTTTAGCAGCAAATTAAACTTTCTAATATAAAACATTTTCAAGTAGAACATTCTTCCAAAAACACATTCTTGAGTTCTGACCACTGTGCAACTTGCGACCAGGTGTTCACTTTCTCTCAAAGGTGCAACAGTCCATTTAATTCGTCCTGAGGTAGACGTTGCAGTTCTTTTATAAAACCAGTAGGGGGCGCTTTAAGAAGCGCAACTATTTACAAGGGATTGGCCGTTCCCAGTCCTTGGCCGGTTGGAAAGGGGGAATGGCTGCTCACAGTCCTCAGCCTGGTTAGGGATTAGGGGGCAGCTTTTATCAGGAAACAGTCCTTATACCCTGACGGGTAACTATACACAGTTCTTTACTCACGCTGCTTTCTTTTAATAGCTACGTCCTCCTTGCGCTCCCTCCTGAGGGTAGTCTTCAGACCCGTCTGGGTCCTCTTGGCTTTCCTCGTACTGGTGGTACTGCAGCTCCTCTTCCGTGAGCCGGTGAACGTAAAGGGTGTACAGTCCTTTTGCGCCTGGGGAGTTCAGGCCTTGCGACCGGGCCTGGAGAGGGCCGCTGTTGATGACGCCAGGGATCAGAGGGTGCGTCTTTGGGCCTGGGCGCGGGCTGGTGGTGGCAGCGCCCAGGGCTGGAGGGCTCGGCAGCAGGGCTTGTTGCGGGGTCTGGAGCAGGTCAGTGTCTGCAGCGCCCGGGATCGGCGGCTCCGCCAGGGGGCCCGGGAGCAGGCTGACGCTGACAGCGTCCGGGACAGGGAGACTCCTCTTACCTGCTCCCGCGACCGCTCCTGCATCACGCGTCTTCTCCTGGCGCTGGTCGGGGCCCGCGATGGCTGGGGCACTGCCGATGCTGGGCAGCTTAGTCTGCTGCCGGTCTGCCATCTTGCCCTCCATTCTTGATGTCCTCCTCCCCCCTGGTTAACCGTGGCCTACCTTCCGGCGATCCTCTTCTTCCGTAGGCCGCGGCTCCGCAGTCGATCGTCGGGGTTGAGGACCTTGCGTCTCGCTCCTGTGACGTCAGCGTCGCTCCTTCTCCCTTCCAGGACCTTACGCAGCGTCAGTGCTTGGGGTGGAGTTTCAGATCTCGCGCGCTTTCGGCGTCCACGCCCCTCTTCTTCCCGCGCGGCGTCCCGAAGATGGTGTCCGATGGCGGGAAACGGCTGCGGATGGCGGGAAGACGGCAGAGGATGGCGGGAAACGACCCAAGATGACGTCCGATGGCGGGAAACGATTCCGGATGGCGGGAAGACGGCTGCAGATGGTGAGAAGACGGCTGCAGATGGCGGGAAGACGGCTGCAGATGGCGGGAAGCTTCTCTCAGGTAAGTGCAAAAGTCTTTTTCAGGCACACAATACCCATTGGTGGCGGGTTGGTTTGAATCCTGCCGACTACGCCAAAAGTTGACGCCTATGTTGTGCTGGGGATACCCGGAGCTGGATTGCTGGGGGTTGTAGTCTCCGTGGCGCTGACCCGGTCCGTGCCCAGGGTGGTCAATTCAGTGGCAGTCTTCTTAGTGAGATAATAGTCCGACTACGCCACCCGTGGATTGCGGTCAGTGGGGACCGCCGCTGCCCTCGGGGTGCTACACTTCCACCAATCAGAGACCTCCTTCACCAAGGGTCAATTTACCATCCAGATCTCGAGAATTTACACCTGGCTGCCTGGCTTCTGAATTCTCAATATTTAAAACCAGGGGCCCCTCAGAATCATTAAGACCCTTCAAAAAAGCAGGAAGCCGATAACAAACACAATATATAACAGAAAATATGGGAGACTTTCGTATCATGGTGTGCGCTTGAACATCCAGATCTTCGGCAACCAAACATTGCCCAAATCCTTGATTTTTTGCAGGATGGTCTGGAAAAAGGCAGCATTAAGTTCTTATTTTGACCAGAGTCTAGCTGAATATCATTGCGTGAAGAGATTCATTACAGCAGCCTCTCAATTTCATCTTAGAATGCTCAATCTAGTCACCTCGTGGGACCTTAATATCGTCCATAAGAGGCTGACACTTCCACCATTTGAGCCCTTATCAATAAAACCAGACAGACTGTTGTGGAAGAAGGCCTTAGTTGTAGCAATCACTACAGCCAGAAGGGTTAGTGAACTGCAGGCTCTCCTAATTAATGAGCCATACTTGAGAATCTTGGAAGACCGACTTATTTTTCGTCTCGACCCATCATTTCTACCTAAGGTAGTCTCAGAGTTCCACAAATCTCAAGAGATAATTATTCCATCGTTCTGCCAAAATCCAGAAAACAAGAGGGAGGAAGAATTCCACACTCTGGACGTAAAAAGAGTGGTCCTTCATTACCTCCAAGAAACACAGATGTGGAGGAAAGACCAAAATCTGTTTATCCAACTTTATGGGCAAAATAAGGGGAATAAAACTTCCAAAGCTACGATTGTCATATGGATCAAAAGACCGATTACTGAAGCATACCAGATTCAGAACCTCTTGCCTCCAAAGAAACTCACGGCTCACTCCACTAGAGCGGTATCGGTCTACTGGGTTGGGAAAGCCAGTGCTTCCATCGAGTAGGTCTGCAGAGCGGCTACCTGGCCCTCGATCCAGATCTTCTCCAAACATTACAGATTTAACTTAGCGTCTTGTTAGAGATTTGTCCTTTGGGAGAAAAGTTCTCCAGGCTATTGTCCCTCCCTAGACATTACTCTTTGATATTCCTCCGGTGTGCTGTCATGGGGGGTTATTAGAAGAAATAGAATTAGACTTACTCCGTAATCCGGTTTCTAATAACGCACCACCACAGCATGGGTAATTCCCTCCCTTTGCTCAATTATTTCTTATATTTTCGAATCAAGTGATAATAAATATAATTTGAAGCATTCATACTCTTGTGGTCCTTTGTAATAAAACTGGAGGGAGGATGTGGGAGGCACTATTTGACTCTTTGTGTTTTCTGTTCCTATTAGGGTCCAGTTACATCCTCCAGTGTGCTGTTGTGGTGGGTTATTAGAAACTGAATTACCGGTAAGTTTAATTCTACTTTTATCTGCCTCCAGATATGAGTTGCATGTTGAGAGCCAGAAAAGTAAGAGAAAGTAAAAAAAGAATCTCTCCTGAAATCCCCTTCTCCTCTGGTATATGTATCTTGAGATTCATCTTTCCGAAAGGAAATTCTTTCAGACAATGATCTGCATGAATATTTTCTCCTGCACACTTATAAGCTGTTAGATTTCATTATGGCAGTAAAAAGGGAATGTGTAATCAGAAAATGACCTATTGTTTAATGAGGACTTGTCAGTAGGTCAAAATTGGCTAATGTTTGCTTGCATTTTATTCCTGTTGTTCTCCTTTGCATTCTAGATTTTTTTTTTAATTTTTAAAAATCCACCATACAGAGACAAAGCCGCTTCACGATATTGCCCACATGGCAATCTTTGGCTACCACTGCATCCAAGTAAAAGGCAGAGCTCATCACATCATAGCCTATGAGAGTGGTGGCGTGAGGTGAATGAAGAGGTCTTCACAAAGGAAAATCACACAGGTTATGCTGCTCGGGTTATGGTGTGAGGCGGCGTAATGTATGGTAGCCAGACCCTGCTAGTCTCAATTCTAAGTACACTAACTGCTCGACATTACATTGATTTGGTCATGGATCCAGTGTTAAAGCCATTTCTCCAAAGTGTCCCAGGAGCCATTTTTCAACAAGACAACACTAGGCCGCATATTTCCCCTCTACTGTGAGCAGCGAGGCGTAAATGGCCTGCAGCGTCTCCGGACTTGTCTTCCATCAAGCACATCTGGAACATCATTAGTCAGCAATTTGCACAGGGAGCTGCCAGCAGCAGATGTTGATGATTTGCCCAAATGCATCCAGTGTGGCAGAAAGTTCCTCAGACAGCTCTGGCGCCCCTGAGGGTTCAGTCGCCACAGAGGTACTGCACCTCACCCAGAGGTGTGGCATCTCATTCTCTCAGGTAAGGATGGAGTGCTGCCCGGGACCCTAACACCTGCACCCAACACTACACTACTCCAGACCGGCTGGAAGGGCAATATGCACTTCTTCTGCTGGCCCCGTCCCTGGCTGGAGTGGGGGGGAACAAAAGTGAGGGGGAACCATGTAGTGGGTGTGGGTGGAGGACGCAAACCAAGGGAGCACTTGAAGAAGAGACATATATATATATATATATATATGTATATATATATATATAGGGGGGCCATCTTTAGGGAGAGAGGAAGAGGGAGAGAGTGAGAGGAGCGGAGACTCTTCAGGAGCTCTGCTCGGAAGGCGGGCTTAGCCTATCTGGCCCAGGACTGAGAGAGGAGTGGGAGCAGGGAAGAGCTCCAGAAACAGAAGGGATCCCAGGGGGTACGGTGAGTGCAGGACGGCACCCGTACGCCCGAATCTGCCAGGCGGTGGAGGGATCAGGCCGCAAGGAAGGAACCGGTCCCTGGACTAGCCGAGTTACTTTAGGTCTCAGCTAGAAAACCGGAGGCTTCTGCACTTTCAAGGTGCGGTTGCCACACATCCGTACCTAAGCCGCCGAAAAGGTCACCAAGTGAGGTCCGGGAACTCCAGGTTGCCCAGAGGGATCCAAAGGTACCTGATCGGGTCTTTGTGTGGCAGGGCGCAGGGCAGGAGGGAGAGTCCCAGCGCGGGAAGTCGGCTAAGAAAGGAACATACAGAAAGGGGTCCCGTCGAGTGCTCTTGAGATACTTGAGGGAGTGCTGAACCCCTGCCTGGTGAACACAGCATGACGTGGGAGGCTGTCACCTGTACAGTGCAACCTGAGGAACTTAACAACTGTGAGCAAACTCGGACGACTGCACCCCACTGTCTCTGTCAGTTATTGTTGCTGCGCCATCGCTCCTGCACTACAACGCCCAGCATCACCATTTACACCTACCCTACCCGGGAGCTGAGCTCTGCCTGTGGAGAGCCGCACCAACTCAGCTGCCCTAACATCTGCTCCAGAGGTCTGCAGCAGCGCTGATACCCATTACCAGGAACCACAGGTGGCGTCACGAGTAGTGTTGAGCCACCCCCGTAGTGTTCGAGTTAGGTTCGGTTCGTCGAACACCCTTGTGTTCGCCGAACTGTTCGTCGAACTGTTCGTCGAACACCTTCGAACACCGTTAAAACCAATGGCAGGCAAACAAAAACACATAGAAACACATAGAAAACACCTTCAAAGGTGTCCAAAAGCTGACAAACTGCTCAGAAGACATAACTAACACATGGAAAAGTGACAAGTACATATAGTCATGCGAAAAGAAAAGAGGTGGAGGAGTAAAAGGAGGGGGAGACACAGATATAGGCATGTCATGCCCTTCTAAAATCCAAAAAGTGAGAAGCCGACACGGCCAGTCCGTTCCTGCCCGTGCCACCTCCGTGTCACCGGGTTTGTGCCAGAGCCGCTGTGGACCCTGACGGCCAGCCCCCCTCTCCCAATACTGGTGCCTGTCCGCTGGTGGGTCAAGCCCCCCCGCAGTGGGGGGGGTAACATCTGCAGAAGAAAGACCATCTTCCAGCCAAACTAACATGTCGACTTCTTTTCGTGGACAATGTGATACGATCCCTTTGTTACGGATATGCCCATCGCTACAAATTCCAGATGAGGCACAAAAACAGCAGGTGCTTCAGCGGATATCAAGTGCTCCTTCAAGTGGTCTCTCCTCCACCTCAACTTCAACATCACAAATACTCCAGTCCTCAGAGGTGTCACCCCAATCGCACTTGTTTCCTCACAGCTCCCAAGTCTCCAGCTGCCCGTCTGAGTATGGGGTAACACAGATGGTTGAGTCTGCAGAGCTGTTTACTCATACTATAGCCTGGGAAACGGAGGTCTGCTCCAGAGCTTCTGTTAATCCAGATGAGGAAATGATCTGCACTGATGCCCAGAATCTTTATAAGTCGGATCCAGGACCAGATGAAGAAGGTTCTGAGCATAATGTAGACCCTCATTCCCAAACTGTAACTCCTGTTGGTGGAGACAATGATGAAGACGATGATGAGACTCAAATACCTGATTGGAGCGACAACTTGACTTTTCGGTCAGGGCAGGAAGAGGTTGGCTTTGAGGACGATGGGTGTGATAACACACAGGGTGATGATGACAAGGTTGGAGATCCCACTTACTGTCAACCCACAGTCAGCCAGTCGATGAGGTCACCCGGGCCTTTGCCTGGCCTTGGGGATGTCGCGGTGGTCGGCTCCCGGGCCCGTACCCTGGGGTCACTCTTTAAAAGGGTGGATAATTGTTAATTTTATAAGAGTTCGTGACGCCACCTGTGGTATCTGGTGAGAAGCACGAGCGCTGCAGCAGTCCACTGAGGCCCGTGATAAGGCAGCTTGATGGTATAGCTCCCCACAGGTGGAGCTAGGTCTCAGGGCAGCGTATGCAGGGGGAATGCAGGACAGGCGAGACCCAGCTGGGTCAGAGCAAGAACGGGAACGGACACGGTAGTCACTTCAGTACCTTTTACTGGAGGAAATTCAGGCACATCCCGGAGCACTGTAGGGTGAAGGGTGCATATCAGGATCCTCCCCAATGAGCGGGTGTAGGGCCTCCTGTTTCTTGCCTCTGCGCAGTAAGTTTCTGACCTGCCTGGAGCTAGGCCTAACTTTTTCTCTGTCCTGTGCTGGCTGACCTTGTGGTAGGGCCTTATCTTGGAGTTCACGCTCCCAGTATGCGGGGCCTAAGCGTCTCCTGGCTCTTTTACGTATCAGCACCTTAGCGATCCTGGGACTTGTAGTTCTCCAGGGATTCCGGTTATGCCTTACTGGGTCATAGAGATCCCGGTAAGCTCGGATCCGGTGTCCGGTAAATGCTTCGGGGTGAGCTGGTTAAGCTCCTCTGCCCCTTATGTACTAACTCGCCACTCGCCTTTGGCCTACTCGGGCCCTCACTAGGCTATACACACTAACGGCAGCTTGCCGCACGTCACCGATCTTATGGCGCCGGCACACCTTAAGCTCTATCTGGGCTCCCTGAATCTAGCTAGCAGGAGCCTCGTGCTCCACTGCTGAACTATTAACTGAGTTCTCTAGACTAGACTGAGCTCCACTGCAGACTGACCTCTCTTAGGCTTCTCTACTGCAGGAACTCTTCAGAGGAACTGAACTGCCTAGCTCCACCTTCCCTATTTATATCCCTAACGGGCTCCCTCTGCTGGTCTGAGGTGGAAGGTGGAGATGTGTGAATGTTTATGGGGGCCTCTTGTGGAGGATTCCATCAATACACTCTTCTAGGATCTGTGATACCAAGCGCAGCGGGGCGTCACAGATGCTATTGACGACGAGGTTAGGTTGCGCCTTCCTGGACAGAGACGGAGTACTGGAAGCACGTCAACAACTGCATCCTTAACCACAACTCTGCCTCTGACCACAAGTCGTAGTGGCTCTTCAGGTCGCATGGGCTCTAAGCCTTGCATAGCCTGGGCATTTATTCAGATCGATAAGGATGACCCAACTCGTGTTATCTGTAATATTTGTCACCAAAAGCTAAGTAGAGGCCAAAAAATCCATAGTTTGAGTACTTCATGCATGTACCGTCACATGGATATGAAGCATAAGTTGCAGTGGGAAGCTCACTGTGCTACAATGCGGCCTAGCAGGCTGGGCCAACCACTGTCTGCCCCATCTTGTGCATCCGCGGCCTCTTCATCCTCTGTGACTGGGGGGACTTCAGTCACACATGTTTTTGGACGCAGACCTGCCACCTCTTTACCTGCAACAGCCTGTGTGATTGGCAGGTCGTCAGTTCATTGGGAAGTGGAAACAGCTGCTGGTGTTGAGTGCTCTCTGACATCGAGAGCACCACCTTTGGATCAAGGCAACCTAACATGTCCGCCTGCCTCTTCCTCACAGACAGGCAGTTTGCCGGGGACACCCTACTCAACCCCGTCAAAGCACAACAGCCAGCCCTCGGTCCCTCAGATGTGGAAAAGTAAAAGACCATTTCCTCCTAGCCATGAGAAAGCTAAGAGGTTGAATTTCACCATCTGCAAGCTGTTGGCTACAGAAATGCTGCCTTTCCGCCTGGAGGACACAGTGGATTTTCGAGACCTTATGTCCGTCGCAGTGCCCCAGTACGAGATGCCCAGTCGGCACTACTTCTCAAAGAAAGGTGTGCCTGCGCTCCACCAG
This sequence comes from Phyllobates terribilis, assembly GCF_046119375.1. Classification (NCBI taxonomy): domain Eukaryota; kingdom Metazoa; phylum Chordata; class Amphibia; order Anura; family Dendrobatidae; genus Phyllobates; species Phyllobates terribilis. The sequence goes on along the minus strand of NW_027362762.1, from coordinate 827,833,019 downwards.
CATGTCGCACACAACATCAACGCTTCTTTGAGAAACTCTGTGTGTGACAGGGTGCATTTCACCACAGACACTTGGACGAGTAGGCATGGGCAGGGGCGTTACATGTCGCTAACTGGGCACTGGGTAACTATGGTGACAGCAGGACAAGGGGCTGCTGTCCAAGTCTTACCGTTCCCACGAGTTTTGCGTCAATCCTCTTTATCTCGAAGTTCCTCTACTGCTTCTGTCTCCTCAACCTCCTCTCGGTCCTCCACCTGCACCCAAAGCCTGTCTGGTAATGCCACCTGCTTTCTAACTGCGCAGAAGGAATCCTGCACACCTCCTTACTATGCTGGCAGCAGGGCTCAACGGCATCAGTGTTTACTTTGAAATGTCTGGGAAATGTGAGTCACACAGCTGAGGACTTGTGGTCAGCTCTGGAGACCCAGTTTCATGAATGGTTGTCTCCACTGGACCTGCAACCAGGGAAGGCCGTGTGCGACAATGCTGCAAACCTGGGTGCGGCCCTTCACCGGGGCAATGTCACACACGTGCCTTGTATGGCTCACGTGTTGAACCTGGTTGTCCATAAATTTTTAGCCCACTATCCCGGACTAGATGGCCTTCTGCAGAGGGCACGGTCGCTGTGTGCTCACTTCCGCCGTTCGCATCCCGCAGCTCAACGACTTACATCTCTACAGAAGTCGTTGGGCCTGCCAGTTCACCGGCTGAAATGCGATGTGCCGACACGGTGGAATTCAACTCTGCACATGTTGCAGCGACTGTGGCAGCACCGACAAGCCCTGGTGCAATACGTTCTGACATATAGCCTGGGCCAACGAGATCCACAGGTGGGGCAAATCACGCTGCAGGAGTGGTCTCAGATCAGGGACCTATGAAGTTGACGCGCCCCCTGGGCCGCGGGGTACCCTGAGCCGGGCCGGTAGACGCTGGGGGTTGTAGTCACTGTGGCGGTGACCCGGTCCGTGACCCAGGGCGGTCAATCCAACAGTAATTTGTATATATGGATTTTATAATGTCCGACTATGCCACCTGTGGAGTGCGGCCAAAGGGGCCGCCGCTGCGGAACAGTCCTCTGAAGCTGGTGGTTTTGCAGCAATGGTATTATTACTCACCACAGGAAGAGTGTAGCTTCAGGGCAGTGTTTGTGGATGATGGTGGCTGTAGTGCAGGGAGTCAGTAATGAACACAGAGTCCGTGTGATGCAGTCCCAAGATCTTTACTCACAGTTGTTGCAGTCCAGATTACAGGTACCAGAGCAATCTCACCCGTCATGCTGTGCATACTCAGTGAGGGGCTCAGTCCACCCCCAGATAGCTCCGGAGTACTTAGCAGGACCCCCTTCTGTGTGTCCTTTCTCTGGCCGTCTCCCTGCACCTCACACCCAGTGACATTTCTATCCGGTATCCTCGGGCCTTGGCGGGCGACTTGTGTTCCGTCCCCTGGGTCCTATGTGGCTACCTTCTTAGTGAGACTGGTGTGGACTTTTGCCTGCAGTACATGAAATGCTGCAGCCTCCGGTTTCTAGTTGAGCCTTGCTGTTTCTCCTCTAGTTGAGGGACCGGTTCCCCTTATCTGGCCTGACCCCTCTACCTCCTGGTAGCAGCGGGAGTACGGGTGGCTTTCTGCACGGCCCGTAGCCTTAGGGTCCCTTTGGTTCCTGGAGCCTTCCTGCTCCCACTCCTCTCTTCTCTCCTTCAGTCCTGGGCCTCCCAGGCTAGGCCCGCCTCCGGAGCAGAGCTCATGCCGAGCCTCTGCTCCTGTCACTTTTCCTCCTCTGACTGGCTTGCTCCTTCTAAGATGGCTTCCTATTTATACTCTCCCTGTCATGTGCTCCCCTAAGCTGCTCCCCTAAGCACCCACTACATAGGACCCTCCCACCAGCTAGGGACCTGGGACTGTGCTCTCACTTAGGAGCAATCTCGCCCTACCCCCACTGCGGGTATGTGTTGGATGCAGGTGTTAGGGTCCCGAGCCATACGCCTTCCTTACCTGAGGGTGAGATACCACACCTCTGGGTGAGATGCAGTAACTCTGTGGCGACTGAACCCTCAGGGGCGCCACACACCCTTCTGCACAGTTTTGAAATGGCGACGAAGATGTTTAGTGCTGACGACGATGCCATTATCAGCATGACTATTCTGGTGATTTACATGCTGGAGCACACATTAAACAGAATTCAGAGTCAGGTGGTGGGACAAGAGGAGGTGGAGGAAATAGAGGAGGATTCGTATGCGGAAGGGATAACATCTCCAAGGTCCAGACTGTTGGCAGCACCAAGGCGGCAGGCATGGGAGGGTGGGGGAGAGGGATTAACCAGGGCGCATGGTAGCAGCCAAACTGTTGAGGAAGGTGCAGGAGCCAAGGAAGAAGTGGAGGATGAACTGGCGATGGGCATGGAAGACTCATCAGATGTGGGAGACCTTGATCACATTTCTGTTGTGCGAGGTTGGGGGTAGAGGGCAGAGGAAGGAAGCATGATTCTTACCTCGCTACCAACACAACAAGGACTTGGTCCTCCTGGATGCGCAAGACACATGAGTGCCTTCTTGCTGCACTACCTGCAACATGACCCTCAGATTGCAGAATTCAAAGTACCGTAATCCCGACTACTGGGTTGCCACATTCTTAGATCCCCGGTACAAAAGTAAATTTGCCGAAATAATTCCTGCCATAAAAAGGGATTGACGCATGCAGGAGTATCTGCAGACGCTGTTGCAGAATCTTACATGTGCTTTTCCACAAAACACCAGTGGTGCACGAAGTGAATCTCACAGTTCTAACTTGCCAACCGTGGGACTGTCGAGTCTTCATCACTCAAACCGTAGCAGTAACACAGTATCTGCTGGTAACAGCAATTATGTGGAATCGTTTCACCACTTTTTTAGACCATCCTTTGCAAGGCCACAGGAGACAAGAAGTCTAACACATAGTCAATGCCTAGAGAGGATGGTGCAGGAGTATCTCCAAGTGAACAACGAAGCCATGACTGTGTCACTGGACCCTTGCTCATTTTGGTATTCCAATCTGGAAAAATGGCCGGAGCTCGCCACTCACGCCTTGGAGATCTTGTCATGCCCTGCAGCCTGTGTTCTCTCTGAACGTGTGTTCAGCGCTGCTGATGGTGTGCTGACAGATAAGCGCATGCGGCTGTCCACTGAGAATGTAGACAGACTCACGTTCATAAAGATGAACAAATCATGGATTCGCAAGGACTTTTCTACCCCTGTGTTATCCTTGGGAGAATAAAAGCTTGAGGATTTGGTAATATCACCTCACCAACCGTTTTAAGCAACTGTGGGGCAATTGATACCACTTAACCCTAGAACGCATGACCATAAAAATCTACACTTTCATATACCTGGGGCCTTTTAGGCCCGTGTGCAAATAACATGGAATAACTCAAACTCAAATGACAAACAACTACGGTATATACATGAAGAATACCTAGAGTTTCAAAATTCTAACTAAAGTAATCTTGCAGAAAATAGAAAACAATTAACAGGGCGGGACTGCGAGGCCCCAGGTATGCGTTCTAGGGTTAAGTGGTGTCTGTGCCACAATTTTGGGAAAAAATGGAGACTCTTTTTGGAGTCCCCTTGCTGTGTCTTACGTGACGTTGGCATCGTCAATTCCAGGTGGGTTGGGTCGCTCCCCCTCCCCTTTTAACTGTAAGAAACTACATACACTATGGCTTGGGGTAGCACAGATGGTTGAGTCTGAAGAGCTGTTTACTCAGGGGTCTGCTCCAAATCTTCAGTGTCTGCTAGTCAGCGTAGAATTTTTAACTGCATCTAGCCTAGGCAATACTTTGGGCGTAGTAGCCCAGCTGCGAAGCAAGCTGCACCGCCTGTGTATCTAATAAGAATTTTTAAATGCATCTAGCCTAGGCAGACTGTGGGGACCCCCAACCAAACCCAGACGCTCAGCCCCCCTACCGCCCCCCTTTCCTTGACAATACAATAATGTAACTCTTACAACTGGATGGGTGAGGATCGGTCACAGCTTTATTAACTCTTTATACTCATTCCATTAGAAAGGCATTTTATTTCTAAAATAATTCAGCTTGTTGCAGCATGCCCTGGGTCTCCACTCCTGCAACTTGGCCAACAAGTGTAACTCTCCAACATGTCCTTTCTATTTCCAGGCCACGGAGGATCCTGCGTACTCGTATGCAGGACTCTGACCCCCACCCATCACTCTTAACGCTTGTTCCACTCCATCCTGGAGTCCTGACAGGAATATGTCCAGTCCAATATCCATTAAGTGAACACCGTCGGGCCGTATGAGGCCTGCTTTATCTCCTTCCAGTTCTCGGTGTCTTACCACTACACCGCCTCTGTCTCTTCTAAATTTTGCCATCCGAATATTTATTACCCGCCTTGTCCGTTCGATGGCCGTGATGTCTCGCGCACTTTGCCATACCGCTATCGGCACAATCTCTGACCATACTATAGCTAGTTTTGTGAAAAATCCTCTGAAGCGCTCAGTGTCTAGTTTCATTATTGCCATTAGTTATGCGCTCTTGTGATGACCTAGGTTGTTTCCCCCGGCCTGTATAACTAAGATGACCGGACATCTTGTCTCTCTCCCTACCTTGATTACCTCCATTAGTACCTGTGGCCATAGCAGGCCTCTAATACCTCTCCAGTTGAAATATGTGTTATGAAACTCTAATTTCCTCCCGCCTGGGCGGACTTTCGCCCTTTTTTCTGCCCAATATATATACGAGTGGCCTATCACCCACACTGTTGGCTTAGCATCACCTGTAAAAGAAACAAACCACGTTAGGATAACAAGTCCGGTCTTATGTATCTTGCCAAACATGTGGATCGCCATCTCCCTATCCTCTGAACTTCCGTTTCTGACAGTCCTGCTCTTGCTGCTTCCGTGGCCGCGCCTATGCGGAATGAGTGTGTCCCGTAATCTTTGGGGTGGTTCCCTGCCGATGTTATGCATTTATTAAATATAGCTTGGAACTGGTATCCTGATAATGGCGTTCCATCAATGTGTGATAGGAAGAAATTACTTTGTGATCTGATGGTTAGATATGATTTTACTATTGTTACCCGATTCAGTGTACCGTTTGTGGGTTGTAGAAGTACCCAAGTGCCCCTGCCCCTGCTGGAACCGTTTTCGATTTGTGTATGCGTAGACGTATTGCATTATTGGCTATGACTACGTCCTGGTGTAATAAGCCTCCACTGGTGGTAATTTTGGATTGAGGGACTAATTCGCTTATGCGTAGCGCCCCGAAGAAGGCGATCACAAATGCAGTAGACAGTAGTGTTGCTTCAATTTGTGAGTGTCATGTTAATGGTGTTAGGGATATGATGTGAGAAATCAGTTTTAGTGACACGGGACGGGACGTCTACACTCCTGACTTGGCTGACCCCTTTTCCACCCTTTTATGGATTGTCTGATGATGAATCTTTGTCACATCTCCCCAATTCAGTAGTTGGAAGTGAAATGCTACTCCGGTCAGACACTGCTGCGCTGACGCCCCTGATATGCCCCTCATCATTAGCTGGTGGAGAAATTCTATGGTGACTTGTGATCTGGCTTGTTCACATTGGTCAACCCGTCTGCCTGCTACTAGTCGTGTCCACTCTTCCCATGCCTTACCGTATGCTTGCCACGTCGACGGGGCAACTGACGCTCTGATTAATGGCATCAACTATTCGCCACTAGATCCCATAGGGAAGGTGGGCAACTGTTGCCCGATGGGTGGGCGTTGTGGAAGAGCTCTGTGAAAATCTGCCAATTGAATTGTTATAAAGCGTTAGCAGCAGCTTTAGACCCCTCAGCATAGTGGCTAGCGCGGACCCATACATTGTGTTTTAGGCACAGGAATGCTAGCCTGGGTAGTAGGCCTAGCACTGGGAGAGACGATGATGCCATCTTATTAATGCAGTGCGCTAGGCTGGTGTTTTTTGTTATGAAGCGTATATTTTTGTAAGCCAGGAGCGTGCCCCATATTTATATTGCTACCACTATTGGGAAGAAAAATTATTTTCAGGGCTAGATGCAGCTAAAAATTATTATTAATTTAAAAGCTGGTGGTGCTTGGTATAGATGGCCTAATACAATGAGTCCCACACACTGCTAGAAGGCCAAATATTTTTTCAGAGCTAGATGCAGAAAAAAATTATATTCAATTTGCAAACTGATGAAGGTCAGTATAGATGGACTAATAGAATGATGCTATGCCCAAAAGGTTTTACTTCACTAGGTGCAGTAAAAAAATTGGTATTCTATACACAGGTGGTGTAGCTTGCAACACAGATAGGCTACTCCACTGACTAACACACTCTGCAATAGGCCAAAAAGGATTAGCTTTGCTAGATTTAGCCAAATGCTGTGAAAAAAACTTGCACAGCACTGGCACAGACCTGCCTGGCAAAAACTGATAGGAACTGATCTAGCTTAGTCCTGAAAAGGACTGCAATTACAATTAGTCTTTACTCCCAACCTATTTATTTAAGAGCACAGACCTGCCTGATAAAAGTCGTAGGAAATGCTGTAACCTAGTCCTTAAAAGGACTGCAATCACAACTATTCCCTACTCCCAAGCTATCTGTAGATTTGTGCGAAAATTGGCTTTAAATTAACAAGGTATAGCGCACACAGCAACAACGGTGCCGTCTAACACGCAGCTGCAGCAGTGAGAAAATGGTGGCGACGGGGAAAATGGCTGGATCTTATAGGGCAAGGACATGTGACATACACTGCCAATGACACATGCCCTTGCTTGTGTGAAAAAAAGCACTTCGCTCTGTGTGTGCGCTGCTGATAGGCTGACAGATTGCACCTCCCCACTGTAAATGCGGGAAAGAGAAAAAAAAAATGGAGATCTTCATTATTCCTGCAGAGATCCATCCCCTGCCCCTCCCCCCACCCTGCTGTACACTCAAACTGCGTATTAACATTAATTTTCATCATTACTGAGAAAAAATCCCGTTATGATTTTGGTGCACGAACAGTTATCGAACATAACCTCGAACGGCCGAATTTTTTTCAAATCGTTCGTGTTCGCCGAACGTCTCGAACACCGCCCAAAACAGCTCGAATTTGAGATTGGCGAACAGTTCAAGTCGAACACCGTTTATCTCTAGTCACGAGACAAAACCGTTTATCATCCCTTCATGCAACAACCCCTTTTAAGAGTGACCCCAGGGTACGGGCCCGGGAGCCGACCGCCATGACATCCCAAGAAAGTAAAGGCCCGGGTACAGAGTCCCCCATATGCCCCTGGGCTATTCACAGCCATTAAAGGGGTTGTCCACTATTTTCACATTGATGCCTGATCTATAGGATAGCGCATCAATCTATAGGATAGGGCATCAATGTATGATCAGCCGGGGTCCCGCACGTGGCACCCTCGCCGATCATCTGTTATTGGTGCCGGCGGCTGCCGGCCATAAGTCCTTACCTGCGGTGCTTGGCTGTCAAGTTGTAGTGGCCAGCGCTTGTTACTGCACATCCGCCTTCCATTCAATTGCATCATAATGCACTTTATTCCAATGTCATCATTATGAATTGTCATTCACTGCATGTATATCTTACTATATATGATGGGATATGCTCTTACTTGTGTAATTATTGTTAAACACTTTTTGTAATTGATGTTCTCCATAAGGTATGCACATGCACTTCTTTACTGCTTGAAAAAGGTTCTCACTTAGAACCGAAACGTCACCATTATGGGCTAATAAATAGCATTTTTTTCACTTTTTCATCTGGTGTGCTGCCTCCATTTTTCTTGTTCTATTTAAGGCTTGATCTTTACCTGGGAAGCTTGGCACCCTGACGTTTTGTTAGTGTTGATATATATGTCTATACATACACATACATACACACATACATACACACACACACATACACACACCCACACACATACATACATACACACACACACCCACACCCACATACATACACATACATACATACATACATACACACACACACATATACACACACACGCATACACACACGTATACACACACACACATACACACACACATACATACATTCACACACACACACACACCCACATACATACACATACATACATACATACATACATACATACACACACACATATACAGTGCTCAGCATAATATACATACATACACACACATATACAGTGCTCGGAGTAATATACATACATACACACACACATATACAGTGCTCGACGTAATATACATACATACACACACATATACAGTGCTCGGCGTAATATACATACATACACACACATATACATTGCTCGGCGTAATATACATGCGTACACACATATACAGTGCTCGGCGTAATATACATACATACACACATGTAAATGAGTACACAAGCTTTGAAAAATAATATTTTAATCAATGTCTCACTTAATACAAGAACAGTCTCCAATTTTTACAAGGCTGATTTTCATAAAACATTTTATTAACCCATAGCATGAAAGTAAGGTTAATAATATAACCTTCATTACAAAATCTTCAGTTTTATTCAAATTAGTTGATGCAAAAATGAATGCACCCACATCAAAATGCTACATCCAGCATTTTGTATGACCTCTGTGAATTTTTAAGAACAACACCAAGTCTTCTAGGCATGAAATGAACAAGTCAGCGACATAGTGTAACATCTAACTTTTATACCATTCTTCAAAATATTCCTCTTTTATGGCCTGGACACTGGATGGAGAGTGATGCTCAACTTGTCTCTTCTGAATTCCCCATAGGTGTTTGATTGTGTTCAGATCAGGAGACACTTGGCCACTGAATCACGTTCACCCTGTTCTTTTTCATAAATGCAACAGATGTGTGTTTTGGATTGTCATGTTGGAAAAGAGTGCGTCTACCAAAGGCACGGAGTAAGGGTAGCATCTTCTCTTTCAATATAGATAGTACATCTACTGTATAGTGTATAGTGGCAGTACATCTATGAATTTTTAATAACCTGCATGAACTGTGATTCCCCTACACCAGCAGAATCCATGTAAGCCCACATAAGGACCCTGCCACCACCATGTTTCACTTTCGTCTCCAGGCATTTTTCTAAATACTTTTTTCTAAATGCATGGTGCCTACAGTGAAACATAGTGGTAGCAGTGTCCTTATGTGGGGTTATATGAATGCTGCTGGTGTCGGTGAGCTGCAATTCATTGAGGGTATCCTAAATTTACAGATGTACTGCTCTATATTGATAGAGAATATGCTACCAACACCCGTGTCCTTGGTAGATGAGTAATTTAGCAACATGATAATGATCAAAAACACACATTTAAGGTTATTGTTGCACTTCTGAAGAAGAACAGGGTGAACGTGATTCAGAGGCCAAGTATGTCTCCTGATCTGAACACAACCGAAGACCTATGGGGAATTCTGAAGAGACAAGTTGAGCATTACAGGCTATAAAAAGAGGTCATTGTTGAAGAATGAAAAAAGATAGATGGTGGAATACGTCGCCATCTTCTTCATTCCATGCCTTGAAGGCTTGTTGAGATTCTTAAAAATCATGGTCATACAAATATTAGATGTAGCAGTTTTTTGTGTGGGGTGTATTCATTTTTGCATCAACTAATTTAAGTAGAACTGAAGATTTTGTAATGAAAGTTGTATTATTAACCTTACTTTTTTGCTATCAAAGTCAGTCTTGTAAAAATGTTGGAAATTAGTCTTGTATTCAGTGAGACATTGATTAAAATCAAAATTTTCAAAGGGGGTATACTCATGTATGCCAAATCCTATGTGTATATGTTTCTTACATATACTTCTACTTATCATTTTTGTACCTCTACTTATCTTTTTTTTACTTATCCTTACTTACCTGTACTTAATCTTTCATACCTATACATATTCTTTTTTACCTACACTTATTTTTACTTGCCTATATTTACTTATTGAATGCTAAACATACTTATCCTTATCTATAAGTATTTTTTTTATTTCTGAATTTTAAATATACATATCCTTATTTATCTGTACTTATCCTTTCCCACCTATATACACTGCTCAATAAAATGAAAGGAACACTTAAACAACAGAATATAACTCCAAGTAAATCAAGCTTCTGTGAAATCAAACTGTCCATTTAGGAAGAAACACTGATTGACAATCAATTTCACATGCTGTTGTGCAAATGGAATAGACAATAGATGGAAATTATTGACAATTATCAAGACACCCTCAATAAAGGAGTGGTTCTGCAGGTGGAGACCACAGACCACATCTCAGTACCAATGCTTTCTGGCTGATGTTTTGGTCATTTTGACTGTTGGTTGTGCTTTCACGCTCGTTGTAGCATGAGACTGACTCTACAACCCACAGAAGTTGCTCAGGTAGTACAGCTCATCCAGGATGACGCATCAATGCGAGCTGTAGCAAAAAGGTTTGCTGTGTCTGTCAGCGTAGTGTCCAGAGGCTGGAAAAGCTACCAGGAGACAGGCCAGTACACCAGGAGACGTGGAGGGGGCCGTAGGAGGGCAATAACCCAGCAGCAGGACCGCTACCTCCGCCTTTGTGCAAGGAGGAACAGGAGGAGCACTGCCAGGGCCCTGCAAAAAGACCTCCAGCAGGCCATAAATGTGCATGTGTCTGCACAAATGGTTAGAAACCGAATCCATGAGGGTGGTATGAGGGCCCGACATCCACAGATGGGGGTTTGTGCTCACAGCCCAACACCGTGCAGGATGCTTGGCATTTGCCACAGAACACCAGGATTGTCAAAGTCGCCACTCGCGCCCTGTGCTCTTCACTGATGAAAGCACGTTCACACTGAGCACATGTGACAGACGTGACAGAGTCTGGAGACGCCGTGGAGAGCGATCTGCTGCCTGCAACATCCTTCAGCATGACCGGTTTGGCAGTGGGTTAGTAATGGTGTGGGTGGCAAATGCAAAGTGTCCTGCACGCTGTTGGGCTGTGAGCACAGCCCCCATCTGTGGACGTCGGGCCCTCAAATCACCCTCATGGAGTCGTTTCTAACCATTTGTGCAGTCACATGCACATTTGTGGCCTGCTGGAGGTCATTTTGCAGGGCTCTGGCAGTGCTCCTCCTGTTCCTATTTTCAAAAAGGCGGAGGTTGCAGTCCTGCTGCTGGGTTGTTGCCCTCCTACGGCCTCCTCCACGTCTCCTGGTGTACTGGCCTGTCTCATGGTAGCAGCTTCAGCCTCTGGACACTACGCTGACAGACACACCAAACCTACTTGCCACAGCTCACATTGATGTGCCATCCTGGATGAGCTGCACTACCTGAGCAACTTCTGTGGGTTGTAGAGTCCGTCTCATGCTACCACAAGTGTGAAAGCACAGCCAACCTTCAAAAGTGACCAAAATATCAGCCAGAAAGCATTGGTACTGAGATGTGGTCTGTGGTCCCGACCAGCAGAACCACTCCTTTATTGAGGGTGTCTTGATAATTGCCAATAATTTCCATCTATTGTCTATTCCATTTGCAGAACAGCATGTGAAATTGATTGTCAATTAGTGTTGCTTCCTAAGTGGACAGTTTCACAGAAGTTTGATTTACTTGGAGTTATATTCTGCTGTTTAAGTGTTCCCTTTATGTTTTTGAGCAGTGTACTTACCTATACTCCTTTTTTCCTATACTTATCCTCTCGTACCTACAGTTATCCTTACCTAGCTATACTTATCCTTAACTATACTTTTTCTTTTTTGTTTTTATTGAATTGAAATATATTTATCCTTTATTACGTATTCTTATCTTTTTTTACCTATACTTATTGCTTTTTTTTTTTTAATATACTTATTTTTTCTTACCTATATTTATCTATGCTTATGCTTTTTTATCAATACTTATCCTTTCCTACCTATACTTATCTTTTTTTTTTTTTTTTTTGCATATACTTATTGTTTTTTACCTATCCTTATCCTTATCCTTTCTTATTTATACTTATCTGAATAGATTATTTATGAATGAGGCAATCCTGGCCCTTCCTCTTCTCATCATCCTTCTTGCATTAATGCGGGGCCAGGCACAGCAAGTTGTTTCCTCCTCTGTACTTTGGCTTCCTTTTTCTTGGACAGGTTCTTCTTCCTCTGTAGAAGTGATGTCTTCTTCTGGAATATTCTCAGTCTCTGGTTCCTATAAACACAATGCAGTAAAGCTAAATATCATGGCCCTGATTCATCATATGCATTTTTAAATTCCTTTCCTTTTTTTTTGTCTTATGGTATTAGATGCGTTTTTGAGTGTCAAATTTATCAAATTGGTGCACCAGATTTATGAATTTGGCATTAAGTAAAAAATGGTCTTTCTCTGTCTTGAATTATTTTTTGTAAATTTTGGCACCAAAAGTTGCAAAAATTGCCCCTAATACTGGCTTACTGAAAAATGCAGCCGGGTTGGACTGGAGTAAATTTGTGGCAAATTTTTAAATTTTGAAAAGGTTTCAATTGATAAATCAGGATAAAATATCTGGAATTACTAGACTCCACCCACAAAGCAGAAAACAAAATAAAAAAACAGGCAAGCACATATAGTATAGACTTAAAAAAGGCGCAAATAAAATAATGAAATAGGTGTAAACAAAAAAGGCGCTAAACACACAAAACTAGACAAAAAATCTGGCGCAAAGGCAATGATGAATCAGGGCCTGTGACCCGGAGTCGTTCCCACTGTGTAATAATCAGAGAATATAAAAAGTGCATTGGCTGAGAGATGGGGGTGATACTGATATATAATCAGCTGTGTATCTGAATAAATGCTGTGCATAGTGACGGGGATCTGTATATAACTACTATAACCAAAGAGATTGACAATTCCATTTTTTTTCTCTACATGATGCTAATGTAAATTATGTTCGTTCAGTATGAAGATAAATCCTGGATCATCACCACCATCACTTACCTCATCCTCTGGGATCCTAATGCCATCATCCAGCTTCATGTAGATGGGCTGCAATACAACAAGTAAGAATTAGTTAGTATTTATTTTTTTACTATTATAAAGGAGTTGTGTAGCCCTGGTGGAATTTTCATAAAGAATTGTACCCTAACACACTGTCAGGATTCGGCTTCGCCTGTCGGTGTCAGCAGTTGTCGTATGACCAAAAGTATGTAATTTGCATACAAGTGATCATGTCAGTAGAACATTACATACTGCTTGCATTCTGTCGTAAATTACACCAGGGCTGAACAACCCCTTTGATTTCAGTCATTTTATACATTCCTCATATTATTGCATACTAGGATTTGTAGCTTAGAGATGCCTGCAGGGCCATAGGTAAGGGCGCACTTATATAAACCATGGTGGCAATGAGTCTCTTACCCCGTCATCGTCGTCATAACCATCCACATCCTGATCCTTATAGAAAAAAAGAGGAAAATTACAAATTGTATTGGGAAAATGTTTGGGTGCTCTCAGATCGGCACTATGATATTATTGGTGTTTTTCTGTGTATTCGTGTTTTTTCTATATTCTAGTTTTGATGCAGTTGTTTTATGCTTCATATAACAAAAATTGAAGACACACAAATATATATGATTTTGTGCCCTTATAATCAGTTGCTTAATACGCTGCTAGTCATGCAATTTTGCTTTTTTCGGAATATTACTTTGTGTACATGTCTCACGGAGCGGAGTGACCTCGGTGAACTATAATAATTTAACTCTCATTAACTGTCCAAATATACAATATTTCCGCTGACTGACTTGAACACAGCAGATCTGACTCTACTCGCCGCCATCACACTTACTCTACTGTGATTTTGTGTGTTTTTTCTCCTTGTGTGTGATTGGTAGCAGTTAGTATATATTACACTATGACTTCAATTACTGTGAACTTTGACTAAGGACAATTTGTTTGTGTGAAACGCGCTAGTGAAAGTTTCTATGGTGCAGTTGGAATACACTTTAATAATATGATCTGCTCATATCGCTTACGTAGTATTCTGTCATTTGTAGCACAGAGTCTCTCATCTGTTGCAATGAGAGAAAAAAACATTATTAGTATCTTATCTGTGTTCTAGTAACAGATCTAAAAAACTCGACTCATGTGGCTTCTATTACAAGCATTTTTATCAATAGCCAAATCAGTTCATCCTTTATACAGCTCTGGCAAAAATTAAGAGACCACCGCCAAATTTCCATTTTCTCTGATTTTTCTCTTTATAGGTATATTTTTGAGTAAAATGTACATTGTTGTTTTATTCTATAAACTACTGACAACATGTCTCCGAAATTCAAAGCTAAAAATTTTGTATTAATTTGCAGCAAATGAGAAATCGTCAAAATAATAAAAAAGAAACAATGCTTCAGACCTCAAATAATGCAAAGAAAACAAGTTCTTATTCATTTAGAAACCACAATACTCATGTTTTAACTCAGGAAGAATTCAGAAATCAATATTTGGTGGAATAACCATGATTTTTAAAAACAGCCTTCATGCGTCTTGGCATGCTTTCCACCAGTCTTTCACACTGCTTTTGGGTGACCTTATGCCACTCCTGGCACAAAAATTTAAGCAGTTCTTCTTTGATGGCTTATGACTATCCATCTTCCTCTTGATTACATTCCAGAGGTTTTCAATGGGGTTCAGGTCTGGAGATTGGGCTGGCCATGACAGGGTCTTGATGTGGTGCTCCTTCATCCACACATTGATTGACCTAGCTGTGTGACATGGGGCATTGTGCTGCTGGAAAAACCAGTCCTCCTAGTTGGGGAACATAGTCTGAGCAGAAGGAAGCAAGTGTTTTTCAAGGATAACCTTGTATGCGGCTTGATTCATATGTCCTTCGCAAAGATTAACCTGCCCAATTCCAGCCTTGCTGAAGCATCCCCAGATCATCACCGATCCTCCACCAAATTTCACAGTGGGTGCAAGACACTGTGGCTTGTATGCCTCTCCAGTTCTCCTTCTAACCATTAGATGACCAGGTGTTGGGCAAAGCTGAAAATTAGACTCATCAGAGAAGATTACTTTACTCCAGTCCTCTATGATCCAATCCATATGGTCTCTGGCAAACTTCAGCCTGGTTCTCCTTTGCTTCTCATTGATGAAAGGCTTTTTTCTAGCTTTACATAACTTGAGGCCTGTCTCTAGGAGCCCGTTACGAACTGTTCTTGCCGTGCACTTCACCCCAGCTGTCATTTGCCATTTCTTTTGTAGGTCACTTGACTTCATCCTGCGGTTGCTGAGTGACATTCGAATAAGATGACGGTCATCCTGGTCAGTGGAGAGTCGCTTTCACCCTCTGCCGGTCTGTAGCTTTGTTGTCCCCAATGTCTGCTGCTTGATCTTGTTGTAATGGACTGCAGTCTTCGAAATTTTAAGGATGGAGGTAACATGACGCTCACTGTATCCCTCTGCAAGTAAAGCCAGAATTGAGTCCTTCTTTTCCTCACTTAAGACTTTTCTTTTCAACTCCTTTGGCATGGTTAAAAGTTAGTTTTTCATTCAAATTACTTTTGGGCTATTCCTAGCACTTGTTTTGCCATTCAGCTTGTCCTATTGCAAGAGGATTGTGAAGACCACAGCAGTGTTTTTTATACTTTCCCTCATTACATAAGATTTGGTTCAGGTGATCACCTAATCAGAAGCACATTAAGTAGAATGAGGTGTACTTTGGTTGGAATTCAACTGACACTGGAATGGAATGGCTGTCAGACATGTAGAGATGGTGATTTTTAGAAAACTGTGCAGTGGTCTCTTAATTTTTGCCAGAGCTGTATGTATCTGCCCTCCCAATGCACAGCACACGTTATCAAATATAATCTTTGCTGAATTCCTCAACAATCTCAGTGGGTTTTGGAAAATTACTGCTCCGGCGCTGAGCCCGCGCTAAACCGGGCACATGTCAGCTGATCTATACAGCTGACATGTGCCCTCAACAGCCACGGGTGGAATCGCGATCCATCTGCGGCTGTTAACTAGTTACAGCAAATGGCGCTGTCAATCTCTGACAGTGGCATTTAACATCGCCACGCCAGAAGCGAGTCACTTACCCCACCCATCTGTGACTACGTCACATGATCACAGGTCACAAATGGGTTGGCAGCAGACCCCTGTGGTTGTCATGTCCAGATTGCTATGAGCGCCGCCGCCCAGTGGTCGGCTCTCATAGCAAGTAAGCAAATCTGCTACATACAGGTGATCTGCTCATCGCCTGTATGTAGCAGAGCCGATCTATTATCTAATGGAGACTATTGAAGAAAGCAAAAAGTAATAAAAAAAGTTTTTAAAAATATATTAAAAAATATATATAAAAGTTTAAAGGGAATCTGGCACCCCTCTGGGACCTATCAGACCTCCAATATGGGCATACAGGTGATAGAAATGTGAATCTATACTTACCTGTATGTTCCATATTAGCGGTTTGCTTACCTTGAAATACATTTTTATTAACTTAGTTTGGACAAGCTTCGCATCCAGGGGACGCTAAGAAATCCCTGCCTACCTACTTTATTTCCATATTCCCCCCCTCCCCTGCACATCACAGGGCCCTGTGATTGTAGTTCCCGGCCGGATCCCGCGCCTGTGCAATTTACCTTGTACGAAAGGCGCAGTAATCCCTGCAGTCTGTGTGTCCTTGTGGAGCAGGAAACTTGTGCGCAGGCGCTGGTGAGTCACCCTGCCTTCACGGCGCCTGCGCACAAGTTTCCTGCTCCACAAGGACACACAGACTGGAGAGATTACTGCGCCTTCCGTACAAGGTAAATTACACAGGCGCGGAATCCGGCCAGGAACTGCACGTCACAGGGCCCTGTGACGTGCAGTGGGGGGGGATATGAAAATTAAGTTAACAGGCGGGGATTTCTTTGTTTCCCCCGGACGCGAAGCTTATCAAAACTAAAATGTATTTCAAGCAAACCTCTACTATGGGCCATACAGGTAAGTATAGATTCACATTTCTATCACCTATATGCCCATATTAGAGGTCTGATAGGTCCCAGGGGGGTGACAGATTCCCTTTAAATCACCCCCCTTTCGCCCCATTCAAAATAAAACAATAAAAAAAAACACACATACACATATTTGGTATTGCCGCATTCAGAATCGCCCAATCTACCAATATAAAAAGAGAATTAATCCAATCGGCAAACTGCGTAATGAGAAAAAAATTTAAACGCCAGAATTACGTTTTTTTGGTCACCCAACATTGCAATAAAATGCAATAACGGGAGACAAAACCATTGGATCTAGGCCCAAACTGGTATCAATAAAAATGTCAGCTCCGCGTGGAAAAAAATAAGCCCTCATCCGGCCCCAGATCATGAAAAATGCAGATGCTACGGGTCTCGGAAAATGGTGCCTTTTTTTTTTTTTTTTTCACCAATTAAATAAAAAAGAACCTGTACATGTTAGATGTCTAGGAACTCGCAATGACTTGGAGAATAATAACGGCAGGTCAGTTTTAGCATTCGGTGAACGTGGTTAAAAAAAAACCCCAAAAACTGTGGAATTGCACTTTTTTTGCAAATTCACCGCACTTGGATTTTTTTTCCCATTTTTCAGTACACGATATGGTAAAACCAATGATGTTGTTCAAAAGTACAACTCGTCCCACAAAAAATAGGCCTTCACACGGCCATATTGACTGAAAAATAAAAAAGTTATGGCTCTGGGAACAAGGGGAGCAAAAAACAAAAATGCAAATATCGGAAAATGCTCAGTCATGAAGGGGTTAATGGACCGAATCTGCATGCAAAAACGCATCTTATCATGCATTAGTTTCTTCTGTAGGTCAGATGAGACTTGCCTATTTAAGTCTATGAGAGCGCAAAAAAACTGGATCCAATACGGATCTATATACATACTATATGTATGTACTATATATCTTACACTACTATATAGTGTAAGATTTTTATGGATACAAACAATTCTTTAACATAGGAAATTGTATTTGGTCATATAAATGCCATATGGATGAAAATAGAGATGAAAATCATCTGTTTTTCTGAATGAAATCAAATATATACAGTACACAGCCAATCTAATAGATGAAGGAGCCTGGCACTGACACTGTCTATAAAGCTGTCCAGCAGGTCAGAAATCATCGACAGGTAGCTCTTGGCATCATCCATCTCGCTATCAGAGGATGTAGATCCGGACATCGCTGGTTCCTGGGCAGATATTAGAAATATGTTTAAACATGTAAGAATGTCATATTCCAGAGTCACCAGTATAAAGTTACAAAGTGAGACCAGAATACAGTGGGGAAAAAAAGTATATAGTCAGTCACCAATTGTGCAAGTTCTCCCACTTAAAAAGATGAGAGAGGCCTGTAATTGACATCATAGTTAGACCTGAACTATGAGAGACAAAATGAGAAAACAAATCCTGAAAATCACATTGTCTGATTTGGAAAGAAATTTTTTTCAAATTTTGGTGGAAAATAAGTATTTGGTCAATAACAAACAAGCAAGATTTCTGGCTCTCACAGACCTGTAACTTCTTCTTTAACAGGCTCCTCTGTCCTCTACTCATTACCTGTAGTACCGGCATATGTTTGAACTTGTTATCACTATAAAAGACGCCTGTCCGCAACTTCAAACAGTCACACTCCAAACTCCACTTTGGTGAAGACCAAAGAGCTGTCGAAGGACACCATAAACAAAATTGTAGCCCTGCACCAGGCTGGGAAGACTGAATCTTCAATAGGCAAGCAGCTTGGTGTGAAGAAATCAACTGAGGGAGCAATAATTAGAAAATGGAAGACTTACAAGACCACTGATAATCTCCCTCGATCTGGGGCTCCACAGAAGATCTCACCCCGTGGGGTCAAAATGATCTCAAGAACGGTGAGCAAAAATCCCAGAACCACACGAGGGGACCAAGTGAATGACCTGCAGAGAGCTGGGACCAACTTTACACAGGCTACCGTGAGCAAACACACTACGCCACCAGGGACTCAGATCCTGCAGTGCCAGATGTGTCACCCTGCTTAAGCCATTACATGTCCAGGCCCATCTGAAGTTTGCTAGAGAGCATTTGGATGATCCAGAGGAGTATTGGGAGAATGTCATATGGTCAGATGAAACCAAAGTAGAACCGTTTGGTAGAAACACAACTCGTCGTGCTTGGAGGAGAAAGAATGCTGAGTTGCATCCAAAGAACACCATACCTACTGTGAAGCATGGGGGTGGCAACATCAAGCATTGGGGCTGTTTCTCTGCCAAGGGACCAGGATGAGTGATCCGTGTACATGAAAGAATAATTGGGGCCATGTATCGTGAGATTTTGAGTGCAAACCTCCTTCCATCAGCAAGGGCATTGTAGATGAAACGTGGCTGGGTCTTTCAGCATGACAATGATCCCAAGCACACTGCCAGGGCAATGAAGGA
This sequence comes from Phyllobates terribilis, assembly GCF_046119375.1. Taxonomy (NCBI): domain Eukaryota; kingdom Metazoa; phylum Chordata; class Amphibia; order Anura; family Dendrobatidae; genus Phyllobates; species Phyllobates terribilis. Next base: position 827,813,717 of record NW_027362762.1, on the reverse strand, counting down.
GTGGCTTCGTAAGAAGCATTTCAAGGTCCTGGAGTGGCCTAGCCAGTGTCCAGTTCTAAACCCTAAAGAAAACCTTTGGAGGGAGTTGAAAGTCCGTGTTGCCCAGCTGCAGCCCCAAAACATCACTTCTCTAGAGTAGATCTGCATGGAGGAATGGGCCAACATACCAGCAACATTGTGTGCCAACTTTGTGAAGACTTACAGAAAACGTTTGACCTCTGTCATTGCCAACAAAGGATATGTAACAAAGTATTGAGATGAACTTTTGTAATTGACCATATACTTATTTTCCACCAAAATGTGAAAAAAAATTCTTTCCAAATCAGACAATGTGATTTTCAGGATTTTTTTTTCTCATTTTGTCTCATAGTTGAGGTCTACCTATGATGTCAATTACAGGCCTCTCTCATCTCTTTAAGTGGGAGAACTTGCACAATTGGTGGCTGACTAAATACTTTTTTTTCCCCTCTGTATTCAGACTAGAAATGTGCTGAGTAAATAAATATAACAGAGAATACAATATCTGAGTGCCCGACCACATAAGTACAATATACAGGATCAATGCACAAATCTGTATTTCCCTATGCCATGCAGTCAGAGGTGCAGACTTAGTTCACTTTCTGAACATGACGTATTTATTACTCATTTGATCCCAGCATTTTACACCAGTTATGATGTTTATTCAGTAACCACCAAAAAATAGACCCCTAAAATATAACCTTTAATGATTAAGTTAAAAACTCTCAAAAATATATATTATAAGGTGTGTACCCAATTATACATTTAACATCCAACATATATAAGGGACCACAAAAAATATATTATACATTGACAGGATATGATATATAGGACCCTATTACACCCCTAATCTAAAGTGCAGCACAAGTTGTAGTAATCACAAAATCCTGGATGTGTGTCAATGTAACTAAATAAACAGCAATGCACTGTCAATCATTAAGTCCCTGACCCCTATAAGTATACAGTACAGACCAAAAGTTTGGACACACCTTCTCATTTAAAGATTTTTCTGTCTTTTCTTGACTATGAAAATTGTACATTCACACTGAAGGCATCAAAACTATGAATTAACACATGTGGAATTATATACTTAACAAAAAAAGTGTGAAACAACTGAAAATATGTCTTATATTCTAGGTTCTTCAAAGTAGCCACCTTTTGCTTTGATGACTGCTTTGTACACTCTTGGCATTCTCTTGATGAGCTTCAAGAGGAAGTCACCGGAAATGAACTTCCCTCTGAACCATCTGATGTGTGCAATTTTACCATCTATGTAGATGTACAATTTCTATATATTGCTGCACAATGTTGCTTTACTGTGTCCTCTTTGGTTTTTACACCTTCCACCATTTATTCTACTTTCAATTTATGTGAGACCTCTATACTCACTTATTTTCATATAGGTTTTTTACATATACTGTATTTTGCAGACTATAAGATGCTCTTTTCCCCAAAAAAATTGGAGGAAAGTGGAGAAGGGTGCATCTTATAGTCATGATGTACCTGGCTGTGGCTGTGGAATTGGGGGGGTGGACAGCGGCGAAGAAGCGAGTCACGGGAGGCAGGAGCAAGGTCACAGGAGACAGGAGCCAGCGCTGGGGCTACGACCCGTGCCTGCTATTAAAGAAAATGAATATGCATCGCACCCCATGCCAATAATACCGCCCACCTCTCTGCACTGAAGCCAAGATGTAGAAGTGGGTGGGACTGTGGGAGTGGGGAGCAGTGCATATTCATTTTTTTTCAATATGGGGTGCACGTGTTAGCCGCAGACACCGGCTTCCAGCTTTGGGTGGGCGATCACATGTGTCCGTTATTAAGGAAAATGAATATTCACTGCTCCCCATGCCCATAATCCCGGGCGTGGGGAACAGTGAATATTCCGGCAGCTGACGTTGGCATGTGGGGGCACATGGCATTGACGTCATGAGCTGCTCCGCTTACATGCTGAAGTCAGTTGCCAGCATCAGAAGAGTAGTGAGTAGAATGGTTTATTCTTATGTATGCAGCGTGATGGAGATAATATACCTGGATGACGGGACATATATACCAGGATGGCGGGGGACGTATATACCAGGATGGGCGACACATGTACCTGGATGGAGGGCCACATATACCAGGATAGAGATATACCAGGATGAGTGGGGATATATATACCAGGATGGGGGGGACATATATACCAGGATGGGGGGGACATATACAGTGGGGAAAATATGTATTTGATACATTGCCGATATTGCAAGTTCTCCCACTACAAAGAATGGAGAGGTCTGCAATTTTATCGTTGGTACACTGCAACTGTGAGAGACAGAATCGAAATATAAAAAACAGTAAATCACATTGTATGATCTCGCCTCGTGGAGTAAGGATGATTCTTAGAAAGGTCAGGAATCAGCGCAGAACTACACAGGAGGACCTGGTCAATGATCTGAAGGGGGCTGGGACCAGAGTATCAAACATTACGATTAGTAACACACTACGCCGTCATGAATTAAAATCCTGCAGGGCACGCAAGGTCCCCCTGCTCACGTCAGCACATTTCCCGGCCCGTTTTAAGTTCGCCAATGACCATCTGGATGATCCAGAGGAGGCACGGGAAAAGGTCATGTGGTCAGATGAAACCAAAATAGAACTTTTTGGCATCAACTCCACTCGCCTTGTTTGGAGGAAGAAGGATGACAACCCCAAGAACACCGTCCCAATTGTGAAGCATGGTGGGGTAAACATCATATCTTGGAAGTGCTTTTCTGCAAAGGGGACTGTACGACTGCACTGTATTGAAGGGAGGGAGGATGGATGGGGTCATGTATCGTGAGATTTTGGCCAACAACCTCTTTCCTCAGTAAGAGCATTGAAGATGGGTTGTGGCTGGGTCTTCCAGCATGACAATGACCTGAAACACACAACCAGGGCAACTAAGGAGTGGCTTCGTAAGAAATTTCAAGGTCCTGGAGTGGCCTAACCAGTCTGCAGACCTGAACCCAATAGAAAATCTTTGGAGGGAGCTGAAACTCAATGTTGCCCAGAGACAGCCCCAAAACCTGAAAGATCTGTATGGAGGAGTTGGCCAAAATCCCTGCTGCAGTAAACGTCTGACCTCTGTAATTACAATCAAAGGTTTCTGTACCAAATACTAAGTTCTGTTTTTCTATTGTATCAAATACTTATTTCATGAAATAAAATGCTAATTAATTATTTAAAAATCATACAATGTAATTTTTTTTTAAGATTCTGGCTCTCACAGGTTAAGTGTACCTACGATAAAAATTACAGACCTCTCCATTCTTTGTAGGTGGGAAAACTTGCAAAATCATCAGTGTATCAAATACTTCTTTTCCCCACTGTATAGCAGGATGGGAGGACATATATACCAGGCTGGAGGGCCATATATAACAGGAAGAAGGGCCATATATACCATGATGTGGATCATATATACCAGGATGGGGGCCATATATACCAAGATTGGGGCCATATACTGTATACCTGGATGGGAATCATATATACCAGAATGGGGGCCTTATACTGTATATCAGGATGGGGATCATATATACCAAGATGGGACAAGGATGGCCCACATATACACCAAGATGGAGGTCATGAATATAGAATTGGGGGACATTATCTCCATAACAGTGGCAGCAGCAGAACCCCCATAATTGCATCATGACCACATTTTTTGCTTCAAATTTTATTTGCTATTTACCTCCTCTAAAATCTAGGTGCCTCTAATGGTCCGATGCATCTTATAGTCCACAAAATATGGTACTTAAATGTTCTTTTCCCCCTCTCCCCCATCTATCCATCCCTTCTTCCCTTTTTCCACCCCCCTTACTCCCCGTTATTTCCGTACACATTTTACATTGTGGATTCACATACATGTATTTACTCTTATCTAATGTAATGAAATCATGTCACTTTGAGTGGTATAAACATTGATCTATGTGTTCCCTTATTCACATTCACCCATCATTGCTTGTTTGGATATATAAATTTTATATATATTCTTTTTCTCTCTTCACCTGTCATCACACGCATTTATAAATGACACACTTTTTTATTACATTATATTTAATTACATTATTTTCCATTTCATGTTGTTTTTTTGTATTTGTCACTATAGATATTATCAATAATATGTATCTTATTTATGGCAATATTAATATCCTTTTGTCATAATATCACGAAATGTGTTCTCTCCATTGTGCTGTATACAGTTAATACCATGCTCTTTTGCACCATCTTGTGGCCTTTTGTGAGTATTACTCTCCAAGTATGCACGTTGTTGATGTCTCTCAACTATGAATGCTAGACTTCTTTTGCACATTGGCTCGTCTGGTGTCCGGCCAGCTCTCCTCTTCCTGTATCTTTTGTGCCCTTCGGCGCCGCAACCCAGTTTGTGTCACGATCGGTCATGTGACGTGTGTCGAGGCAAGCTCCGGACTTCACCAGTGCACGCATGCGTCACTACACTCTGCGTCCCTCTCCTATTGGCTAGTGCTGCATTTTTATTCTCCCTCTTCCTGTGATGTGTCGGGGTGGGCACATCGTAAGGCAGCTCCTGCTGTGAACCAAGTATGTACTAAACTCATTTTTTCCCATCCATCCTGAGTGTCCGCCGACTATTTGACCGTGCCATGTATGAGAATATATTTACCTTTTACCCCAATCTTGTATACTTGACCATTATTTAGTCACCATACCCCCAGATATTCTCATTGCATCATCATTATTAGATATGTATTTTTACACATATTTGCTTATATATATTTCTGATGAGGGTTATATCTAATATACTATATTTGTGAGTTTATACTAAGCAGTGAGCCTCCTTTACATTCTGCTATTTATATGTGTGATCTGCGCTGTCTTCCTATTTTTTGTATGTCCACTGCACCTTATTACTTCATCAATAAAGTTCATCTTTTATGACATTTATTCATGACTCGCTATATTGACTTAATTATTATTTTTTTGTCCCTTATACCAGTTTTGTTACCAATTAGTCTGTTGACGCTAATGTCTGAGATATAAGAACACACACTTATTATACAGGTAATTTCAGTACTCCACATTACTTTCCTATAAAGCTTGTTGTGTGTATACACATATAGAGTTCTCCTGCTCCCTTGTCCCCTTTCTTTCTATGGCCAGTGTTAGACTATTTTTACATCACATTTTGGCATCCATTTAATGTATACGCTGGGACATATAAGCTAAACAGATACCTCTGATGGATGATGCACACTTTTAATGTTTATTTTGCAACTCTAAAACTATAAATCTGTTATACAGCTCCTTCCCAACCAAATAATGTGAACAGCTCGGTTCCTCCCTCTGTGTATACATTGTGTAATGTGAATGTATTGTGCTCTGTGAACTGTATATGGGGTACAGAGAATGATACTTGCCACACGATGACCAGTAAAGGATGATGGAATCCTGTAAATCCTGCAAAAATGAAAAAAGGGGAAATGGGGGAGGGTACAAATGGGAAGGGAAGGAAAAAATGCCAAAAAAACAGTGCCTTTGAAGCTAAAAACTCTCCGGATTCTCATTGTATACAAGTCGCTGCGTCGCTCTCTCCCAACTGTCACCTGAGATTCAAATGACAACATTACTGCCAATCACCTGCAGTCACATGACCTCCTCACTGCAGCCAATCACCTGCAGTCACATGACCTCCTCACTGCAGCCAATCACCTGCAGTCACATGACCTCCTCACTGCAGCCAATCACCTGCAGTCACATGACCTCCTCACTGCAGCCAGCACATTTCCATTACATTTGAAACTTTCAAGTAAAGATTTAGCCGCGATTCATCCAGACTGGTCGTTCTCATGTCGGAATGTGCTGTTTTCTGGGCCCTTAGTCTGAGATTTATTTTCTATACACTCTGCCTGCATGAGCTCCTGAGTCTTTTTTTGGGACATTCAGTTTTATGGGTAGCACATAGTCCTCCATACAAGTATAATGTTCCCCATATAGTGCTCCATACAGTATTATGGGCACCACATGGTCCTCCATACAGTATAATGTTCCTCATATAGTGTTCCATACAGTATTATGGGCACAACATAGTTCTCCATACAGTATTATGGGCCCCACATAGTCCTCCATACAGAATAATGTTCCCCATATAGTATTCCATACAGTATTATGGGCACCACATAGTCCTCCATACAGTATTATGGGCACCACATAGTCCTCCATACAGTATAATGGGCACCACATAGTCCTCCATATAGTATAATGTTCCCCATATAGTGTTCCATACAGTATTATGGGCACAACATAATGCTCTATACAGTATTATGGGCCCCACATAGTCCTCCATACAGAATAATGTTCCCCATATAGTGTTCCATACAGTATTATGGGCACCACATAGTCCTCCATACAGTATTATGGGCACCACATAGTCCTCCATACAGTATAATGGGCACCACATAGTCCTCCATATAGTATAATGTTCCCCATATAGTGCTCCATACAGTATAATGTTCCCCATATAGTTCTCAATACAGTATTATGGACACAACATAGTGCTCCATACAGTATTATGGGCACCACAGAGTCCTCCACACAGTACAATGTTCCCCATAGTGTTCCATGCAGTATTATGGGCCCCACATAGTCCTCCATACAGAATAATGTTCCCCATATAGTGTTCCATACAGTATTATGGGCACCAAATAGTCCTCCATACAGTATTATGGGCACCACATAGTCCTCCATACAGTATAATGGGCACCACATAGTCCTCCATATAGTATAATTTTCCCCATATAGTGTTCCATACAGTATTATGGGCACAACATAATGCTCTATACAGTATTATGGGCCCCACATAGTCCTCCATACAGAATAATGTTCCCCATATAGTGTTCCATACAGTATTATGGGCACCACATAGTCCTCCATACAGTATTATGGGCACCACATAGTCCTCCATATAGTATAATGTTCCCCATATAGTGCTCCATACAGTATAATGTTCCCCATATAGTTCTCCATACAGTATTATGGACACAACATAGTGCTCCATACAGTATTATGGGCACCACAGAGTCCTCCACACAGTACAATGTTCCCCATAGTGTTCCATACAGTATTATGGGCGCTACATAGTCCTCCATACAGAATAATGTTCCCCATATAGTGTTACATACAGTATTATGGGCACCATATAGTGTTCCATACAGTATTATGGGCACCATATAGTTCTCTATACAATCGTAGGGGCACCATGTAGTCCTCCATACATATAAAATAAATAAACAAATACTCACCTCTCCCTAATCCCTCGCAGCTCCATCCCCTGCACTGCTCAGCACAGAGGGTGCGCTGTAGTAATGTCTTCATGCCTTCTACGCCATGCCACGTCACAGAGCTCAGACGCAGAGGAGGAATGATGGGAGAGGGAACAACACCTGACGACTCCCTTTCCCATAATTGTTTTCGGCATTCATGATACGGATACACGCAGTCCATTAATTTGGGGAAAAGCAAAAATGCTTTTTATTGTTTTTTCTCTTTTTCAGCAGCAAATCTCGCAAATCTTTTAAAAAGTCTCAGAAATGCGCTACATTGAAAATTCCTCCAGAAATCTTTCTCCAATTAGGACTGGAGAGAAATGCCCAAAAAAATGTGATATTTGGTAAAAGTCGCAATTCATTAATCTAAAACATCTGGGTAAGCAAAGTTGTCAAGAAAATGAAAAAAGACTTGAAAAAGAAAGACAACTTAAAAAGTGGCACAAAACATATTGCAAATAAGGCGCAAATACTAAAGCCACTAATGAGGAGCAAATTAGTCCAGAAAAATGGAGAAACAGCAATGATGAATCAGGGCCAATGTGATTTATGCCAAAGATAAGCGCTGTCAGGAGGGTGGGCTTATTGGAGAAGAGTCCAGCAGTTATAGGCAGGGGCGTAACTACAATGGGTGCAGGGGTGGCAATCGCACCCGGACTCTGGAGCCTAAAAGGCCCAAAATGTGCAAGTGCAAGTTCAGTGAAGGTCTCTGAGTGAGTCAAAGAAAGGCCAAGAAATATGGATCAGTCAGATTGTTTGCAGAGGTAACAGTTCATATCTAGTGAGAGAGCAGGCGGCAGGGAAGCTCTTAAAGGAGACCTGAGAGGTTGAGCAGATAGATGGTTAATCTGCAGGATAATAGTGTTATGAAAGTGCCCGGCTGCTGTACAGAAAGCATTTGGGAGAAAATGAACTTTAAATGGAACCTGTCACTAGAAAAACACTATTAACCTGCAGATATGGGGTTAATCTACAGGATAATAGCATTACTAACCTGCCCAGCGCCCGCTGCGAGGAGAAAATTAACTTAATTCTCCCCGGCAGCATTTGATTTCAGTCAGGGGGACGGTGTCGGCGCTGGTTCAATCATCTCTCTAACCATACAGAGCGGTGGTTGTAACCGCGCCCCCGGCACTGACTGACAGCTGGCCTAAATGGAAAGGGGGAGAGACAGCGGGAGTTTCAATGGAGTTCAGGTCCACATATACAAGGATGGAGATCATATATACCAGGAAGGGAGAACCATATACACCAGGATGGTAGGGCCATATATACCAGGATGGTAGGGCCATATATGTCAGGATGGGAGGGCCATATACGCCAGGATGGGAGGGCCATATACACCAGGATGGGAGGGCCATAAATACCAGGATGGGAGGGCCATATCTACCAGGATGGGGGAAACATAAATACCAGGATGGGGGGGCAAATATACCAGGATAGAGGGCCACATATACCAGAATTTGAAATCATATATACCAGAATGGGGGGGGGGCATATATACCAGGATGGGGGGATATGTATATCAGGGTGGGGGGATATATATATCAGGATGGGGGGAATATATACCAGGATATGGGGCCATATATACCAGGATATGGGGCCATATATACCAGGATGGGGGGACATATATACCAAGATGGGGGGCCATATATTCCAGGATGGAGGGACATATATACTAGGATGGAAGGGATATATATACAAGGATGAGGGAACATATATACCAAGTTGGGGGCACATATATACCATATGGGGGGATATATATACCAGGATGGAGGGACATATATCCCAGGATGGTGGGAGGGATATACAGTACAGACCAAAAGTTTGGACACACCTTCTCATTTAAAGATTTTTCTGTATTTTCTTGACTATGAAAATTGTACATTCACACTGAAGGCATCAAAACTATGAATTAACACATGTGGAATTATATACTTAACAAAAAAGTGTGAAACAACTGAAAATATGTCTTATATTCTAGGTTCTTCAAAGTAGCCACCTTTTGCTTTGATGACTGCTTTGTACACTCTTGACATTCTCTTGATGAGCTTCAAGAGGTAGTCACCGGAAATGGTCTTCCAACAATCTTGAAGGAGTTCCCAGAGATGCTTAGCACTTGTTGGCCCTTTTGCCTTCACTTTGCAGTCCAGTTCACCCCAAACCATCTCGATTGGGTTCAGGTCTGGTCAATGTGGAGGCCAGGTCATCTGGCGTAGCACCCCTTCACTCCCCTTCTTGGTCAAATAGCCCTTACACAGCCTGGAGGTGTGTTTGGGGTCATTGTCCTGTTGAAAAATAAATGATGGTCCAACTAAACGCAAACCGGATGGAATAGCATGCCGCTGCAAGATGCTGTGGTAGCCATGCTGGTTCAGTATGCCTTCAATTTTGAATAAATCCCCAACAGTGTCACCAGCAAAGCACCTCCACACCATCACACCTCCTCCTCCATGCTTCACGGTGGGAACCAGGCATGTAGAGTTCATCCGTTCACCTTTTCTGCGTCGCACAAAGACACGGTGGTTGGAACCAAAGATCTCAAATTTGGACTCATCAAACCAAAGCACAGATTTCCACTGGTCTAATATCCATTCCTTGTGTCACCAGCCTCAGAAATCGCAGGTTAACAGCAGCTCAGATTAGAGACCCGTGCGGCATTGACCTGGTCTCTAATCTGAGCTGCTGTTAACCTGCGATTTCTGAGGCTGGTGACTCGGATAAACTTATCCTCAGAAGCAGAGGTGACTCTTGGTCTTCCTTTCCTGGGGCGGTCCTCATGTGAGCCAGTTTCTTTGTAGCGTTTGATGGTTTTTGCAACTGCACTTGGGGACACTTTCAAAGTTTGCCCAATTTTTCGGACTGACTGACCTTCATTTCTTAAAGTAATGATGACCACTCGTTTTTCTTTACTTAGCTGCTTTTTTCTTGCCATAATACAAATTCTAACATTCTATTCAGTAGGACTATCAGCTGTGTATACACCAGACTTCTTCACAACACAACTGATGGTCCCAACCCCATTTATAAGGCAAGAAATTCCACTTATTAAACCTGACAGGGCACACCTGTGAAGTGAAAACCATTTCCGGTGACTACCTCTTGAAGCTCATCAAGAGAATGCCAAGAGTGTGCAAAGCAGTCATCAAAGCAAAAGGTGGCTACTTTGAAGAACCTAGAATATAAGACATATTTTCAGTTGTTTCACACTTTTTTGTTAAGTATATAATTCCACATGTGTTAATTCATAGTTTTGATGCCTTCAGTGTGAATGTACAATTTTCAAAGTCATGAAAATACAGAAAAATCTTTAAATTAGAAGGTGTGTCCAAACTTTTGGTCTGTACTGTATATACACCATGATGGGGGGGGGACATATATACCAGGATTGCGGGACAAATACATAATGAGGAAGAGGAGGAACAGAAGCTGGTTTCCTGCGCTGCAGATGGTACTACCCACATCACCTTCATCCCATTTGTTCAACAAGGATGGCCTGAAGAGGAGGAGGAGAGGGAGGACGAGGTAGAGAAGATGGACAGGTGTCCTCTTGGTGGTGACAGGGAAGTCTTGGCTGTTGGCAGTCTGGCACACATAGCTGAGTTTATATTCTGTTGCCTTTCTCTTGACCTTCACGTTGTACGCATTTTGGCCAACTCTAATTACTGGTTGGTCACCCTTCTAGACTCAACCAAGTAGGATCCCGGCACTCACATGTGAAATAATTAGCTGTTTATTGTTGTCTCAACCGGGCCCGGCGTCAGCACCTGGGCAAGTGCCGGGGTCCTGAGCAGGCAGGGGGCCCACTTGCTGTCGGACACCCCAGCACGCTATGGGAACCGTGAGCGGAGGAGAGCGGTGCCAGCGCCCACCCCACCGCTTGCTCAGGGCCCTGGCACAATACTTACCTCTCTGTGCCTCCGCAGCAGGTCCTGTATCCTCCGTGGCTGCTGCACTGTGATGTCTCAGGTCAGAGGGCGCGATGACTTCTTTCCACCGTGCCCTCGCCTGATCAGTCACAGCGCAGAGCAGGAAGACGGCAACACGGATGAGGAATCGGAAGCAGCGGCAATGATAAGAGCAGTGGCAGCAGGTGAGGAGAAGTGAGGTGAGTTTTTGACTTTCTTTTTTTTTCTTTTATGCATGGACGCATGGAGCATTATATGGGGGAGATGGCCTGCATGGGGCATTAAGTGTGTGGGGGGGACAGCCTGCATGGGGCATTATGTGGGTGGGGGGGACAGCCTGCATAGGGCATTATGTGGGGAGGGGATAGCCTGCATGAGGCATTATGTGGGGGGGGGGGACAGCCTGCATGAGGCATTATGTGGAGGGAGAGCCTGCATAGGGCATTATGTGGAGGGGGGGTGGGGGGGGACAGCCTGCATGAGGCATTATGTGGAGGGAGAGCCTGCATATGGCATTATGTGGGGGGGGACAGCCTGCATGGGGCATTATGTGGAGGGAACAGCCTGCATGGGGCATTATATGGGGGCTAGTGTCCTGTATGGAGAGTTTTATGGGAGCCAATATCCTGTATGGAGCATTATATGGGGGCCAGTATTCTGTATGGAGCGTTTTATGAGGACCAGTATTTTGCATGGAGCATTTTATGGGGTCCATTGTTCTTCATGGAGCATTTTATGGGGTCCATTATTCTGTATGGAGAACTATGTAGAGCCCATAATACTGTATGGAGGACTATGTGGTGCCCATAATACTGTATGGAGGACTATACTGTCCGGTCTGCACTGTGCGCGTTTCTGAGCTATTGTCGAATTTACAATAGATATCGCTCATGTAATGTAAGAAGTGAAATCTTTGGCATTGTACTATATATATATTTCTCTGCATCATGAATCGTGGTATGTGTTAAAGAGGCCACTGAGACTCTTTCGCCCAGGGCCCAGGAAAACCTGGAGCCGGCCCTCGTCTCAACACACAAGTTATCAGACGTTTCAGCCCCTCCTGGGCTTTTTTCAGTAATGTGGGTTGAATATATTCAATGGCTTATGTAGGTAACATTAGGGAAATTACATCATAATGAGACTAGTTACAAGATAATATAATCAGCACAGTAAAATAGCATAATTACAATAGACTATAATTTCACTGGATCATGTATATGCACATTATAGTTATTACTTCTACAATCCCTGCACGTGTTAATAAAATATAAAACCTCCAGAAATCAATTTATTATATAACATTTCTATAAATACATGATACAAAGCTTATTTAATTTGTCTAAATGTTGATATATCAAAATCACCTTATCAACTGTTACAACAGTAGAGTAATCTTTAAAACAAAAATATTGTGACTCTTGCTTCTATTAGACTAAATGGTGAAACCATCGCCCTTTATATGTAAAATTTTATATGTTTATATGGACTTTCTCATTTTTTGTTTTAAATCTTTTGTAAATCAGGTTTATTAATATAATGCATTACAAGAAATAGAAACGTTGAGAATTAAGCAGAATATGACATATCACAATATTGCAATTTTATAGCTTGTTTAGAGAATGCCATTTGTAATTAGATAAAACTTAAAGATTGTAGAACATTGTAATCATTGATAACAAGTATATTCCGTAATAGAATATGATAATGTAAGTATAGTGATATGTAGAAGAAACGGAGTGAATAAAAAGGAATGGGTTAAGGGAGAGAGGAAGAAAGCATAGGCGAGGGGGAAGAAGGGAAGGGAGTTAGGTCTTGGATCTCTCCTCCGGACAAGTCCGGGCCCTCAGCCCAGTGAGAAGACAAGGCCATTTGGACCAGGATGTAACCAATTTATGATGCTCAATATATCAGGAATATGGTGTTGAGCATTCTCCTTTGAGGTATGAATTAGTGTTCTGTTAACCAGGCATCCAAGTCTGAAGTTTCCCTGAACGCAATCCACAGGGCCCAAGTATTATAAATCTTGTCGGAATTTCCGGCAACTTGGCCTATCAATTGCTCCATTCTATAGATGTTATTGAGTTCAGATATGAATTCAGAACGTGGTGGTGATTTTTCTTGATTCCAGTACCGGGGGATCAGATTCCTGGTAGCCATGAGAAAGTGTATGAGCTGTCCCTTCTTAAATCTAGATATCGAAATGTCACTTAAAGATAATAAGGCTAACTCCATTGAGGTTTGGATATTGCGTATAGAGAGTTTGTTGTAGAGTTCAAATATTGCCACCCACAATATCTTAATCGGTGGGCATGCCCACCATATATGTATGTACGAGCCTTTGTCTTCCAAAGATCTCCAGCTGGTGTCTGAAGTTGTGGGGAACATAGAGTGGATGGCAGAGGGACACCTATAACACTGTGATAGGACCTTATAACTCCTCTCCTGTTTCATCGAGCATAGTGAAGACCTGATTGTGAATAGAAGGATTTTCGATCGATCCTCGGATGATAGGGGCCTTCCCAGTTCACTCTCCCATTTTGAGAAGAACAAAGGAAAATCGTGTGTGGTTGTTTGAACTTCTTGGTATAATTTATATAATAAAGAGATGGTGTGATCTGATCTGGAGGGCTCTTTATTACGCGAAGTGTTTAGAAAGGAGTAAGTAGTCTAAAGATATTGGTTTGTTTGGCCATTGCATTAATGAAGCTTTTTAGTTGTTCATGAAACCTGGAACCTGCAGGAGGTTCTTCACCAAGGAAAATTTCTTGTAATGATCTCATTCCGGTTTGATTTATGTAATCATAAATAATAGGTTGTGATAGGTTTTTATGTTTGTTTAATAAGATTATTTTGTTGATGCCTGCTGGGAATGGTGGGTTATCGTAAACTGGAGTTAATGGACCGGGTGTGGGTGATATATGAAGAGACCTATTCCCTTGTCTAAAGAACAGTGTGAGATTTTTGATAAGGAAGGGGAGGGGCTCGCCTCTTTCCTCCACAGCTCTCGTAGACCACAGGACCGCCTGCAGGTCACGACAGGAGAGGTCCTTTTCCAAGTTAACTCATTTTTTGTTTTTATTATGGAATAGATCTAGCACACAAGTTCCGAGTGAGCCATAGCTATAAAGAGTGAAATTGAATAGTCCAATTCCACCGGCTAATTTGGATTTACTTTATAGGAAGTAAGAGAGGCATGGTCGGTTATGGGACCCTATGAATATGGTGATCGCTTTCTTAAGTCGGGAGAAAAATGAAGCAGGTAAATACAACGGGATTGTTTGGAAGAAGTATGGAAGGCACGGTAGAAGGTCCATTTTTATTGCATTGACCCTGCCAAACCAAGATAGCTGTAGTATGTGCCATTTCTCTAGATCAAGCTCAGCTTTATATAAAGCATTCTTGAAGTTAGAGTCATACAATTGGGATGTTTTGGCAATTATTTTAATTCCTAAATAGGTAATCTAATCAGAGCGCCATTTGAAGGGAAAGGCGGCACCTATTGGGTCACTAATGATGGTTGTAATGATATGTTCATTATCTCAGATTTGTGGGAATTAATTTTAAAATTACGTAGGGAGCCAAATTTGTGTAATTTATGTTCCTCCGATTGGAGCTTCAGTCCCTTGATCAAGGAGTTACCACTTGAAAGGTATTGTTTGGTTAGTATGTATAGGAGGGGTGAAAGGGGGCAACCTTGCCTCGTGCCATTCCATATTGGGAACGGGCTTGAAATGGAACCCTGAACTTTAACTTGTGCAATAGGAGAGGTGTATAGTGCAGTTATTCTATGGAGCATATTCTCCCGCAGTCCAATTCCCTCGAAAGCTTGAAATATGAGTTCCCAGTGTACCCTGTCGAACGCTTTTTCTGCGTCAATCGACAGGATACACATGGGATTTCCCCCCCTTCCCGCTCCGTCTATCAACGAAATAGTCCTTATGGTGTTGTCTCTCGCCTCGCGTCCCGGGATGAATCTCACCTGGTCCTGATTTATCAGTCTTGGGAGAAGAGGACACAATCTTTTTGCGATCATTTTTGCATACATTTTGATGTCTAGGTTTACCAGGGAAATGGGGCGATAACTACTGCACGATGATAAATCTTTTCCAGGTTTGGGGAGTGCTGTGGTGTGGGCAGATGAGGCCTGAGATGGAAAAGAGCCTCCCAGTGATATGAAGTTACATACCGATAGGAATAGAGGGCTTATTAGTTCAGAAAACTGTTCATAGAAACCAGCAGAATATCCATCTGGGCCAGGGTTTTTCCCTTGCTTTAATTCTTTCATGGTTGCAGTGACTTCTAGCGAAAAGTCTTTTTCTAAATCTAATAGTGCTTCTTCTGGGACTGCGGGTAATTTATTCTGCTGCAGATATGATTTGATTTTTTTGCGGAGTGACTGCACTGGGAGGTTTTTAAAATGCCCAGCTATATTGTAAAGCGATTTGTAGTATTTCGTTTTAAATCTTAGTTGTTTTTTGTTATTGTTTTAAAAAAAAAACTTTGGAAAAAAAATTCTTAATTTTTTTTTTATTGCTATTCTGTATTTCAAATTTATAATGTGCATATTCTTTACATTCCATATTATTAACGGTATAGAAGATGTGGTTTCAATTATCTATAGACATACAGATATTTCAGCTCTGTATCCAGAAATAGTATTCCCATAAACTTTTGTACAAAACGTTTGCAGATCAACGTGTGACCGATGTCGGAAAAAAAGGAAAAGAAATACATTTAATTAACTGAAAAAAGGATGAAGAAAAACATGTTAACTAATCTTGTGTAATCCGACTTATGTCATACTCCTTTATTCAATCCGTTGGAGGATTGGATCATTTAATTTGTGGATCCAAAATGCTTCTCTCTTAAGGAGAGCTTTTTTACTATAACCCCCTCTCCTAGAGGAAGTTACTTCTTCAATCACCTGATATTTTAGCTGTGCAGTTGTGTGATTATTATCCTTGAAGTGTTTTGGAAGAGGCAGTAACATATCCACACATCGAATTGTCGATTTATGTCTATTGATACGAGTGTCCACTTGCTGCATTGTCTCCCCAACTTAAATGTATCCGCAAGGACAGTTAATGAAATAGATTACATTACTGGACATACATGTAAAATATCCATTAATTTTATAGGACTGTC
The DNA here is from genome assembly GCF_046119375.1 of Phyllobates terribilis. NCBI lineage: Eukaryota > Metazoa > Chordata > Amphibia > Anura > Dendrobatidae > Phyllobates > Phyllobates terribilis. Next base: position 827,797,333 of record NW_027362762.1, on the reverse strand, counting down.
CCGTCCGTGGGTGGGTAAAGGTTTCTCCTCTGGTCACATTGTCCCATTGTGCGCAGTTCAGACAGGGATATGCTCCATTCCTTTTAGCCGATATAAAAGTCTGTTTTGATATCTTGATTTCACTACCCATATCTGCATGGACTAATTTGTTTTTAATGTTGGGTAACCTGTTATTAGAAATCAATGTACAGTCTTTAAACTCAAGTATATCCGTGTAGGCTTGATGTAAGGTATGCCAGTGTTTGCTTATTAATTGATCAACTGTCAGGTTGGTGGGTGATATTCTCTGCCAAAGGGGATTCTCATTTGGTTTTCTCCCAAAGGTTTAATTATCTCTAATGAGTCTCTCCCAGTTTTATTTAACAAATGTAAGGTATAACCCCTCTTTAAAAAATTGGTCTTCATTTCTCTCAATCTATCTTCACACACAGATGGTTCTGATACAAGTCTCCAAATTCTCTTGAACGATGATTTAGGAATCGCTCTTTTTAGCGTATAGGCATGTGCACTTTCAAAACGTAAGATACTATTTTTGTCTGCATCCTTCCTAAAAAGACCAATGTCAAAGCCTCCTCTTGTGTTTTTAATTAACATAGTATCCAGAAAATGTATTTCCCGGAAACTGTGTGACATTGTAAATTTAAGTTCAGGCCAGATACTGTTCATAACATCAAAAAAGGTTAGGAGCGACTCGAGTGGCCCATCCCATACGCAAATGATATCCTCAATAAATCTGTACCATGTTCTAACATGGTTGTGAAATAACATATGGTCAAATAAAAATTCATTTTCAAAGAGAGCCATGTAAGCATTTGTGTATGGGGGGGGGGGGGGGCACATTCGCTTCCATTGCCAAACCCCTCTTCTGGCTATAGTATCTGCCCTGGAAGAAAAAATAGTTTTCATTTAAGTCTGGTTTCTCACTTCCGTATATCTCCGGTACTGGAAAAACCATTACCGGAGATATCCGTGTCCCGTGTGCCCGTCTGTTTTACGTGTTGAATCTATATCAGGATCATGCGGACGCTGCCTGGGAATCAGCGCTACAGGTAGCGCTGTTCCTAAGCGCCGGTGCTGAACACTGCACTCATCATGGTTCCCTGCCAGCGCTGCGATCAGCTCCAGCAGGGACTATGATGAGGGTAGTGGTAGTCAACTCCCAATGTCCCCACCTGTTAAAATAAGAATAAAATAATAAAATCCATGTACTCACCTCTCCTAGGTGTCCCCCGCTGTAATCCATGCAACCGCTGCTGCCGAGGAGCCGGGGAGAATGAGCCGCTCCGGAGCTGCGCTCAGTGAGTGACAGGACACTGCTCCTGAGCTGTAGCTCCGGAGCCACTCATTCTCCCCGGCCCCTCAGCAGCAGCGGTCGCATGGATTACAGTGGGGGACACCTAGGAGAGGTGAGTATATGGATTTTATTTTATTCTTATTTTAACAGATGGGGACATCGGGAGCAGACTACCACTACCCTCATCATGGTCCCTGCTGGTGCTGATCACAGCGCCGACAAGGAACCATGATGAGGGCAGCGTTCAGCACTGGCACTTAGGAACAGCGCCATTCCCAGGTGCCGGTACATGCCACACAGATGACACACAGATGTCATCCGTGTGGTACGTTTTGCGGACCGTGTATCCGCAAAAAAAATTGACTTGTCTCCATGTGGAGCACACGTACACATGGTCCGTGAAAACACACTGAGATGTGCACATTTGAATGGGTCTGTGTGTGTCAGTGTCTCCGATATGTGTGGAAATTGTCACCACTTGTACTGGAGACACTGACGTGTGAATGAGGCCTAAAACCAATGTGAGAAGATTCATAACCAGATCAAGTTTGCGATTGTGGGAAGCTGTTTTGTTTTGGTATCCAGTTCACTGCCTCAAGTCCTTTTGAATGTTCTCTTGAGGTGTAAAGACTCACTACATTTATAGTAACCAAGATGGTGTTCGGAGTGATGTTAATACATTTCATTTTATTCAAAAATATTTAGATTTGAGAGTCCTCAGTGGTTGATACCTTCTATTCAAGAAATTGTTGGTATCTAACAAAAAAAGCTCTCGTTTTTTTAATCAAAGGTGTTAGAATTTTCTCTAGGGTTATTGATAGTGGCAATAATACAGAATTAGTCAATGCCACTATCGGTCTCCCCGGTGGATCTATGAGGGTTTTATATACCTTTGGTACTATATAAAACAAAGGTGTGAGAGGATCATTTTTTATTGAATATCGAGCCAGTTTGTCATCAATGGTTCTCAAATTTTTATCTTTCTCTATTATTATAGAAATTTTCTTTTGTATATCTGCAAGTGGATTATGATTTAGGGGGGTATATGTATCTATATCTGACAATTGTCTTAAAATCTCTTTTTAATACTGTGATCGCTCCATTATAACAATCGTTCCACCTTTTCCTCAGGCTTTATTTCGATAGATTTATCTACCATCAATGAAGTCAAATCTTTTTTCTCTGACATATGTATATTAGTAATACTCAGAGTAATGCCAGCAGATCCTGTACCCTGAATCAATTTTTCCACATCTCTCATAACAAAATGAATGTATGTTTCCACAGGGTGATAACTTTTAGGTGGAGAAAAGTTGGTTTTTAATCTTATACCTAAGTCAGATAGGTGAACACACTCAGATTGTTGTACAGTTAAAGCATCATGAGGGGCAGACACCACAGAAAAATGCGCTTTTAGCCTAATATTACGGAAAAATCTCTGCATGTCCAACTCAAGTTGGAATGTATTAAGATTGTATCTCTGTACTTGGCCGCATTCATGTTTCCTTCAATTGCAACCAGTCGTCCTGTCCCTGCAGCTGAAAAACACCCCCATAGCATGATGCTGCCGCCACCATGTTTCACTGTTGGGATTGTATTGGGCAGGTGATGAGCAGTGCCTGGTTTTCTCCACACATGCTTCTTAGCATTATCACCAAAAAGTTCTATATTCGTCTCATCAGACCAGAGAATCTCATTTCTCATAGTCTGGGAGTCCTTCATATGTTTTTGAGCAAATTCTATGCGGGCTTGCATATATCTTGCACTGAGGAGAGGCTTCCGTCAGGCCTCTCTGCAGTGATAGTTGAGTTTGTGGAACTTTCTCCCATCTCCATCTCTGGAGCTCAGCCACAGTGATCTTGGGGTTCTTCTTTACCTCTCTCACCAAGGCTCTTCTCTCACGATTGATCAGTTTGGCTGGACGGCCAGGTCTAGGAAGACTTCTGGTGGTCCCAAACTTCTTCCATTTAAGTATTATGGAGGCCACTGTGCTCTTAGGAACCTTGAGTAATGCAGAAACTCTTTTGTAACCTTGGCCAGATCTGTGTCTTGTCGCAATTCTGTCTCTGAGCTCCTTGGGCAGTTCCTTTGAGCTGAGCATGATTCTCATTTGGTCTGACATGCACTGTGAGCTGTGAGGCCTTTCCAAGTCAAGTCCTATCAGTTTAATTAAACACAGCTGGACTCCAATGAAGGAGTAGAATCATCTCAAGGAGAATCAAAAGGAAATGGACAGCATGTGACTTAAATATGAGTGTCTGAGCAAAGGGTCTGAATACTTATGACTAGTGTTGAGCGAGCACTAAAATGCTCGGATACTCGAAGCTCGGGCAGAGCTCGCCGTGATGCTCGGGTGCTCGACCCGAGCAATGCGCCCGATGTTAGTCTATGGGAGACCCGAGCATTTTTGCGGCGGCACCCCGGCAGTCTTTTAAAAGCCTAACTAGTGCTCAAAACGATAGTGACAGTGTTCAAATGACATGGGGACAGCATGGGGATCGCCCCAGGAAGCATTTCTGACCCCCAGGTCACTGCTGTCAACAACGTGGTCAGAGGTATTAAGCCACTTTTAAGGGCTCACAATAAAACGTTCAAAAACTAAACTGAAACTGCTTTCCTGTGAAATATGTTAAGGAAGTTCCTTTCCAGGGTAAAGACTTGTGTATAAGGTAAAATAAATAACCCCCCAAAAAATACTCCTCCACACCTTGGGCTATGTTCACAAGTAGCATTTTTTATGCGTTTTTGCACTGTTGTATTGCTTTCAACTGTGACAAATGCATTCACCGGGAAATGTAGTTTTAACATTTTACAACTTTATCTGGCCATGTGCTGTGTGACACATGCATACAGTGCTGAAAAGACTTGGGAATAGCATGGGGAAGACCCCTGGAAGCATCTCTGACACCCAGGTCACTGCCTAAAAGTGTGCCCATCAGAAGTCATCCTTGCCGCATCAGAAGATGCAGACTTGCAACTATCCCCGTGCAAGTCCTTGTCCCAGAGCAGTGTTCAATTGTACCTCCCCCATTCCTTGCAATGCAAGCGCAAGTATGCAGCCTGCCACCCACCCCCAGGCTGCCATACCTAACTGCTTGCTTGCACTTGGGCCTTTTAGGCATGTGGAGGCAGAATCTGGCCACCACGTCATGGCTGTGTTGGCAGCCTGGTATCCATACTCAGTCCCCAGCCGCCCGGCGGCTGGGTGTCCACACTCGGTCTCCAGCCGCCAGGGGGCGGCCGGGTGTCCACACACGGTCCCCAGCTGCCTGGGGGCAGCCGGGTGTCCATAAACGGTCCCCAGCCGCCCCTATTTCTCCTGTCAACTTCCCCCTCACACTTTTCTTAGCGTGGCCTGCTTTAGGGCAGCATTGGACGAGCCCACCAGAGAACCAGACTCGGTGGGCCCTGGCATCTCCATCAGGGGAGTTGAGAGTGCCAAGGTGAGGAGCATGATGATGATGATAGAAGTTAGCATCTGCTTTGTTTTCTTGGAATGCAAGCGTAAGTGTGCAGCCTGCCACCCACCCACCCCCAGGCTGCAATACCATACTGCTAGCTTGCACTTGAAATGGGGCCTTTTAGTTTGGAGGAGGCCAAAGCTGGCCACTACCTCATGGCTGCTTTGGCAGCGAGGTATCCATACTCAGTCCCCAGCTGCACGGCGGCCGGGTGTCCAGGCTCGGTCCCCAGCCGCCAGGGGGCGGCCGGGTGTCCATACACGGTCCCCAGCCACCCCGCGGCCGGGTGTCCACACACGGTCCCCAGCCTCCTGGAGGCAGCCGGGTGTCCATAAACGGTCCCCAGCCGCCCCTATTTCTCCTGTCACATTTCCACACACTTTTCTTAGCCTGGCCTGCAATAGGGCAGCATTGGGCGAGCCCACCAGAGAACCAGACTCCTCCGGTAGGCCCTGGCTTCTCCATCAGGGGAGTTGAGAGTGCCAAGGTGAGGAGCATGATGATGATTATAGAAGTTAGCATCTGCTTTGTTTTCTTGGAATGTAAGCGTAAGTGTGCAGCCTGCCACCCACCCACCCCCAGGCTGCAATACCATACTGCTAGCTTGCACTTGGAATGGGGCTTTTAGTTTGGAGGAGGCCAAAGCTGGCCACTACCTCATGGCTGCTTCGGCAGCGAGGTATCTGTGATGCCCAGCTGCGCTTGGTATCACAGATCCTGGAAGAGTGCATTGATGGATTCCTCCACAAGAGGCCCCCATAAACATTCACACATCTCCACCTTCCACCTCAGACCAGCAGAGGGAGCCCGTTAGGGATATAAATAGGGAAGGTGGAGCCAGGCAGTGCAGTCTAGTTTCAGTTGGCAGTCTAGCCAGAACAGGGTTCCTGCTCACAGTCAGAGAGGGACAGAGTTCTCGGTTCGGTTCCTGCAGAAGTCTGTCTGCAGAGGTAAGCCCAGTCTAGACTCAGTTGTAGCTCAGAATAGTGAGCTTTAGGTGTGCCGGCGCCATAAGATCGGTGAAGCATGGCAAGCTGCCGTTAGTGTGTATAGCTTAGTGAGGGCCCAAGTAGGCCGAAGGTGAGTGGAAAGTTAGTACATAGGGGGCAGAGGAGCTTAACTAGCTTACCCCGTAGAATTTACCGGACACCGGGTCCGAAGCTTACCGGGATCTCTATGACCCAGTAAGGCATAACCGGAATCCCTGGAGAACTACAAGCCCCAGGATCGCTAAAGTGCTGATACGTAACAGAGCCGGGAGACACATAGGCCCGCAAGCTAAGGTGAGTGTATTCCAAGAAAAGGCCCTACCACAAAGTCAGCCAGCGTAGGATAGAGGCAAAGTTAGGCCTAGCTCCAGGCAGGTCAGAAACTTACTAAGCAGAGGCAAGAAACAAGAGGCCCTACACCTGTTCATTGGGGAGGATCCTGATATGCACCCTTCACCCTACAGTGCTCCGGGATGTGCCTGAATTTCCATCAGTAAAAGGTACTGAAGTGACTATCGTGTCTGTCCCCGTTCTTGCTCTGACCCGGCTGAGTCACACCTGTCCTGCATCCTTACATCCCTGCTGCCCTGAGGCCTAGCTCCACCTGTGGGGAGCTATACCATCGACCTGCCTTATCATCGGCCTCAGTGGACTGCGCAGCGCTTGTGATTCTCATCAGAAGCCACAGGTGGCGTCACGAACCTTCATAAAACTAAAATTAACCAACAATCCCTTCTTAAAAGCTGACCCCAGGGTACGGGCCCGGGAGCCGACCACCACGACATCCCCAAGGTAAAGGCCCGGGTACCGAGTCATCCCCATCCCCTGGGCTAGTCATCTTCCCTGGTGTCACGAACAGGATTCCGTGCCCGCTGCAACGACGCAGTGTTATGCCCGTTGCCACCGGGTACTGTGCGCCTTTAATCAGAAACTGTGTGATTTGACTGTGGTGAAGATTGCCGCCATTGCTGGGCCGCTGAGCGAGAAGAAGGGCGTAACCGCGGGAAACTGAGGGGCGTATCTGTAAAAGAGCGCGAAGCCATGGACACGCCCCACGCTTCGACGTCAAACCGGGAAGCGCCAAGTCCTGTAAGGAGCGTCGCTGAACGCTCTGACGTAGGACGCAAGCGACGCAAGGTCCTGAAGACGACCGACACCTGCGGAGCTGCGGCCTACCGGAAGCAAAAGTAGAAGGTAGGCCACGGTTAGCTAGGGGGGCGCCAGAATGTCCGACGAACAGCACAACGCCGGAATACCGGCCAACGTCCCGGATGTTCAACCCGCGCCCGATGCCAGGTAGGCCGAGGCGGCCACTCCACCAGCAGCGCCTGTAACCCCTGTCATTCCTATAACTCTACTGTACATTCCTGGAGCAAAGTGGGTCCCCCAGTACAACGGCAAGCCAGATACCCTGCCTGGATTCAAACGGAAGATATGTGGTATCTTGGACATGTACTCTATGACAGGCAAGCAAAGGGCCTCTGTAGTATTAGGACAACTGACCGGAGCTGCGGAACGGGAAGTGGAAACATGGTCTGCCGCAGACCAGGAGCCAGTGTCCGCAATATTTCAAAAGCTACAGACTGTCTTTGAGGATCTTACTGAGGCGGACCTCCAGATGAGGTTCTACAGCTATTCTCAACAGCCGGAGGACAATGTTAGGGACTACGCCTGGCATCTTCAAGGGGCCCTGCGGGCTCTGAAACAGGTTAGTCCAACCAGCATAAAAAATGAGAACAAAATGCTGAAGGACCAGTTTGTCCGGGGACTGAGGTCTCCAGAGGAGAGCAGGACTGTGCGTTGGTGGTCCCTGGATCATCCCGATGCCACCTTTGAAATTCTCAAGGACATGGCTATAAAAGGACTGCAGCCCCTGGAAACAAATGCCATCCAATGTTACCAGGGTGGGGCTACCCCAGTGCCTGCTACACCCACCTTTTCCCCAGTGGCTGCTGAAGCTAAGGTTCCAGCAACGTCCCCTAGAGAACTGGACAGTCTGCGCTCTGAAGTGCGTCAGTTGAGCAAAACCCTGACCACTGTGCTGAGTGCCCTGCAGCTGCGGACGGAGCCCGAGGAAGGAGGGAAAATCCTGTTAGCCGATAGCCCTGAGGATGTCCCCTGGATGTGCAGGAGGAGGAGGCCAACACCACCCTCTTCGAGGACCAGTGACCAGCGCCATCCACAAAAGGACACTACCTGCTACCGCTGCCGTAAGACCGGACACACCGCCCAGAATTGTCCTTTAAACGAAAAAACCCTGGGGCCGAGGGCCGACACCCAGGAGTAAATTCCCCAGGCCCATCAGACTGGTACAACAGGTTCGTCGGAGGAAGACCTTTCCTTTCCATTGTGTTGGACGGGATCCCAACGCACGCTCTGCTGGACACAGGATCTCAGGTAACCATCATGCCTGACGTCCTCTACAAGAGGTTCTGGTCCATGGACGACCTACGTCCGCCAGCTCCAAATCTTTCTGTTTATGCCTCAAATGGACTCCCCCTTAACCTAATCGTGGTTAAGAATGTGACTGTAAAGGTGGGGAGAGTAGAGCTGAAGGACCAGCGGCTAATTGTAGTAGAGACTAATCCTGAAGACACCAATCCGTATATGGTATTAGGCACTAACATTGTTGGTAACTGTTTGGGAGAAGTTGTGTTCTTGCTCCAACAGATAGTCGACACTGCCAGACCAAGACAGAGGAGGGCACTTCAGAAGGAGATCCGAGTCCTGATGTACCAACAGCAAGTAAGGTTAGCAGACGGAGAAATCGGTAACGTGCAGGTGACGGACCCAATACCCATTGTCATCCCCCCAATGAGTGAAATGCTCATCTGGTGTAGAGCTGCTATAGGTCTTGGAGGACAGAGCTACGAGGCGGTAGTAGAACCCCTTTGCTCCGAGCATAGACCCACACTCTTAACCGCCAGGGGAGTGGTAGATGTACGCAATGGGAGGGTGCCCGTCCGTCTTCTCAACTGTGGGGAAGATGAGGTCAGACTGCCACGTTATGCCACTGTTGCCAAATTACATGCTGTAAATAATAACTGCATCCACAAGGCGGAGTCCTTAACCTCACCAGATGAAGAGGAGGATAATGACCCTGCTACCCAGGTGAAGGATTGGTGTCAACAGCTCCATGTTGGGACAGACACCAGTCCTGCCCATCAAAAACAGGGTGTACACAGGGTGGTTCAAGAATACTCGCAGGTGTTCAGTAAACATCCACTTGACTTCGGGAGGGTTAAGGGGGTTCAACACCATATCCCCACAGGTGACCATCCACCCATCAAAGAACGTTACAGGCCTATACCACCAGCTCACTACCAGAAGGCTAAGGAAATGCTGCATGACATGAGAAAGGCGGGGGTAATAAGGCATAGTTGTAGTCCCTGGGCAGCTCCCCTAGTGCTAGTTAGGAAAAAGGACTGGATCATGAGAATGTGTGTAGATTACCGTCAAGTAAATCGCATTGCACATAAAGATGCATACCCTTTACCACACATAGAGGAGTCCCTAGCTGCCTTAAAGTCTGCAAATTACTTTTCCACCCTTGACCTCACTAGTGGGTACTGGCAAGTAGCTGTGGCTGAGGAGGATCGGGAGAAGTCGGCCTTCACTACCCCGATGGGACTCTGCGAGTTCAACAGTATGCCGTTTGGACTCTGCAATGCCCCTGGAACGTTCCAGAGATTGATGGAGTGCTGCCTGGGACGCCGCAACTTCGAGACTGTGTTACTTTACCTGGACGATGTAATAGTGTACTCCAGAACGTACGAGGACCACTTGAAGCATCTGGCAGAGGTATTTGAGTCACTGTCCCGGTACGGGATGAAGCTGAAGCCCTCAAAGTGCCACCTGCTCAAGAGAAAGGTACAGTACCTGGGGCACATTGTCTGTCCGGAAGGGGTAGCACCAGACCCGGAGAAGGTCACAGCCATCTAGAAGTGGCCGGAGCCGAAAAACCTCAAGGAGGTGCGTCAGTTCTTGGGACTAGTAGGATACTACCGGAGGTTTGTAAAAGATTACACCAAGAAAGCAGCTCCTCTGCAAGACCTCCTGGTAGGGCAGTCCCCCAAAGGCAGAAATCCCCCATTCCACTGGGGTAAGGAGCAAGCAGAGTCATTTCAGGAGATGAAGGAGATCCTGACAGGCGATGAGATCCTAGCCTACCCTGACTACAGCCAACCGTTCCTGCTGTATACAGATACCAGCAACGAAGGGCTAGGCGCTGTTCTAAGTCAGAAGCAGAATGGCCAGAAGAAATGAATGGCCAGGAGAAAGTGATCGCATAGAAAAAACTTTTTGACAGTTAGGGTGATTAATGAGTGGAACAGGCTGCCACGAGAGGTGGTGAGTTCCCCTTCAATGGACGTCTTCAAACAGAGGCTGGACAGACATCTGTCTGAGATGATCTAGTGAATCCTGCTTTGAGCAGGGGGTTGGACCAGATGACCCAGGAGGTCCCTTCCAACTCTACCATTCTATGATTCTATGATTCTATATGCAAGCAAGAAGCTCTGCCCGACCGAGAGGAACCCAGAGAACTATAGCAGCTTTAAGTTGGAGTTCCTGGCCCTGGTCTGGGCCATCACTGAAAGGTTCAAGCACTATCTAGCCTCCAGTAAGTTCACTGCCTTCACTGATAACAACCCCTTGACCCATCTTGAAACAGTATTGAAAAGGAAAAGATGAAACCATAAACTTGACGATCAGTGGGAAAAAGAACCCTACACTGTATTGAACTCAAGATTTGACAATAAGAAGACATGCTTAATCAGTCGAGATGGAGGAAGAACGTCTACAACAGTGTCCAGGGACCACCTAAAGTTGTGTCCAGACCTACTGAAACCCCAAGAAGAAGTGCCTCTCACCAAACCGGAGGAGCCTGAAGAAGCAGTGATACACACTGACCTAGGAGATTTCCCGGCTGATTGGCCTCAAATAGGAGGTGCAGTAATCATTCCAACACTCCAATTCTATGAACAGCCAGAAAACCCTCCACAGCAAGTTGATCCTGTAAGTGCTGTAGAAGAGCCTGCTCAAGAAGTATCCCCGGACGAAGGATCCCCGGTAGGAGCAGAGCAAGAGGGCCCAGCCAATGGTGAACTTGCCAGTCCCAGAGAGAGGTTAAGGCAGTTTTACAACTTGGTCACACGTAGAACTGGTAGGGTAACTGACAATGCAGACTCTGATGCCCCACAGACCACCGCACTATGCAGATCAACACGTAGCACGAGAGGTAAACCCCCTGTTAGGTACACTCAGTAAATAGTCAAATTTCTGGATTGTAGATAGTTACCCCTGGGGTATTAAATTGTAATGTATTATTGTGTGTTTTCATGCATATGTATATTATTTTGTGCTTCGTTTTATTATTGAACAGTTCAAGTGACATGGACACTTTTCCTCATTAATTTCTTTATTATTTACCTAAGAACTTCGTGGCTGAGGACTATGTGCAGCCCAAAAACTGCTTTTGTATGTAATTGCACTCACTGGAGTGCCCCTTTAGGTGACCTCAGAAGGAAAACCTGTCTGGAGTGGCTCTCTTGGAGGTCCAACTCGGGATCTTCATGCCCTGCAGCCACCCCAGGGCCTAGGTTGAGGGTTTGGGACAGGTCCCTCAAACCACCAAGTACTCTACCCTGTGAGATGGACATCCTGTCTGGGAACCTCACCATAAGAGACTTGAACTCTGAGGACACTTTGTATTTGGTTATATTGTTATGTAACGTTTAAGATTGGTGCCTCCCATAAAGGGAAGATTGTTCATGTTTCCTATTGTTTTATAAAATGTACTTCAGCCCGGGAGTGCTGAGCTTTGCTAGGGGGAGAATGTGACGCCAAGCTGCGCGTGCATTGATGGATTCCTCCATAAAAGACCCCCATAAATATTCACACATCTCCACCTTCCACCTCAGACCAGCAGAGGGAGCCCGTTAGGGATATAAATAGGGAAGGTGGAGCCAGGCAGTGCAGTCTAGTTTCAGTTGGCAGTCTAGCCAGAACAGGGTTCCTGCTCACAGTCAGAGAGGGACAGAGTTCTCGGTTCGGTTCCTGCAGAAGTCTGTCTGCAGAGGTAAGCCCAGTCTAGACTCAGTTATAGCTCAGAATAGTGAGCTTTACGTGTGCCGGCGCCATAAGCACGGCAAGCTGCCGTTAGTGTGTATAGCTTAGTGAGGGCCCGAGTAGGCCGAAGGCGAGTGGAAAGTTAGTACATAGGGGGCAGAGGAGCTTAACTAGCTCACCCCAAAGCATTTACCGGACACCGGGTCCGAAGCTTACCGAAATCTCTATGACCCAGTAAGGCATAACCGGAATCCCTGGAGAACTACAAGCCCCAGGATCGCTAAAGTGCTGATACGTAACAGAGCCGGGAGACACATAGGCCCCGCAAGCTGAGGTGCGTGTATTCCAAGAAAAGGCCCTACCACAAAGTCAGCCAGTGTAGGACAGAGGCAAAGTTAGGCCTAGCTCCAGGCAGGTCAGAAACTTACTACGCAGAGGCAAGAAACAGGAGGCCCTACACCCGCTCATTGGGGAGGATCCTGATATGCACCCTTCACCCTACAGTGCTCAGGGATGTGCCTGAATTTCCATCAGTAAAAGGTACTGAAATGACTATCGTGTCTGTCCCCGTTCTTGCTCTGACCGGCTGGGTCACACCTGTCCTGCATCCTTACATCCCCGCTGCCCTGAGGCCTAGCTCCACCTGTGGGGAGCTATACCATCGAGTTGCCTTATCATCGGCCTCAGTGGACTGCGCAGCACTGGTGATTCTCACCAGAAGCCACAGGTGGCATCACGAACCTTCATAAAACTAAAATTAACCAGCAATCCCTTTTCAAAAGCTGACCCCAGGGTTCGGGCCCGGGAGCCGACCACCGCGACATCTCCAAGGCAAAGGCCCGGGTACCGAGTCATCCCCATCCCCTGGGCTAGTCATATCCTTACGCAGTCCCCAGCCGCCCCTATTTGTCCCGGTGTGCCTTATACATAAGATTAAGCGCGCATACCAAAGCATTACCTGTGCCCTCCCCAGTGCATTTAGTGGGAAGGACAGCCTATTCCGCTGTAGTGTGTGCATGCAAAACCCTGTTCATGGTACATGCGAAGATGCCTCCCACCCTGCACCTGTCGTTGCAGACTTGCAACTATCCCCATTCAAGTCCTTGTCCCAGGGCAGTGTTCAATTGTACCTCTCCCATTCCTTGCAATGCAAGCGCAAGTATGCAGCCTGCCACCCACCCACCCCCAGGCTGCAATACCATACTGCTTGCTTGCACTTAAAATTGGGCCTTTTAGGCATGTGGAGGCGGAATCTGGTCACCACGTCATGGCTGCGTTGGCGGACTGGTATCCATACTCAGTCCCCAGCCGCCTGGCGGCCGGGTGTCCACGCTCGGTTCCCAGCCACCAGGGGGAGGCCGGGTGTCCATACTCGATCCCCAGCCGCCCCGCAGCCAGGTGTCCACACACGGTCCCCAGCCGCCTGGGGGCAGCCGGGTGTCCATAAACGGTCCCCTATTTCTTCTGTCAACTTCCCCCCACACACTTTTCTTAGCCCGGCCTGCTTTAGGGCAGCATTGGACGAGCCCACCAGAGAACCAGATTCCTTCGGTGGGCCCTGGCTTCTCCATCAGGGGAGTTGAGAGTGCCAAGGTGAGGAGCATGATGATGATGATAGAAGTTAGCATCTGCTTTGTTTTCTTGGAATGCAAGCGCATGTATGTAGTAGCGGCTAGGCCTGAGGTGGTCAGCGTTTTGGCGCATATCCTACCTCCTCCGAGGATTGCTGGATGTTTTTCTGCTACTATCCCAGTTCTATGACTCCCGTTAAAACAAAGCTTCAGGTGATAAATGATGGATGAGGTGGTGGCAAAGGAGAAAGAGCAGGAGGAACAGGGACCATTCACATCAATATCAGGCCAGTCAACCACATATGTCTTGTAGGATATGTTTCTGTAACAAAAGGAGCGGTTAGGCTACACAGTTATAGGGCATACAGTGAGTGCAATGCCTACCAAAAATTTCGAGGCACTCCAATGCCCGTAGGAAATGACATGGAGGTCAGAGGGCCTTAACTAAACAGTTTTTTCCATTTATAGCAACTGGGTCTCCTGTACACTGTTGGCCTAAGCAGTAGTGTTGAGCCACCCCCGTAGTGTTCGAGTTCGGTTCGGTTCGTCGAACACCCGTGTGTTCGCCGAACTGTTCGTCGAACTGTTCGTCGAACACCTTCGAACACCGTTAAAACCAATGGCAGGCAAACAAAAACACATAGAAACACATAGAAAACACCTTCAAAGGTGTCCAAAAGCTGACAAACTGCTCAGAAGACACAACTAACACATGGAAAAGTGACAAGTACATATAGTCATGCGAAAAGAAAAGAGGTGGAGGAGTAAAAGGAGGGGGAGACACAGATATAGGCATGTCATGCCCTTCTAAAATCCAAAAAGTGAGAAGCCGACACGTTCAGTCCGCTCCTGCCCGTGCCAGCTCCGCGTCGCCGGGTTTGTGCCAGAGCCGCGGTGAACCCTGACGGCCAGCCCCCCTCTCCCAATACTGGTGCCTGTCCGCTGGTGGGTCTAGCGAGCCCCCCTGTGGTGGAGGCAGCTCTAAGCTTTTTAATTTAAATTGTCTCTCTAATTTGAATGAATACACTTTAAATCCATTTACAAGGATCTATTGGAGGGCAAATCTCATGCCAGCAGCCGCGTAATTCCAGCTCCAGTAGCGTCCACTAAAGCTGCTGCAGTTAAAAAGCTTTTATAAGGATCGAGCTTGGCTGTCCACCGCAAGGCATCCTACTGCCAGTCCCAGCCCCTATGCCTTGGGGTGCCTCCTGATTCTCTTCACTGAGTATCCCGTGGTCCCGAAGCATTTACTTTGAAAAAATTAAGTGTTCAAACTACAGGTGGTGTAGCTTGCTTAACAGCCGGGATAATCCGCTGACTAGCAGACACTGCTACTAGGCACAAAGTATTTCCTGGGCTAGATGCAGTTAAAAATTTGTAATTAGATACTCTCGTTGGATGCTGAGAAAGCATTCCATAGACTCTCCTGGCACGCCATATATGATTCTCTTAAAAAGCTTGGGGTAGGGGTCTAGGGGACCCTTTTATAGCCAAAATCACGGCCCTGTATCGCAATACGTCACCTAGGCTGAAGATAAATGGAACTGTAGCACCCTGAGGGCTCGGTTGCTACAGAGGTATTGCACCTCACCCAGAGGTGTGATATCTCACTCTCGGGTAAGGATGTAGTGTGGATCAGGACCCGACACCTGCATGCATTACACCACATTGCCGTGGGGCAGGGCGACCAATATGCCCCTGAGATGGGCACGACAGTCCCTGTCCCTGGCTGGAGTGGGGGGAGGGAACACTGAGGAAGGGGAACCCAGTAGTGCAGGAGCAGGGAGGAAGCAGTTCCTGGGTGCATTGAGAAGGGAGTATAAAAGGTGGGCACCATCTTAGTTCAGTGCAGAGAAGTCTGAGCAGAAGTGGCAGGGAGCAGGGGCTCTGCATGAGCTCTGCTCCGGAGGCGGGCCTAGTAACAGAGGCCCAGGCCTGGAAGAGGGAGAAGGAAGGAAGAGGAGCGGAGAAGGCTCCAGGAACGAGGAACGAAGGGATCCCAGGGGTGCGGACGGGCGAGTCGCCACCGCACGCCCGAATCCACCTGCGTGGAGGGGTCAGGCCAAAGGGGGAGACCGGTCGCCGAAACTAGTGGAGGCAGGAAACGACCCTCAGCTAGAAACAGGAGGCTGTGACATTTTATGTGGCGCAGCCCCTCGCTACACCCGCTAGGAAGGCACCACATAGGGTCAGGGAAACTGGCGCCAAGTTTACCAAGAGGAGGCCCGAGGCAGCCGGACAGAAGGGTTGGTAAGAAAGGCCAGACAAAGGACACACAAAGGGGGTCCTGTGAAGCGCTCCAAAGTTATCTGGGAGTTGTCTGAGCCCCTCACCTGGTGAGCACAGTACGACGTGGGCAGCCGTTACCTGCAGACGTGGTCTGGATAATAAGAACTGGACTGCATCACTGACTCCGTGTCATTACTGCTGCTGCCCTGCACCATCACCCCCATCCTCCGCATACACTGCCCTGAGGCTATACTCCTCCCGTGGGGAGTTATGCTATGCTCTGCTGCACCCACAACACCAGCCTCAGCGGTCTGCCCTGGAGCGGCGGTTCACTCTGACCGCAATCCACGGGTGGCGTAGTCGGACATTTAAACATCAAAACCACATAAATAGTTCCGCCACTGGTTTGACCGCCCTGAGCCACGGAACCGGGTCGCCACCACGGAGACTACAACCACCAGCATCCACCAAAAAGGGTCCGGCTCCGGGTGTCCCAAGGCCCAGGGGGCGCGTCAGAACATTTTCATCACCTTTCACAATCACCAATGGGACAAGGCAGGGATGTTCTCTGTCCCCTCTCTTATACATCCTAGTGACGGAGCACCTGCTCTCATCAATTCGCCATAACCCCAATATTAGGTGGATTGAGGTGGGAGGCACCGAGTACAAGTGCTCTCTATTTGCTGATGATGTCCTAGTATATATCACTCAATCACATATATCCATCCATGCTGTTATGGCTGAAATAGATCACTTTGTTACATGGTCAAATTTTAAAATCAATGCAGCGAAGTCTGAGGCCCTCGATGTCTCCCTCCCCAAATCCATATAGGATTCCATCCAGTCCAACTTTCCCTTTGCCTGGCCCTCACAGGGTATCAAATACTTAGGAATTCCTATTCATAGAGACCTCTCCCATCTATGTTATCTTAATTTTGGGCCCTTTATTGAACAACTCCATACAGACCACGGTTGGCAAGTTAGAACTGTAAGATTCACTACGTGAACCACTGGTGTTTTGTGGAAAAGCACATGTACACTGTGTTCCAAATTATTATGCAAAAAGTGTTTTGGAGTGATAAGGGAAGAATTTGTTTGTTTGTCAGTTAAACTCATTGATGGTGATGTGTGTCAGGGCTCTTTATATCACTGTAAGCAATTGCAGACACCTGTGCTAATTAGTTTGGCAGGTGTGTCCAATGAAAGGCAAGACTACTTAAGAAGGCTGTCTCACATTATTAAGCAGCCTACATTTTCTGCCAAAATGGGAAAGAAAAAGGATGTGTCGGCTGCTGAGAAGCAACAAATTGTGGAGTGTTTAGGTCAAGGCATGACTACAATCAACATTGTGCGATGATCAGGATGATGATCAGGATGAAGTGTCTTGGCAATCAAGAAGTATGTAGCTGATTCACAGTACACACGTGTGCGTGCTGATAAGGGCAAATTGAGGACTCTTTCCTACAGGCAATTACGTCAGGTTGAAAGAGCAGCGGCAAAAAAGCCTTGTCATAGCAGCAGACAAGTTTTTGAAGCTGCTGGTGCCTCCAACGTCCCCCGAACAACAAGATGCAGGGTCCTTCAGAGGTTTGCAGCTGTGCATACGCCATCCTGTCGACCTCCTCTATCCACTTCACACAAGCAGAAACGGCTCCAGTGGGCCAAACATTACATGAAGACTGATTTCAAAACTGTTTTGTTCATGGATGAGTGCCGTGCAGCGCTCGATGGTCCAGATGGATGGAGTGGAGGATGGCTGGTTGATGGACACCCCACGCAAACACGGCTACAGCGCCAACAAGGAGGAGGTGGAGTAATGTTTTGGGCTGGAATCATGGGGAGAGAGATTGTCGGCCCCTTTAGGATCCCTGAAGGCGCTAAAGATGAACTCCATAATGTATGTGGATTTTCTCAAACAGCACTTCCTGCCATGGTTCAAGAAGAAGAACCGTGTATTTCACAGCAAGATCATTTTTTTGCATGATAATGCACCATCTCATGCTGCACATAAAACATCTGCATCTCTGGCTGATATGGGCATAAAAGGGGAAAAACTTATGGTGTGACCCCCATGCTCCCCTGACCTCTACCCCATTCAGAACCCTTGGAGCATCATTAAAAGGAGTCTATGATGGCGGGAGGCAGTTCACATCTAAGCAACAGCTCTGGGAGGGTATTCTGTCCTCATGCAAAACAATTGAAGCAGAAACCATCCAAAACCTGACAAATTCATTGGACGAGAGAGTTCAGAAGCTCCTTTCGAACAAGGGGTCCTATGTGAAAATGTAACATCACCTAGAATAAAGTTTTGAGTTGAAAACTGTTTGATTTCAGTTTCTAACAACCTGCTAATGCTTATAATTTCAAAAATGACCATTTTTTTGGTCTTTATTAAAATGAAAAGGTTGATCGAAAAGTTTGGGGGATCTAAGAGTGTGGCAACCCAGTAGTCATGATTACTTCGAATTCTGACAATATGAGGGTCATGCTGCAGGTAGTGCAGCAAGAAGGCACTTATGTGTCTTGCGCATCTCGGAGCCCCAAAATTATTTTCCGGGCTAGATGCAGCTAAAAATTATTATTAATTTTAAATCTGGTGAAGCTTTAGTATAGATGGCCTAATAGGATCAGTGCTGCACACTGCTACAAAGCCCAAATTATTTTCCAGTCAAGATACAGATAAACATGATTAGTAATTTTAAATCTGGTGGAGCTTATTATAGATGGCCTAATAGAATCAGTGCTGCACACTGCTACAAAGCCCAAATTATTTTCCAGCCAAGATACAGATAAACATGATTAGTAATTTGAAAGCTTAAAACGGTTGGTAGGGTGATTTTAACCAATCATCAAGCTTTTACTCTCCCCAGGATGACACAGGGGTAGCAAAGTCGTTTCGGATCCATGATTTGTTCATCTTTATGAACGTGAGTCTGTCTACATTATCAGTGGAGAGCCGCGTGCGGTTATCTGTCAGCACACCACCAGCAGCGCTGAACACACGTTCAGACAGAACGCTGGCTGCGGGGCATGACAAGATCTCCAAGGCGTAAGTGGCTAGCTCCGGCCATTTATCCAGATTGGAAGCCCAAAAAGAGCAAGGGTCCAGTGACACAGTCATGGCTTCAATGTTTACTTGGAGATACTCCTGTACCATCGTCTCTAGGCGTTGACTATGTGTCAGACTTCTTGTCTCCTGTGGCCTTGCAAAGGATGGGCTAAAAAAGTGGTGAAATGATTCCGCAAAATTGATGTTACCAGCAGATACTGTGGTTCTGTTACGGTTTGAGTGCTGAACACTTGACGGTCCCACGGTTGGCAAGTTGGAACTGTGAGATTCACTACGTGCACCACTGGTGTTTTGTGGAAAAGCACATGTAAGATTCTGCAACAGTCTCTGCTGATACTCCTGCATGCGTGCATCCCTTTCTATGGCAGGAATAATTTCTGAAAATTTACTTTTGTACCGGGGATCTAACAGTGTGGCAACCCAGTAGTCAGGATTATTTCTAATTCTCACAATTCGAGGGTCATGTTGCAGGTAGTGCAGCAAGAAGGCACTCATGTGTGTTGCGCATCCAGGAGCACCAAGTCCCTGTTGTGTTGGTGGCGAGGTAACAATCATGCTTCCTTCCTCTGTCCTCTCCCCCCAACCTCGCACAACAGAAATGTGATCAAGGTCTCCCTCATCTGATGAGTCTTCCATCAGTTCGTCCTCCACTTCTTCCTGGGCTCCTGCACCTTCCTCACTAGTTTGGCTGCTACCATGCGCCCTGGTAAAACCATCTCCCCCACCCTCACATGCCTGCCGCCTTGGTGCTGCCGACCGTCTGGACCTTGCAGATGTTAGCCCTTCCGCATACAACTCCTCCTCCTCTACTTCCTCCACCTCCTCTTGTGCCACCACCTGACTCCGAATTCTGTTTAACATGTGCTCCAGCATGTAAATCACCGGAATAGTCATGCTGATAATGGCATCGTCAGCACTAAACATCTTCGTCGCCATTTCAAAACTGTGCAGAAGGGTGCATAGGTCCCTGATCTGAGACCACTCCTCCAGCGTGATTTGCCCCACCTCTGGATCTCGTTGGCCCAGGCTATACGTCAGAACGTATTGCACCAGGGCTTGTCGGTGCTGCCACAGTCGCTGCAACATGTGCAGAGTTGAATTCCACCGGGTAGGCACATCGCATTTTAGCCGGTGAAGTGGCAGGCCCAACGACTTCTGTAGAGATGTAAGTCGCTGAGCTGCGGGATGCGAACGGCGGAAGTGAGCACACAGCGACCGTGCCCTCTGCAGAAGGCCATCTAGTCTGGGATAGTGGGCTAAAAATTGCTGGACAACCAGGTTCAACACGTGAGCCATACAAGGCACGTGTGTGACATTGCCCCGGCGAAGGGCCGCACCCAGGTTTGCAGCATTGTCGCACACGGCCTTCCCTGGTTTCAGGTCCAGTGGAGACAACCATTCATGAAATTGGTTCTCCAGAGCTGACCACAACTCCTCAGCTGTGTGACTCACATTTCCCAGACATTTCAATGTAAAAACCGCCTGATGACGTTGAGCCCTACTGCCAGCATAGTAAGGAGGTGTGCAGGATCCCTTCTGCGCAGTTAGAAAGCTTGTGGCATGACCAGACAGGCTTTGGGTGCAGGTGGAAGACCGAGAGGAGGTTGAGGAGGCAGAAGCAGTGGAGGAACTTTGACATAAAGAGGATTGACGCACAACTCGTGGGGACGGCAAGACTTGGACAGCAGCCCCTTGTCCTGCTGTCACCATAGTTACCCAGTGCCCAGTCAGCGACATGTAACGCCCCTGTCCATGCCTACTCATCCAAGTGTCTGTGGTGAAATGCACCCTGTCACACACAGAGTTTCTCAAAGAAGCGGTGATGTTGTGTGCGACATGCTGGTGGAGCGCAGGCACACCTTTCTTTGAGAAGTAGTGCCGACTGGGCATCTGGTACTGGGGCACTGCGACGGACATAAGGTCTCGAAAATCCTCTGTGTCCACCAGGCGGAAAGGCAGCATTTCTGTAGCCAAGAGCTTGCAGATGGTGAAATTCAACCTCTTAGCTTTCTCATGGCTAGGAGGAAATGGTCTTTTACTTGTCCACATCTGAGGGACCGAGGGCTGGCTATTGTGCTTAGACGGGGTTGATAAGGGTGTCCCCGGCAAACTGCCGGTCTGTGAGGAAGATGCAGGCGGACATGTTAGGTTGCCTTGATCCAAAGGTGGTGCTATCGATGTCGGACAGCGCTCAACACCAGCTGGTGTTACCACCTCCAAAGAAAATGATGACCTGCCAATCACGCTGGCTGTTGCGGGTAAAGAGTTGGCAGGTCTGCGTCCCAAAACAGGTGTGACTGCTGTCCCCCCAGTCACAGAGGATGAAGAGGCCGCGGATGCACAAGATATGGCAGACGGTGGTTGGCCCGGCCGGCTAGGCCGCATTGTAGCACACTGAGCTTCCCACTGCAACTTATGCTTCATGTCCATGTGCCGGTTCATGCATGAAGTACTCAAACTATGTATTTTTTGGCCTCTACTTAGCTTTTGCTGACAAATGTTACAGATAACACGAGTTGGGTCATCTTTATCGATCTGAAAAAATGCCCAGGCTATGCAAGGCTTAGCACCCATGCGACCTGAAGAGCCACCAAGACTTGTGGTGAGAGGCAGAGTTGTGTTTGAGGATGCAGTTGTTGACGTGCTTCCAGTACAACGTCTCTGTCCAGGAAGGCGCAACCTGACCTCGTCGTCACTAGCATCTTCCTCCACCTCCTCTGCTGACCTCATCTCTTGGCTGACTGTGGGTTGACAGTAAGTGGGATCTCCAACCTCATCATCATCACCCTGTGCGTTATCACACCCGTCGTCCTCAGAGCCAACCTGTTCCTGCCCTGACAAAAACTAAAGTTGTCGCTCCAATCAGGTATTTGAGTCTTATCATCGTCTTCCTCATTGTCTCCACCAACAGGAGTTACAGTTTGAGAATGAGGGTCTACATTATGGTCAGAACCTTCTGCGTCTGGTCCTGGATCCGACTCATAAAGATTCTGGGCATCAGTGCAGATCATTTCCTCGTCTGTATTCACAGATGCGCTGGAGTCGACCTCTGATTCCCAGACTATAGTATGAGTAAACAGCTCTGCAGACTCAACCATCTGTTCTACCTCTTACTCAGACGGGCAGCTGGAGATTTGGGAGCTGTGAGGAAGCAAGTGCGATTGGGGTGACACCTTTGAGGACTGGAGTATTTGTGATGTTGAAGTTGATGTGGAGGAGAGCCCACTTAAAGGAGCACTTGATATCCGTTGAAGCACCTGCTGTTTTTGTGCCTCATCTGGAATTTGTAGCGATTGGCGTGGCCGTAAGAAAGGGATCTTATCACATTGTCCGCTAAAAGAAGTAGACATTTTAGTTTGGCTGGAAGATGGTCTTTCTTCTGCAGATGTTACTGTTGCTTTAACACCTACCCCACGGACACAACCTTTTTTCCCCTTCCCAACACGCCTATTCCCCTTTCCACCAGCAGCAGGCCTTTTTCCACTCATTTTGGTGGTTAACTAATTCACAACTCTGGAGTTGTTTGCACAAAAAAACAATGGATGGGAACCGAGCAGAGCTGAGTGGCCAAACTGTGGTATTAGGCCAAAACTATTGGCTGGGTTAGATGCAGAAAAAAATTATATTCAATTTGCAACCTGATGGAGGTCAGTATAGATGGACTAATAGAACAAGTCCCACACACAGCTAGAAGCCCAAATATTTTTTCAGAGGTAGATGCAGAAAAATTTTTTATTCAGTTTGCAAACTGATGGAGGTCTGTATAGATGGATTAATAGAACAAGTCCCACACACAGCTACAAGCCCAATATTTTTTCAGAGGTAGATGCAGAAAAAAAATATATTCTGTTTGCAACCTGATGGAGGTCAGTATAGATGGACTAATAGAGAAAGTCCCACACACTGCTAGAAGGCCAAATATTTTTTCAGAGCTAGATGCAGACAAAAAATTATTTTGAATTTGCAACTTGGTGGAGGTCAGTATAGGTGGACTAATAGAACAAGTCCCACACACTGCTAGAAGGCCAAATATTTTTTCAGAGCTAGATGCAGAAAAAAATTATATTCAGTTTGCAACCTGATGGAGGTCTGTATAGATGGATTAATAGAACAAGTCCCACACACAGATAGAAGCCCATATATTTTTTCAGAGCTAGATGCAGATAAAAATTATTTTTAATTTGCAACCTGATGGAGGTCAGTATAGATGGACTAATAGAGAAAGTCCCACACACTGCTAGAAGGCCAAATATTTTTTCAGAGCTAGATGCAGATAAAAATTATATTCAATTTGCAACCTGATGGAGGTCAGTATAGATGGACTAATAGAACAAGTCCCACACACAGCTAGAAGCCCAAATATTTTTTCAGAGGTACTGTAGATGCAGATAAAAATTATTTTTAATTTGCAACCTGATGGAGGTCAGTATAGATGGACTAATACAACAAGTCCCACACACAGCTAGAAGCCCAATATTTTTTCAGAGGTAGATGCAGAAAAAAATATATTCAGTTTGCAACCTGATGGAGGTCAGTATAGATTGAGTAATAGAACAAGTCCCACACACAGCTAGAAGCCCAAATATTTTTTCAGAGGTAGATGCAGATAAAAATTATTTTTAATTTGCAACCTGATGGAGGTCAGTATAGATGGACTAATAGAGAAAGTCCCACACACTGCTAGAAGGCCAAATATTTTTTCAGAGCTAGATGCAGATAAAAATTATATTCAATTTGCAACCTGATGGAGGTCAGTATAGATGGACTAATAGAGAAAGTCCCACACACTGCTAGAAGGCCAAATATTTTTTCAGAGCTAGATGCAGATAAAAATTATATTCAATTTGCAACCTGATGGAGGTCAGTATAGATGGACTAATAGAACAAGTCCCACACACAGCTAGAAGCCCAAATATTTTTTCAGAGGTACTGTAGATGCAGATAAAAATTATTTTTAATTTGCAACCTGATGGAGGTCAGTATAGATGGACTAATAGAGAAAGTCCCACACACTGCTAGAAGGCCAAATATTTTTTCAGAGCTAGATGCATAAAAAAATTATATTCAGTTTGCAACCTGATGGAGGTCAGTATAGATGGACTAATAGAGAAAGTCACACACACTGCTAGAAGGCCACATATTTTTTCAGAGGTAGATGCAGAAAAAAATATATTCAGTTTGCAACCTGATGGAGGTCTGTATAGATGGATTAATAGAACAAGTCCCACACACAGCTAGAAGCCCAATATTTTTTCAGAGGTAGATGCAGAAAAAAATATATTCAGTTTGCAACCTGATGGAGGTCAGTATAGATGGACTAATACAACAAGTCCCACACACAGCTAGAAGCCCAATATTTTTTCAGAGGTAGATGCAGAAAAAAATATATTCAGTTTGCAACCTGATGGAGGTCTGTATAGATGGATTAATAGAACAAGTCCCACACACAGCTAGAAGCCCAATATTTTTTCAGAGGTAGATGCAGAAAAAAATATATTCAGTTTGCAACCTGATGGAGGTCAGTATAGATGGACTAATACAACAAGTCCCACACACAGCTAGAAGCCCAATATTTTTTCAGAGGTAGATGCAGAAAAAAATATATTCAGTTTGCAACCTGATGGAGGTCTGTATAGATGGATTAATAGAACAAGTCCCACACACAGCTAGAAGCCCAATATTTTTTCAGAGGTAGATGCAGAAAAAAATATATTCAGTTTGCAACCTGATGGAGGTCAGTATAGATGGACTAATACAACAAGTCCCACACACAGCTAGAAGCCCAATATTTTTTCAGAGCTAGATGCAGAAAAAAATTATATTCAATTTGCAACCTGATGGAGGTCAGTATAGATGGACTAATAGAATGATGCTATGCTCAAAAGATTTTACTTCACTAGGTGCAGTAAAAAAATTGGTATTCTATACACAGGTGGTATATCTTGCAACACAGATAGGCTACTCCACTGACTAACACACTCTGCAATAGGCCAAAAAGGATTAGCTTTGCTAGATTCAGCCAAATGCTGTGAAAAAAACTTGCACAGCACTGGCACAGACCTGCCTGGCAAAAACTGATAGGAACTGATGTAACCTAGTCCTGAAAAGGACTCCAATTACAATTAGTCTTTACTCCCACAATCTATCTATTTAAGAGCACAGACCTGCCTGATAAAAGTCGTAGGAAATGCTGTAACCTAGTCCTTAAAACGACTGCAATCACAACTATTCCCTACTCCCAAGCTATCTGTAGATTTGTGCGAAAATTGGCTTGAAATTAACAAGGTATAGCGCACACAGCAACAGCGGTGCCGTCTAACACGCAGCAGTGAGAAAATGGTGGCGACGGGGAAAATGGCTTGGTCTTATAGGGCAAGGACATGTGACATACACTGCCAATGACACATGCCCTTGCTTGTGTGAAAAAAAGCACTTCGCTCCGTGTGTGCGCTGCTGATAGGCTGACAGATTGCACCTCCCCACTGTAAATGCGGGAAAGAGAAAAAAAAAATGGAGATCTTCATTGTTCCTGCAGAGATCCATCCCCTGCCCCTCCCCCCACCCCGCTGTACACTCAAACTGCGTATTAACATTAATTTTCATCATTACTGAGAAAAAATCCAGTTATGATTTTGGTGCACGAACAGTTATCGAACATAACCTCGAACAGCCGAATTTTTCTCAAATTGTTCGTGTTCGCCGAACGGCTCGAACACCGTCCAAAACAGCTCGAATTTGAGATTGGCGAACAGTTCGAGTAGAACAGCGCTCATCTCTACTAAGCAGTGAATGGAAGGCTTTCCAAAAATTAGGAGGAACTGCAATGCCCCTTGAAACAGACGTGGATTACAGCGTACTAAAAACCTTCTACCCATTATTGGGGAGTGGGTCTCCCTTAGTTTTCGCCTTTGCATTGAAAAGCAAAAGCTGACTAAAATTAGGAGGAAATGCAATGCCCGTTGGAAGAGTCATGGAGGTTAGAGGTAATTAAAAACAACATTTCAATGTCCCCTTGAAGAGCTGTGGAGTTCAGAGTGGTTTAAGAAGACGCTTTTAATGCCCCTTTGAAGAGACGTGGAGGTCACAGTAGCTTAACAAGATGGTTTTAATGCCCCTCGGAAGAGACGTGGAGGTCCCAGCAGCTTAACAAGACGGTTTTAATGCCCCTTGGAAAAGTGGTGGAGGTCACAGTAGCTTAACAAGAAGGTTTGAATGCCCCTTGGAAAAGTGCTGGAGGTCGCAGTAGATTAACAAGACGGTTTGAATGCCCCTTGGAAGAGACGTGGAGGTCCCAGTAGCTTAACAAGATGGTTTGAATGCCCCTTGGAAGAGACGTGGAGGTCCCAGTAGCTTAACAAGATGGTTTGAATGCCCCTTGGAAGAGACGTGGAGGTCCCAGTAGCTTAACTAGATGGTTTGAATGCCCCTTGGAAAAGTGGTGGAGGACGCAGTAGCTTAACAAGACAGTTTGAATGCCCCTTGGAAGAGACGTGGAGGTCCCAGTAGCTTAACAAGACGGTTTGAATGCCCCTTGGAAGAGATATGGAGGTCCCAGTAGCTTAACAAGATGGTTTGAATGCCCCTTGGAAGAGACGTGGAGGTCCCAGTAGCTTAACAAGACGGTTTGAATGCCCCTTGGAAAAGTGGTGGAGGTCGCAGTAGCTTAACAAGACGGTTTGAATGCCCCTTGGAAGAGACATGGAGGTCCCAGTAGCTTAACAAGACGGTTTGAATGCCCCTTGGAAGAGACGTGGAGGTCCCAGTAGCTTATCAAAACGGTTTGAATGCCCCTTGGAAAAGTGGTGGAGGTCGCAGTAGCTTAACAAGACGGTTTGAATGCCCCTTGGTAGAGACGTGGAGGTCCCAGTAGCTTAACAAGACGGTTTGAATGCCCCTTGGAAAAGTGGTGGAGGTCGCAGTAGCTTAACAAGATGGTTTGAATGCCCCTTGGAAGAGACGTGGAGGTCCCAGTAGCTTAACAAGATGCTTTTAATGCCCCTCAGAAGAGACGTGGAGGTCCCAGTAGCTTAACAAGACAGTTTTAATGCCCCTTGGAAAAGTGGTGGAGGTCACAGTAGCTTAACTAGACGGTTTTAATGCCCCTTGGAAAAGTGGTGGAGGTCCCAGTAACTTAACAAGACGGTTTTAATGCCCCTCGAAAGAGACGTGGAGGTCCCAGTAGCTTAACAAGACGGTTTTAATGCCCCTCGGAAGAGACATGGAGGTCCCAGTAGCTTAACAAGACGGTTTTAATGTCCCTTGGAAAAGTGGTGGAGGTCGCAGTAGCTTAACAAGACGATTTAATGCCCCTTACAAGAGCCATACAGTACAGCATCTTAAAAATATTATTCCCATTATTGGGGAGTGGGTCTCCCACAGTCTTTGCTTATGCCTTCCAAGCAAAAGCTGACAAAAATAAGGACGGAGGAACTTTCAATAATGGCAACATGGACCACAGTCACCCTGGTGGTATAGTGGTGGTGGAGGCTGAGGATAAGGAGAAGAACATAAAACAGCTGAAATGAGGAAGCGTATACCCATGTGTGGGTGTGAAGCGGTGCATGTGAATACACCTCCCGAAATAACACAGTGGATTTGACTTTATGTTACTCTGCTGTCATTTGGTGGTAATGAGATGTCTGGCCCAATCCAGCCCTTGTTCATTTTGATAAGGGTCAGCTTATCAGCATTGTCAGTTGACAGGTGAGTGCGCTTATCAGTTATAATTCCACCAGCGGCACTAAAAACACGCTCCGATAACATGCTAGCGGCAGGGCAGGCCAGGACCTCCAAGGCGTACAGAGCTAGTTCATTCCAAGTGTCCAGCTTGGATACCCAATAATTAAAAGGCACAGAGGAATCACGGAGGATGCTGGTACGGTCGGCAAGGTACTCCCTCACCATCTTTTGAAACTTTCCACTCCTTGTGAGAGTATCCCACACCTCAGGGTCTGTCCGAAGGGAGGGTCTGAGAAAACTGTCCCAGAACGTTGATAGTGTTCCCCTGCCTCTGCTGGATAGGAGTTGCGTCTCTCTCGCATGTACACCTTGGTTGGGCAACGAACTGTGACAGTTCTGCAACAAGGGCCTTCTGGTACTGCCCCATTTTTGTTGACCTCTCCACCCCAGGAATAAGAGAGTGAAAGTTCTCCTTGTAGCGGGGGTCTAAAAGTGTCACCAACCAGTAATGACTGTCACCCAACATTTTGACAACGCGAGGGTCACGGTTAAGGCAGCGTAACATAAAGTCAGCCATGCATGCCAGTCTGGTAACGGGCAAGACTTCCGTGTCCTCACCAAGATGACGACTGACCATGCTCTCCTCCTCCTCCTCCTCCCCCCCTGTCCTCAGGCCACCCACGCTGAACCAACGGTATGACAGTTGTACAGGTACTACCGTCTGCAGCGCATGATACCAGCTCCTGTTCTTCCTCCTCCTCCTCCTCCTCTCCCTCATTGTCCCCCAATGCACGTTGGGATGAGATAAGGCTGGGCTGTGTGTAATCGACCGCTACGGCTTCTTGATCCATCTCATCATACTCTGGCTGCAATGCCTCCTCTTTAATTCTCTGCAGAGAGCGTTGCAAAAGACAGACAAGTGGAATGCTGATGCTAATGATGGCGTCATCACCACTCACCATCTTGGTGGACTCCTCAAAGTTTGTCAAGATGGTACATATGTCAGACATCCAGGTCCACTCCTGAGGTCTTATGTGTGGAGTCTGACCTGAATATCGATGGCCTTGTTGCAGCTGGTACTCCACAACTGCTCTCTTCTGCTCACAAATCCTTTGCAACATGTGGAGGGTAGAGTTCCAACGTGTGGGGACATCACACACCAGTCGGTGTGCCGGAAGCTGTAAACGCTGCTGCAACACAGCAAGGGCGGCAGAAGCTGTAGCTGACTTGCGAAAATGAGCTGACAGGCGGCGTACTTTGACGTTTGATCTGCCAACGCGGGATACGATTTAAGAAACCGCTGAACCACGAGGTTAAGCACATGAGCCAGGCATGGTACGTGTGTGATCTCGCCTCGCCTCAGAGCCGCCACCAGGTTACGGCCATTGTCACACACCACCATGCCTGGATGTAGGTTCAGCAGTCTCAGCCACAGATCTGCCTGCTCTTTCACAGCTGTCCACAACTCACAAGCAGTGTGAGGTTTCTCACCTAAGCTTATGAGTTTCAGCACAGCCTGTTGCCGCTTGGCGGAGGCAGTACTGCAGTGCTTCCAGCTTGTAACTGATGTGGTGATATCTGAGATGGAGGCTGAACATGAGGAGGATGATGCGCAGGAGCTGTACACTGTGGGGGCAACTCTGACTGACATAGGGCCCGCAATCCTGGGTGTGGGGAGGATGTGTTCCATCCCAAGGTCCGACTGGGTCCCGGCTTCCACTATGTTTACCCAGTGTGCCGTCAGGGAGATGTACCGTCCCTGGTCACAAGCACTTGTCCACGTGTCCTTGTCAGGTGGACTCTCCCAGTAACTGCGTTGTTGAGGGCACGGCAGATGTTTTGGGACACGTGCTTGCATAGTGCGGGGATGGCACACCAGGCAAAATAGTGTTGGCTGGGGACCGAGTACCGAGGGACGGCTACCGCCATAAGGTTGCGGAAGGATTCCATCTCCACCAGCCTAAAAGACAGCATTTACAACGCAAGCAGTTGTGAAATGTGCGAATTTAGGACTGTGGCCTGTGGGGCGTTGGCTGCGAATTTCCGCTTTCGTTCAAAGGTCTGGGATATGGACAATTGAACGCTGCGGTGGGACGTGGATGTGGACGTTGATGCTGTTTCTTGAGAAACTGCCATAACAAGTGAAGACTGAGAGGAGGGGGCATCTTTGCATGCAGTATGGACAAGGGATTGCCTTGCACACACAACAGGGGGTTCTATTGCACGCACAACAGCGGAAGAAGCAGTGGTGACACCCGCTGACACTGGTCGTGGACCATGGGGTTCACCCCACAAAGTCGGGTGCTTTGCTGCCATGTGCCAGATCATGCTGGTGGTGGTCAGGCTGGTAGGTTTGTCACCCCTGCTGATGCTGGTGACTCGCCCCCTGGGCCGTGGGGCACTCGGAGCCGGGCAACAGGGCAATAATAGGGGTAGTAGTGGCAACCCGGTCCGTGGCTCAGGGTGATCAGACCAGTGGCAGTCTTCTATATGTTTTGCAATGTCCGACTACGCCAACCGTGGATTGCGGTCAGGGCTAACCGCCGCTTCAGTGCATACCGCTGGGGCAGATGTAAATGTGCAGCACTGAATAGTACAACTCCCCACGGGAGGAGTATGGTCCCAGGGCAGTATATAGATGGATGATGGAGGGGGTGATTCCGACCGCAATAGCCAGGAAACGGAGGCCTCTTAAGCAGTTCAGGGTCTTTATTTGAACAGGTGAAATGACCCAAAAACAGTCCCGGCTAGGAGGAGACCTGGATGTCTGAGAACAAGTGGGAAGCTGGCCCTGGTCAGGGCGAGGGTGAAGGCCTACCGTACCCTGCGCTCTTTCTGGCTATTTCCCTCCTTGTGGTGTAACAGCCCACGTTCCTGAGCTCACCGTGTCTTCTCGCCCGTATGGCTTGCAACTTGGGTTCCTTTCTACTCTTGGCTTGGTGCAGCTCTGCTGGTCCCTTCTGCTGTGGCGGAACCTCCGGGCTTCTTAGGCCAAGGAACATACAATCCCCTGTGGACTGGTTATTTGCTGTAGAACTTGGAACCCTCACAGCCTCAGACACCAAAGTCTGGTAGATTAGTTTCTCTATCTGCCAGGACAGGCTCCCTTCACCTTCCGTCCCTGGCTCGTGGCTCTCCTACTGCCACACGGCCTCTTAGGCTGCAACACAACTGTCTGTCCCTGCTCTGGGACACCTCTCACTTCAGAGACAGGTTGTCCAGTTCTCCCTAACCCTACCCCCAGTTCCAGCTTTTATAGGGGCAGCCTGGTCCCCCTACTGGCCTGGGACAGGAGGTGCTGCATGCAAATGGTCCCTAACTAGGGAACCTCCCCCTTGCTCTCAGACACAGCTTTATTAAACATTTGTGGCATCCAGGCCAGGGTGACACACTGGCATGGCAGGTGGTACAAATGGCCTTTTTGGGGTTATCAGCAGAGTCTTTAAAAAAATTCCAGACTCTGGAAGACCTACCGGTTGTACTGGCAACGTCCCTCGTGTTGATGTTATGGGGAACTGTTGCCTACCTTCTGTGTGCGGCCACCACACTGCTTCATCCTGCCTGTTGGGATACTCTGCCTCCCTCACCCTGTGTGCTGCTGGCCTCGCTCTGCGTGTCCTCCTGCCACGTTGGGTCAGTTACTAGATCATCCACCACCTCCTCCTCTTCCACTTGCGCACCACGATCCTCCTCCTCACTTCCTGGCAATTGTGTCTCGTCATCGTCCACCTCTTGTGACAAATTGCCAGCGTCGACTTCCTGTGGCCGTGGCTGTTCAAATATTTTGGCATCGCTACATGGGATCTCCTCTTCCACCACTTCAAGTGGAGCAGGCGAGGGGCACAAATCTGGAAATGGACCAGTGAACAGCTCAAGTGTGGGATCAGTTGCTGTCTGACGACACTCGGCATGGTGGGAGGAAGGAGCATCAGGGTGAGGAGGAGTCTGTGGTCGAGACTCACGGCTACTAAGAGTTGACCGTGTGGAAGACAGACCGGAGGTGGTGGTGCCCAGGTAACTAGAAGTATTATCTGCTATCCAATTAATAACCTGTTCACACTGATCAGTTCGCAATTCTGGTGCTGTTCTGTGCTTCCCTAGTAATTCGGTCAAGAAGTGGGAGCGAGAAGATGTGGCTGTTGGTTGTGGCACATTTTCACCTTGGCCACGGCCCCGTCTTCTGGACGCACCATCACCAGAACGTCCAGTTCCACGTCCCTAGCCACGCGCCTTGCCCATTGTAAAGAAAGTAAAATAGCTTACACTCGCACTATCAATGGAAAAAGGGTAATAAAAAGTAGATTAGAGCCGTGGATGAGGAAAACTACAGTTCTATTTCTCTGGCCTACACCCGACTCTTTTAAACAATCTGAACAATCAGGGAGAAACTATTACTGTTTTTCTTTACGGAAAAAATACCAAAAGCTGAATGATAGAGATTTTTTACCGTGGAATGGCAAAACCACAGTTATTGTTTACTGGGGTATACCAGACAATTTTAAATAGATATATTTGCGGCTGAACAGTGAGCGACACACTCAAACTGTTTTTTTTTAGATACAAATAGCCCAAAAGTGGATAATACAGAGATTTGACCCGTGGAACTGCAAAACCAAACTTCTGTTTCTCTGGCCTACACCAGACTATTTTCAACATATATATTTGTGTCTGAAAAATCAGGGAGACACTATTAGTTTTTCTTTACGGCAAAAAATGCCAAAAGCAGGATAATAGAGACTTTTTACCGTGGAACAGCAAAACCACAGTTATAATTTACTGGTGTATATGTGGCGCCCCTGAGGGTTCGACCGCCACAGGAATGCTGCACTTCTTCAATGGTGTGTGGTGTTCCTCCTCTGAGGTAAAGCTGGTGTGATGGTAGTGACCTAGCCTTTTGCATCCAACACCACATTTCCACCAGAGGGAGCTATTTTGCACTAGGTGCTGCTCCCCTGGTTACAGGGAGACTGGGGAACACAAAGTGGTAGGAACCAGTTAGTGGGTGTGGGTGGAGGAACACTAGTTAGTTACACTTTTAATTTCATATTTAATAGAATGGCATCTTTGATCTTGGTCTCTGGCAGTCTGTCTGTCAAGTGGTCCGTCCTTAGTCTAGCCTTTGCTAGTCTGTCGGCTGTCACTGTGCTGTCAAAATACTGTGTGTAATGTGACTTCCCTCCGGGAGCGCAGATCCTATGTGGGCCTGCACCGGCATGGGACACAGCTCTCGTACCCCGATCTTTGGGACGAGAGGTAGGTTGCAGACAAGGAATGTCTCAACCCGGCCGAGGACCAGGATCAAGAAGGCCCGGGAGCTTTAGAGTGTGGCTCCCTAGCAAATGGGTCCCGGGGAGGATGCAGACGGAGCGGATCACGCCACCTGTCCTCGCCTACCTGATCTATTCAGAGGGATTCCGACTGCAAGAGGGGTACTGGCCCCCGACACCCGACCTCGTACTCTACGTCCAGGACGGGAAAGCCCGGTTAGGCCCTGAGGATCCCGCCGGGCTTCGGATGGAGAGGAATTGCCACCCGAGCCCTACACCTGAGAGGAGCTCAGAGGGTGACCCGGGCCTATCTACTCACGCACAGACGGGAATGGGTGAAGTCTGTAGTACAGGAACACTCTGGTGCAGGGTCGCTACCAAACACTGGACTTCCTCGGAGGTAGTCGGACCCCCGTTCCTGGTGGCCGCAGGACTCCGCGAGGAGCAGGGAGTCGCCTTCCCGCTAACACATCTGAGTGAGTAAAGCCTTGGAAGTTCACCCCTATGGCCTCCGAACTGTTCATTACGCGCCATACCACGCGACGCGGTGCCAGTACTCCTGCACTACTGCAACCCCCTCTCAATCCTGTCTTGCCTCCCTTGAGGCCCTGCTCTGCCTGTGGGGAGCAGCGAGAACTTTAGCCGTCATGACACCGGGCCTCAGCGGACTGTAGCGGCGCTGGTGGCCTCTTCACCAGACACCACAGGTGGCGTAGTCGTTAACCAGCCACTCAACCCGGAATAGCCCACACCATCTCTTTCTAATGTGACGGCCCTGAGCACGGGTCGAGCCCGGGCCACGGCTGCATCCCATCTCTTCAACGCGGGGCCCGACACCGAGTCCCCAAACACCCAGGGTAAAACATGGGCTTTCTGAGTAGAGGCGTTACAACCTGGCGTAATCGGCAGGATATCGTGCCCGCAGCAACAGAGAAGAGTGCCCATTGCTATCGGGTACTGTGTGCCTTACACCTTGAAATGTTGTTTTACACTTAAAATGGCGCCCGCCCAAGAAGAACAGGCGCCATAACGCTGTAAAAAGACTGTCTTTGAACGCCTCCCATCGTGGGCTGGGCTCCCGCTTGGCGCCAAAAATGTGGACTGCCCCTTCCATCAGAAACTGTCCGCGGGGTAATGCCCGTCAAACTGGATGGGCTGAACGAAGGCGGGCCTGTTAGCATTCCGCCCAGGAACCGCCCCGAAAGAGGAGGAGGAAGTAAAGCAACAAGGTGCGGCCATGGGTGTCGGAGCTTGGCAGTCAACGGAGGCAGACATGGATGCCTCTGGGGAGCAAGACCATGCAACTACTGAAACCGTTTCAGGCCCTTCACCTAGCAGAGAGCAAGGCGCCGGCATGTTAACTCCGGGAGATATTGAGTTTCTCCACTT
Source organism: Phyllobates terribilis (assembly GCF_046119375.1). Classification (NCBI taxonomy): domain Eukaryota; kingdom Metazoa; phylum Chordata; class Amphibia; order Anura; family Dendrobatidae; genus Phyllobates; species Phyllobates terribilis. Next base: position 827,763,315 of record NW_027362762.1, on the reverse strand, counting down.
GGAAGCTCCTGGACTCGCTAGGAGACAGAAAGAGGCCCAGGAGGCGGCCACGGCAGCGTGGAAAGAGGAGATGCTGCAGCATATCCGAGATCGCCGCCGAGGAGTAGAGGTTCCAGGACCAGTCGACTCGGAGACAGACGTCAAGGGTGACCTCGCGGCGGGTGAGTGTGCAACCCCTGCCCCGGCTGCGGAGCCAACAGAGACTATCCTGGACCTCATGGCAGAGTACATAGTCCCCCACGCGGTCACCTGGGAGCAAGCGCTAGCTCCTGAGCTGCAATCGGCAGCCGTCGGTGGGGACCTGCGGTGCCGCCCAAGCTCGGAAACGGAGGTGCCTGAAGCTGCGGAGGAGGCTACCGGCTCCAACCCAGACTGGTCCGCGTCAATCGAGGACTCGCAGCAACTCGTTCTCACCCCGCTACCTGCACCAGTGCTAACCTGGCCCGAGGCCGAGGAGTGGGCCTGGGAAAACCAGGGTGGCGACCTAATGGGCTTCCCCCGGGAGACCCGATCGGAAGCGCGAAGGAGGAGCCAGTGGTGCAGCGGTCAGATCTTCCAGCTAGCACGGGAGCAACGTCGGCGGGAGCAGCGTTGCGAGCGCCTCGAGGTTAGGACCAAGGCTGCAAAGACTCGGGCGCGTCAGGAGGAGGCCACCTGTCCCAGTCCCCGGTACGAAGGCCAGATCGTCCGATTTCACCATGAGGCGGGGTGGGGGTTTATCCAGTGTCCCCTGTTCCAGGACGATGTGTTCGTCAGCCGACGGGACGTTGAGCCACGCCTTAAAAAGGGACACCCCGGTTGGAACCTTCTCCCGGGCGACACGGTGACTTTCTCTCGCCACCAGGGGGAGCGTGGGTGGTACGCCCTGGACGTTCACAAAGTGTCTGGGAGCGACGCCACCCTGCCCTCAGCCTCAGGTGACCGGCTAGCCTCCGTCGGGAGGAATGAGCCTTTCCCAAGACGAGAGCCTGAAGTCTAACGTAGCCTCCGGCTGTTGTTGTTGTTTAAGCTGAAGTTGAAAGCTGCTATTTTTGTGCTTTTCGTTTTACAGAGACTTTGGTCCCTGCGGACTATGGCAGGTGGCGGACTGTGCATTGTATATAGTTATGCATCTATTTAGGTGCTTCCTATTGGTTTTATGCAAAACCGTGCCTTTCTTTCTACCTCAGAAGCAAAACCAGTCTGGAGTGGCTTGTGTGGGGGTCCAACTCCGGATCTTCATGCCCTGCAGCCACCCCAGGGCCCACGTAGAGGGTTTAGGGCAGGTCCCTCTTGCTACTGAACTGACCGTCGCCACTTTTAACCAGTCTGCTGCCAGTGTCTAAAGTCTCTTGTCCTAATTTATGCTTTATACTTTTATAATTTTGTACTCTTGCACTTTTATATTTTTGTACTTTTATATTATGTATCTGGTTATGCAACGTTACAAGAAATGTGCCTCCCATAAAGGGATGATAGTTTTACTTGTTATGTAAAAAGAAATTTTCCTGGGTGTTGCTTCCTTTGCAGCCCGCGGACGTGCTGTGTTTTACCAGGGGGGAATGTGGCGCCCCTGAGGGTTCGACCGCCACAGGAATGCTGCACTTCTTCAATGGAGTGTGGTGTTCCTCCACTGAGGTAAGGCTGGTGTGATGGTAGTGACCTAGCCATTTGCATCCAACACCACATTTCCACCAGAGGGAGCTATTTTGCACTAGGCGCTGCTCCCCTGGTTACAGGGAGACTGGGGAACACAAAGTGGTAGGAACCAGTTAGTGGGTGTGGGTGGAGGAACACTAGTTAGTTACACTTCTAATTTCATATTTAATAGAATGCCATCTTTGATCTTGGTCTCTGGCAGTCTGTCTGTCAAGCGGTCCGTCCTTAGTCTAGCCTTTGCTAGTCTGTCGGCTGTCACTGTGCTGTCAAAATACTGTGTGTAATGTGACTTCCCTCCGGGAGCGCAGATCCTGTGTGGGCCTGCACCGCCATGGGACACAGCTCTCGTACCCCGATCTTTGGGACGAGAGGTAGGTTGCAGACAAGGAATGTCTCAACCCGGCCGAGGACCAGGATCAAGAAGGCCCGGGAGCTTTAGAGTGTGGCTCCCTAGCAAATGGGTCCTGGGGAGGATGCAGACGGAGCGGATCACGCCACCTGTCCTCGCCTACCTGATCTATTCAGAGGGATTCCGGCTGCAAGAGGGGTACCGGCCCCCGACACCCGAACTCGTACTCTACGTCCAGGATGGGAAAGCCCGGTTAGGCCCTGAGGATCCCGCCTTTCTTCGGATGGAGAGGAATTGCCACCCGAGCCCTACACCTGGGAGGAGCTCAGAGGGAGACCCGGCCTATCTACTCACGCACAGACGGGAATGGGTGAAGTCTGTAGTACAGGAACACTCTGGTGTAGGGTCGCTACCAAACACTGGACTTACTCGGAGGTAGTCGGACCCCCGTTCCTGGTGGCCGCAGGACTCCGCGAGGAGCAGGGAGTCACCTTCCCGCTAACACATCTGAGTGAGTAAAGCCTTGGAAGTTCACCCCTATGGCCTCCGGACTGTTCATTACGAGCCATACCACGCGACGCGGTGCCCGTACTCCCACGCTACTGCAACCCCCTCTCAATCCTGTCTTGCCTGCCCTGAGGCCCTGCTCCGCCTGTGGGGAGCAGCGAGAACTTTAGCCGCCATTACACCGGGCCTCAGCAGACTGTAGCGGCGCTGGTGGCCCCTTCACCAGACACCACAGGTGGCGTAGTCGTTAACCAGCCACTCAACCCGGAATAGCCCACACCATCTCTTTCTAATGTGACGGCCCTGAGCACGGGTCGGGCCCGGGCCACGGCTTCATCCCATCTCTTCAACGCGGGGCCCGACACCGAGTCCCCCAACACCCAGGGTAAAACACGGGCTTTCTGAGTAGAGGCGTCACATATACCAGACTTTTTTAAATATATATATTTGCGGCTGAACAGTGAGCGACACACTCAAACTGTTTTTTTTAAGATACAAATGGCCCAAAAGTGGATAATACAGAGGTTTGAACCGTGGAACTGCAAAACCACACTTCTGTTTCTCTGGCCTACACCAGACTATTTTCAACAGATATATTTGTGTCTGAACTGTCACAGACACACTTCTTTTTTTTTGGGGGGGGGGGGGACCAAAAGGTTAATAAGACTGGTATTTGTACAGTGTGAAGGAGGAAAAAAAAAAAGAGGATTTAGATGAAAAAAAATGGATTTTTCCTGGCCCCCGAGACCTGGAGCTAAGTCCAGCAATATCAGCAACAGGAGCACACAGGACTGTAATGCAGCGTTTGCTGGTATAACCACTGCATCTCCTATACAGCCTGCCTGCCTGCCTGATATCTGGGATGGATATTAGTCCTGAGAAGGACTGTTTGTTTGATTTGGCAGCCTTTACAGACCCTATATATCTCTCCCTAAATCAGCAGCGCTGTCCCTACACTGTCTGATCCCAGCCGTCTGTGTCCATGATGCCGGCGCCCGGTTTTAAATACTCGAGGTGATGCTGTGCGGCCAGCCAATCAATGTAATGCCCACAACCAACATGGCTGCGGCATTACAGTGACTGGCTGGCAATCAATGCATGTTCATTGGCTCTGTAAAGTTCGCCAAACATGCAGGGTGGAGACCCGAGCTCCCGCCCGAGTAACCCGGAAATGCTCGGTGCTCGCCGAACATCCCGAGTAGCGTGATGCTCGGGCGAGTACCGAGCAGTGTCGAGCATGCTCGCTCAACACTACTTATGATCATGTGATATTTGAGTTTTTCTTTTTTAATAAATTTGCAAAAATTTCTACATTTCTGGGGTTTTTTCAGTTAAGATGAGGTGCAGAATGTACTTTAATAAGAAAAAAAAATAACTTTTTAAAATTTACCAAATGGCTGCCATGAAACAAAGAATGAAAAATTTAAAGGGGTCTGAATACTTTCCGTACCCACTGTATATATCTTTTGTTGGCAATGACAGAGGTCAAATATTTTCTGTAAGTCTTCACAAGGTTGGCACACACTGTTGCTGGTATGTTGGCCCATTCCTCCATGCAGATCTTCTCTAGAGCAGTAATGTTTTGGGGCTGTCGCTGGGCAACACGGACTTTCAACTCCCTCCAAAGGTTTTCTATAGGGTTTAGATCTGGAGACTAGCTAGGCCACTACAGGACCTTGAAATGTGTCTTACAAAGCCACTCCTTCGTTGCCCTGGCGATATTCTTGGCATCATTTTCATGATGAAAGACCCAGCCATGTTTCTTCTTCAATGCCCTTTCTGATGGAAGGAGGTTTGCACTCAAAATCTCATGATACATGGCCCCATACATTCTTTCATGTACACAGATCATTCGTCCTGGTCCCTTGGCAGAGAAACAGCCCCAAAGCATGATGTTGCCACCCCCATGCTTCACAGTAGGTATGGTGTTCTTTGGATGCAACTCAGCATTCTTTCTCCTCTAAACATGCCGAGTTGTGTTTCTACCAAACAGTTCAACTTTGGATTCATCTGACTATATGTTCTCCCAATACTCTTCTGGATCACCAAATGCTCTCTAGCAAACTTCAGATGGGCCTGGACATGTAATGGCTTATGCAGGGTGACACATCTGGCACTGCAGGATCTGAGTCCCTGGTGGCGTAGTGTGTTTGCTGACGGTATCCTGTGTAAAGTTGGTCCCAGCTCTCTGCAGGTCATTCACTTGGTCCCCTCGTGTGGTTCTGGGATTTTTGCTCACCGTTCTAGAGATCATTTTGACCCCACGGGGTGAGATCTTCTGTGGAGCCCCAGATCGAGGGAGATTATCAGTGGTCTTGTAAGTCTTCCATTTTCTAATTATTGCTCCCTCAGTTGATTTATTCATACCAAGCTGCTTGCCTATTGAAGATTCAGTCTTCCCAGCCTGGTGCAGGGCTACAATTTTGTTTCTGGTGTCCTTCGACAGCTCTTTGGTCTTCACCATAGTTGAGTTTGGAGTGTGACTATTTGAGGTTGTGGACAGATGTCTTTTATACTGATAACAAGTTCAAACAGGTGCCAGTACTACAGGTAATGAGTGGAGGACAGAGGAGCCTCTTAAAGAAGAAGTTACAAATCAGAATTTGAAAAAAATTTCTTTCCAAATCAGACAATGTGATTTTCAGGATTTGTTTTCTCATTTTGTCTCTCATAGTTGAGGTCTAACTATGATGTCAATTACAGGCCTCTCTCATCTTTTTAAGTGGGAGAACTTGCACAATTGGTGGCTGACTAAATACTTTTTTTCCCCTCTGTACAGGGTGATTATAAAAGATTCATCGGGTTTTGCATTCATATTACTGCAAAGATATAAATTTCACCAGTTGTAAAAATAACGCATCGAAAGGTCACATCTCAGAGTTCATAACTCGTGGGTCCAGAACAGTTCTGGATTACCCCTATCTATCTATCGGTAAGATATAAGCACTGATGTGCTGTTTATAACAATGAGTAATTAATATTGTAAGATAGTATTCCCCATTACCATGCCCATAGGACTAGGGTTATATCAGGAAATGCCATTATATTTTTGATAGTGGTGACTTGCAGATATATGCATACATGTGCTGCATTATTGTGTATTAGCATGGTTATGATTTCATGATATGGAGGGGACAAACACATATATGTATATATTGTTATATTGATATTACCTTGAATTTTGTCTCCACGGCTGTGCGTCCTTTATTCACATAGCCATTTGCACTGTGCACTTTTTCTTCCATTGCCTGTTTATTATTATTTATTATTATAGCGCCATTTATTCCATGGCACTTTACATGTGAGAAAGGGGTATACATAGCAAAAACACTTACAATAATCTTAACAAAACGAGTCAGCGACTGGTACAGGAGGAGCGAGGACCCTGCCCCCGAGGGCTCACAATCTACAAAGGATGGGTGAGGATACAGTAGGTGAGGGTAGAGCTGGTCGTGCAGCGATGTCGTGGAACGAGGGTTACTGCAGGTTGTAGGCTTGTTATTTTTTTTTAATAAATAAAGATTAATTTAATATGTATTGTGGCCTGTGATCATTTTTTTTTTCTTGTTGTGCTTTGTATATGTCTGCATATGTTTGTGTATGTATGTAGTAGAGGCAAGAGAGCCTTTAAGAGAACTCTTACATGATGCTTCAAAGATGGAGAGAGACTGCCATCTGCTGGCCAGACACAGTCAAGCGGAACCAAGATATACAAGAGAAGTTGAAGGGAGAGCAGATTTAGATGCTGGACCCGGTCAGGTGACTTCCAGGAAGGAGTTCCTGGAGATAAGAGGCCAGCGCGCCAAGCCAGAGGAGTTTTTGGCGCCAAGCAGCAGAGAGGAGCAGACGTGCTCCCTGCGTGTTGAGAAGCCCCGTCTGGCAGACCTGCGAGGTGCCACAGCCGGACGCCAGTGGATGTGACCCGAATGCTGTACTTACTGAGGAGAGTTGGAACCTGCTTGCGGTGCTCAGTGAGTTCGCGGAACCCAATGTCGCACGCCGACAGACGAGGTCTGGACCCCCTATCCCCGGCTTGAGAGACTGCCTCCAACGGTCAGGAAGAGAGGAGTTGAGAGACTGCTGAGCCAGGAAAGTCACGCCAGTGAAAGCAGAAGAGCTGCATACGTGAACAGGGCCATCACTTCTACTGTTCACTCATGGTACGGGCCAGTTGGGTTTAGGTACTCAGGTTGGGAGGGGAACAGTTGGGGCGGAAGAAGCTAAACTTGCTTTAATTGATTTTGTCCGGAAAGACTTGCGGCCTAGCGGGAATAACCGGTGACCCCCGGTTATGCTTTATCTTGGGAGCACCTTGCGGCTTCATGCTGTATCTGGGGAGTGCCATGCGGCCCCATGCTGTATCTGGGGAGCGCCATGCGGCCTCATGCTGTATCTGGGGAGTGCCGAGCGGCCCCATGCTGGACATGGGGAGCGCCGTGTGGCCTCATGCTGTATATAGATGGCTACGTGCGGCCTCATGCTGTATATAGATGGCTACGTGCGGCCTCATGCTGCATATTGATGGCTTTGTGCGGCCTCATGCTGTATATAGATGGCTATGTGCAGCCTCATGCTGTATATAGATGGCTACGTGCGGCCTCATGCTGTATATAGATGGCTTTGTGCGGCCTCATGCTGTATATAGATGGCTACATGCGGCCTCATGCTGCATATAGATGGCTACTTGCGGCCTCATGCTGTATATAGATGGCTACGTGTGGCTTCATGCTGTATATAGATGGCTACGTGCGGCCTCATACTGTATATAGGGAGCTATGTGGGGCTTATACTGTATATAGGGGGATTATGTGGAAGCTCCTATTGTATGTAGGGTATCATACTGTATATAGGGGGATGTCAGTGACGCGCCCCTGGGCCTTCTGTGTCGTGCGGCATCGCGTGCACGGGGGCTTACCCGGAGCCGGATCAGATGGGGGTAGTAGTCTCGTGGCGGTGACCCGGTCCGTGCCCAGGGAGTCAAACTAAGTGGCGAGTCTATTAGCAGTAGATGTTGGATGACTACGCCACCCGTTGAATGCAGCTTTGGAGCTGCCGCTGCAGGGCAGACCGCTGAGGCCGGTGGAAGGATGGTGCAGCGGGGATGGTATAACCCCCAACGGGAGGGGTATGGCCTCAGGGCAGCCGACGTGGATGATGGGGGTAGCAGGAACCACTCAGAGACGATGCGTGTAGTTCAGGGTCTTTACTGGTGACAAAGATAGACCCTCCCGGAGTACTTGCTAGCGATCGGGGCCTGGTCAGTCCTTGAGCAGATGGGATCTCCCCTGGCCAGGCGGAGTTGTAGGCCTTCCCAGCTAACTGTACTCTTCTGGCTACCTTGCTAGAGGCGGGTAAAAGTAGCCCACGTCCCTGAGTGTACCGTGTGGTGCTCACCCGTATGGCCGGTGACTCGGGGCCTTCTAATGGCTTCCGCTCCACGATGGCGGTGCTGGTCCCACGCGTGTGACCGTGCCTTCGGGTTTCTGGGCCAGAGGACCTGCAATCCCCTGCCGGTCGGTTTCTGCTGCTGGGTAAGGATTAGTCCCCACAGCCTCGGACTCCGGGTCCGGAGATAACTTCTCAGTCAGGGCGAGCTCTGCAGCTGCCAGCCCCTGACTCCTTGTAGCACTGCTCCCACAGAGCTCCTGTTGTTTCTTCCTATGCTGCTTCTCTTCTCTACTTCTGGCATGGCCCAGGAGCTGGGCCCAGCCGGAGCCACAGCTCCCTGTCAGCCCTCCTGGCTGAACTCTCCCTCTCAACTCTCTAACCCTGCCTCAGCCCCAGGTTTATACAGGGGAAGTTCTTCCCCTCCCAGGACTGGGCAGGAGGTGTGGCATGCATAGGATTCCTGACCAAGAGACCTCCCACCTGCTCTCAGACGTAATATCTCTATCACTGTGGCAACCAGACCCCTGGGGTGTCACATTCCCCCCTAGTGAAATTTAGTACTCCGGGACTAAACATATTTTTAGAAAAACATAACAAGGTATAAACAATAATAATACAATAAGAAAAACACATAAAGATGGTTACGGCGTGTCCGCAACCGGGTGCAGTTTTGAAGAAAAGCAAGGTGTCCATTTCACCAAAACAGGGAGACGTAACCAGGTAGGGGTCTGTCCTGCCCCGAGTCCTTAACAGTCTTTAGTCCGTCCTGGGTTACGCTCCAACTATACACAAAGGATTCCCGGTAAATCCACCAAAGACTCCTGTAAATAACTAGAAACACAAAATTATACACAAGCAACAATAACAGATAAACATTAATAAAATAACTTAAACACTTAGATCCTCCACCGTACGGGCAGCTGGCCTCTAGTGACCCTAGTGGACCTACGAAGCTGGTTGACTGGTCCTGAGCTACAGGGTATAGGAGCTGTCAAGGGTAAACTGGGCAGCCGTCTACGGACCCTTTGGCTCACTAGGGGTATGGCAGGCTCACTATAAGCAGAGGGTTGATCCTCCTGGTCTGCTTGTGTGGAGTCTTCTGCCTCCTGGACCGGCTGCTCTTCCAGCTCTACCGGTTGCTCTGTAAGTACTTGGGATTCTGGTTGGAGGAACGTGAGGACGGGTACCACAACTGCACCATTGACTTGAGTCCAGGACCGAGGAAAGTCTTCGAGCACAGTACTAACCATATCTTTCCCTTCCTCTACGGGTCGAGGGTCTTCTTGTTCCTCTTCAAGGTTCCGTAGCTGTTCGGGACACTTCTTCAGGTGATCCCGGGATACAATGGTTGTGGTTTCCCCTCCGTCTTTGCTGATGGTACAGACCTTCGGGTTGTCGTGGCTTGAGGGCAGTACGGTGTACGGGTCCTTCTCCCACTGGTCGTCCAACTTATGGAGCCGTCTTTTCCTCTTCAAGACCTGCTCTCCGGGCACCAGGGGAACAGCGGGAGCATACTGGTTGTAAGTTTTCTCTTGTCTTTCCCTAGCTTGACAGAGACTATGCTCCACGCTCTCCTGTACTTTCCGGTACTGCTGCTGCCTCTCTGTGTCCCAGTCTGCTTCTGGTGAAGTGTCCTCGGGTGTCAGGACTCCCATCTCCAGGTCAACAGGTAGCTTACCAGGTCTTGCCCTCATCAGGTAAGCCGGGGTACAGTTAGTGGAACCTACCGGGATGTGGTTGTATAGGTCCACTAGGTCGGGCAACCTCTCGGGCCACAGACTGCGTTCTTCCAGGGGCAATGTTTTTAGAAGATCTATCACCACCTGGTTCATTTTCTCACAAAGTCCATTAGTTTGCGGATGATAGGGTGTCGTCCTTATCTTCCGGCAGCCATACAGAGTGCAGAATTCTTGGAAGACCTCCGCTTCAAAGGCAGGTCCCTGATCCGTCAACACTTGGTCCGGGTACCCGTGTGGACGGCAGAAATGCTGCTGGAAGGCTCTAGTTGCTGTTCGAGCTGTTAAGTCCTTGACGGGGACGACAACCAAGAACCGGGAGTAGTGATCCACGATGGTTAGTGCGTAGACGTAGCCACTTCTGCTTGGGGTCAGTTTTACATGATCCAAGGCTACCAGTTCCAACGGCTGCTGGGTGACGATGGACTGCAGGGGAGTCTTCTGGCTGGCACGGTCCTTCCTTCTTAGGTTGCACGGGCCACAGTCTCTGCACCACCTCTCGATGGTTCCTCTCATGCCCACCCAATGGAACCGCCCGCGCAGCAGGAACTCCAGCTTCTTCCATCCGAAGTGCCCAGCTCCGTCGTGGTATGCCTCCATCACCATAGCTGCGTCTCTTCTTGGCACCACTACTTGCCAGATTAATTCATGCGTCCGGGAGTTAACCATTCTGCGGCACAACTTCCCCTTGTAAAGGAACAGTCGACTCTTCTCAGCCCACAGTTGCTTGGCTTCCTCCGGAGCGTCTGGGTCAAGGCGTGCATCTGGCCGAGTCAGCATCTCCTTTACCAGTCGGACGGCAGGGTCACTGTCTTGCGTCTCCGCCCAGTTGTAATGAGGTAAAGGGTTGAACGTAGCGGATTTACTCCTTACACGGTGGGAATACTGGATAGTCCCATGACGGTGGAATGCGGGGAGTTCAACTTCTTCCAGTCCCTCTGAGTCTTCCCCTACGTCCGGTAGATTTGGCATCCTGGACAGGGCGTCCGCGTTGGTATTGGAGCGTCCTGCCCGGTATTTGATTGTAAACTCATAGTTGGACAAACGGGCCATCCATCTCTGCTCTAGGGCACCGAGTCTTGCTGTGTCCAGGTGTGTCAACGGGTTGTTATCCGTGTACACGGTGAACCGGGAAGAAGCGAGGTAGTGCTTAAAGCGTTCGGTGACTGCCCACACCACTGCCAGGAACTCTAGCTTAAATGAGCTGTAATTTTCAGGGTTTCTTTCGGTGGGTCGCAGTTTTCGGCTGGCGTAAGCAATTACCCGTTCTTTCCCCTGCTGAATCTGGGACAGTACGGCTCCTAGCCCGATGTTACTGGCGTCGGTGTAGAGGATAAAGGGCTGGCTATAATCAGGGTATGCCAGGATTTCATCCCCCGTGAGGGCCATCTTCAGCTGGCGGAAGGACTCTTCTTCCAGCTTCTCCCATCTGAAGGGTGGCTTCTGGTTCTTGGCCTTCCTGGACTGGCCTATCAGGAGGTCCTGCATAGGAGCTGCCTTTCTGGTGAAACCGGGAATAAACCTTCGGTAGTAGCCTACCAACCCGAGGAACTGCCTCACTTCCTTTATGCTGGAGGGGCTTGGCCATTCCTTAATTGCGGTGATCTTATCAGGGTCGGGAGCCACTCCGTCAGCACTCACCACGTGTCCCAGGTACTGCACCTTTGGCTTCAGGAGGTGACACTTGGAGGGTTTCACCTTTAGGCCGTAATTTGCCAGAGCTTCGAACACTTCCGCCAGGTGTTTCAGGTGGTCCTCGTAGGTCTTGGAGTAGACGATGACATCGTCCAGGTATAACAGGACCGTCTCAAAGTTCCGGTGTCCCAGACAGCACTCCATCAGTCGCTGGAAGGTTCCTGGTGCGTTGCAGAGTCCAAACGGCATGCAGGTAAACTCGCTAAGTCCCATCGGGGTGGTGAATGCGGTCTTCTCCCGGTCCGCCTCTGCTACAGGAACCTGCCAGTACCCGCTAGTGAGATCCAAGGTGGAGAAGAAGTTAGCAGATTTTAAAGCAGCCAAAGACTCCTCTATTCTTGGTAAGGGGTACGCATCTTTGTGTGTGATACGGTTAATTTTCCGGTAATCTACACACATTCTCATGGTGTTGTCTTTCTTTTTGACTAAGACTAGTGGAGCTGCCCAGGGGCTACAGCTATCCCTGATTACCCCAGCCTCCTTCATGTCTCTAAGCATCCCCTTGGCGTGTTGGTAGTGTGCAGGGGGTACGGGTCGATACCTCTCTTTTATGGGAGGATGGTCTCCCGTGGGGATGTGGTGTTCTACCCCCTTGACTCGCCCGAAGTCTAACGGGTGTTTACTAAACACTCTCTCGTACTCTTGAACCACCCAATAGACTCCCTGTTTCTGATGGGAGGGAGTGGAGTCAGTACCCAAATGTAGTTGCTGACACCAATCCTCCATTATTTTCTTAGAGCCGTTACCTTCCTCCGGGTGAGATGGAGGCAAGGGTTCCACAGACTGTATAGAATTTTGGTTGATGGTGTATAATTTGGCTAGCGTGGCATACCGGGGTAGGTACACTTCCCTCTTCCCGATATTTATTATGCGAACGGGCACCCTCCCATGGCGTACATCAACCACCCCCCGGGCTGTCAAAATGGTGGGCCTACTGTCTGAATAGGCTGGTTCTACCATTGCTTGGTAATCTCTACCTCTCAGACCAATAGCTGCCCGACACCAAATCATCATTTCACTTTTCGGGGGCATGGCAATAGGGAAAGGGTCACACATTCTTACGCTACCAATCTCACCGCCGGAGAGTTCCACCTGTTGCCGTCGCATCAGTGCCCGGATCTCTTTCTGGAGCACTCGCTGCTGGCCGGAGCTGGCGTTCTTGGCAACCTGCTGTAAAATGAAAATCACCTCTGCAAGACAATTTTCAATCACATTAGTTCCTAGTGTTATCTTTGGGTGACTCTCACGCTTGTCAATGTCTACAATGACCAGTCCCTGTGCTGCCAGTTCGACTCTACCGATTTTAATGGTCATCTCTTTAAATCCGATCTGCGGCACGGGTTGACCATTGCTGGCGATGATACTCAAGTCGTCGTCAGGGTAGCGGGTTATATCCGAGTCATTCCAGTACTGCTTGAAGAGCACGTACGGGATGGTGGTGACCTGTGACCCGGTGTCAAGTAGGGCACTCATAGGAATGCCATCCAGTACCACAGGCAAGACTGGACGTCCTCCCACATATCTGTCGCGCCAGCTCGATGGGCCTGGTGATCTTTTTCCTGGGGGTTGGCCCTCTACCCCAGGTTGTGCCAGTTTAAAGGACAATACCTTGCCATATGTCCGGGTTGATTGCAGCGGGGGCAGATGGGTTGTCCGTCCTCGTTGTATCGGTCGCTGGGTCTTCCTCTGGCCGGTGGGGTCCTCCTTGGTCGACGCCACGGGATGTCCTCCGGTCCGGATGCCAGCTGGATCTTCCCTGGAGTGGAAACCTGTAAAGACTGCACAGTTCGGGTTAGCGCAGCAACGCTTTTAGCTAGCTCTTGGACCTGATGGTGCAGGTCTGGAGCCGGGTCATTGTTCAAAGCCTGCGCATCAGCCCCCACAGGCCCTGCCGACAAGGGCGCCGCCTCCTGGTGGTAAGTGATAGCTGGGCGCCTGTGGGTCACAACGCCACCCGATGCCGGTTCTCGGAGCACCCGGATGGCTCTGTCCTTGAACTGTGCAAAGTCCAGATGAGGATCCTGTAAGGCTATGGCCCGCAACTGGGTTCGGTGGACATTGCAATATAGTCCCTCTATAAATTGTTCGGTCAACAGCCTGTCCTCGATTCCCACGCTGTCGGGGTCGGTCTGCTTAATGGCTCTCAGGGCCTCTTGTAGGTTTAGTGCATAGTCCCTTATACTCTCATGTGCTCGCTGCTTGCACCCATAGAATTTAAGCTTAATCTCGGCTGAGGTGCGGGTATCAAAGGTGTCCCTCAGCCGGGTTAGTATCCCTGCGACAGTCCTCCTCCCAGGTGGCCAGGACTTTACCTCCCTTTGGGCTGCCCCGGTTAGTTGGGCCACCAGGATGCTCACTTTTTGCTCTTCTGTGAGGGGGTACACCTGGAAGAGGCTATCCAGCTTTTCTCTAAAGTCATTCAGGGTATGTGACTCCCCTGAGTATTGGGGTAGCCAGGCTGCTCCCGGGATATAGGGCATGGTGAAAGGCATGACTGCAGCAGCGCTGGCGCTGGCGGGGGTTGAGGCAGTGAAGCTCTCCTCTGTATCCGACATCTTCCCCCCCCCCCAGTGGACCGTGGCCTACCTTGCGATGATCCTCTTCCGTAGGCCGCGGCTCCGCAGTGGATCGTCAGGGTCGAGGACCTTCCGTCGCGCTCCTGTGACGTCGGCGTCTGCTGGGCTCCTTCCAGGACCTTACGCGACGTCTGGACGTGAGGCGGGGCTTCAGTTCTCGCGCGCTTTTGGAGTCCACGCCCCTCTTCTTCCCGCGCGGCGTCTTCAAGATGGCGTCCAACGGCGGGAAAACTCCACGGAAGGCGGGAAGAAGGCTGAAAATGGCGCCGGATGGTGGGAATCTTCACCGATGGCGGGAAGAAGGCTGAAGATGGCGCCGGATGGCGGGAATCTTCACCACTGGTAAGTTTGAACAGTCTTTTTCAGGCACGCAGTACCCGGTGGTTGCGGGCACGAGACCCTGCCGACTACGCCAAAAGTTGACGCGCCCCTGGGCCTTCTGTGTCGTGCGGCATCGCGCGCCCGGGGGCTTACCCGGAGCCGGATCAGATGGGGGTAGTAGTCTCGTGGCGGTGACCCGGTCCGTGCCCAGGGAGTCAAACTAAGTGGCGAGTCTATTAGCAGTAGATGTTGGATGACTACGCCACCCGTTGAATGCAGCTTTGGAGCTGCCGCTGCAGGGCAGACCGCTGAGGCCGGTGGAAGGATGGTGCAGCGGGGATGGTATAACCCCCAACGGGAGGGGTATGGCCTCAGGGCAGCCGACGTGGATGATGGGGGTAGCAGGAACCACTCAGAGACGATGCGTGTAGTTCAGGGTCTTTACTGGTGACAAAGATAGACCCTCCCGGAGTACTTGCTAGCGATCGGGGCCTGGTCAGTCCTTGAGCAGATGGGATCTCCCCTGGCCAGGCGGAGTTGTAGGCCTTCCCAGCTAACTGTACTCTTCTGGCTACCTTGCTAGAGGCGGGTAAAAGTAGCCCACGTCCCTGAGTGTACCGTGTGGTGCTCACCCGTATGGCCGGTGACTCGGGGCCTTCTAATGGCTTCCGCTCCACGATGGCTGTGCTGGTCCCACGCGTGTGACCGTGCCTTCGGGTTTCTGGGCCAGAGGACCTGCAATCCCCTGCCGGTCGGTTTCTGCTGCTGGGTAAGGATTAGTCCCCACAGCCTCGGACTCCGGGTTCGGAGATAACTTCTCAGTCAGGGCGAGCTCTGCAGCTGCCAGCCCCTGACTCCTTGTAGCACTGCTCCCACAGAGCTCCTGTTGTTTCTTCCTATGCTGCTTCTCTTCTCTACTTCTGGCATGGCCCAGGAGCTGGGCCCAGCCGGAGCCACAGCTCCCTGTCAGCCCTCCTGGCTGAACTCTCCCTCTCAACTCTCTAACCCTGCCTCAGCCCCAGGTTTATACAGGGGAAGTTCTTCCCCTCCCAGGACTGGGCAGGAGGTGTGGCATGCATAGGATTCCTGACCAAGAGACCTCCCACCTGCTCTCAGACGTAATATCTCTATCACTGTGGCAACCAGACCCCTGGGGTGTCACATCAGCATATTTTATTGTGCTCAATATTAAGTCATACAATTAATGTGAAAAAATAATTATAATTAACATTAATATTGAGGAGAATTAATTTCAGCCTATTGGTTCTGCCTCCACAACAGTCAAAATCTCTCACGTGGCCCCTTTGGAAAATTGATCTCCCACCCTGCTCTATTTTGTTTAGCACTATGCTATGCATAGCGCTGTACACAAGGGATAAATTTGTGCACCGCTATCTCTAGCTTTTTCTGTTTACAGATCTGCACCAGAGCACCTGTGTGTTACTCACATAAACTATCACATGATTTATCAAAGGGATCATGTGACATGTCACATGATACATCAGGTAATGGGGGAAGGGAGGCCCAGACATTCTAAACTGCCCAGTGCCCTGGCTACTCTTAATCCACCCCTGCATGTAATACATTGTGAAATCTTTGAACCCGATGAATCTTTTATAATTGCCCTGTATATATTTCTCTGAAACGTTCCGTTAGAAGAGCTAGCCGAAGCCTATAAGGAGACATGAAACTAGTTCAACACCGCCCCCTGGTGGATTCTGTTAGAAGAGCTAGCCGGAGCCTATAGGGAGAGATCAATCTAGTCCAACACCGCCCCCGGGTGGATTCCATTAGAAGAGCTAGCTGGAGCCTATAGGGAGACATGAAACTAGTCCAACACCGCCCCGGGTGGATTCTGTTAGAAGAGGTAGCCGGAGCCTATAGGGAAAGATGAAACTTGTCCAAAACCGCCACCTAGTGGATTCTCCCAGCGCCACTGCAGGTGATTGACAGGTCTGTCTCATAGCAAGAGAAAATATACCTGACTGCAATCGTGCCCCCAGGCTTTGCTTCTTGGTGCCCGGGGTGTGGGTAGCATTAATTAGCTGACAGCTTCCCATCAAATGCAAGTACTTGGGCTAAAAATAATTTTTGCAGTTGGGTTTCAGTAAAACTGTTTCACTTTGACAATTCTATAACTTCTTTGTTGCTCTGTCTGCTGCTGGCTGCAGGATGAGTTAACTGAGAATATGTCAGTGAGGTCTTCTGACAGTGTAACAGGAGAGTTTGTGACTCTTAGACTCTTTCTGAGCTCCTTTCAGCTGATTTTTGACATCAGACCACATCAAAGTTGAATGTGGAGGGAGAAAGAGAGCCTGGAAAAGCACAACGGTGAAAAATTTGTAATGAAATACAATTGCAAAAATGAATCGTAGCCCCAAATACATGAGTTTATGGAGTCATAGTAATTTGTATTTCATAAATCAATAGTTCACATGAAAATAAGCAACTATGTAACTTATGAGAAAAATCTGCTTCTTTCTCCTCCTGGACTGATCTTTCCTTCTTAAAATTCTCAATTCTCTGATAAAATCTGTATTCAGTGAAGACAGATTATTTCATTACTGAGATAGGAGATGGCAGTTGGTGCTGATAAGATTCTATGTCAATAGGAGGAGGAGCTCTGCCTCTAGCTCCTCCCCTCTACAGAATCCTATCTGTAACCCATTCTATGCTGGCGATGTATGGGGCATTATTTAGGTCCCTGCACGTCAGTCATGTCATCACCTGCCCACGACAGATTTCTGATGATTACACAGGAAGCTTTATCTGCTCACACTGGAGCACTGCTGCTCTGCTCTGACTGGAAAGGCTGACTCCAAGGGGTTAACAGCGATGACGGCAAACTCCCCACCGGCACAGACGGACAGAGTTCACTGACACAGTCACGCAGCCACGTCCCGGCGGCATTCCACAACCAAGATGGCTGCCGCCCCTTCACCTGAGAGTCATGTGTTGTGTAACGTCTAGCCAGGACATTTAGCACTCTATGACCACCGGGCGGAACACTGAGAGCCGGTCTGCGTTTGTCTGTCTAGCCGAGGAGATGGCGGCGGTCCGGGACTGCGGGTGTCGGTGAAATCGGGAGCTAGAGGCGTTTATGAACCGGAACCTATGGAAGTGGAGGTGGAGACCGCGCCAGACAACAGTTCCACTCCGGAGGGGGTTTCCGTATGTGAGGAGCTGGTGACCGGTTACATCCTGTCTGTGCAGTGAGAAGTGAGATCGTCGTGGAGAAGAGCCACGTATGTGTGCGGCCATCACTGCTGCCCGAAGGGGACTACAGGGCAGGCCAAGCCCAGAGGGACCCTTGGTCAAGGACTGGGGGTGTATGGGGGGCTCACTATAGACTGGGGGTGGATGGGGGGCTCACTATAGATTGGGGGGCGGAATATGAAACTGAGGAGGGATGGGCTACCTTTGGACTGGGGGCGGGATGCGGGACATATATGGACCAGAGGTGGGGGATCAATATTGACCAGGGGGGACAATATGCACCGGAGAGGGGTGTGCAGAAGTAGGTTGGGCAATAGGGACCGGAGAGTTAAGCACAAAATCGTAATACTAGTTTTTATTTCCATGCATTGGGAACATTGCACACTGTTTTCTAATTCAAAACATGAAGAGGATGTATATCATTTTTAACGACTTTACAGAAAATAAAAAAAAAATAACATTGGGCTGTTCAAAAAAATAGCAGTGTCTGCATTTGTCTTTACAAACTCACAACATGTACAACTTCTGGCATCTGTCAACTGTTATTGACTACATCCCACAATTTTTTGCCATTTGTTAGCTTTGCCTCAGAAACTGCATTTTTGATGTCACCAAGATTTTGCTCATTAACTGGTAATATGCCCTTGAAACTCCCATTTCAAGGGCATATCCTCTTCAGCGTAAGGCAACATGACCTCTTCAAGTATTTTAATATATGCAAATCGTCCATGATCCCTGGTATGCGATAAATAGGTCCGGCACCATAGTAAGAGAAACATGTCCATATCATGATGCTTGCACCACCATGCTCCACTGTATTCAGAGTATACTATGCCTTGAATGCAGAGTTTGGGGGTCGTCTGACAAACTGTCTGCGGCCCTTGGACCCCAAAAGAACAATTTTACTTTCATCAGTCCACAAAATGTTTCTCAATTTCTCTTTAGGCCAGTTGATGTGTTCTTTGGCAAATTGTATCCGCTCCAGTACATGTCTTCTTTTTAACAGTGGGACTTTGCAGGAACTTCTTGCTAAGAGATTAGCTTCACACAGGCGTCTTCTAACTGTCACAGTACTCACAGGTAACTTGAGACTCTCTTTAATCATACTGGAGCTGATCACTGGCTGAGCCTTTGCCATTCTGGCTATTCTTTGATCCATTTTCTTCTACGTCTGTCTGGTTTTGCTTTCCATTTTAAAGCACTGGAGATCATTTTAGCTTAACAGCCTGTCATTGTCTGCACTTCTTTATAAGTTTTACCCTCTCCAACCAACTTTTTAATCAAAGTACGCTGTTCTTCTGAACAATGTCTCGAATGACCCATATTTCTCAGGTTTTCAAGGAGAAATTCATGTACAACATGTGCTGGCTTCACCCTTAAATAAGGGTCACCTGATTCACAATTGAACTCCACACTGCTACTATTTTGAACACTTCCCCTTTCAATTATTCAAATACACAGACTCAAAAACCTGCAGATCATGAATGCTGAGTCTGGTGGTTTTCTTAGAATCTACTGCACCAACTGGTAAATTGTTGTACATGTGGTAATATAATTTATACCAAAAACAGTGATTAATCTAGTGAGGCATATTGGACTGCTA
The DNA here is from genome assembly GCF_046119375.1 of Phyllobates terribilis. Lineage (NCBI taxonomy): Eukaryota > Metazoa > Chordata > Amphibia > Anura > Dendrobatidae > Phyllobates > Phyllobates terribilis. The sequence goes on along the minus strand of NW_027362762.1, from coordinate 827,744,286 downwards.
TTATTTTGAACACTACTGTAAACCAGGATATACAACGGGTGAAATAAGTATTGAACAAGTCACCAATTTTCAAAGTAAATATATTTCTAAAGGTGTTATTGACATGAAATTGTCACCTGATGTAGAGATCAAGCCATCCAATCAACAGACAAAGAAATCAAACCATAGATGTTCATAAATTAGGTTATGTGGAATACTGACATATTTCTTAACAAATACAGAACAAATAACCAATATTCAATAATAATAGCGTGAAGAGAGGGGTTCTGGGAGCTACCAGATCTGGCACCACATTACTTAATTCTCCATTGACCATTTTATCCTCAGCTGTAAAACCTCAGCTTGACGGCACCACACTACCATTGTACATGGTGGGTTAATCACATCACAAGCTACCAGTGTCAGACCCCATCCAAGCCAGGTGCCAGATGAGCCCCTATTCAACTTTATAATGAAGGGAACCATCCATATGATTCCCCCACCAAAAATTCTATAACCTACTAGAAGGACCCAGCCTCCAGCCACAACGAACGGTCCTGAAACCTCAGACCCGGGCTGTGACCACCCAACAAGACCAAAGCTCGCCCTATCCCTTACTGAAGGGCGAGCGCCCATAAATCTATCCCAACTGCATTTGTAGCACCCTGAGGACTCGGCTGCTACAGGGGTATTGCACCTCAAACCAGAGGTGTGGTATTCCACTCCCGGGTAAGGATGGAGTGTGGGACTGAGCTTAGTAGGCTGCATGCACTACATACATCCCATTTCCGGGGGACAGAACTACGGTACTCCCACCAAGTAGATGTGCAGGTACGACAGCGTCTGTCCCTGGCTGGAGTGGGAAGGGGGGTGGAACATCCCAGTAGTGTAGGGGCAGATAGGGGGAGTACTCTGGGTAAAGCTAGGAGCCCATTGGGTGCTGGTCACCTGGGCTCACACATAGAGGGAGTATATATGGTGGGCACCATCTTAGGACAGAGTCAGTCAGTCTGTCAGGAGGAGCTGAAGGAGAGTTCAGCCAGGAGGGCTGACAGGGAGCTGTGGCTCCGGCTGGGCCCAGCTCCAGGGCCAGGCCTGAAGCAGAGAGGAAGAAGAAAGGCCCAGAGACGCAGGAAAGAGGGAACCCTGAGATCCCACGAGTGAGCTAAAAAGGGTGAAGGGTTGGCAGAAGAGGGCACCGGATCCCAAGCTGGCGGAGGCAAAAGTAACCCTTAACCAGGAACCGGAGGTCGTGGTCAAGTTTTGCCACGACCCTCACCACATCCACCAGGAAGGTACACCAAGAGTAGGGTCAGGAAAGCCAGAGAAGGTTTTACCATAGAAGGCCCAAGGGAACCGGACAAAGGTGGATCCCTGGTGGGGACGGCCAGGAGAAAGAGAGAGAGAGGGAAGCTCAGGACCACGCTCCGGAACTACCTGGGGGTTGGCCGAGTCCATGACCTGGTGGATGCAGCACGGCTCGGGTGGTCACTCAAGGCCAGAGTGACTGAAGGAACACCTGTGAGTAAAAACCCTGAAACTGCATCTCACGTCTCTGACTCTCCTTTCTGCACTATAACTACCCCCATCATCCGCACCAGCTGCCCTGAGGCCATACCCCTCCCGTTGGGGGTTATACCACCATCGCTGCACCCATACTACCGGCCTCAGCGGACTGTTCTGCAGCGGCGGCCTTGTGACCGCAAATCAACGGGTGGCGTAGTCGACACAGAAACAACATCTACCAAGACTGCCACACACTTAGTTTGACACCCTGGGCACGGACCGGGTCACCCCCACAAGGACTACTACCCCTATCTAGATCCGGCTCCGGGTATCCCTTGAACATGGCCCAGGGGGCGTGTCACATTCAAGTGCTGCCATCATTCACATCATTCAATCAGAAATTCCCCTCACCAGATTCCAACTCGTGATGTCTAACATAAATTCCCCCATTCAGCACCATTAAAGCTGATATGGTCCTGATCACCTTAATCCTGACCCTATTGATCCCTTTTTCTGTTCTTGCCAATCTCCATTTGAATAAACAAATTTGATTGAATGATGTTGATGACTTGTTTGTATTCTCAACTATATTCAATGGAAAAGGTGAATCTGTTGGTAACATGCTTGATGGGTTTTTCTCCTCACTTAGTAATAATGCCTCTGTGGGTCTAGTCCCTGCTATGACTGCAGCCCGTTCTATAGTCCATTTTGGGTCCCTCTAAGTCTCTGGCTTGTATCTACAGCAGGTTTATTGTATTGGTAGGTGTTGGAGAAGGCTCTTTGGTGCGAATGAGTCCCCCCAGGAATGGATTTGATGGTAGGTGGTGGGTGACAGGGGGTGGCGTGCAGCAATGTGTTACCCGCTGTGTCTTTCCTATACAATTCTGGATCTACAGAGCGGCTCACACTATTAACCGTCAGTGTAATATCCAAGACATTTATGGAAAGTGATTGTACATTGCTTGTAAAACTAAGATTAAGATTGTTCTGATTGAGGTAAGAGGTAAATGCTGGAACGGACGATACATCACCTGACCAACTATCACTAATGATGTCAGTTTATACTGACACGATACATTTTCCTGTAATAACTACTACTAACAATCTTGGTCCACAACGGATTTGTATTGATGTAATATTTCCATGATAGGTGGTTTGTTAGTTTGCACTGACATTGGGTATATCCCGGTGATGGCTGTTTGGTGCCTTATGTGCACTGCAGATTTGTATTAATGCGAAGTGTGCACAGGGTTGATGTCAGTTCACACTGACACGCTGCATTTTCTCTACAGTAGCTAATTGGCAATGATGGCGCAGAACAGGTTCACTTTAATGTAGAGATTTCACAAAGGATATTTGATGTCAGTTTATACTGACACGATGCAGGGGATATGGTTGACAGTTTTGGTGCATTAATGTGTTTCTGTATTGAAGAGGAATGTTCGCAGGAGAATATTTTGTCAGTTTATACTGACACGATACATTTTTTTAGTACATCAGCTACAATTAACTAATATAATGTGTAACGGCTTCACACAGATACAAAGTATTAACAAGGGATGGTTGATTTCATTTTATGCTAACACATATATTTAATCAGCAATAGTTATAATAAATAATCTTAATGCACAACAAGCTAATGACAATACAAAGTATTTATAAAAGATGGTGGATGTCAGTTTGTACTGACACAATACAATTTCTTTTCAATAGCTGGAATTAATAATTATATTGAGCTATAGATTCCTATGGATGTGGCATCACAGGAGTTCGCTTCTATTACCTTGTATAAGACTTAATTACATTATAAGGATCTTTTTGTTGTTACATGGTTGTCTATGGTACATATGCATGTTCACAACATCCCATTGTAGGGTTAATTCTTTGTTATTTGGTGTTGTCAATGTGTGATGTGTTCTAATTAGTGACTTTATATGTTTTTATACTACTAGTTTTGTCCTTTTTGAACTATATCTACGATTAAGAGTCGGCTAGACTTGAAACGCGACAGTATATTTTTTAAGGTATGAAAGATTGGGTGCTCACTGTTTAGGTGGTGCTCAGGAGTAAATACAGAGAATACAAAAACTGATAATAACTCCGGCACTCAAAATTTCAGGAAAATTCAAAAGTTTATTATTGATGACTTAGCCAGACCCAAGTGGAAGCAGATACATAAACAAAGTTTCGGCCTCAGCAGGCCTTTTTCAAGATATCTGTATGTATAAAGGAACAAAATCAACATCTAACCAAGCATAAATATTTACAGTATGTAATGTATTTTAGACCACCCCCTTAAGGGTATGGATGACCATATGTGAACATAATTAGAGATGAGCGTTGTTCTACTCGAACTGTTCGCCAATCTCAAATTCGAGCTGTTTTGGGCGGTGTTCGAGCCGTTCGGCGAACACGAACAATTTGAGAAAAATTCGGCTGTTCGAGGTTATGTTCGATAACTGTTCGTGCACCAAAATCATAACTGGATTTTTTCTCAGTAATGATGAAAATTAATGTTAATACGCAGTTTGAGTGTACAGCGGGGTGGGGGGAGGGGCAGGGGATGGATCTCTGCAGGAACAATGAAGATCTCCATTTTTTTTTCTCTTTCCCGCATTTGCAGTGGGGAGGTGCAATCTGTCAGCCTATCAGCAGCGCACACACGGAGCGAAGTGCTTTTTTTCACACAAGCAAGGGCATGTGTCATTGGCAGTGTATGTCACATGTCCTTGCCCTATAAGACCCAGCCATTTTCCCCGTCGCCACCATTTTCTCACTGCTGCAGCTGCGTGTTAGACGGCACCGCTGTTGCTGTGTGTGCTATACCTTGTTAATTTCAAGCCAATTTTCGCACAAATCTACAGATAGCTTGGGAGTAGGGAATAGTTGTGATTGCAGTCCTTTTAAGGACTAGGTTACAGCATTTCCTACGACTTTTATCAGGCAGGTTTGTGCTCTTAAATAGATAGATTGTGGGAGTAAAGACTAATTGTAATTGGAGTCCTTTTCAGGACTAGGTTACATCAGTTCCTATCAGTTTTTGCCAGGCAGGTCTGTGCCAGTGCTGTGCAAGTTTTTTTCACAGCATTTGGCTGAATCTAGCAAAGCTAATCCTTTTTGGCCTATTGCAGAGTGTGTTAGTCAGTGGAGTAGCCTATCTGTGTTGCAAGATATACCACCTGTGTATAGAATACCAATTTTTTTACTGCACCTAGTGAAGTAAAATCTTTTGGGCATAGCATCATTTTATTAGTCCATCTATACTGACCTCCATCAGGTTGCAAATTGAATATAATTTTTTTCTGCATCTAGCTCTGAAAAAATATTGGGCTTCTAGCTGTGTGTGGGACTTGTTGTATTAGTCCATCTATACTGACCTCCATCAGGTTGCAAACTGCATATATTTTTTTCTTCATCTACCTCTGAAAAAATATTGGGCTTCTAACTGTGTGTGGGACTTGTTCTATTAATCCATCTATACAGACCTCCATCAGGTTGCAAACTGAATATATTTTTTTCTGCATCTACCTCTGAAAAAATATTGGGCTTCTAGCTGTGTGTGGGACTTGTTCTATTAGTCCATCTATACTGACCTCCATCAGGTTGCAAACTGAATATATTTTTTTCTGCATCTACCTCTGAAAAAATATTGGGCTTCTAGCTGTGTGTGGGACTTGTTGTATTAGTCCATCTATACTGACCTCCATCAGGTTGCAAACTGAATATATTTTTTTCTGCATCTACCTCTGAAAAAATATTGGGCTTCTAGCTGTGTGTGGGACTTGTTGTATTAGTCCATCTATACAGACCTCCATCAGGTTGCAAACTGAATATATTTTTTTCTGCATCTACCTCTGAAAAAATATTGGGCTTCTAGCTGTGTGTGGGACTTGTTGTATTAGTCCATCTATGCTGACCTCCATCAGGTTGCAAACTGAATATATTTTTTTCTGCATCTACCTCTGAAAAAATATTGGGCTTCTAGCTGTGTGTGGGACTTGTTCTATTAATCCATCTATACAGACCTCCATCAGGTTGCAAACTGAATATATTTTTTTCTGCATCTAGCTCTGAAAAAATATTTGGCCTTCTAGCAGTGTGTGGGACTTTCTCTATTAGTCCATCTATACTGACCTCCATCAGGTTGCAAATTGAATATAATTTTTTTCTGCATCTAACCCAGCCAATAGTTTTGGCCTAATACCACAGTTTGGCCACTCAGCTCTGCTCGGTTCCCATCCATTGTTTTTTTGTGCAAACAACTCCAGAGTTGTTAATTAGTTAACCACCAAAATGAGTGGAAAAAGGCCTGCTGCTGGTGGAAAGGGGAATAGGCGTGTTGGGAAGGGGAAAAAAGGTTGTGTCCGTGGGGTAGGTGTTAAAGCAACAGTAACATCTGCAGAAGAAAGACCATCTTCCAGCCAAACTAAAATGTCTACTTCTTTTAGCGGACAATGTGATAAGATCCCTTTCTTACGGCCACGCCAATCGCTACAAATTCCAGATGAGGCACAAAAACAGCAGGTGCTTCAACGGATATCAAGTGCTCCTTTAAGTGGGCTCTCCTCCACATCAACTTCAACATCACAAATACTCCAGTCCTCAAAGGTGTCACCCCAATCGCACTTGCTTCCTCACAGCTCCCAAATCTCCAGCTGCCCGTCTGAGTATGAGGTAGAACAGATGGTTGAGTCTGCAGAGCTCTTTACTCATACTATAGCCTGGGAATCAGAGGTCGACTCCAGCGCTTCTGTGAATCCAGACGAGGAAATGATCTGCACTGATGCCCAGAATCTTTATGAGTCGGATCCAGGACCAGACGCAGAAGGTTCTGACCATAATGTAGACCCTCATTCCCAAACTGTAACTCCTGTTGGTGGAGACAATGAGGAAGACGATGATAAGACTCAAATACCTGATTGGAGCGACAACTTTAGTTTTTTGTCAGGGCAGGAACAGGTTGGCTCTGAGGACGACGGGTGTGATAACGCACAGGGTGATGATGATGAGGTTGGAGATCCCACTTACTGTCAACCCACAGTCAGCCAAGAGATGAGGTCAGCAGAGGAGGTGGAGGAAGATGCTAGTGACGACGAGGTCAGGTTGCGCCTTCCTGGACAGAGACGTAGTACTGGAAGCACGTCAACAACTGCATCCTCAAACACAACTCTGCCTCTCACCACAAGTCGTGGTGGCTCTTCAGGTCGCATGGGTGCTAAGCCTTGCATAGCCTGGGCATTTTTTCAGATCGATAAAGATGACCCAACTCGTGTTATCTGTAACATTTGTCAGCAAAAGCTAAGTAGAGGCCAAAAAATACATAGTTTGAGTACTTCATGCATGAACCGGCACATGGACATGAAGCATAAGTTGCAGTGGGAAGCTCAGTGTGCTACAATGCGGCCTAGCCGGCCGGGCCAACCACCGTCTGCCATATCTTGTGCATCCGCGGCCTCTTCATCCTCTGTGACTGGGGGGACAGCAGTCACACCTGTTTTGGGGCGCAGACCTGCCACCTCTTTACCCGCAACAGCCAGCGTGATTGGCAGGTCATCATTTTCTTTGGAGGTGGTAACACCAGCTGGTGTTGAGCGCTGTCCGACATCGATAGCACCACCTTTGGATCAAGGCAACCTAACATGTCCGCCTGCATCATCCTCACAGACCGGCAGTTTGCCGGGGACACCCTTATCAACCCTGTCTAAGCACAATAGCCAGCCCTCGGTCCCTCAGATGTGGACAAGTAAAAGACCATTTCCTCCTAGCCATGAGAAAGCTAAGAGGTTGAATTTCACCATCTGCAAGTTCTTGGCTACAGAAATGCTGCCTTTCCACCTGGTGGACACAGAGGATTTTCGAGACCTTATGTCCGTCGCAGTGCCCCAGTACCAGATGCCCAGTCGGCACTACTTCTCAAAGAAAGGTGTGCCTGCGCTCCACCAGCATGTCGCACACAACATCACCGCTTCTTTGAGAAACTCTGTGTGTGACAGGGTGCATTTAACCACAGACACTTGGACGAGTAGGCATGGACAGGGGCGTTACATGTCGCTGACTGGGCACTGGGTAACTATGGTGACAGCAGGACAAGGGGCTGCTGTCCAAGTCTTGCCGTCCCCACGAGTTGTGCGTCAATCCTCTTTATGTCAAAGTTCCTCCACTGCTTCTGCCTCCTCAACCTCCTCTCGGTCTTCCACCTGCACCCAAAGCCTGTCTGGTCATGCCACAAGCTTTCTAACTGCGCAGAAGGGATCCTGCACACCTCCTTACTATGCTGGCAGTAGGGCTCAACGTCATCAGGCGGTTTTTACATTGAAATGTCTGGGAAATGTGAATCACACAGCTGAGGAGTTGTGGTCAGCTCTGAAGAACCAATTTCATGAATGGTTGTCTCCACTGGACCTGAAACCAGGGAAGGCCGTGTGCGACAATGCTGCAAACCTGGGTGCGGCCCTTCGCCGGGGCAATGTCACACACGTGCCTTGTATGGCTCACGTGTTGTCCAGCAATTTTTAGCCCACTATCCCAGACTAGATGGCCTTCTGCAGAGGGCACGGTCGCTGTGTGCTCACTTTCGCCGTTTGCATCCCGCAGCTCAGCGACTTACATCTCTACAGAAGTCGTTGGGCCTGCCACTTCACCGGCTAAAATGCGATGTGCCTACCCGGTGGAATTCAACTCTGCACATGTTGCAGCGACTGTGGCAGCACCGACAAGCCCTGGTGCAATACGTTCTGACGTATAGCCTGGGCCAACAAGATCCAGAGGTGGGGCAAATCACACTGGAGGAGTGGTCTCAGATCAGGGACCTATGCACCCTTCTGCACAGTTTTGAAATGGCGACGAAGATGTTTAGTGCTGACGATGCCATTATCAGCATGACTATTCCGGTGATTTACATGCTGGAGCACATGTTAAACAGAATTCGGAGTCAGGTGGTGGCACAAGAGGAGGTGGAGGAAGTAGAGGAGGAGGAGTTGTATGCGGAAGGGCTAACATCTGCAAGGTCCAGACGGTCGGCAGCACCAAGGCGGCAGGCATGTGAGGGTGGGGGAGATGGTTTTACCAGGGCGCATGGTAGCAGCCAAACTAGTGAGGAAGGTGCAGGAGCCCAGGAAGAAGTGGAGGACGAACTGATGGAAGACTCATCAGATGAGGGAGACCTTGATCACATTTCTGTTGTGCGAGGTTGGGGGGAGAGGACAGAGGAAGGAAGCATGATTGTTACCTCGCCACCAACACAACAGGGACTTGGTGCTCCTGGATGCGCAACACACATGAGTGCCTTCTTGCTGCACTACCTGCAACATGACCCTCGAATTGTGAGAATTAGAAATAATCCTGACTACTGGGTTGCCACACTGTTAGATCCCCGGTACAAAAGTAAATTTGCAGAAATTATTCCTGCCATAGAAAGGGATGCACGCATGCAGGAGTATCAGCAGAGACTGTTGCAGAATCTTACATGTGCTTTTCCACAAAATACCAGTGGTGCACGTAGTGAATCTCACAGTTCCAACTTGCCAACCGTGGGACCGTCAAGTGTTCAGCACTCAAACCGTAACAGAACCACAGTATCTGCTGGTAACATCAATTTTGCGGAATCATTTCACCACTTTTTTAGCCCATCCTTTGCAAGGCCACAGGAGACAAGAAGTCTGACACATAATCAACGCCTAGAGACGATGGTACAGGAGTATCTCCAAGTAAACATTGAAGCCACGACTGTGTCACTGGACCCTTGCTCTTTTTGGGCTTCCAATCTGAATAAATGGCCGGAGCTAGCCACTTACGCCTTGGAGATCTTGTCATGCCCCGCAGCCAGCGTTCTGTCTGAACGTGTGTTCAGCGCTGCTGGTGGTGTGCTGACAGATAAGCGCACGCGGCTCTCCACTGATAATGTAGACAGACTCACGTTCATAAAGATGAACAAATCATGGATCCGAAACGACTTTTCTACCCCTGTGTCATCCTGGGGAGAGTAAAAGCTTGATGATTGGTTAAAATCACCCTACCAACCGTTTTAAGCTTTCAAATTACTAATCATGTTTATCTGTATCTTGGCTGGAAAATAATTTGGGCTTTGTAGCAGTGTGCAGCACTGATTCTATTAGGCCATCTATAATAAGCTCCACCAGATTTAAAATTACTAATCATGTTTATCTGTATCTTGACTGGAAAATAATTTGGGCTTTGTAGCAGTGTGCAGCACTGATCCTATTAGGCCATCTATACTAAAGCTTCACCAGATTTAAAATTAATAATAATTTTTAGCTGCATCTAGCCCGGAAAATAATTTTGGGGCTCCGAGATGCGCAAGACACATAAGTGCCTTCTTGCTGCACTACCTGCAGCATGACCCTCATATTGTCAGAATTCGAAGTAATCATGACTACTGGGTTGCCACACTCTTAGATCCCCCAAACTTTTCGATCAACCTTTTCATTTTAATAAAGACCAAAAAAATGGTCATTTTTGAAATTATAAGCATTAGCAGGTTGTTAGAAACTGAAATCAAACAGTTTTCAACTCAAAACTTTATTCTAGGTGATGTTACATTTTCACATAGGACCCCTTGTTCGAAAGGAGCTTCTGAACTCTCTCGTCCATTGAATTTGTCAGGTTTTGGATGGTTTCTGCTTCAATTGTTTTGCATGAGGACAGAATACCCTCCCAGAGCTGTTGCTTAGATGTGAACTGCTGTAGCGCTGGCGTCCCTGCCCTCTGCTAGGCAGGGACGCTGCTCCCCTCACCGCTCTGCTCCGTGCCCGGCGTCCTCTCCCCGCTCTGCTGTCAGCGCGCGCTCCTTCCCGGCGTCCTCCTCCCGCTCTGCTCTCAGCGCGCGCTCCTTCCCGGCCCCTGTGCTTAGGGCGCGCGCGCTCCCCTCCTCTTAAAGGGGCCGCGCGCGCCGTCCTAAGGAGTCCCCGGCCAATGGCCGGAGGACTTCATCATATATAAGGCACCTCCTCCAAAATGGAGGTGCCCGAGCAATGTTGTTTGCACCTGTGTCTCACCTGTGTTTCAGCCCTCAGGTCCCGTTGCCAGTTACCTGCCAGTTACCTGCCAGTTTCCTGCCAGTTTCCTGCTAGTTACCTGCCTGATTCCTGCCTGAATACTTGTTACCTGCCTGCCTGCCTGAGGTCCGACGGTCTGCCTTACAACTCCGGTCAGTCTGTCTAAGGACCAGCTTGCCCGCTCACCTGGGAGCGCTTCTCCGCTACCTGCCTGCTTGCCTGAGGTCCGACGGTCTGCCTTACAACTCCGGTCAGTCTGTCTATGGACCAGCTTGCCCGCTCACCTGGGAGCGCTTCTCCGCTACCTGCCTGCTTGCCAGCCCGGAGGCTCCGTTGTCACGTGCTGTGACCACCAGCTATCTCAGAGACTCTTGCCCGCTCACCTGGGAGCGCATCTCCGTTACCTGCCTGCTTGCCAGCCCGGAGGTCCCGTTGTCACGTGCGGTGACCACCAGCTTTTCCAGAGACTCTTGCCCGCTCACCTGGGAGCGCTTCTCCGTTACCTACCTGCCTGCCAGCCCGGAGGTTCCGCCGTCACGTGCCGTGACCACCTGCTATTCCAGAGACTCTCGCTTGCTCACCTGGGAGCACACATCTACCATCTGCCTGCTAGCCTACCCGGAGGCTCTGCCATCACAGGTCGTACCTACCCCTTACCCAGAGACTGCCCTGATCACTTGCCGTAACTCCCTGTCCGTTCACCCAGAGACTGCCACCCGCTCCCTTACAAGGGCCGCCCCCTTGTATAGTAGCTCAGAGGTTCCGCCTCCCGGACCCGTTACAGTTTGCTCGGGCCATGGAACCCGGTGGCACCCAAGCTCCCTCGCTCTCGGACCTCTGTCTTGAACTGTCCCGTCAGAGGTCCCAACAGGAGGCCATCCTGGGTCACCTGCGGAATGTTAATACTCGCCTGAACACTCTGTCTGATCCACCAACAACCTCCGCCAGTGCCATATCTTGCAATCCGGCAGCTCCGCTGCCCACTAATACTATGGTATCCTACCCCGGACCCCGGCTCTCTGCACCTCCTCGCTTCGGAGGCGACCCCGTCCAGGCTCGGGGCTTCATAAATCAGTGCACCCTGCACTTTGAACTTTTGTCCCATCAGTTTAATTCCGACCGGGCCAAAATTGCCTTTATCATGTCCCATCTCACCGGGGAGGCCCTGGCCTGGCTAAATCCTCTATGGGAGAGAGGAGACCCCCTGGTGTCCAACTTGCCTGCTTTTCTCTCGGCTTTCCGGAAAGTCTTCGACGAACCCGGACGGAAGACCTCATCCGCATCCTCTCTGCTACGCCTCCGTCAGGAGGGTCTCACCGTGGGCCAATATGCCATACGGTTCCGCACCCTTGCCTCGGAGCTGGCCTGGGATAACGACGCTCTGGTATCCGTCTTCTGGGAGGGTCTGTCCGGTCGTATTAAAGATGAACTTGCTGGTCGGGACATTCCTACCTCTCTCGATGATCTAATAACCCTTGCCACCCGGATTGACCTACGGTTCCAGGAGCGTGCCAAAGAGGTCACCCGTGAGAGAAGGATTCCACGTTTAGCTCCTACTTTCCAGAAACCCGTCATTCCCTCCATCTCCCCCCAGGTACACTCTCCTGAGCCTATGCAGGTCGACCAGACCAAGATGGTCAAAACCCGTCAGGACTCACGCCGTGCCGAGGGGAGCTGCTTCTACTGTGGCAGTAAGGAGCACCGGATCCGTGCCTGCCCGGAGAGGTCGGGAAACGCCTGTGTCTAGGTTCGCTCAGAGAGGTCCACCTAGACAAGAATAAATCCTCTCCATCCCTGCTGTTGTCAGTTTCGATCATCTACGGGGAGAACCGTTATTTCGAACTAGCCCAACTTGACTCTGGAGCAGCCGGGAACCTTATTTCACAGTCCCTGGTTGAGAAATACCGCATCCCCACCAAACCTCTGGCTGTACCCTTGTCTGTCGCTGCCGTGGATGGGGGCCTCTTACCTCGCCCCATTCAACTCATCACCGAATCCATTACCCTGCAGGTGGGAATGCTGCATTCTGAAAGTATCTCCTTTCATGTTCTGCCTGGACTCTCTCACGCCCTCTTGCTAGGTCTGCCCTGGCTCCAGAGACATGCACCCGTGCTAGACTGGCAAACCGGAGAGGTCCTTCGCTGGGGACAAGACTGTCATAAAACCTGCCTGGTTCCCGTCCATCCCGTCCGTCCCTCTCCTACCCCAGCTAATCTACCTGGACTTCCGATTCCTTATTGGTCCTATGCAGATGTCTTTAATAAAAAGGAGGCAGAGACATTACCACCACATAGACCATACGACTGTCCCATCGATCTGCTACCCGGTACTACTCCTCCCCGTGGGCGTATCTATCCTTTATCCGCTGCTGAGACCCGGTCAATGTCCGAATATATTGAGGAGAATCTGGCCAGAGGATTCATCCGGAAATCTACCTCCCCGGCGGGAGCAGGCTTCTTTTTCGTCAAAAAGAAGGACGGCTCTCTCCGTCCCTGTATAGACTATAGAGGCCTAAACCTGATCACGGTGAAGAATAAGTACCCCCTTCCGCTCATTCCAGAATTATTTGATCGCCTGAGGGGGGCTAGGATCTTCACCAAACTGGACCTTCGTGGGGCGTACAACCTGGTTCATATTCGTCAGGGGGATGAATGGAAGACGGCATTCAACACCCGGGACGGCCACTATGAATACCTGGTAATGCCCTTTGGTCTCTGTAACGCTCCTGCCGTCTTTCAAGAGTTGGTCAATGACATCTTCCGGGACCTTCTCTACTCTTGCGTAGTGGTGTACCTGGACGACATCTTGGTCTTCTCTCCGGATCTCCAGACTCACCGGAGGGACGTTCGTCAGGTCCTGCTCAGGCTAAGGCAGAACCATCTCTACGCTAAATTTGAGAAGTGCCTCTTTGAGCAGACCTCGCTTCCGTTTCTGGGCTACATTATCTCTCAGACCGGCCTACAAATGGATCCTGAGAAACTGTCTGCCATCGAGAAATGGCCCCGACCGGAGGGGTTGAAGGCCATTCAGCGATTCCTGGGCTTCGCCAACTACTACCGCCTCTTCATACCACACTTCTCTTCCCGGACGGCCCCAATTTCTGCGCTCACCCGTAAAGGTACTAATCCCAAAGAGTGGCCACCCGAAGCAGAGGAGGCCTTTCTTTCCCTTAAACAGGCCTTCTCTTCCGCCTCGGTGCTGCATCGCCCAGATGGCAACAAACAGTTCTTCCTGGAAGTTGACGCCTCCTCCTCTGGAGCCGGAGCGGTACTTACTCAAAAATCATCTTCCGGGAGGATGGTAACTTGTGGCTTCTTCTCTAAACTCTTCTCCTCCTCTGAGCGCAACTATTCCATAGGAGACCGAGAGTTATTGGCCATCAAACTGGCATTGGAGGAGTGGCGTTACCTGCTCGAGGGGGCTCTTCACCCGGTAATAATTTACACTGACCACAAGAACTTGGCTTACCTCCAGCATGCCCAGAGACTTAACCCGCGCCAAGCCCGGTGGTCCTTGTTTTTTGCTCGTTTTGATTTTGTCCTTCATTTTCGCCCGGCTGACAAAAACGTCAAGGCGGACGCCTTGTCTCGGTCCTTTCTGGTGTCTGATCTCGAGGAGGATCCGAAACATATCATCGATCCCGCCAGAGTAATGCAGGTGGCTCCCGTGAGTCTAAATCGTCTTCCTCCTGGTAAGACGTTCGTACCAGTACCTGATCGGGAGAAGATCCTACACTGGGGTCATTCGTCTAAACTAGCTGGCCACGCCGGTCAGAAAAAGACCCTCCAGCTTATTACCCGGCACTACTGGTGGCCTAACCTGCACAAGGATGTAATAGACTTTGTTTCTGCCTGTGTGTCCTGCGCCCGCAACAAAGTTCCGAGACACCTGCCGGCCGGCCGCCTCCTACCTCTGCCAGTACCTGCTGCCCCCTGGCAGCATATAGCGATGGACTTCATTACTGATCTACCCGTCTCTGCCGGTTGTACGGTCATTTGGGTGGTCGCTGACCGCTTCTCCAAGATGGCTCACTTCATTCCACTGCCAGGTCTTCCGTCTGCACCCGAGCTGGCTAAAGACTTTATCCGCCACATCTTCCGTCTTCATGGCCTGCCCCGTCACATCGTGTCGGATCGTGGGGTACAGTTCACTTCCAGTTTCTGGAGAGCCACTTGTAAATTGCTGGACGTCACCCTGGACTTCTCCTCCGCTTACCACCCACAGTCTAATGGTCAAGTGGAGCGGATCAATCAGAACCTGACCAGTTACCTTCGGCACTTCGTTAATGCCCACCATTCTGACTGGGTGGATCTCCTGCCATGGGCCGAATTCTCGTACAACAATCACGAGAGCGAGTCTTCCTCCAAATCCCCGTTTTTTGTAGTCTACGGTCAGCATCCTCGGATCCCGTTTCCCGTCTCCACCTCGGCGGACAATCCGGCTGCGGAATCTCTTGTTAACAAATTTTCCTCCATATGGGAGAGTACCCGGTCCGCACTCCTTCTGTCTTCCGAGCGTATGAAAAGACACGCTGACAAAAAACGTCTGGACCCTCCTCAATTCCGCCCTGGGGATAAAGTCTGGCTCTCGTCCAAATATGTCCGGCTCAAGATCCCTTCCTATAAGTTAGGGCCTCGGTTCATCGGCCCACTGGAGGTCATCAGTCAGATCAACCCGGTGGCCTATAAATTGAAACTCCCGGCCAACTTACGGATCCCTAACTCCTTCCATGTGTCTCTCCTCAAACCTGTGGTGCTTAACTCTTTTTCCAAGTCTACAGGTACGCCTCCTGCTCCGGTTTCTGCTGAGGACGAGTTTGAGGTAGAGAACATTCTTGCCACCAAAAGGGTAAGAGGAAAGACCTTTTTTCTGGTAGATTGGAAGGGGTTTGGTCCTGAGGAGAGAACGTGGGAGCCCCGGGAGAACATCCATGCCCCTCTCATCCTAGCTAAATTTCTGTCTGGCCTAAAAAAGGGGGGGCCTAAAGGGGGGGGTACTGTAGCGCTGGCGTCCCTGCCCTCTGCTAGGCAGGGACGCTGCTCCCCTCACCGCTCTGCTCCGTGCCCGGCGTCCTCTCCCCGCTCTGCTGTCAGCGCGCGCTCCTTCCCGGCCCCTGTGCTTAGGGCGCGCGCGCGCGCGCTCCCCTCCTCTTAAAGGGGCCGCGCGCGCCGTCCTAAGGAGTCCCCGGCCAATGGCCGGAGGACTTCATCATATATAAGGCACCTCCTCCAAAATGGAGGTGCCCGAGCAATGTTGTTTGCACCTGTGTCTCACCTGTGCTTCAGCCCTCAGGTCCCGTTGCCAGTTACCTGCCAGTTACCTGCCAGTTTCCTGCCAGTTTCCTGCTAGTTACCTGCCTGATTCCTGCCTGAATACTTGTTACCTGCCTGCCTGCCTGAGGTCCGACGGTCTGCCTTACAACTCCGGTCAGTCTGTCTAAGGACCAGCTTGCCCGCTCACCTGGGAGCGCTTCTCCGCTACCTGCCTGCTTGCCTGAGGTCCGACGGTCTGCCTTACAACTCCGGTCAGTCTGTCTATGGACCAGCTTGCCCGCTCACCTGGGAGCGCTTCTCCGCTACCTGCCTGCTTGCCAGCCCGGAGGCTCCTTTGTCACGTGCTGTGACCACCAGCTATCTCAGAGACTCTTGCCCGCTCACCTGGGAGCGCATCTCCGTTACCTGCCTGCTTGCCAGCCCGGAGGTCCCGTTGTCACGTGCGGTGACCACCAGCTTTTCCAGAGACTCTTGCCCGCTCACCTGGGAGCGCTTCTCCGTTACCTACCTGCCTGCCAGCCCGGAGGTTCCGCCGTCACGTGCCGTGACCACCTGCTATTCCAGAGACTCTCGCTTGCTCACCTGGGAGCACACATCTACCATCTGCCTGCTAGCCTACCCGGAGGCTCTGCCATCACAGGTCGTACCTACCCCTTACCCAGAGACTGCCCTGATCACTTGCCGTAACTCCCTGTCCGTTCACCCAGAGACTGCCACCCGCTCCCTTACAAGGGCCGCCCCCTTGTATAGTAGCTCAGAGGTTCCGCCTCCCGGACCCGTTACAACTGCCTCCCGCCATCATAGACACTCGTTTTAATGATGCTCCAAAGGTTCTGAATGGGGTAGAGGTCAGGGGAGCATGGGGGTCACACCATAAGTTTGTCCCCTTTTATGCCCATATCAGCCAGAGATGCAGATGTTTTATGTGCAGCATGAGATGGTGCATTATCATGCAGAAAAATGATCTTGCTGTGAAATACGCGGTTCTTCTTCTTGAACCATGGCAGGAAGTGCTGTTTGAGAAAATCCACATACATTATGGAGTTCATCTTTAGCGCCTTCAGGGATCCTAAAGGGGCCGACAATCTCTCTCCCCATGATTCCAGCCCAAAACATTACTCCACCTCCTCCTTGTTGGCGCTGTAGCCGTGTTTGCGTGGGGTGTCCATCAACCAGCCATCCTCCACTCCATCCATCTGGACCATCGAGCGCTGCACGGCACTCATCCGTGAAGAAAACAGTTTTGAAATCAGTCTTCATGTAATGTTTGGCCCACTGGAGCCGTTTCTGCTTGTGTGAAGTGGATAGAGGAGGTCGACAGGATGGCGTATGCACAGCTGCAAACCTCTGAAGGACCCTGCATCTTGTTGTTCGGGGGACGTTGGAGGCACAAGCAGCTTCAAAAACTTGTCTGCTGCTATGACAAGGCTTTTTTGCCGCTGCTCTTTCAACCTGGCGTAATTGCCTGTAGGAAAGAGTCCTCAATTTGCCCTTATCAGCACGCACACGTGTGTACTGTGAATCAGCTACATACTTCTTGATTGCCAAGACACTTCATCCTGATCATCGCACAATGTTGATTGTAGTCATGCCTTGACCTAAACACTCCACAATTTGTTGCTTCTCAGCAGCCGACACATCCTTTTTCTTTCCCATTTTGGCAGAAAATGTAGGCTGCTTAATAATGTGAGACAGCCTTCTTAAGTAGTCTTGCCTTTCATTGGACACACCTGCCAAACTAATTAGCACAGGTGTCTGCAATTGCTTACAGTGATATAAAGAGCCCTGACACACATCACCATCAATGAGTTTAACTGACAAACAAACAAATTCTTCCCTTATCACTCCTAAACACTTTTTGCATAATAATTTGGAACACAGTGTATATGTGCTTTTCCACAAAACACCAGTGGTTCACGTAGTGAATCTTACAGTTCTAACTTGCCAACCGTGGTCTGTATGGAGTTGTTCAATAAAGGGCCCAAAATTAAGATAACATAGATGGGAGAGGTCTCTATGAATAGGAATTCCTAAGTATTTGATACCCTGTGAGGGCCAGGCAAAGGGAAAGTTGGACTGGATGGAATCCTATATGGATTTGGGGAGGGAGACATCGAGGGCCTCAGACTTCGCTGCATTGATTTTAAAATTTGACCATGTAACAAAGTGATCTATTTCAGCCATAACAGCATGGATGGATATATGTGATTGAGTGATATATACTAGGACATCATCAGCAAATAGAGAGCACTTGTACTCGGTGCCTCCCACCTCAATCCACCTAATATTGGGGTTATGGCGAATTGATGAGAGCAGGTGCTCCGTCACTAGGATGTATAAGAGAGGGGACAGAGAACATCCCTGCCTTGTCCCATTGGTGATTGTGAAAGGTGATGAAAATGTTCTGACGCGCCCCCTGGGCCTTGGGACACCCGGAGCCGGACCCTTTTTGGTGGATGCTGGTGGTTGTAGTCTCCGTGGCGGCAACCCGGCTCCGTGGCTCAGGGCGGTCAAACCAGTGGCGGAACTATTTATGTGGTTTTGATGTTTAAATGTCCGACTACGCCACCCGTGGATTGCGGTCAGAGTGAACCGCCGCTCCAGGGCAGACCGCTGAGGCTGGTGTTGTGGGTGCAGCAGAGCGTAGCATAACTCCCCACGGGAGGAGTATAGCCTCAGGGCAGTGTATGCGGAGGATGGGGGTGATGGTGCAGGGCAGCAGCAGTAATGACACGGAGTCAGTGATGCAGTCCAGGGCCTTTACTCACAGTTCTTATTATCCAGACCACGTCTGCAGGTAACGGCTGCCCACGTCGTACTGTGCTCACCAGGTGAGGGGCTCAGACAACTCCCAGATAACTTTGGAGTGCTTCACAGGACCCCCTTTGTGTGTCCTTTGTCTGGCCTTTCTTACCAACCCTTCTGTCCGGCTGCCTCGGGCCTCCTCTTGGTAAACTTGGCGCCAGTTTCCCTGACCCTATGTGGTGCCTTCCTAGCGGGTGTAGCGAGGGGCTGCGCCACATAAAATGTCACAGCCTCCTGTTTCTAGCTGAGGGTCGTTTCCTGCCTCCACTAGTTTCGGGGACCGGTCTCCCCCTTTGGCCTGACCCCTCCACGCAGGTGGATTCGGGTGTGCGGTGGCGACTCGCCCGTCCGTACCCCTGAGATCCCTTCGTTCCTCGTTCCTGGAGCCTTCTCCGCTCCTCTTCCTTCCTTCTCCCTCTTCCAGGCCTGGGCCTCTGTTACTAGGCCCGCCTCCGGAGCAGAGCTCATGCAGAGCCCCTGCTCCCTGCCACTTCTGCTCAGACTTCTCTGCACTGAACTAAGATGGTGCCCACCTTTTATACTCCCTTCTCAATGCACCCAGGAACTGCTTCCTCCCTGCTCCTGCACTACAGGGTTCCCCTTCCTCAGTGTTCCCTCCCCCCACTCCAGCCAGGGACAGGGACTGTCGTGCCCATCTCAGGGGCATATTGGTCGCCCTGCCCCACGGCAATGTGGTGTAATGCATGCAGGTGTCGGGTCCTGATCCACACTACATCCTTACCTGAGAGTGAGATATCACACCTCTGGGTGAGGTGCAATACCTCTGTAGCAACCGAGCCCTCAGGGTGCTACAGTTCCATTTATTTTCAGCCTAGGTGACGTATTGCGATACAGGGCCGTGATTTTGGCTATAAAAGGGTCCCCTAGACCCCTACCCCAAGCTTTTTAAGAGAATCATATATGGCGTGCCAGGAGACTCTATGGAATGCTTTCTCAGCATCCAACGAGAGTATCTAATTACAAATTTTTAACTGCATCTAGCCCAGGAAATACTTTGTGCCTAGTAGCAGGGTCTGCTAGTCAGCGGATTATCCCGGCTGTTAAGCAAGTTACACCACCTGTAGTTTGGACACTTCATTTTTTCAAAGGAAATGCTTCGGGACCACGGGATACTCAGTGAAGAGCATCAGGAGGCACCCCAAGGCATAGGGGCTCGGACTGGCAGTAGGATGCCTTGCGGTGGACAGCCGAGCTCGATCCTTATAAAAGCTTTTTAACTGCAGCAGCTTTAGTGGACGCTACTGGAGCTGGAATTACGCGGCTGCTGGCATGAGACTTGCCCTCCAATAGATCCTTGTAAATGGATTTAAAGTGTATTTATTCAAATTAGAGAGACAATTTAAATTAAAAAGCTTAGAGCTGCCTCCACCACAGGGGGGCTCGCTCGACCCACCAGCGGACAGGCACCAGTATTGGGAGAGGGGGGCTGGCCGTCAGGGTTCACCGCGGCTCTGGCACAAACCCGGCGACACGGAGGTGGCACGGGCAGGAGCGGACTGAACGTGTCGGCTTCTCACTTTTTGGATTTTAGAAGGGCATGACATGCCTATATCTGTGTCTCCCCCTCCTTTTACTCCTCCACCTCTTTTCTTTTCGCATGACTATATGTACTTGTCACTTTTCCATGTGTTAGTTGTGTCTTCTGAGCAGTTTGTCAGCTTTTGGACACCTTTGAAGGTGTTTTCTATGTGTTTCTATGTGTTTTTGTTTGCCTGCCATTGGTTTTAACGGTGTTCGAAGGTGTTCGACGAACAGTTCGACGAACAGTTTGGCGAACACACGGGTGTTCGACGAACCGAACCGAACTCGAACACTACGGGGGTGGCTCAACACTAAACATAATGTACACAAAATTCTAGACACAGGAAATGCCTAAGGTATAACATACAGTTGGTACGGAAAGTATTCGGACACCTTTAAATTTTTCACTCTTTGTTTCATTGCAACCATTTGGTAAAGTCTAAAGTTAATTTTTTTTTCTCATTAATGTACACTCTGCACCCCATCTTGACTGAAAACAGAAATGTAGAAATTTTTGCAAATTTATTAAAAAAGAAAAACTGAAATATCACATGGTCATAAGTATTCAGACCCGTTGATCAGACTCATATTTAAGTCACATGCTATCCATTTCCTTGTGATCCTCCTTGAGATGGTTCTACTCCTTCATTGGAGTCCAGCTGTGTTTAATTAAACTGATAGGAAATTATTTGGAAAGGCACACACCTGTCTATATAAGACCTCACAGCTCACAGTGCATGTCAGACCAAATGAGAATCATGAGCTCAAAGGAACTGCCCAAGGAGGTCAGAGACAGAATTGTGGCAAGGCACAGATCTGGCCAAGGTTACAAAAGAATTTCTGCATTACTCAACATTCCTAAGACCACAATGGCCTCCATAATCCTTAAATGGAAGAAGTTTGGGACCACCAAAAGTCTTCCTAGACCTGGCCGTCCAGCCAAACTGAGCAATCGTGGGAGAAGAGCCATGGTGAGTGAGGTAAAGAAGAACCCCAAGATCACTGTGGCTGAGCTCCAGAGATGCAGTAGGGAGATGGGAGAAAGTTCCACATAGTCAACTATTACTGCAGCCCTTCACCAGTCGGGCCTTTATGGCAGAGTGGCCCAACAGAAGCCTCTCCTCAGTGCAAGACATATGAAAGCTCGCATAGAGTTTGCTCAAAAACACATGAAGGACTCCCAGACTATGAGAAATAAGATCCTTTGGTCTGATAAGATGAAGATAGAACTTTTTGGTGATAATTCTAAGCAGTATGTGTGGAGAAAATCAGGCACTGCTCATCACCTGCCCAATACAATCCCAACAGTGAAACATGGTGGTGGCAGCATCATGCTATGGGGGTGTTTTTCAGCTGCAGGGACAGGACGACTGGTTGCAATTGAGGGAAACATGAATGCGGCCAAGTACAGAGATATCCTGGATGAAAACCTCTTCCAGAGTGCTCTGGATCTCAGACTTGGCCGAAGGTTCACCTTCCAACAAGACAATGACCCTAAGCACACAGCTAAAATAACAAAGGAGTGGCTTCAGAACAACTCTGACTGGCCTAGCCAGAGCCCTGAGCTAAACCCAATTGAACATCTCTGGAGAGACCTGAAAATGGCTGTCCACCAACGTTCACCATCCAACCTGACGAAATTGGAGAGGATCTGCAAGGAAGAATGGCAGAGGATCCCAAAATCTAGGTGTGAAAAACTTGTTGCATCATTCCCAAGAAGACTCATGGCTGTACTAGCTCTAAAGCAGGGGTCTCAAACACGCGGCCCGCGGGCCGCATGCGGCCCCTGAGGCTGCTTTATGCGGCCCGCAGGCACAGACCCCTTGATGATCCCGACCTTGTCCAGGAGGAGCCGCCGACAGCAGCGCTGCATTGCCGCACAGAGACTGTTTCCCAGCACTGCATTTCCAATGCCAGCCGCCGGCCAATCAGAGGCCAGCAGCTGATATCTGCGTGTCGGCGCAGCGAGTATGACGTCATTGCCATATGCAGATGTCAGCTGCTGGCCTCTGATTGGCCGGCGGCTGACATTGGAAATGCAGTGCTGGGAGACGGTCTC
The DNA here is from genome assembly GCF_046119375.1 of Phyllobates terribilis. Lineage (NCBI taxonomy): Eukaryota > Metazoa > Chordata > Amphibia > Anura > Dendrobatidae > Phyllobates > Phyllobates terribilis. The sequence goes on along the minus strand of NW_027362762.1, from coordinate 827,722,108 downwards.
TGTGCAGCAATGCAGCGCTGCTGTCGGCGGCTCCTCCTGGACCAGGTCGGGATCGTCAAGGGGTCTGACTCTGTGGTGCCTGCGGGCCACATCTGCAGGAAGGACGCCGAGGGAACGGAGGATAGGTGAGAATCATCTTTTTTTTCTATTTTATGTGTGTGAAGAACAGCACAGGGAAAACATAGCCACAGGATGGGGACCTGGATGGGGCACATAGCCACAGGATGGGGACCTGCATGGGGCACATAGCCACAAGAGGGGACCTGGATGGGGCACATAGCCACAAGAGGGGACCTGGATGGGGCACATAGCCACAAGAGGGGACCTGGATGGGGCACATAGCCACAAGAGGGGACCTGGATGGGGCACATAGCCACAAGAGGGGACCTGGATGGGGCACATAGCCACAAGAGGGGACCTGGATGGGGCACATAGCCACAAGAGGGGACCTTGATGGGGCACATAGCCACAGGATGGGGACCTGGATGGGGCACATAGCCACAAGAGGGGACCTGGATGGGGCACATAGCCACAGGATGGGGACCTGGATGGGGCACATATCCACAAGAGGGGACCTGGATGGGGCACATAGCCACAAGAGGGGACCTGGATGGGGCACATAGCCACAAGAGGGGACCTGGATGGGGCACATAGCCACAAGAGGGGACCTGGATGGGGCACATAGCCACAAGAGGGGACCTGGATGGAGCACATAGCCACAAGAGGGGACCTGGATGGGGCACATAGCCACAAGAGGGGACCTTGATGGGGCACATAGCCACAAGAGGGGACCTGGATGGGGCACATAGCCACAAGAGGGGACCTGGATGGGGCACATAGCCACAAGAGGGGACCTGGATGGAGCACATAGACACAAGATGGGGACCTGGATCGGGAACATTGCCACAGGATGGGGATCTGGATGGGGCAAATAGCCACAGGATGGGGACCTGGATGGGGTACATAGCCACAAGATGGGGACCTGGATGGGGTACATAGCCACAAGATGGGGACCTGGATGGGACACATAGCCACAGGATGGGGACCTGGATGGGGCACATAGCCACAGGATGGGGACCTGGATGGGGTACATAGCCACAAGATGGAGACCTGGATGGGGTACATAGCCACAAGATGGGGACCTGGATGGGACACATAGCCACAGGATGGGGACCTGGATGGGGCACATAGCCACAGGATGGGGACCTGGATGGGGTACATAGCCACAATATGGAGACCTGGATGGGGTACATAGCCACAAGATGGGGACCTGGATGGGACACATAGCCACAGGATGGGGACCTGGATGGGGCACATAGCCACAGGATGGGGACCTGGATGGGGCACATTAGTACAAGATGGGGACTTGGATGGGGAACATTACTACAAGATGTTTTCCATTATTACTATATGATGCTAATTGTAAGATAATATTACTGTATGTGGCCAATTGTGGGAAATAAAATTGTAAAAAAAATAAAAAATAAAATAAAGCATGAAAAAATATTGGGCACTAAAAATGCTGTTTTATATGTAAACTAAAGTAAACACAAAAAAGTGCACGTTTATTATCGCCACATCCATAACGACCCAAGACATAAAAAATAAACACGGCAAAAATGTTCAAAAGGTGTATACAAAAAAAATAGTATCACTAAAAATGTCACATTGAACAAAGAATGCGGCCCCCCAAATTCAAATTTTTTCCATGTGCGGCCCATATACCCAGCCGAGTTTGAGACCCCTGCTCTAAAGGGTGCTTCTACTCCATACTGAGCAAAGGGTCTGAATACTTATGACCATGTGATATTTCAGTTTTTCTTTTTTCATAAATTTGCAAAAATTTCTACATTTCTGCACCCCATCTTGACTGAAAAAAACCAGAGTGTACATTAATGAGAAAAAATGATCTTTTTAGAATTTAACAAATGGCTGCAATGAAACAAAGAGTGAAAAATGTAAAGGGGTCTGAATACTTTCCGTACCCACTGTATGTTCTTCATATACTGTATATTGTACATTTTCGATATATTTCACATACTAGATAAAATAGGATCGGAGGTTAAAGTCAAAACTACATCTTGTGAGTCAAAATTGTGGTCCTAGATAATATTAGTGTCTCCCCACTCTACTCTAAAAAGATGAAGATAAACAGGATAGAGCAAATGGTGGTATAATCCAGTCAGATGTACAGAAAGGAGGGTAAGTAATGTCCTAGAACAGTGTGCCCAAGTATCAGAAAAGCAGAAAAATAAAAAAAAGGGGGAACAAAGAAATAAGAAGTTACCTGGTGGTTGCAGGGTCTACTAGTGCGGTGAAGATAGATGCCGCCGTGCAGGCCAGCGTCCGAGCTGTCCTATATGTGCTCTAGGAAGGGGCGGGTGTGCTTACATCCAGTGACGTAGAAGCCTGTGTGAGATGTGTTACGACGCATGCGCGAGCCGACTCGCTGCAAAAAAGAACGGAAATTGCCGATTTGCATGCGCAATAGCAAAAGCAGAAACAAGCAACAATTAAATAAGCGGGCGACGGAGAAAGAAGGAACATACCAGAATGATAAAGATGAGAAGGGCCAAAGAAACAATATAACAAGAGATAAGGAACAAATAAAGATAAGCGATGAAATAATAACTGCAGAGAAGTGAACCTAGAACAAACCAAAGAAACTAGCAAAGGCAAACAAGAGAAGAAAGGAAGTAATAGAGACACAAAGAAATATACACTTGTTGAATTGTTACTGAACAGTCTAGAAAAAAATACATAAAAAAGTGTATTACATATGTACAACTGAAAATACACCATTAATATTTTTGTCTCCATATGTATATAAATGATATATAACAGTAGGACTTGGTATGCAGACCAAAGTCCAATACAAAAGCAAGGGAACTGCAGTCAATCATCAGTGGTGAATATCATACTCTCGATTCAGGCCCATAGGATTCAAGGTTTGAAGAGTGTGAAACCAATAGGATTCCCACTCTTTAAGTTTTTTACCCGATTTCCTCCTCTCCGTGCTAAGGGGACGTGATCAATAATTTGATATTTCAATTGGGTAACCGTGTGTCCCCTGGAGATGAAGTGAGCCGGAATAGGTAGTAGAGTACGTCCACATCTAATCGTCGTCGTTTAGTATATTTTTTATGCCCAGGGTACTATTTTAATGAAGTCACAAAGTATTTTTGCTTTTAACTCTCTTTGCTGGTTAAAAAACTTTTTTCACAACTTTGAACAAGCTCACAAGCTTTATCCATACATAGTGGGGTGAAGTGCCCAGGAAAGCAGGCTTGGCAACACACAGATATAGGATGGGGCGAGCTGCATCTACAAACTTTATTATATTACTGCAAAATGTTTGTAAAAACAAGCTACTTTTGCGATTTAACCCTTTTTTTAAATACATAATTTTTATTAACTTTTTCAAAAAGAAACAAAACATACCAGATTAAGGTAATAATCAGATACCTGTTCGCAGACAGGGTATAAAGAGAGAGTTCTTACATATTTGATTGGTAAACCAAAACAATATAATATAAGAACTTAATAATAATGTAACTTACATCAGTTTAATTAAACATGCAATCCAGTTGATACTCTGATTTATTGAAGCCATCTTGTTAGATTAGACCACCTATGTTAGTATTATAGACCTTCACCAAATGATCCCTCCATTCCACTCTAACCCCTCCCCCCCCAATCCAGGCATAATGGACCTAGGTATTTTATCCCCAAGATCTTCCAGAATGTACCACGCTGTGGAAGTGAAGGGTTCCACCATTTTCTTTTTTTCATTTAATGAGCAGCAATTTACAATAAACTGTTTCCATTGCGGAAGAAATTTGCCAGCTTGCGTTTCTTTATTGCTAAGGGAGTCCTGTTGCTCTATTCCCATAAAATGCTTCATTTGAGCTGTTAATTCTTCAATGGGGGGGTGTGTGTTGGGTTCTAGCCAATATTTAAGTAATTGTTTTTTTTCCAGGATAAGTAGGGTGTGGAGCAATTTCAGAGGATTTCCCCTCTTCCCCCTCAGGGTTTTCTGTGTTGTTCCAAAAATGTAACAAGGCTAGATAAGGGGAAATAGTATAACCCGGACCCCATATGGTGTCGATCATAGCTGATACTTGTCCCCAATATGAAACTGAAGCTGGGCATGACCATAGGCCGTGCATGAGGTCGAAGAGTGGAAGGTGGCATTTGGAGCCTTTGGAGATGAATGTAGTTAAAGAAGGGGCCTGCTAGTGACATTTTTGTTAAGATCATATATAGCCACTCCCAATTTATATTATCGAAAGCTTTTTCTGCATCCAAGGAAATAATCTGGTAAGGAGTGAATTTTATTTAGTACCAGTAGTACTTTTCTGATATTTAGAGTGGCCGAGCGACCTTTTACAAAGCCCGCCTGGGCAGGAGAAATGAGATGGGGTAAGATGGAGGCCAGTCTGTCGGTCATTATTTTAGATATGATCTTAATATCGGTATTAATGAGAGACATTGGTCTGTATGAGCTAGGGAATAGTGGGTCTTTATCTGGTTTTAGTAGTAATTTAATATATATATATATATTCCAATAATGGGGAAATTTCCTCTCTAGGAGATTTGAAAAATTAATTTGTGTAACCGTCTGGGCCGGGTGCTTTGTTCGGTTTTAGGTTCTTAATTGTATTCGTGACCTCTTCCAAAGAGAGAGGTTTGTTTAAAATAGCTTTTTGTTCCTCTGAGAAGATTGGTAGCTTAACTTTATCTAAAAGTGTAATTGAGGAAGAAGGGGTTTGATTTGAATTTTTGCAGAGGTCTTTATAAAAAGAACCTAATATCTCGTTTATTGTTTTAGGGTTGGTGTGGATTTCCCCGTTGGTGCTTTTTAATTGAAAAATTACCTGTGGTTTTCTAATCCCCTTAACTAAATTAGCCATCATCCGCCCCGATTTATTTCCGAATCTATAAAAATAAGCTTCAGATTTGGATAGGTGAAATTTTTCCCTCAAGTCTGCGTATTGATTGAATTCACTTGTTTTTGCGACCAGTGGTTTTTATTTATGATGGACGGGTCAAGCAAGAATTTGGCATAGGCTTGTTTTAAGTCAGTAGAGAGTTCCCCATATCTCTTTAGAACTTTTTTTTTTGTGGGAAAATGTATACGCCAAAATTTTCCCCCTGAGCACCCCCTTGGCCGACTCCCACAGTAATATTGGGTCGTTTTGGTATTCCGCGTTGTCTGAAATAAATTCTTGCCACCATAGTTTGAGGGAGAAGGTAAAATTCATCTTTACAGAAGTAATTGGGAAATCTCCATAGAAAATCTGTGCCTCTGGGAAAAGACTGCAATAGCTCCAGAATTACTGGAGCATAGTCCGAAATAGTGATATTGTCTATGTGTACAGAGATCAATTTGGCCAACAGGGAAGGGGGGACAAACATATAATCAATTCGAGACCATGAATCATTGGCGTGTGAGAAATGCGTAAATTCTCTATTGCTAGGATTAAGGAACCTCCACGAGTCAACTAAGTGACATGTGGACATTAGAGGTGATGAGGTGATAGCATCTTAGCTGTGTAGTTGTTGACTGATGCCTGTAGTATTTTTCCTGTCTTCATGTACCGACACTACTGAATTGAAGTTACCCCCTACTATTTTATTGGAGTTGGGGTCTAGCAAAAGTCTAGTTTCCAACTGTTTGAAAAAGGATTTATTTCCTACATTAGGTGCATATACAATATAAATGGATAAAACCCCGCAGGGCGTAGATATTGTTAAGTGAACCAATCTACCCTCACTATCTATTTGTTGGCTGATGTGAGAAGTGTTTGTTGATAAGAATTAGGACCCCAGCCTTTCTATTCACTGAAGAGGAACCATAAATGGCACCCACCCATAACTTCTTCATCAGAGGGAAATCTGTCTCTGGAAGATGTGTTTCCTGAAGGAGGGCTATGTCGTTTTTTAAGTGTTTTAGATGTCTGAGGATTTTCATACGTTTTTGGGGAGATCTCAAACCCTTAACGTTCCATGACACAATATACATAAATAGAAGTAATATGGTTAAATCGACTTGGTGGGGTATTTGTAAAATAATGATGGTAATGATGGCATTCAACTGGAATAAAGAAATGGAAATCATTCTCAACATTATATACCAAAATTGAACAACAAACATTCAAAACAGTAGAACATATTAGTCCTATCATGAGCTGAGGCATTTCGTCCCAGCTTGTTAAAAGAACCTTTCCCCTGGGCTTCACTTCTGCTCGACCATGTGTATAAGATTTTCAAGTAAAATCTCCCCTGGCTTGTTTCATTTTTTTTGCTTTTTCCCCTCATTTGCTCCCAGTTCTATCCCTCCTCCCCCAATTAGTAAAACTTGTCATTTACTGTATTAGGAGTCCAAAGAGAGAGAGGGAAGGGCGGGAGCAGCAATTTCCAATTGGCCACTCAGATCGAGGCGTCCCATTTGTAGAGAGGATAATTTCCTGAATAATTAACTTTTTTTGTTAGGTCTCTGTTCTCCTTTACCTGTTCGGCTTCCGAATCTCTCTGAGGTTCTTGGACATGAAGCCTCGTTGTCATCTTGAGGGGTCCGATCCGGGCTGACCCCTGGGCACAGCAGGTTATTGACAAAAATTTAGGCTTTGTCCGGAGATATGAATGCACGAAAAGAGTAATTTGAGCCTTTCAATCGTAGAGTAGCTGGGTAGCGGAGTTGAAAGCGGACCTTTTCTTTATGAAGTCTAGTGCAGATGGAGCTAAATGCTTTGCGTTTTCTCAATGGAGTAATCCTCAAAGAGCAAAATTTTATGACCCTGAATGACCAACGGGTTAGTTGTTTATAGGCTCGTATAATGTCTGCTTTATCGTTAAAATCCAGGAATTTCGTGATGACCTGTCTAGGGCTGGATGTATCCTGGTTCGCTGATGTTGAGGGTGGGGGGCCAATCTTGTGTACTCTTTCCACTTTTCTGCCCTCTTTCCACCTTTCTACCCTTAGGTAATTTTAGAGCCTTTGAGATATCTTTTTCCCATAGTGGTTTCAGTACACTTTGGGGATATGATTCCGGTAGTCCCACCAGACGCAAGTTGCTCCGCCGGGAGCGATTCTCTAGGTCATCAATATGGTCTCTCAGGATCATGTTTTCACAAGCAATAGCTGTCACTTTTGCTTGGTCCTCCTTTGAGTCATCCTCAATGGTCGATACCCTCGATTCTAAATCAGTCAGCTGTTCGGCTTGTTCATCTTGCCTAACCTGTAAGTCCATCAGGGCACAATTAAGTGTAGATTGATAGATTTAATTTCCGGTAGCAATTTAGCCGTGACCTCAGCTGCCAGTTCCGATGGGTCCATTTGTGTGTCCCCTTTCCTTACCGAAGAGATGCGGGGTGGTCTAAGGGAGTGGCATGCCTCCTTGTCACCATCTATTTGGGAGAGTTGTTTCTCTTGATCAAGAATTGAGGCCATCTTTCTATGATTAGAAATGTCAATATGGCGAGAAGAGGTGGGCTGCTTTTGCCCACTACGAAGGAGGTAACGGTCCATAAACACAAAAGTTGGTATTTAAGATAGCCTTCAGCTAGGTGATGACAACAAATACCTTGAAGGTTCTGAATGTGGGGATCAGATGGTTAAATGGGAAACCATAGGGGAGAACATAAGCGGTTAATTAGAATTCACATGGTCGGCGCCTGAACCAGGAAGACTAACAGATTCATATTTTGCAGGTTGTTCTTATTTCATGGTCATCAGAGTAAACTGCCTATTGTCCATTTATAGATTTTATGCCACACTGTGGCTGGGTATTAGAAGGTAGCAGTAATAAATCTTGGATGCAGTACTGGGTTTAGACTGGTTATGGTGTTATTTTGCATATATCCACAAGATGCCGCCAGAGACTCTGCGATGATGATATTAGAGAGCTTCCGTGTATTAGGAAATGGAGAAAAGGAGCCCACTGCAGGATTTTCATGGGCACAGGCTTTTTTTTCCACCTATAGAGCAGTATCTATGTGTCTATAGAGGTTTTATAGTGGAAGGGTGATGCCACATATAGGACCCGGTTCTATTGGATTGCCCAGTGTGGATTTATTGTGGCCTCTGTCAGTCTGTGCTGCTAATAACCAGCTTCTCCTCGGGTCTCACTCTCCCCAAGATGGCGGGCGCTTCTGTGGCGGGAAACCCCCTCAGGCGGCAGATGCGGCTCAGAGGGCAAGCCTCCGCGGCCGACAGCGGCTCCGGTGTCCTCTCCTCTATGTGGCCCGTGTGCGCCTAAGGTGTCTGCGGGGGAAACGCCAGCACGGGCCCATGTATGAGCGTGGGTCCGGGACTCTGCAGCGCACGGCGTGGGGTTGGGTATCAGGGTCTTCCCCTAACTCCGCTCCGGATCTTACCGGTTAGCAACTCATCAGTCGCAGCGCTTCTCTCCGGTCACCATCTCTTGTCCTTTGCGGCAGGAGGAAGCCGAGCCCCAAGCAATCCTCAGAGGCTTCACGTGACTTCCCCAGACAGGACCGCCAGCACCCTCCTGGGCGTGCCGTGGGACTACCTAGCAGGAAAGACCGCGCAGGGGCAAGAATTTTTTGGGGCCCCCCCCTGCCCTTCATAGGGGGCATGAAGGGCCTCCCCCCATGCATCTCTCATCCCCCCGTGCATCTCTGATTCCCCCCACTCCTAGTTAATTAATTGTATTTAAAAAAAAATAAAACTTGTTATACTTACCCCCAGGGCCGGTTCCAGGTTGTTGTGGGCCCTGGGCGACAGAGTTTCAGTGGCCCCTTTAACACATACCATGATTCATGATGCACAGATACCACTGAGAAATATATATATATATATAGTACAAGGCCAAGGATTTCACTTACTACATTACATGAGCAATATCTACTGTAAATTCTACAATAGCTCAGAAACCAGCGAATCCTCACAGCGCACAGTGCAGACCGGACAGTATAGTCCTCCATACAGTATTATGGGCACCATATAATGCTCCATACAGGATACTGACCCCCTTATAATGCTCCATACTGGATACTGGTCCCCATATAATGCTCCATACAGGATACTGGTCCCCATACAACACTGTATACAGAATACTGGCCCCCATGAAATGCTCCATACAGAATACTGACCCCCATATAACGCTCCATACAGAATACTGACCCCCATATAACGCTCCATACAGAATATTGGCCCCAATGTAATGCTCCATGCAGGCTGTCCCCCCCCCTTATATTGCCCCATGCAGGATGACACCCCCCTTTTAATGCCCTATGCAGGATGTCACCTCTACCCCCCATAAAATGCCCCATGCAGGATGTCACCTCTCCCCCCCATATAATGCCCCTTGCAGGATGTCACTTCCCCCCTTTTCAATGCCCCATGCAGTATGTCAGACCACCCCCTCCCTTATAATGCCCCATGCAGGAGGTTACAACCCCCCCTCCTTATAATGCCCCATGCAGTATGTCACACACCCACCGTCCTTATAATGCCCCATGCAGGATGTCACTTCCCCCCTCCCCCTCTTATAATGCCCCATGCAGGATGTCACACCCCCCTCCCTTATAATGCCCCATGCAGAATGTCACTTCTCCCCTTCCCCTCTCATAATGCCCCATGCAGGATGTCACTTCCCCCCTTCCCCTCTTATAATGCCCCATGCAGGAAGTCACTTTCCCCCCTTCCCCTCTTAAAATGCCCCATGCAGGATGTCACACACACACCCCCACCCCCATATAATGCCCCCATGGAGGATGTCAATTCCCCCCTCCCCCTCCCCCATATAATGCACCATGCAGGATGTCACACACCCCCCACCATATAATGCCCATGCCCCCATACATGAAAAAAATAAAATAATCCAATACTCCTCTCACTTCTTACCTGCTGCTGGCGCTGCTCCGGACTCCAGCGTCGCCCGCGTCTTCCCGCTCTGCACTGTGACAGGTCAGGAGAGAGCGCGCGCGGTGTAAATGATGTGCCCCCTGGGCCTGTGTTGTGCAGAGGATACCCGGAGCCAGATCGCTGGGGATTGTAGTCTCCGTGGCGCTGACCCGGTCCGTGCCCAGGGTGGTCAAACCAGTGGCAATCTTAGGTAATAACAATGTCCGACTACGCCACCCGTGGATTGCGGTCAGTGGGGACCGCCGCTGCGCTGCAGACCGCTGATGCTGATGTTGTTTGCGCAGCCGAGTATGGGATAACTCCCCACGGGAGAAGTATTGCCTCAGGGCAGCTAGTGTGGATGATGGGAGTGATGGTGTGAGCGTCCCAATACTGATGGTGCTGGTGCGGCGATGATACACAGAGACGTGTGGTGCAGTTCAGGGTCTTTACTGATGGTATAACGCAGACCCTCTCGGGAGTACTGTTTAGCAGTAGGGGCCTGGTCAGTCTGTAAGCAAGTAGGATCTCCCCTGGCCAGGTGGAGTTGTAGGCCTCCCCGACTATCTGCACTCTTTCCTGGCTACCTTGCTCTATGCGGGTAGAAGTAGCCCACGTCCCTGAGTATACCGTGTGCTGCTCACCCGTATGGCCGGTGACTTGGGGCCTTCCGTTAGCCTCCGCTTCACGATGGCGGTGCTGGTCCCTTGCTTGTGACCGTGCCTCCGGGCTTCTATAGCCAGAGGACATGGAATCCCCTGCCGGTTGGATTCGGCTGCTGGACCTGGATGTCCCCACAGCCTCGGACTCCGTGTCCGGGTTTAGTGTCTTCAACCAGGGACTAAACACATTTTTTTAAAGAAACATAAATACAGGGTAAAACAATAATACAATAACATATTTACAAGAAGCTTTAGTTCTTTAAAGGTCACGGCGTGTCCGCAACCGGTTGTCCATATCACCCAAGGTGAAGTTTGTGAAACAAGAGGGTGTCCATGTCACCCAAGGTGAAGCTTTAAGCGAAGTAGGGGACCTGTCCAAAGCAAACCCCTTGCGTTGGCCCTGGGCGTGGCTGCAAGGCTGAAGCTAACTACTTTGGGCCGCAAGGAGGCCACGCCAGACAGGTTTTCTCTTCCGCGGCCATCTTCGCAAGAGGCACCAAGGTGCAACTATCTACAAGAATTGCTCCGGTTATCCAGTGTCCATAACCTGTTAGTCCAAATAAATCTGCAGGGTAACTGAGAAACATAATTAGTAACAGGCAACAAACATAAACCATAAACAGTTAAACAGATAAATTCACAGTGCATTAGTTTAGATTTTCCAGCGAGCGGGCATCTGACCTCTAGTGACTCTAGTGGACCTACGGAGCTCACTAACTGGTCCTGCACTACAGGGTGTAGGAGGTGTTATGGGCAAGCTGGGCAGCTGTCTGCGCACTCTTTGGCTCACTAGGGGCACGGCAGGCTCACTACTAGCAGAGGGTTGATTCTCCTGTGCTGCTGGTGTGGACTCTTCTGCCTCCTGGGTCGGCTGCTCTTCCAGCTCTACCTGGTCTTCTGTAGGCACTTGAGGGGCTGGCTGGAGAAAGGTGAGGACGGGCACCACGATAGCGTTGTTTACTTGTGTCCAGGACCGGGGAAAGTCTCCGAGTACGGTGCTGATCATTTCCTCCTTTTCCTCTATGGGTTGAGGGTCTTCCTGATCTTCATCCGTGCTTTGCAACTTCTCGGGGCACTTTTTCAGGTGGTCTCTGGAGACAGTGGCTGTTGTCTCTCCTCCATCCTTGCTGATGACGTACACCTTTGGATTATTGTGGCTTGAGGGTAGTACGGTGTACGGGTCCTTTTCCCACTGATCGTCCAACTTATGGAGCCGCCTTTTCCTTTTCAGGACCTGCTCTCCAGGTACCAGGGGAACAGCGGGAGCATGTTGGTTATAAGTCCTCTCCTGCCTTTCTCTTGATTGACAGAGACTTCGCTCGACGCTCTCCTGTACTTTCCGGTACTGCTGCTGCCGTTCTGTATCCCAGTCTGCCTCTGGCGAGGTGTCCTCAGGTGTCAGGACTCCCATATCCAGGTCAACAGGCAGCTTACCAGGTCTTGCTCGCATTAGGTAAGCCGGGGTACAGTTGGTGGAACCTACCGGGATGTGGTTATACAGGTCCACCCGATCGGGCAGTTTCTAAGGCCACAGACTGCGTTCTTCCTGGGGCAATATTTTTAGCAGATCTATCACCACCTGGTTCATCTTTTCGCAGAGTCCATTGGTTTGGGGGTGATAGGGCGTTGTTCTTATCTTCTTGCAGCCATACAGGTTGCAGAACTCCTGGAAGACCTCCGCTTCGAAGGCTGGTCCTTGGTCCATCAGCACTTGGTCCGGGTACCCGTGTGGGCGGCAGAAGTGCAGCTGGAAGGCTCTGGCTGCTGTCTGAGCCGTCAGGTCTTTGACAGGGACCACCACAAGGAACCGGGAGTAGTGATCCACAATGGTTAGGGCGTACATACCCGCTTCTGCTTGGAGCCAGTTTAACATGGTCCAGAGCGACCAGTTCCAGTGGCTGCCTGGTGATGATGGGCTGCAGGGGAGTCCTCTGGCTGGCACGGTCCCTTCTTCTTAGATTGCACGGGCCACAGTCTCTACACCACCTCTCGATGGCTCCTCTCATGCCTATCCAGTAGAACCGTTCACGCAGCAGGAACTCCAGCTTCTTCCATCCGAAGTGCCCTGCCCCATTGTGGTAGGCCTCCAGCACCATAGCTGCGTCCCGTCTCGGTACCACAACCTGCCAGATCAGTTCATGTGTCCGGGAATTGACCATTCTGCGGCATAACTTCTCCTTGTAGAGAAACAGTCTGCTCTTTTCCGTCCACAGTTGCTTGGTCTCTTCCGGAGCGTCTGGGTCCAGGCGGGCGTCAGCCTGGGTCAGCATCTCCTTCACCAGACGGACTGCGGGGTCACTGTCTTGCGTCTCCGCCCAGTTGTAGTGGGGTAAGGGGTTGAACGTAGCGGATCGCTGGCCCCTCACAGGGTGGGAATACTGGGTAATCCCATGACGGTGAAACGCAGGGAGTTCGATCTCTTCCAATTCTTCTGGATCCTCCCCTTCGTCCGGTAGGTTTGGCATCCTGGACAGGACGTCCGCGTTGGTATTAGAGCGTCCTGCCCGGTATTTGATTGTGAACTCAAAATTGGACAGGCGGGCCATCCATCTCTGCTCCAGGGCACCCAGTCTTGCAGTGTCCAGGTGTGTCAACAGGTTGTTGTCCGTGTATACGGTGAACCTGGAAGAGGCAAGGTAATGCTTAAAACGTTCGGTTACTGCCCACACCACTGCCAGGAACTCTAGCTTAAACGAGCTGTAATTCTCAGGATTTCTTTCCGTGGGTCGCAGTTTTCGGCTGGCGTAAGCAATTACCCGTTCTTTCCCCTGCTGAATCTGGGACAGTACGGCTCCTAGCCCGATGTTGCTTGCGTCCGTGTGGAGGATAAAGGGCTGGCTGTAATCAGGGTACGCCAGGATTTCATCCCCCGTGAGGGCCATCTTCAGCTGGCGGAAGGACTCCTCTTCGAGCTTTTCCCATTTGAAGGGTGGCTTCTGGTTTTTGGCCTTCCTGGACTGACCTATCAGGAGGTCCTGCATAGGAGCTCCCTTCTTGGTAAAACCGGGAATGAATCTTCGGTAGTAGCCTACCAACCCGAGGAACTGCCGCACTTCCTTTATGCTGGATGGTCTTGGCCAGTCCTTAATCACGGTGATCTTGTCAGGGTCGGGGGCCACTCCGTCAGCACTCACCACGTGTCCCAGGTACTGTACCTTTGGCTTCAGTAGATGACACTTTGAGGGTTTTACCTTTAGGCCATAGTTTGCCAGGGCTTCAAACACTTCTGCCAGGTGTTCTAGATGGTCCTCATAGGTCTTGGAATAGACGATGACATCGTCCAGGTATAATAGGACCGTCTCGAAGTTCCGGTGTCCCAGACAGCATTCCATCAACCGTTGGAAGGTTCCTGCTGCGTTGCAGATCCCGAACGGCATACAGTTAAATTCGCTGAGTCCCATCGGGGTGGTGAATGCGGTCTTCTCCCGGTCCGCCTCTGCTACAGGAACCTGCCAGTACCCGCTAGTGAGATCCAAAGTAGAGAAGAAGTTAGCAGATTTTAATGCAGCTAAGGACTCTTCTATCCTTGGTAACGGGTACGCATCTTTGTGTGTGATACGGTTGACCTTCCTGTAGTCTACACACATTCTCATGGTGTTGTCTTTCTTTTTCACTAAGACTAGTGGAGCTGCCCAGGGGCTACAGCTGTCCCTAATTACCCCAGCCTCCTTCATGTCTTTTAGCATCCCCTTGGCGTGTTGATAGTGTGCAGGGGGCACGGGTCAGTATCTCTCCTTTATGGGAGGATGGTCTCCCGTGGGGATGTGATGTTCTACCCCCTTTACTCGCCCGAAGTCTAGCGGGTGTTTACTAAACACTCTCTCATACTCTTGAACCACCCGGTAGACTCCCTGTTTTTGGTGTGAGGGAGTGGAGTCAGTACCCAAATGCAGTTGCTGACACCAGTCCTCCATTGGTTTCTTAGAGCTGTTACCTTCCTCTGGTTGAGATGGAGGCAAGGGTTCCATGGCCTGTACAGAGTTCTGGTTGATGGTGAACAATTTGGCTAGCGTGGCATACCGGGGCAGGTATACTTCTCTCTCCCCGATATTTATGATGCGGACGGGCACCCTCCCAAGACGTACATCGACCACCCCCCGTGCTGTCAAAATGGTGGGCCTACTGTCAGAGTAGACGGGTTCTACCATTGCTTGGTAGTCTCTACCTCTTAGACCAATAGCTGCCCGGCACCAAATCATCATCTCACTTTTTGGGGGCATGGCAATAGGGAACGGGTCACACATTCTCACGCTACCTATCTCACCACCAGATAGTTCCATTTGTTGCCGCTTCATCAGTGCCCTGATCTCTTTTTGGAGGACACGCTGCTGGCTGGAACTGGCGTTCTTGGCAACCTGTTGCAAAATAAGAATCACCTCTGCAAGACAGTTTTCAATTACGTTAGTACCTAGGGTTATTTTTGGGTGACTCTCGCGACGGTCAATGTCCACAATGATAAGTCCTTGTGCCGGCAGTTCAACTTTACCGACCTTGATGGTCACTTCCTTAAATCCTATCTGTGGCACGGGCTGACCATTGCTGGCGATAATGCTCAGGTCGTCATCTGGGTAGCGGGTTATGTCCGAGTCATTCCAGTACCGCTTGAAGAGCACGTACGGGATGGTGGTGACCTGTGACCCGGTGTCTAGTAGGGCACTCATAGGAATGCCATCCAGTACCACAGGCAAGACCGGACGTCCCCCTACGTATTTGTCACGCCAGTTCGATGGGCCTGATGATCTTAAGCCTGGGGGTTGGCCCTCTACCCCAGGTTGTGCCCGTTTAAATGACAGTACCTTGCCATATGTCCGGGTTGATTGCAGCGGCGGCAGATGGGTCGTCCGTCCTCGTTGTATATGACGCTGGGTCTTCCTCTGGCCGGTGGGGTCCTCCTCAGTCGGCGCCACGGGACGTCCTCCGGTCCGGATGCCAGCTGGATCTTTCCTGGAGAAGAGACCTGTAAAGACTGCACAGTTCTGGTTAGCGCGGCAACGCTCTTAGTCAGCTCTTGGACCTGATGGTGCAGGTCTGTAGCCGGGTTATTGTTCAAAGCCTGCGCATCAGCTCCCACAGGCCCTGCAGACAAGGGCGCCGCGTCCTGGTGATAAGTGATAGCAGGGCGCCTGTGGGTCACAGCGCCACCTGGTGCCGGTTCTCGGAGCACCCGGATGGCTCTGTCCTTGAACTGTGCAAAATCCAGGTCAGGGTCCTGTAAGGCCATTGCTCGCAACTGGGTTCGGTGGGCATTGCACAGTAGACCCTCAATAAATTGTTCGGTCAACAGCTTGTCTTCATTTCCCACGCTGTCAGGGTCTGCCTGCTTAATGGCTCTCAGGGCCTCTTGTAGGTTTAGGGCATAATCTCTTATACTTTCATGTGCCCGTTGTTTGCACCCATAAAATCTGAGCTTTATTTCGGCTGAGGTGCGGGTATCAAATGTGTCTTTCAGCCGGGCTAGTATCTCTCTGACAGTCCTCTTCTTCCCAGGTGACTAGGACTTTACCTTCCTTTGGGCTGCCCCGATTAACTGGGCCACCAGGATGCTCACTTTTTGCTCTTCCGTGAGGGGGTATACCTGGAAGAGGCTATCCAGTTTTTCCCTAAAGTCACTTAGGGTATGTGACTCCCCTGAGTACTGGGGTAGCCAGGTTGCCCCCGGGATATAGAGCATGGTGAATGGCATGACCGCTGCAGCGGTTGCGCTGGCGGTGGCTGTGGCAGTGGAGCTCCCCTCAGTGTCCGACATCCTTCTACCCCCCTAGTGGACCGTGGCCTACCTTGCGATGCTCTTCTTCCGTAGGCCGCGGCTCCGCAGTCAATCGTCGGGGTAGAGGACCTGGCGTCGCGTTCCGATGACGTCAGCGTCGCTCTTTCTCCCTTCCAGGACCTTACGCAGCGTCAGTACGTGGGGCGGAGCTTCGGATCTCGCGCGCTTTCGATGTCCACGCCCCTCTTCTTCCCGCGTGGCGTCCTGAAGATGGCGTCCGATGGCGGGAAGCAGCTGCGGATGGCGGGAAGACGGCAGAAGACGGCGGGAAACGACCCAAGATGGAGTCCGATGGCGGGAAACGGCTCTGGACGGCGGGAAACTTCACCACAAGTAAGTATAAAAGTCTTTTTTTTTCAGGCACGCAATACCCGGTGGTTGCGGACACGAAATCCTGCCGACTACGCCAAAGTTGACGCGCCCCCTGGGCCTGTGTTGTGCAGAGGATACCCGGAGCCGGATCGCTGGGGGTTGTAGTCTCCGTGGCGCTGACCCGGTCCGTGCCCAGGGTGGTCAAACCAGTGGCAGTCTTAAGTAATAACAATGTCCGACTACACCACCCGTGGATTGCGGTCAGTGGGGACCTCCGCTGCGCTGCAGACCGCTGAGGCTGATGTTGTTTGCACAGCCGAGTATGGGATAACTCCCCACGGGAGAAGTATTGCCTCAGGGCAGCTAGTGTGGATGATGGGAGTGATGGTGTGAGCGTCCCAATACTGATGGTGCTGGTGCGGCGATGAAGCACTGAGACGTGTGGTGCAGTTCAGGGTCTTTACTGATGGTATAACGCAGACCCTACCGGGAGTACTGGTTAGCAGTAGGGGCCTGGTCAGTCTGTAAGCAAGTAGGATCTCCCCTGGCCAGGTGGAGTTGTAGGCCTCCCCGACTATCTGCACTCTTTCCTGGCTACCTTGCTCTATGCGGGTAGAAGTAGCCCACGTCCCTGAGTATACCGTGTGCTGCTCACCCGTATGGCCGGTGACTTGGGGCCTTCCGTTAGCCTCCGCTTCACGATGGCGGTGCTGGTCCCTTGCTTGTGACCGTGCCTCCGTGCTTCTATGGCCAGAGGACATGGAATCCCCTGCCGGTTGGATTCTGCTGCTGGACCTGGATGTCCCCACAGCCTCGGACTCCATGTCCGGGTTTAGTGTCTTCAACCAGGGTGAACTCTGCTCAGCTCCAGCCCCTGGTATTCAGCTACTGTTCCTACAGAGCTCCTGGTTCTTACTTTCCCTCTCCAGGCTCTGACTGCTCTGCTTGTTCTGCAGGCTCTGTCTCTCCTAATCCCGCCCCAGACCCAGTTTATAAGGGCAGATTCCTCCCCTCCCAGGTCTGGGTGGGCCATGTTGCATGCTTAGGGCTCCTGACCAGAGAAACCTCCCACTTGCTCTCAGGCATAATATTTCTATTACTGTGGCAACCAGACCCCTGGGGTGCCACATAAAGACATCACCGCGCCCTCTGACCTGAGACGTCACAGTCAGAGGACGCGGAAGACGCCGCGGAGGCACGGGGAGGGGTAAGTATTGTGCCGGCGCCGTCACATGACCGGAGATGTCCCTGAGCTCAGCATGGGGCCGGGGACCCATGCTGAGCGCAGGGACATCTCCGGTCATGTGACGGTGGGGGGTCATGTGAGGACGGGGGGTCCTGCGGGGGGGCCCCATGAGGAGACGCACAAGAGGGAGGCTCCGAGGGGTCCTCGACCGGCCGGGCCCAATGCTGGAGTCAGGGCAGTCATGCCCTGATGGCGGCCCTGCTGGAGGCTGGAGGGGCCCCCTCTCCCTCGGGGGCCCCCGTTC
This sequence comes from Phyllobates terribilis, assembly GCF_046119375.1. Taxonomy (NCBI): domain Eukaryota; kingdom Metazoa; phylum Chordata; class Amphibia; order Anura; family Dendrobatidae; genus Phyllobates; species Phyllobates terribilis. Next base: position 827,704,006 of record NW_027362762.1, on the reverse strand, counting down.
AATGAACCGGCTGCACGGGCGGTAGGTCCGCCCCTGAGACCGCGGCTTCAGGGATCCAGGTAGGCCCGACCTCAAAAATCGGTACCGCTGCTCTTGGAGGCTCTCCGTGGGATGCTTTCCGATCCTGGGTTGTCATCTGAGATGTTAGAATGGTGGATGGACACGAGAAACTTGTTTTAATTGGTGAAATTGAGAGTTAGACTCAGGGAGCTCCCAGCTTGATGTCCTTCTCCTTCAGCAGCTAGACACCTAACCCTTTTTTAATATCCTTTATATTCTCAAGAATTAATGAATTTTTACTTTTACACTTTACAGCTCGTTGCCTAGGTTACCCGCCACCGGGGTAACAGTCAAACAGCCTGAGATCAGACCGCAGTGCACGGACTGGCCAGCGATTGCCCGACCTAAGCGTGACAGCTTTATGTATTTGTATGAAGCTGTCACATTCGGATCAGGAGAACCTCCGGCCAGTCTGTGCACTGCGTTACGATCTCTGTTCCATTTATACGGCCGTCTGACTGCGCCTTAAGAGTGACCAGTTACTTAGGTAAGGAGTGCAAGCCTGCAAGGAGGCTGTATACTTTAAGGCCTGCTCGCACCGCTCTAAAGCTGGTTGGATCTGGATGGTTTCAGTCCTCCTTCACTACTCCCATGTTGCAGAGGCAAATCTGCCTGTGCTTGAGTCCTGGGAGAGCGCTCAGTTTGGACCAGTGATGCAACCATCCCAGCCTGAACTGTAAATCTTCAGGAGCACACCACCCCCTACAACCAGGAAGCCGGGAGTCACTCCTGAAGATACAACTTCAGAAAACCCTTTTAAGGCAATGTTCACATGGTGCATTATTGCTGTATTTTTTTAATGCAAATTAAAAGCTGCTTTTTACAGTATGAGCAAAAGCTATGAGATTTCAGATATGTCATGCACATACTTGCTTTTTTTTCTGACTGAATTGGAAAACTGCTGCTGTTTTGAAATCTGCAGCATGTCACTTCATTCTGCGCTTTTTCACCATTGAAATAATAATTTTTTTATTTATACAGCGCCAACAAATTCCGCAGCGCTTTACAATTCAGTAAGAAGTAAATTAGAAAACTCCAGCACCTTCTCCATATCCATCACAAGAGATGTAAAGTTAAAACGTGCATTTTATTAGTTCCATTAAAAAAGCGCCATATGTAAGGCAGACCTTACGCGTTTCGAACCAAACAGAGGTTCTTAATCATAGTTTTTTTTCTTTGTGCTTTACATTTCAGACAATTTACAGACATTATCGGCACTGTGCCCATTGGGGCTCACAATCTACATTTCCTATCAGTATGTCTTTGGAGTGTGGGAGGAAACCCGAGAACCCGAGGAAGACAATGCAAACACAGGGAAAACATACAAACTCCTTGCAGATGTTGTCCTTGGTGGGATTTGAACCCAGGACCCCAGCGCTGCAAGGCTGCAGTGCTAACCACTGAGCCACCGTGCTGTAATGAGAAAGTGCAAAAACACTGGGAAAAAAACACAACCCTGCACATTTGTTGCATTTTTGGTGAATAAAAATAACTTTATTGAACATGTACCGTAGACAAATGACACATGTAACCAAAAAAAAGTAGCAAAAAGGCACCAAAACTTGCTTTTTATCAGCAGCTTCTTTTCTGCCAAGAGATACAGAAATGGGGCTGAAATTTCTGATGTAAATACTTAACTTGTGTGCACAGCCTAAGGCCGGGGTCACACAAGCGTATAACATGGCCGAGTGCTATGTGCTAAAACATCTCATAACATTCGGACCGAGAATCGGTTTGCACTTTACCATACAAGTCTATGGGTGTGTGCGAAACATCAATGTCAATCAAGTGCAGTGTGATTACCGTGGATGCAGGCAATGGAGAAATTACTTTCTCCGTCTCCTCCTTACCTGTGCTGTTATTCTGTTATGCCAGAGGATCGGAGCACAGAGCACTGACACTCAGCTCACGCTTGCAGCAGGGTTTGAGCCGAGTGACATTAGCATATCACATCGAATGCAATATGCTAGTGTAACCCCGTCCTACGTCTCCTGCTCCTGATGTTTTATACAGCAGGTAAGGGAGCAATCTGCAAATTGTCCTAAGGCCATGTTCTATTCAGTTGTGGCGTGCTGGTTCTCAGCTCTGGTACACTGCTGATCGGGGCCAGCGTCAGCACCCGGTGGACCTGGGCAAGTGCCGAGGCCCTGGACCATCAGAGGGGCCCGCCCGCCATCGGGGCCTGGGTCGCTTCCCTGCATCTGTGCAGGACCGCTGTCGCTGCTTGATTGCTGGCACTTCACCAGACATGGCGGCACGCAGTGCGCTGTGCGGCTTTGTCTGGTAGAAATGTGGGGGGTGCTGGTTCTCAGCTCTGGTACACTGCTACGTCAGTAATCCCTGTTTATAGATGCTGGCAGTGAGCTCTGCCAGAACACTGTACCGCTCTGCCTGTAAGGTATGGGGGATCCTGTACGGAGCTGTAGTGTATGAAGCTCACTGTAAGATGCTGCCTTCTGCTGATCTCACATCATTGTGCATTAGCCTTACTATATATACTGCCCTCTTCTGGTCATTATGGGGCTTAGAATCACAAGTGTTATATATACGCCTATTCTGTAGATATTTGTGTGCGGGTGCATTTTGATTAATTCTGGCTACATATTCTGGTTCTATAAATCTATATTTTATACCCTCTGTTGTGTTTTTATCAACATTGCAAACGTCTGCTCCACTAAATCTCTTCTTTGTCTAACTCACAAGGTTTTGATCCTTTTTTCCAGTCATTGTTTTAACTATATTTTCTCCAATAACCCCCCACGGCAGCACACCAGAGGTTGTAACCCCACCCTAATAGGGACAGGAAACCAAAGAGGTCAAATAGTCCCTCCCAAATCCTCCCTCCAGTGTTTTTTCCTATCCCTGTTGGAATGAAGAGATCATCCTACGGTGCTCTGTGCTGGTGGCAGGCACTGGGGAAGATTAGTAGCCGGGCATCAGAGTATCGATTGGACTTACCTCTACTCTCCAGACGCTGCTCCTGTCTCCAATGTGGACTCAGGACTTCCCCTCCTATCCGCGTCTTTGGGTAAGGTCTGGGGGATCTTTGAGCTGGAGGCCTCCCTGAGCTCCGTTCTCGTGCGCCTGACCTGGGAAGCGTGGGACGCCGGGCTCTGATACTTCCGGCTTGTCCCGCGCTGGAGCACATGTGACGCAGGCCGTACGCCAGAAGTGACGTCAGATGACGGGTGTCTTTTGATGATCTCACCTTCGTTTTTTGCGTCCCACGCTGGAATGCAAAGGTGCACAATACCGAGGAAAGGATAATGGCGGCGGAAATTACCGCATGTGATGGCTGGATCTCTTGCTCTCACACCCAGATGATGGGGCGGAGGAGTCACTCTATTGAAGAGGAAGGAGCTGGGTCCTGTCACCCATATAAGAGCCCTGGACAGAAAACATCCTAAGCTAGGACCAATCCTGTGTGGTTAATATGGAAGGTTTAGGTTCTTCCCGCTCCGCATCTGCAGAGCCCAGCGCTGTTCTAGTCCCAGTAAGTAGTCTGGCATTGGGAGTACTCTCCATGGTGCACGTATGGTGTATGATAGCTTTATTCCTTTTCCCTATGTCAGGATTGCACTGAGAAAATCCTCAGAGGAGCAACCCTCCTTAATGGAGAAAATTAAAGGGATAGTCTGCCAGGAAATCCAATCTTTCCTGGCCTCTTTGTCCCAGTCTACACCTACTCCCAGTATACCTTCAGCAGCTAAAAAGAGGAAGATTAGCGAGGAAGAAAAGGGAGACTTGGACTCTGAAGAGTAGATGTCCATACCGGAGGAACTTCTAGAGGAAGGAAAAGTAAGCCCAGTTCCGGAAGCTCTCCAAAATAGGAAATACTATTTCTCTTCCGAAAACATGGAAGAGCTCCTTATGTCAGTGAGGAGAACCACGGAGGTAGAAGAGGAGAAGACTACCTGTACAGTACAAGAAGAGATGTTTGGGGGTCTTTGGTCAAGGAGCAAATTGGTATTTCCCATGCATAAGAATATCCGAGACCTAGTCGTGGAGGAATGGGATTCTCCGGAGAAGAGGCTAAGCAAACCGCCGAACTGAGACAGGTTTCCAGTGGATGAAGAAACTGCGGAATGCTGGTCCAAGGAACTGAAAATAGATATTCAGGTTGCACGAGTGGCCAAGAAGACAACCTTGCCATTTGAGGATTCCTCCCAACTGAAGGATCCCCTGAAGCGCAAAATGGGAGCCTTTTAAGAAAATCCTGGGAGGCTTCAGCAGCACTTCTGAACACCAATACCTTCTCCACATGCGTAGTACGAACAATGTCTCATTGGCTTATACAACTAGAACATCTTTCTGCGGTTACTCCCAGAGAAGACATTCTAGCGTCTTTACCTCTCCTCCAAATAGCCACGGAATTTCTGTCAGACGCATCGGCGGTAAGAATGGTGGCAAGATCGTCAGTCTTATCGAATTCAGTAAGACTCTGACTTCAAAAATAAAGTTGTGTTCTATTCTCTTTAAGGGAAAGTACATGTTCTGACCAGCTCTTGACAACAAACTACAGAAGGCTTCAGACAAAAAGAAATCCCTGCCTGAGCCTAAAAGCTCTAGAAAGAGATCCTTTTGGCTTTCCCAAGAAATAGCCTCCTCGCTACAGAGGAAAAGGAAAGTCAGGCAGATGGAGCTATCCAAAAGGTGGATGAGGCAGATATTTAAGGCCAAAGTCAAATTAAACCATGACGCCATGACAAACGTAGGAAGTCATATCTCAGGATTCCTTCAACAAGGGTACAGGTTATATACGAACTCATGGACCCTAAAATCAGACCAAGAAGGAGTAAAAATAGAGTTTGCCTCCTATCCCCCACGGAGAGTAAAATTAACACAACTTTCATCTCCAAAACTTCAAGACACCCTAATATCCGATCTGAAAAGCCTACTATCCTAGGGGGTATTCTCCCTAGTTCCGGAAAGGGGAAAAAACAGGGACATTATTCCTGTGCTTTTCTGATAAAGAAACCAAGTGGGCCCCACCAAATTAGAATAAACCTGAAACCCAGTTCCCCTGATAGGACAAACGTTCAATATTGAGAAGTGTTGGGACAGTATGTAGAGGAGGGAGCATGGGGGACAATATGGAGGAGTGTTAGGACAGTATGGAGAGGAGGGAGCATGGGGGACAATATGGAGGAGTGAGGGGACCATTTGGAGAAGTGGGGGGACTTTATTGAGATGTGGGGGGCCGTATGGAGAAATGGGGTTTTCAATATGAAGAAGTTGGAAGACACTATGGAGAGGTGGGAGCATGAGGGACAATATTGGGGAACAAGATGGAAAATTGGGAGCGTCTGAGCACCATATGGAGAAGTGGGAGTGTGGTGGGATTGTATGGAGAAGTTGGGGACAATATGGATGAGTGGGGGACCATATGGAGAAGTGGGAGACATTATGGAGAGGTGGGAGTGTGGGGTGACCATATGGAGAAATGGGAGCGTGGATAGACCATATGCAGAAATGGGTGTACAATATGAAGAGGTGGGAGCTTAGGGAACAATATGGAAAAATGGGGGTACAGGATAGAGAAGTGGAGGAACAGTATGTAAAGATGGGAGCATGGCGGGACAGTATGGTGAGGTGAAAGCTTTGGGGACACAATATGTAGAGATGGGAGCGTGAGGGGACTGTATGGAAAGGTGAGAGCTTTGGGGACAATATGGAGAAGTGAGGGTGGAGTATGGATTCAGGTACTGACAGTGGATCTGGTAATGGATTCATGTACTGACCATGGTCCTGATCGTGTACAAATGTACCAATCCATAACTGATCAGAGGTTATCACTCGGCTGACGCTGTCACCTTTCTGCCTCTGGCTCCCTACAGTGGCTTTCAGCCTGCTGCTACTGTCACCCTGCTAACGAAGTGAGAAAGGTAAGTGCCTTAACAAGCAGCAGGTTATAGGGACTTTTATTGTATATGAGGGATGTTAATGGGAAGGCACAGTATCTTGGGGCAGTAGGCAGAGGAGGAAAAGTGTGGTTCTAGTGCTGTATTCATCTATTGATTGTGGTTCTGGCACTGCATTCATTTACCTACTGTGTATATGGGAGTTGTGGGCCCACCATACTGTGTATAGGAAAGCTGTGGGGAATTATATTGTGTATAGGGGAGCTATGGGCTAATCATACTGTAAATAGTGAAGCTGTGGGGACATCATACTCTGTATAAGGGAGCTATGGGTCCACCATACAGTATATAAAGGAGCTGTATATTGGGGGACCCAGTGGATATTATTAAATTTCAAGTTGGCAGCATGGTGGTTCAGTAGTTAGCACTGCAGCCTTGCAGCGCTGGGTTCAAATCCCACCAAGGACAACATCTGCAAGGAGCTGGAATGTTCTCCTAGTGTTTGCGTGGGTTTCCTCTGGGTTCTCCAGTTTCCTCCCACATTCCTAAGACCTACTGATAAGGAATTTAGATTGTCAGCCCCGATGGGGACAGTGCCAATATTGTCTGTGAAGCACTGTGGAATTAATGGTGCTATATACAGTACAGACCAAAAGTTTGGACACACCTTCTCATTTAAAGATTTTTGTGTATTTTCATGACTTTGAAAATTGTACATTCACACTGAAGGCATCAAAACTATGAATTAACACATGTGGAATTATATACTTAACAAAAAAGTGTGAAACAACTGAATATATGTCTTATATTCTAGGTTCTTCAAAGTAGCCACCTTTTGCTTTGATGACTGCTTTGCACACTCTTGGCATTCTCTTGATGAGCTTCAAGAGGTAGTCACCGGAAATGGTCTTCCAACAATCTTGAAGGAGTTCCCAGAGATGCTTAGCACTTGTTGGCCCTTTTGCCTTCACTGTGCGGTCCAGCTCACCCCAAACCATCTCGATTGATTGGGTTCAGGTCTGGTGACTGTGGAGGCCAGGTCATCTGGCGTAGCACCCCATCACTCTCCTTCTTGGTCAAATAGCCCTTACACAGCCTAGAGGTGTGTTTGGGGTCATTGTCCTGTTGAAAAATAAATGATGGTACAACTAAACGCAAACCGGATGGAATAGCATGCCGCTGTAAGATGCTGTGATAGCCATGCTGGTTCAGTATGCCTTCAATTTTGAATAAATCCCCAACAGTGTCACCAGCAAAGCACTCCCACACCATCACACCTCCTCCTCCATGCTTCACGGTGGGAACCAGGCATGTAGAGTCCATCCGTTCACCTTTTCTGTGTCGCACAAAGACACGGTGGTTGGAACCAAAGATCTTAAATTTGGACTCATCAGACCAAAGCACAGATTTCCACTGGTCTAATGTCCATTCCTTGTGTTCTTTAGCCCAAACAAGTCTCTTCTGCTTGTTGCCTGTCCTTAGCAGTGGTTTCCTAGCAGCTATTTTACCATGAAGGCCTGCAGCACAAAGTCTCCTCTTAACAGTCGTTGAAGAGATGTGTCTGCTGCTAGAACTCTGTGTGTCATTGACCTGGTCTCTAATCTGAGCTGCTGTTAACCTGCAATTTCTGAGGCTGATGACTCGGATAAACTTATCCTCAGAAGCAGAGGTGACTCTTGGTCTTCCTTTCCTGGGGTGGTCCTCATGTGAGCCAGTTTCTTTGTAGCGCTTGATGGATTTTGCAACTGCATTGGGGACACTTTCAAAGTTTACCCAATTTTTCGCACTGACTGACCTTCATTTCTTAAAGTAATGATGGCCACTCGTTTTTCTTTACTTAGCTGCTTTTTTCTTGCCATAATACAAATTCTAACAGTTTATTCAGTAGGACTATCAGCTGTGTAACCACCAGACTTCTGCACAACACAACTGATGGTCCCAACCCCATTTATAAGGCAAGAAATCCCGCTTATTAAACCTGACAGGGCAAACCTGTGAAGTGAAAACCATTTCCGGTGACTACCTCTTGAAGCTCATCAAGAGAATGCCAAAAGTGTGCAAAGCAGTCATCAAAGCAAAAGGTGGCTACTTTGAAGAACCTAGAATATAAGACATATTTTCAGTTGTTTCACACTTTTTTGTTAAGGTCTGTACTGTAAGTGAGTAAAATAAATAAATAAGTGGGCACTTAAGAAGCATTATTGTTATAAGGGCACCAAAAGGCCAAAATGTGAACACTTATCCAGGGCATTTGCACAAGAAGCAATTTTACCATCAAAAGGGCCAAAAGGAGGCATTATTATTTTGCAAAGGACACAGTGGTGGGCACTATTATGTGAGGCACTAAGAGGAGCTCTGTTTTTGTACCGCACAGCCGGTGCTGTAATGAGGACACATTCACAGCAGAGGCTCAGTATTGAGGTATCAGCAGGATGAGGAGTTTGTATAGATTGGGAATAGATGGAGATGGGGCTGGAAATGTGAAAAGTCAAATGTGTTTTCATTGTATTCTCTGCAGATGAGTCGTGGCTGGAAGAAGTTGTCATGTCGGTCTTGGCCAAATGGAAAAGATGGGAAAATGAACTACTCCACCAGAAAGATCATCAGCTGTAAGCTACTATATATACCTGTACTGTAATTACTTGTATGGTCTGCAGGTCTGGTATCTACCACTATATGGTCACCATATGGTGGTAAGATCAGTGTTGATCTTTGTATAGAAATTAATTTTCAGTAAACAGCGTGTTTATCTGCTGAGGTTCCTCTATACCCAAGGTCAGGGTTCACCACGGTAGTTGTACCCACAATTACCTGGCTAGGGGCCCACTCAGATGTTTCGCTACCCCCCCTGAGTTGAACACCTAGCTACGCCCCTGAAAAGATGCATACTATCACATTCCTATTCACTCAACTTATCGGAAGGTTTGCGGTGGTCCAGGCAAGACAGATAATGCACTTCAATTCAATATCCTCCCGTTCGGGATAACATCGGCGTCATGAATCTTCACGAAGATTATGGCAGAAGTCATGGCTTACATAAGAGGTCAGAATATTTGCATAATACCATACCTTGTTTGTGGTCCCCTCAATACCGTTACTCCAGGAACATTTACAGACAACAACCCAGATCCTAACATCTCTTGGATGGTGAACTACCAACAGTCCAACAAGGTTCCATCCACGGCAAAGGCGTTCCTAGGTGTTCTACTGGATTCTCTCAATCAGACATCCTTTTTGCCCAAGCAAAAGAAGAATCAGTTAAGATGAAGGATTGGTGTACTATGGAGCAAAATATCGATGTCTGTGAGGTTTGCTATGTCAGTCCTCGACTCCATGACATCTTGCATCCAGAGCTAGCTTGGGCCAAAGCACACACCAGAACCCTCCAGACCCATATTCTTGCAAATTGGAATTGATCCCCAGAATCCCTGGACAAGAAAATTCCAATACCTGCCCTGGTAAAAGCCTCTCTATCCTGGTGGCTCAGCCCAAGGAACCTACACAGGCGAGTGCCCTGGATCCAGGACCCTCTGGTGACAATAAAGGTAGACGCCAGCAAAAGAGGATGGGGAGCCATCGTCTCCCAAAACTCCTTCCAGGGACTCTGGTCAAAAAAAGGTCAGCCAGCAATCTTCTAATTTTAGGGAGCTGAAGGCGGTAGAGGAAGTACTCAGATCAGCAACATCTCTGATCCAGAATGTCCATGTAAAAATCTACTCAGACAACAAAACTACGGGCACGCACCTATGTCATCAAGGAACCATGAGACACGAAGGCCTGAACACTATCTCGGCAAGAATATTCTCCAGGGCCAAAGAGCATCTTCTCTCCTTATCAGCCCTCCATATAAAAGGTTCTGTCAACATCCAGGCCGATTTCCTGAGCAGGAGAGATATTAATCCGGGAGAATGAAGCCTAAATCCAGAAGTTTTCGGGATATTGTCCAGAAGGTAGGGTTGCCCAGAGGTAGATCTTTTCTGGATAGGATGCCAGAACGCAAAAGTAGCCAAGTACTTTTCCTTAAACCCAGACGATACCTGTCTAGGTGTGGACGCGTTCTCCCACCAATGGAAATTCAAACTGGTGTACACCTTCCCTCCGGTTCCAATCCTACCAAGAACACTGCCGAAAATAAGAACTGAGAGGGCCAGAGTAATCCTGATAGCAAAATTCTGGCTGAAAAGAAACTGGTTTGGCACCTTAAGCAACCTGATTAAAGACAGTCCCCTGTTCCTTCTGACGCGCCCCCTGGGCCTATGTTGTGCTGGGGATACCCGGAGCCGGATCGCTGGGGGTTGTAGTCTCCGTGGCGCTGACCCGGTCCGTGCCCAGGGTGGTCAATTGAGTGGCAGTCTTCTTAGTGAGATAAAAGTCCGACTACGCCACCCGTGGATTGCGGTCAGTGGGGACCACCGCTGCAAGGCAGACCGCTGAGGCCGGTGTTGTGTGTGCAGCTAAGAATGGGATGACTCCCCATGGGAGAAGTATAGCCTCAGGGCAGTTAGTGTGGATGATGGGAGTGATGGTGCACGGGCGTCCCGGCACTGATAGTGCTGGTGCGACGAAGAAGCACAGAGACGTGTAGTTGCAGTTTCCAATGCTTTACTCACAGTTCTTTACTGGTCCTAGTCACCTCGGTACCGGCGGTGACTGCCCAAGCCGTGCTGCGTCCACCAGACAAGAGGCTCGACCAACTCCCAAGCAATTCCAGAGCGTGACACAGGGCTCCCTTGTCTTCCCTTCTCTGGCCGTGCCCCACCTGTGACTCTACGTTAGTCTGGCTGCCTCGGGTCTTCTCTGGGCACGCTGATCTCTGCGTCCCTGACCCTATGTGGTGTGCCTTCCTGGTAGGTGTAGTGAGGGGTCGCACCGAGATATAGTCACGACCGCCGGTCTTTGGCTGAGGATTAGTCGCCTCCACCAATTTGGGATCCGGTACCCTGTTCTGCCAACCCGTCACCCGCAATCTCCTGGGCCTATGGGGTTCCTTCTTCTCTCGTGTCTCTGGGCCTCTCTTAATGTGCTGTTCCTTGTTTCCTTTCTGTTCCAGTTCCTTGCTGTTTCTGTTCCTCTCCTCTGGCTCTGGCCTCCTCTCCAGGCCTGCCTCGTGGAGCTGGGCCCAGACTGAGCCACAGCTCCCTGTCAGCCCTCCTGGCTGAACTCTCCTTCTCTCTTCTCCTCCTGACTGGACTGACTGACTTAAGATGGTGCCCACCTTATATACCTCCCTCTATGTGTGAGCCCAGGTGACTAGCAACCAATGGGCTCCTACCTATGCCCAGAGACCCACCCCTATCTGCTCCTACACCACTGGGTTTTCCTCCCCCTCCCCACTCCAGCCAGAGACAGATGCTGTCGTGCCTGCACTTCTGTCTCGTGGGAGCACCGTTGAGCTGTCCCACGGAAATGGGGTGTGTGTGGTGCATGCAGCCTACCGAGTTCTGGTCCACACTCCATCCTTACCCGGGAGAGGAATATCACACCTCTGGTTTGAGGTGCAATACCCCTGTAGCAGCCGAGCCCTCGGGTGCTACATTCCCCCCTGGTAAATCACAGCACGTCCTCGGGCTGGAAAAGAATGAAAACAATTTAAACATACAAAAATTTTAGAATGAATTTGCATATAAGACATTAACTATTTACTCATCCCTTTATGGGAGGTACTCTTCTCTTTTTAACATTACTGGTTACATTTTCATAAAACATTATAAGACTTTCTTCATACACGTAAAATACTATAGGCTCTTTTAGCAGCAAATTAAACTTTCTAATATAAAACATTTTCAAGTAAACCATTCTTCCAAAAACACATTCTTGAGTTCTGACCGCTGTGCAACTTGCGACCAGGTGTTCACTTTCTCTCAAAGGTGCAAGAGTCCATTTAATTCGTCCTGAGGTAGCCGTTGCAGTTCTTTTATAAAACCAGTAGGGGGCGCTTTAAGAAGCGCAACTATTTACAAGGGATTGGCCGTTCCCAGTCCTCGGCCGGTTGGAAAGGGGGAATGGCTGCTCACAGTCCTCAGCCTGGTTAGGGATTAGGGGGCAGCTTTTATCAGGAAACAGTCCTTATACCCTGACGGGTAACTATACACTGTTCTTTACTCACGCTGCTTTCTTTTAATAGCTACGTCCTCCTTGCGCTCCCTCCTGAGGGTAGTCTTCAGACCCGTCTGGGTCCTCTTGGCTTTCCTCGTACTGGTGGTATTGCAGCTCCTCTTCCGTGAGCTGGTGAACGTGAAGGGCGTACAGTCCTTTTGCGCCTGGGGAGTTCAGGCCTTGCGACCGGGCCTGGAGAGGGCCGCCGTTGATGACGCCAGGGATCAGAGGGTGCGACTTTGGGCCTGGGCGCGGGCTGGTGGTGGCAGCGCCCAGGGCTGGAGGGCTCTGCAGCAGGGCTTGTTGCGGGGTCTGGAGCAGGTCGGTGTCTGCAGCGCCCGGGATCGGCGGCTCCGCCACGGGGCCCGGGAGCAGGCTGACGCTGACAGCGTCCGGGACAGGGAGACTCCTCTTACCTGCTCCCGCGACCGCTCCTGCATCACGCGTCTTCTCCTGGCGCTGGTCGGGGCCCGCGACGGTTGGGGCACTGCCGATGCTGGGCAGCTTAGTCTGCTGCCGGTCCGCCATCTTGCCCTCCATTCTTGATGTCCTCCTCCCCCCTGGTTAACCGTGGCCTACCTTCCGGCGATCCTCTTCTTCCGTAGGCCGCGGCTCCGCAGTCGATCGTCGGGGTTGAGGACCTTGCGTCGCGCTCCTGTGACGTCAGCGTCGCTCTCTCTCCCTTCCAGGACCTTACGCAGCATCAGAGTGTGGGGCGGAGCTTCAGATCTCGCGCGCTTTCGGCATCCACGCCCCTCTTCTTCCCGCGCGGCGTCCCGAAGATGGCGTCCGATGGCGGGAAGCGGCTCCGGATGGCGGGAAGACGGCAGAGGATGGCGGGAAACGACCCAAGATGACGTCCGATGGCGGGAAACGACTCCGGATGGCGGGAAGACGGCTGCAGATGGCGAGAAGACGGCTGCAGATGGCGGGAAGACGGTTGCAGATGGCGGGAAGCTTCTCTCAGGTAAGTGCAAAAGTCTTTTTCAGGCACACAATACCCGTTGGTGGCGAGTTGGTTTGAATCCTGCCGACTACGCCAAAAGTTGACGCGCCCCCTGGGCCTATGTTGTGCTGGGGATACCCGGAGCCGGATCGCTGGGGGTTGTAGTCTCCGTTGCGCTGACCCGGTCCGTGCCCAGGGTGGTCAATTCAGTGGCAGTCTTCTTAGTGAGATAATAGTCCGACTACGCCACCCGTGGATTGCGGTCAGTGGGGACCACCGCTGCAAGGCAGACCGCTGAGGCCGGTGTTGTGTGTGCAGCTAAGAATGGGATGACTCCCCACGGGAGAAGTATAGCCTCAGGGCAGTTAGTGTGGATGATGGGAGTGATGGTGCACGGGTGTCCCAGCACTGATAGAGCTGGTGCGGCAAAGAAGCACAGAGACGTGTAGTTGCAGTTTCCAATGCTTTACTCACAGTTCTTTACTGGTCCTAGTCACCTCGGTACCGGCGGTGACTGCCCAAGCCGTGCTGCGTCCACCAGGCAAGGGGCTCGACCAACTCCCAGACAATTCCAGAGAGTGGCACAGGGCTCCCTTCTCTTCCCTTCTCTGGCCGTGCCCTACCAGTGACTCTATGTTTGTCCGGCTGCCTCGGGTCTTCTCTGGGCATGCTGATCTCTGCGTCCCTGACCCTATGTGGTGTGCCTTCCTGGTAGGTGTAGTGAGGGGTCGCACCGAGATATAGTCACGACCGCCGGTCTTTGGCTGAGGATTAGTCGCCTCCACCAATTTGGGATCCGGTACCCTGTTCTGCCAACCCGTCACCCGCAATCTCCTGGGCCTATGGGGTTCCTTCTTCTCTCGTGTCTCTGGGCCTCTCTTAATGTGCTGTTCCTTGTTTCCTTTCTGTTCCAGTTCCTTGCTGTTTCTGTTCCTCTCCTCTGGCTCTGGCCTCCTCTCCAGGCCTGCCTCGTGGAGCTGGGCCCAGACTGAGCCACAGCTCCCTGTCAGCCCTCCTGGCTGAACTCTCCTTCTCTCTTCTCCTCCTGACTGGACTGACTGACTTAAGATGGTGCCCACCTTATATACCTCCCTCTATGTGTGAGCCCAGGTGACTAGCAACCAATGGGCTCCTACCTATGCCCAGAGACCCACCCCTATCTGCTCCTACACCACTGGGTTTTCCTCCCCCTCCCCACTCCAGCCAGGGACAGATGCTGTCGTGCCTGCACTTCTGTCTCGTGGGAGCACTGTTGAGCTGTCCCTCAGAAATGGGGTGTGTGTGGTGCATGCAGCCTACCGAGTCCTGGTCCACACTCCATCCTTACCCGGGAGTGGAATATCACACCTCTGGTTTGAGGTGCAATACCCCTGTAGCAGCCGAGCCCTCGGGGTGCTACACTTCCACCAATCAGAGACCTCCTTCACCAAGGGTCAATTTACCATCCAGATCTCGAGAATTTACACCTTGCTGCCTGGCTTCTGAATTCTCAATATTAAAAACCAGGGGCCCCTCAGAATCATTAAGACCCTTCAAAAAAGCAGGAAGCAGATAACAAACACAATATATAACAGAAAATATGGGAGACTTTCGTATCATGGTGTGCGCCTGAACATCCACATCTTCGGCAACCAAACATTGCCCAAATCCTTGATTTTTTGCAGGATGGTCTGGAAAAAGGCAGCATTAAGTTCTTATTTTGACCAGAGCCTGGCTGAATATCATTGCGTGAAGAGATTCATTACAGCAGCCTCTCAATTTCATCTTAGAATGCTCAATCTAATCACCTCGTGGGACCTTAATATCGTCCATAAGAGGCTGACACTTCCACCATTTGAGCCCTTATCAATAAAACCAGACAGACTGTTGTGGAAGAAAGCCTTAGTTGTAGCAATCACTACAGCCAGAAGGGTTAGTGAACTGCAGGCTCTCCTAATTAATGAGCCATACTTGAGAATCCTGGAAGACCAACTTATTTTTCGTCTCGACCCATTATTTCTACCTAAGGTAGTCTCAGAGTTCCACAAATCTCAAGAGATAATTCTTCCATCGTTCTGCCAAAATCCAGAAAACAAGAGGGAGGATGAATTCCACACTCTGGACGTAAGAAGAGTGGTCCTTCATTACCTCCAAGAAACACAGATGTGGAGGAAAGACCAAAATCTGTTTATCCAACTTTATGGGCAAAATAAGGGGAATAAAACTTCCAAAGCTACGATTGTCATATGGATCAAAAGACCGATTACTGAAGCATACCAGATTCAGAACCTCTTGCCTCCAAAGAAACTCACGGCTCACTCCACTAGAGCGGTATCGGTCTACTGGATTGGGAAAGCCAGTGCTTCCATCGAGCAGGTCTGCAGAGCGGCTACCTGGCCCTCGATCCAGATCTTCTCCAAACATTACAGATTTAACTTAGCGTCTTGTTAGAGATTTGTCCTTTGGGAGAAAAGTTCTCCAGGCTATCGTCCCTCCCTAGACATTACTCTTTGGTATTCCTCCGGTGTGCTGTCATGGGGGGTTATTAGAAGAAATAGAATTAGACTTACTCCGTAATCCGGTTTCTAATAACGCACCACCACAGCATGGGTAATTCTCTCCCTTTGCTCAATTATTTCTTATATTTTCGAATCAAGTGATAATAAATATAATTTGAAGCATTCATACTCTTGTGGTCCTTTGTAATAAAACTGGAGGGAGGATGTGGGAGGCACTATTTGACTCTTTGTGTTTTCTGTTCCTATTAGGGTCCAGTTACATCCTCCAGTGTGCTGTTGTGGTGGGTTATTAGAAACTGAATTACCGGTAAGTTTAATTCTACTTTTATCTGCCTCCAGATATGAGTTGCATGTTGAGAGCCAGAAAAGTAAGAGAAAGTTAAAAAAAAATCTCTCCTGAAATCCCCTTCTCCTCTGGTACATGTATCTTGAGATTCATCTTTCCGAAAGGAAATTCTTTCAGACAATGATCTGCATGAATATTTTCTCCTGCACACTTATAGGCTGTTAGATTTCATTATGGCAGTAAAAAGGGAATGTGTAATCAGAAAATGACCTATTGTTTAATGAGGACTTGTCAGTAGGTCAAAATTGGCTAATGTTTGCTTGCATTTTATTCCTGTTGTTCTCCTTTGCATTCTAGATTTTTTTTTTAATTTTTAAAAATCCACCATACAGAGACAAAGCCGCTTCACGATATTGCCCACATGGCAATCTTTGGCTACCACTGCATCCAAGTAAAAGGCAGAGCTCATCACATCATAGCCTATGAGAGTGGTGGCGTGAGGTGAATGAAGAGGTCTTCACAAAGGAAAATCACACAGGTTATGCTGCTCAGGTTATGGTGTGAGGCGGCGTAATATATGGTAGACAGACCCTGCTAGTCTCAATTCTAAGTACACTAACTGCTCGACATTACATTGATTTGGTCATGGATCCAGTGTTAAAGCCATTTCTCCAAAGTGTCCCAGGAGCCATTTTTCAACAAGACAACACTAGGCCGCATATTTCCCCTCTACTGTGAGCAGCGAGGCGTAAATGACCTAACATGGCCTGCAGCGTCTCCGGACTTGTCTTCCATCAAGCACATCTGGAACATCATTAGTCAGCAATTTGCACAGGGAGCTGCCAGCAGCAGATGTTGATGATTTGCCCAAATGCATCCAGTGTGGCAGAAAGTTCCTCAGACAGCTGTGGCGCCCCTGAGGGTTGAGTCGCCACAGAGGTACTGCACCTCACCCAGAGGTGTGGCATCTCATTCTCTCAGGTAAGGATGGAGTGCTGCCCGGGACCCTAACACCTGCACCCAACACTACACTACTCCAGACCGGCTGGAAGGGCAATATGCACTTCTTCTGCTGGCCCCGTCCCTGGCTGGAGTGGGGGGGAACAAAAGTGAGGGGGAACCATGTAGTGGGTGTGGGTGGAGGACGCAAACCAAGGGAGCACTTGAAGAAGAGACATATATATATATATATATATATATATATATATATATATATAGGGGGGCCATCTTTAGGGAGAGAGGGAGAGAGTGAGAGGAGCGGAGACTCTTCAGGAGCTCTGCTCGGAAGGCGGGCTTAGCCTACCTGGCCCAGGACTGAGAGAGGAGTGGGAGCAGGGAAGAGCTCCAGAAACAGAAGGGAACCCAGGGGGTACGGTGAGTGCAGGACGGCACCCGTACGCCCGAATCTGCCAGGCGGTGGAGGGATCAGGCCGCAAGGAAGGAACCGGTCCCTGGACTAGCCTAGTTACTTTAGGTCTCAGCTAGAAAACCGGAGGCTTCTGCACTTTCAAGGTGCGGTTGCCACACATCCGCACCTAAGCCGCCGAAAAGGTCACCAAGTGAGGTCCGGGAACTCCAGGTTGCCCAGAGGGATCCAAAGGTGCCTGATCGGGTCTTTGTGTGGCAGGGCGCAGGGCAGGAGGGAGAGTCCCAGCGCGGGAAGTCGGCTAAGAAAGGAACATACAGAAAGGGGTCCCGTCGAGTGCTCTTGAGATACTTGAGGGAGTGCTGAACCCCTGCCTGGTGAATGCAGCGTGACGTGGGAGGCTGTCACCTGTACAGTGCAACCTGAGGAACTTAACAACTGTGAGTAAACTCGGACGACTGCACCCCACTGTCTCTGTCAGTTATTGTTGCTGCGCCATCGCTCCTGCACTACAACGCCCAGCATCACCATTTACACCTACACTACCCGGGAGCTGAGCTCTGCCTGTGGAGAGCCGCACCAACTCAGCTGCCCTAACATCTGCTCCAGAGGTCTGCAGCAGCGCTGATACCCATTACCAGGAACCACAGGTGGCGTCACGAGTAGTGTTGAGCCACCCCCGTAGTGTTCGAGTTCGGTTCGGTTCGTCGAACACCCTTGTGTTCGCCGAACTGTTCGTCGAACTGTTCGTCGAACACCTTCGAACACCGTTAAAACCAATGGCAGGCAAACAAAAACACATAGAAACACATAGAAAACACCTTCAAAGGTGTACAAAAGCTGACAAACTGCTCAGAAGACATAACTAACACATGGAAAAGTGACAAGTACATATAGTCATGCGAAAAGAAAAGAGGTGGAGGAGTAAAAGGAGGGGGAGACACAGATATAGGCATGTCATGCCCTTCTAAAATCCAAAAAGTGAGAAGCCGACACGGCCAGTCCGTTCCTGCCCGTGCCACCTCCGTGTCACCGGGTTTGTGCCAGAGCCGCTGTGGACCCTGACGGCCAGCCCCCCTCTCCCAATACTGGTGCCTGTCCGCTGGTGGGTCGAGCCCCCCCGCGGTGGGGGGGGGTAAAATCTGCAGAAGAAAGACCATCTTCCAGCCTAACTAACATGTCGACTTCTTTTCGTGGACAATGTGATACGATCCCTTTGTTACGGATACGCCCATCGCTACAAATTCCAGATGAGGCACAAAAACAGCAGGTGCTTCAACGGATATCAAGTTCTCCTTCAAGTGACCTCTCCTCCACCTCAACTTCAACATCACAAATACTTCAGTCCTCAGAGGTGTCACCCCAATCGCATTTGCTTCCTCACAGCTCCCAAGTCTCCAGCTGCCCGTCTGAGTATGGGGTAACACAGATGATTGAGTCTGCAGAGCTGTTTACTCATACTATAGCCTGGGAAACGGAGGTCTGCTCCAGAGCTTCTGCTAATCCAGATGAGGAAATGATCTGCACTGATGCCCAGAATCTTTATAAGTCGGATCCAGGACCAGATGAAGAAGGTTCTGAGCATAATGTAGACCCTCGTTCCCAAACTGTAACTCCTGTTGGTGGAGACAATGATGAAGACGATGATGAGACTCAAATACCTGATTGGAGCGACAACTTGACTTTTCGGTCAGGGCAGGAAGAGGTTGGCTTTGAGGATGACGGGTGTGATAACACACAGGGTGATGATGACAAGGTTTTAGATCCCACTTACTGTCAACCCACAGTCAGCCAGTCGATGAGGTCACCCGGGCCTTTGCCTGGCCTTGGGGATGTCGCGGTGGTCGGCTCCCGGGCCCGTACCCTGGGGTCACTCTTTAAAAGGGTGGATAATTATTAATTTTATAAGAGTTCGTGACGCCACCTGTGGTATCTGGTGAGAAGCACCAGCGCTGCAGCAGTCCACTGAGGCCCGTGATAAGGCAGCTCGAGGGTATAGCTCCCCACAGGTGGAGCTAGGTCTCAGGGCAGCGTATGCAGGGGGAATGCAGGACAGGCGAGACCCAGCTGGGTCAGAGCAAGAACGGGAACGGACACGGTAGTCACTTCAGTACCTTTTACTGGAGGAAATTCAGGCACATCCCGGAGCACTGTAGGGTGAAGGGTGCATATCAGGATCCTCCCCAATGAGCGGGTGTAGGGCCTCCTGTTTCTTGCCTCTGCGTAGTAAGTTTCTGACCTGCCTGGAGCTAGGCCTAACTTTGTCTCTGTCCTGCTCTGGCTGACCTTGTGGTAGGGCCTTATCTTGGAGTTCACGCTCCCAGTATGCGGGGCCTAAGCGTCTCCTGGCTCTGTTACGTATCAGCACCTTAGCGATCCTGGGACTTGTAGTTCTCCAGGGATTCCGGTTATGCCTTACTGGGTCATAGAGATCCCGGTAAGCTCGGATCCGGTGTCCGGTAAATGCTTTGGGGTGAGCTGGTTAAGCTCCTCTGCCCCTTATGTACTAACTCGCCACTCGCCTTCGGCCTACTCGGGCCCTCACTAGGCTATACACACTAACGGCAGCTTGCCGCGCTTCACCGATCTTATGGCGCTGGCACACCTTAAGCTCTATCTGGGCTCCCTGAATCTAGCTAGCCTTGTGCTCCACTGCTGAACTATTAACTGAGTTCTCTAGACTAGACTGAGCTCCATTGCAGACTGACCTCTCTTAGGCTTCTCTACTGCAGGAACTCTTCAGAGTAACTGAACTGCCTAGCTCCACCTTCCCTATTTATATCCCTAACGGGCTCCCTCTGCTGGTCTGAGGTGGAAGGTGGAGATGTGTGAATGTTTATGGGGGCCTCTTGTGGAGGATTCCATCAATACACTCTTCTAGGATCTGTGATACCAAGCGCAGCGGGGCGTCACAGATGCTATTGATGACGAGGTTAGGTTGCGCCTTCCTGGACAGAGACGGAGTACTGGAAGCATGTCAACAACTGCATCCTCAACCACAACTCTGCCTCTGACCACAAGTCGTAGTGGCTCTTCAGGTCACATGGGCTCTAAGCCTTGCATAGCCTGGGCATTTATTCAGATCGATAAGGATGACCCAACTCGTGTTATCTGTAATATTTGTCACCAAAAGCTAAGTAGAGGCCAAAAAATCCATAGTTTGAGTACTTCATGCATGTACCGTCACATGGATATGAAGCATAAGTTGCAGTGGGAAGCTCACTGTGCTACAATGCGGTCTAGCAGGCTGGGCCAACCACCGTCTGCCCCATCTTGTGCATCCGCAGCCTCTTCATCCTCTGTGACTGGGGGGACAGCAGTCACACATGTTTTTGGACGCAGACCTGCCACCTCTTTACCTGCAACAGCCTGTGTGATTGGCAGGTCGTCAGTTCATTGGGAAGTGGAAACACCTGCTGGTGTTGAGCGCTCTCTGACATCGAGAGCACCACCTTTGGATCAAGGTAACCTAACATGTCCGCCTGCATCTTCCTCACAGACCGGCAGTTTGCCGGGGACACCCTACTCAGCCCCGTCAAAGCACAACAGCCAGCCCTCGGTCCCTCAGATGTGGAAAAGTAAAAGACCATTTCCTCCTAGCCATGAGAAAGCTAAGAGGTTGAATTTCACCATCTGCAAGCTGTTGGCTACAGAAATGCTGCCTTTCCGCCTGGAGGACACAGTGGATTTTCGAGACCTTATATCCGTCGCAGTGCCCCAGTACCAGATGCCCAGTCGGCACTACTTCTCAAAGAAAGGTGTGCCTGCGCTCCACCAGCATGTCGCACACAACATCACCGCTTCTTTGAGAAACTCTGTGTGTGACAGGGTGCATTTCACCACAGACACTTGGACGAGTAGGCATGGACAGGGGCGTTACATGTCGCTAACTGGGCACTGGGTAACTATGGTGACAGCAGGACAAGGGGCTGCTGTCCAAGTCTTACCGTCCCCACGAGTTTTGCGTCAATCCTCTTTATCTCGAAGTTCCTCCACTGCTTCTGCCTCCTCAACCACCTCTCGGTCCTCCACCTGCACCCAAAGCCTGTTTGGTTATGCCACCAGCTTTCTAACTGCGCAGAAGGAATCCTGCACACCTCCTTACTAAGCTGGCAGCAGGGCTCAACGGCATCAGTATTTACTTTGAAATGTCTGGGAAATGTGAGTCACACAGCTGAGGACTTGTGGTCTGGAGACCCAGTTTCATGAATGGTTGTCTCCACTGGACCTGCAACCAGGGAAGGCCGTGTGCGACAATGCTGCAAACCTGGGTGCGGCCCTTCGCCGGGGCAATGTCACACATGTGCCTTGTATGGCTCACGTGTTGAACCTGGTTGTCCATAAATTTTTAGCCCACTATCCCGGACTAGATGGCCTTCTGCAGAGGGCACGGTCGCTGTGTGCTCACTTCCGCCGTTCGCATCCCGCAGCTCAACGACTTACATCTCTACTGAAGTCGTTGGGCCTGCCAGTTCACCGGCTGAAATGCGATGTGCCGACACGGTGGAATTCAACTCTGCACATGTTGCAGCGACTGTGGCAGCACCGACAAGCCCTGGTGCAATACGTTCTGAAGTATAGCCTGGGCCAACAAGATCCAGAGGTGGGGCAAATCACGCTGCAGGAGTGGTCTCAGATCAGGGACCTATGAAGTTGACGCGCCCCCTGGGCCGCGGGGTACCCTGAGCCTGGCCGGTAGACTCTGGGGGTTGTAGTCACTGTGGCGGTGACCCGGTCCGTGACCCAGGGCGGTCAATCCAACGGTAATTTGTATATATGGATTTTATAATGTCCGACTACGCCACCTGTGGAGTGCGGCCAAAGGGGCCGCCGCTGCGGAACAGTCCTCTGAAGCTGGTGGTTTTGCAGCAATGGTATTATTACTCACCACAGGAAGAGTGTAGCTTCGGGGCAGTGTGGGTGGATGATGGTGGCTGTAGTGCAGGGAGTCAGTAATGAACACAGAGTCCGTGTGATGCAGTCCCAAGATCTTTAATCACAGTTGTTGCAGTCCAGATTACAGGTACCAGAGCAATCTCACCCGTCGTGCTGTGCGTACTCAGTGAGGGGCTCAGTCCACCCCAGATAGCTCCGGAGTACTTAGCAGGACCCCCTTCTGTGTGTCCTTTCTCTGGCCTTCTCCCTGTACCTCACACCCAGTGACACTTCTATCCGGTATCCTCGGGCCTTGACGGGCGACTTGTGTTCCGTCCCCTGGGTCCTATGTGGATACCTTCTTAGTGAGACTGGTGTGGACTTTTGCCTGCAGTACATGAAATGCTGCAGCCTCCGGTTTCTAGTTGAGCCCTGCTGTTTCTCCTCTAGTTGAGGGACCGGTTCCCCTTATCTGGCCTGACCCCTCTACCTCCTGGTAGCAGCGGGAGTACGGGTGGCCTTCTGCATGGCCCGTAGCCCTAGGGTCCCTTCGGTTCCTGGAGCCTTCCTGCTCCCACTCCTCTCTTCTCTTCTTCAGTCCTGGGCCTCCCAGGCTAGGCCCGCCTCCGGAGCAGAGCTCATGCCGAGCCTCTGCTCCTGTCACTTTTCCTCCTCTGACTGGCTTGCTCTTTCTAAGATGGCTTCCTATTTATACTCTCCCTGTCATGTGCTCCCCTAAGCTGCTCCCCTAAGCACCCACTACATAGGACCCTCCCACCAGCTAGGGACCTGGGACTGTGCTCTCCCTTAGGAGCAATCTCGCCCTAACCAACTGCGGGTATGTGTTGGATGCAGGTGTTAGGGTCCCGAGCCATACGCCTTCCTTACCTGAGGGTGAGATACCACACCTCTGGGTGAGATGCAGTAACTCTGTGGCGACTGAACCCTCAGGGGCGCCACACACCCTTCTGCACAGTTTTGAAATGGCGACGAAGATGTTTAGTGCTGACGACGATGCCATTATCAGCATGACTATTCCGGTGATTTACATGCTGGAGCAAGAGGAGGTGGAGGAAGTAGAGGAGGAGTCGTATGCGGAAGGGATAACATCTCCAAGGTCCAGACAGTTGGCAGCACCAAGGCGGCAGGCATGGGAGGGTGGGGGAGAGGGATTAACCAGGGCACATGGTAGCAGCCATACTGTTGAGGAAGGTGCAGGAGCTGTGGAAGAAGTGGAGGATGAACTGGCGATGGGCATGGAAGACTCATCAGATGTGGGAGACCTTGATCACATTTCTGTTGTGCGAGGTTGGGGGGAGAGGGCAAAGGAAGGAAGCATGATTCTTACCTCGCTACCAACACAACAAGGACTTGGCCTCCTGGATGCGCAAGACACATGAGTGCCTTCTTGCTGCACTACCTGCAACATGACCCTCAGATTGCAGAATTCGAAGTAATCCCGACTACTGGGTTGCCACACTCTTAGATCCCCGGTACAAAAGTAAATTTGCTGAAATAATTCCTGCCATAAAAAGGGATTGACGCATGCAGGAGTATCTGCAGACGCTGTTGCAGAATCTTACATGTGCTTTTCCACATAACACCAGTGGTGCACGAAGTGAATCTCACAGTTCTAACTTGCCAACTGTGGGACTGTCGAGTCTTCATCACTCAAACCGTAACAGTAACACAGTATCTGCTGGTAACAGCAATTTTGTGGAATCGTTTCACCACTTTTTTAGACCATCCTTTGCAAGGCCACAGGAGACAAGAAGCTGACACATAGTCAATGCCTAGAGAGGATGGTGTAGGAGTATCTCCAAGTGAACATCGAAGCCATGACTGTGTCACTGGACCCTTGCTCATTTTGGTATTCCAATCTGGAAAAATGGCCGGAGCTCGCCACTCACGCCTTGGAGATCTTGTCATGCCCTGCAGCCAGTGTTCTCTCTGAACGTGTGTTCAGCGCTGCTGATGGTGTGCTGACAGATAAGCGCATGCGCCTGTCCACTGAGAATGTAGACAGACTCACGTTCATAAAGATGAACAAATCATGGATTCGCAAGGACTTTTCTACCCCTGTGTTATCCTTGGGAGACTAAAAGCTTGAGGATTTGGTAATATCACCTCACCAACCGTTTTAAGCAACTGTGGGGCAATTGATGCCACTTAACCCTAGAACGCATGACCATAAAAATCTACACTTTCTTATACCTGGGGCCTTTTAGGCCCGTGTGCAAATAACATGGAATAACTCAAACTCAAATGACAAACAACTATATACATGAAGAATACCTAGAGTTTCAAAATTCTAACTAAAGTAATCTTGCAGAAAATAGAAAACAATTAACAGGGCGGGACTGCGAGGCCCCAGGTATGCGTTCTAGGGTTAAGTGGTGTTTGTGCCACAATTTTGGGAAAAAATGGAGACTCTTCTTGGAGTCCCCGTGCTGTGTCTTACGTGACGTTGGCATCGTCAATTCCAGGTGGGTTGGGTCGCTCCCCCCCCCTTTTAACTGTAAGAAACTACATACACTATGGCTTGGGGTAACACAGATGGTTGAGTCTGAAGAGCTGTTTACTCAGAGGTCTGCTCCAAATCTTCAGTGTCTGCTAGTCAGCGTAGAATTTTTAACTGCATCTAGCCTAGGCAATACTTTGGGCGTAGTAGCCCAGCTGCGAAGCAAGCTGCACCGCCTGTGTATCTAATAAGAATTTTTAAATGCATTTAGCCTAGGAGACTGTGGGGACCCCCAACCAAACCCAGACGCTCAGCCCCCCTACCGCCCCCCTTTCCTTGACAATACAATAATGTAACTCTTACAACTGGATGGGTGAGGATCGGTCACAGCTTTATTAACTCTTTATACTCATTCCATTAGAAAGGCATTTTATTTCTAAAATAATTCAGCTTGTTGCAGCATGCCCAGGGTCTCCACTCCGGCAACTTGGCCAACAAGTGTAACTCTCCAACATGTCCTTTCTATTTCCAGGCCACGGAGGATCCTGCGTACTCGTATGCAGGACTCTGACCCCCACCCATCACTCTTAACGCTTGTTCCACTCCGTCCTGGAGTCCTGACAGGAATATGTCCAGTCCAATATCCATTAAGTGAACACCGTCGGGCCGTATGAGGCCTGCTTTATCTCCTTCCAGTTGTCGGTGTCTTACCACTACACCGCCTCTGTCTCTTCTAAATTTTGCCATCCGAATATTTATTACCCGCCTTGTCCGTTCGATGGCCGTGATGTCTCGCGCACCTTGCCATACCGCTATCGGCACAATCTCTGACCATACTATAGCTCAGTGGTCGGCAAACTTTTTTGCACCAGGGACCGGCTTTAAGCAAGACCAGTTTTCAATGGCCCGGTGGGGGCGGGGCTTTGGTCATATGTGGGTGGGGTTATGGAGGGGTGGAGCTTAGTGCATACTTATCATATAATTATGACATGTATAATGAGAATGTGATTCAACTTACCATAGGTTCAGAATGAGTGGGAGCACCAGGCTTGTTTCCCTGGATCAGTGGGAGCACTGGGCTTGTTTTCCTGCAACAAGACGGTCCCATCTAGGTCCCATCTGATGATGATGACCACTACTGCTGCTACTGGACACAGCCACTGCTGCTATGAATTTTCACTGTTATTTGCTTTTTTCACTTTAACCAGAAAATCTGCTGCTGGGACGCACGACACCAGAACACAGCTACAGGAGTCATAAGCGTGGGACACCTGACGTCATATCTAGCTGCCCATTAGCATCCAGAGCCCCTCCCCCTCCAACTCGCAGCTAGCAGGAGGGGAAGGAGCGCTGGACACACATGACCTGCTTGTCCCTGCTCCTGCCTGAGCACATTCTGCGAGTAGGGCCGCATGGCTAATTATCTATTCACTGCCAGTCCCTCCTCCTCTTTTCTTATAGGCTACTGATCACATGCTGGCTTTCTCCCTGCTGATCCTCTACAACTGTCAGCGGCGCCGCGCACCGGCTGAAAAACCCCAACGGCCCGGTCCTGGTCCGCGGACCGGCGGTTGGGGACCTCTGCTATAGCTAGTTTTGTGAAAAATCCTCTGAAGCGCTCAGTGTCTAGTTTCATTATTGCCATTAGTTATGCGCTCTTGTGATGACCTAGGTTGTTTCCCCCGGCCTGTATAACTAAGATGACCGGACATCTTGCCTCTCTCCCTACCTTGATTACCTCCATTAGTACCTGTGGCCATAGCAGGCCTCTAATACCTCTCCAGTTGAAATATGTGTTATGAAACTCTAATTTCCTCCAGCCTGGGCGGACTTTCACCCTTTTTTCTGCCCAACATATATACGAGTGGCCTATCACCCACACTGTTGGCTTAGCGTCACCTGTAAAAGAAACAAACCATGTTAGGATAACAAGTCCGGTCTTATGTATCTTCCAAACATGTGGATCGCCATCTCCCTATCCTCTGAACTTCCGTTTCTGACAGTCCTGCTCTTGCTGCTTCCGTGGCCGCGCCTATGCGGAATGAGTGTGTCCCGTAATCTTTGGGGTGGTTCCCTGCCGATGTTATGCATTTATTAAATATAGCTTGGAACTGGTATCTTGATAATGGCGTTCCATCAATGTGTGATAGGAAGAAATTACTTTGTGATCTGATGGTTAGATATGTTTTTACTATTGTTACCCGACTCAGTGTACCGTTTGTGGGTTGTAGAAGTACCCAAGTGCCCCTGCCCCTGCTGGAACCGTTTTCGATTTGTGTATGTGTAGACGTATTGCATTATTGGCTATGACTACGTCCTGGTGTAATAAGCCTCCACTGGTGGTAATTTTGGATTGAGGGACTAATTCGCTTATGCATAGCGCCCCGAAGAAGGCGATCACAAATGCAGTAGACAGTAGTGTTGCTTCAAATTGTGAGTGTCATGTTAATGGTGTTAGGGATATGATGTGAGAAATCAGTTTTAGTGACACGGGACGGGACGTCTACACTCCTGACTTGGCTGACCCCTTTTCCACCCTTTTATGGATTGTCTGATGATGAATCTTTGTCACATCTCCCCAATTCAGTAGTTGGAAGTGAAATGCTACTCCGGTCAGACACCGCTGCGCTGACGCCCCTGATAAGCCCCTCATCATTAGCTGGTGGAGAAATTCTATGGTGACTTGTGATCTGGCTTGTTCACATTGGTCAACCCGTCTGCCTGCTACTAGTCGTGTCCACTCTTCCCATGCCTTACCGTATGCTTGCCACGTCGACGGGGCAACTGACGCTCTGATTAATGGCATCAACTATTCGCCACTAGATCCCATAGGAAAGGTGGGCAACTGTTGCCCGATGGGTGGGCGTTGTGGAAGAGCTCTGTCAAAATCTGCCAATTGAATTGTTATAAAGCGTTAGCAGCAGCTTTAGACCCCTCAGCATAGTGGCTAGCGCGGACCAATACATTGTGTTTTAGGCACAGGAATGCTAGCCTGGGTAGTAGGCCTAGCACTGGGAGAGACGATGATGCCATCTTATTAATGCAGTGCGCTAGGCTGGTGTTTTTTGTTATGAAGCGTATATTTTTGTAAGCCAGGAGCGTGCCCCATATTTATATTGCTACCACTATTGGTAAGAAAAATTATTTTCAGGGCTAGATGCAGCTAAAAATTATTATTAATTTAAAAGCTGGTGGAGCTTGGTATAGATGGCCTAAAACAATGAGTCCCACACACTGCTAGAAGGTCAAATATTTTTTCAGAGCTAGATGCAGATAAAAATTATTTTTAATTTGCAACCTGATGGAGGTCAGTATAGATGGACTAATAGAACAAGTCCCACACACTGCTAGAAGGCCAAATATTTTTTCAGAGCTAGATGCAGATAAAAATTATTTTTAATTTGCAACCTGATGGAGTTCAGTATAGATGGACTAATAGAGAAAGTCCCACACACTGCTAGAAGGCCAAATATTTTTTCAGAGCTAGATGCAGATAAAA
Organism: Phyllobates terribilis; assembly: GCF_046119375.1. Classification (NCBI taxonomy): domain Eukaryota; kingdom Metazoa; phylum Chordata; class Amphibia; order Anura; family Dendrobatidae; genus Phyllobates; species Phyllobates terribilis. The sequence goes on along the minus strand of NW_027362762.1, from coordinate 827,676,058 downwards.
ATTATTTTTAATTTGCAACCTGATGGAGGTCAGTAAAGATGGACTAATAGAGCAAGTCCCACACACTGCTAGAAGGCCAAATATTTTTTCAGAGCTAGATGCAGATAAAAATTATTTTTAATTTGCAACCTGATGGAGGTCAGTATAGATGGACTAATAGAACAAGTCCCACACACTGCTAGAAGGCCAAATATTTCTTCAGAGCTAGATGCAGAAAAAAATTATATTCAATTTGCAACCTGATGGAGGTCAGTATAGATGGACTAATAGACCAAGTCCCACACACTGCTAGAAGCCCAAATATTTTTTCAGAGCTAGATGCAGAAAAAAATTATATTCAATTTGCAAACTGATGGAGGTCAGTATAGATGGACTAATAGAATGATGCTATGCCCAAAAGGTTTTACTTCACTAGGTGCAGTAAAAAAATTGGTATTCTATACACAGGTGGTGTAGCTTGCAACACAGATAGGCTACTCCACTGACTAACACACTCTGCAATAGGCCAAAAAGGATTAGCTTTGCTAGATTTAGCCAAATGCTGTGAAAAAACTTGCACAGCACTGGCACAGACCTGCCTGGCAAAACTGATAGGAACTGATCTAACTTAGTCCTGAAAAGGACTGCAATTACAATTAGTCTTTACTCCCAACCTATCTATTTAAGAGCACAGACCTGCCTGATAAAAGTCGTAGGAAATGCTGTAACCTAGTCCTTAAAAGGACTGCAATCACAACTATTCCCTACTCCCATGCTATCTGTAGATTTGTGCGAAAATTGGCTTGAAATTAACAAGGTATAGCGCACATAGCAACAACGGTGCCGTCTAACACGCAGCTGCAGCAGTGAGAAAATGGTGGCGACAGGGAAAATGGCTGGGTCTTATAGGGCAAGGACATGTGACATACACTGCCAATGACACATGCCCTTGCTTGTGTGAAAAAAAGCACTTCGCTCCGTGTGTGCGCTGCTGATAGGCTGACAGATTGCACCTCCCCACTGTAAATGCGGGAAAGAGAAAAAAAAAATGGAGATCTTCATTATTCCTGCAGAGATCCATCCCCTGCCCCTCCCCCCGCCCCGCTGTACACTCAAACTGCTTATTAACATTAATTTTCATCATTACTGAGAAAAAATCAAGTTATGATTTTGGTGCACGAACAGTTATCGAACATAACCTCGAACAGCCGAATTTTTTTCAAATCATTCATGTTCGCCGAACGGCTCGAACACCGCCCAAAACAGCTCGAATTTGAGATTGGCGAACAGTTCAAGTCGAACACCGCTCATCTCTAGTCACGAGACAAAACCGCTTATCATCCCTTCAAGCAACAACCCCTTTTAAGAGTGACCCCAGGGTACGGGCCCGGGAGCCGACCGCCATGACATCCCAAGAAAGTAAAGGCCCGGGTACAGAGTCCCCCATATGCCCCTGGGCGATTCACAGCCATTAAAGGGGTTGTCCACTATTTTCACATTGATGCCTGATCTATAGGATAGCGCATCAATCTATAGGATAGGGCATCAATGTATGATCAGCCGGGGTCCCGCACGCGGCACCCTCGCCGATCATCTGTTATTGGTGCCGGCGGCTGCCGGCCATAAGTCCTTATCTGCGGTGCTTGGCTGTCAAGTTGTAGTGGCCGGCGCTTGTTACTGCACATCCGCCTTCCATTCAATTGAATGGGAGGCTGATGTGCAGTACCCCGCGGCGGCCACTACAGATGGACGACCAAGCACCACAGGTAAACACTTCCGGCTGCCGGCACCGACAACACCTCATCGGCAGGGGTGCCACGTGCGGGACCCTGGCCGATCATACATTGATACCCTATCCTATAGATAGGGTATCAATGTGAAAGTAGTGGACAACTTCTTTAATAACCTCATTGACAGTGACCAAGGTGTATAAGTGTGGGGATTTCTGCGCTTAGCGCTCATACTCGGTACTAAATAAATCACGATGTATTGAAATTTTGTTTCTATCCATCCTGTGATTTCCATAACTTTTTAGGAGTTTTCCTTATTGGTGTAGTAATTTCAATGTTAAGAAGTGTATTTTTTTCAATTTTTTTTTATTTTACAAGTGATCTGTTCACTGTTTTCATAAGACATTTCTATCATTTCCTCTACGTTCCCATCATAAATCTACCACCCACCATGGACCAAAACTCCAGATTCCACTGACCACCAGAATAAATAATATATTCAGCTGCAAAACTTTCAGGAACGTGTCCATAGCGAGCCTTAGTAAGGTTAGTCCTTGTGTTATTTCTCCATTTCACAGCAGATGTGATATTATCCAGGGGGTAGGATACATAATGGTTTGCAAAAGTAAAACTTTCCGTCTCTCCTGTTCTGGCATCCACAAAAAGTGATTCTACAATATTTTGTTTTATGGGGCTTTTTTTGGAGTTGCTTTTAGAACTTTTTTTTAGAAGTGTTGGCATCAGATTTTACATAAATATATTTGAAAAAGGAGTAAATAAAAGTAGTTAAAGTGGATCTACCACCAATATTCAAGATTACAATCTGAATACATTATCTTAGACTTTGAAAATGAAGTTTTTGTGTTGAAAATTATATCAATGCATTTTTTTCTTGCTTTTGGTGTTTTTTTTTCTGGTCCATTATCCTGGGCACATGCCACTCATTTGCTTTCAGGTTTATGGTCGTGGTGCCAGTTCAGCTTACTACAATTATAACTTTACATTGTGGCATCCCGTTCCCACCATCTTTATCCTGGTACTATACCTCCGTGTTATGTAAGGCCTTTCTCCATCTGTATCCACCCAATACATCTTGTGCTGCACTAATATATGCTATTCCCATTACATCCCCTTGCTCCAGGTTCACCTTTCCATATGTGATGGGCTGGAGGCTCCTGACATGGTGCACGGTGTGGAGCTACTGCGGGGTAAGTACAGTGACTATGGAATATGGCCGATCTCTACATGATCTGTGATATGCGGGGACACTAGTGGAGAGACTACACTGGGGTAAAGAGCAGTCGCTGATGATGTTAGCCCTATCCCATGTACAACATGTGATTGCTGATCTGCTGCATATTGGGGCAGTGACATTAGTATGGGAAAGCCATATGACAGATGGACAGTACATCACTGTCATGGTGGGAAAGAATCGGCAGCGAGATCACATGACCCAACTCCCCGCAAAAACAAAAAATCAGATTAACTATTAATTCCTTGGCCATTTGTAACATTCACTACTGCTGTCCAAAATTGAAATAATAGTCTCAGCAGAGAGAACAGCATATAAAGAAGACACAGACACAATGAATGGAGTTTATTAATCTTTATTCTTATCTATTATGAAATTTAGTATAATTTAATCATCCAGTGCCATTTTTAGGATTTACTGCATAAAACGGATGTGAACCAGAGGAAGGCAAAACAACCCCATGTGTGGGGAAAAATTCCTTCCTGACCCCAAGTACTGGCGATCGGCTAATCCCTGGTTCACTGCAGTGTCAGCTCTGGATGGCCCTATCACCGCTCTACATGGAATATTTATATCTAATACATATATTTCTATCTTATCTTTATATGTAGACTATTTATAGCTTATGTCTAACTAAGGGCGCACTTACACTAGTCAATTATCGGGAATTGGCGTTTTTAGGAACCGTCATTTTCCGATAATTGTGTAGTGTAAACAGGCGGGCGATCACCCAACAAACAAAAGGTCGGCTGCTTAAAAATGATTAACACACAGTCACACATACATTCACACATATACACACTGTGACACATACACATATATGCTTACATATCTGCAGATACACACGGCGACATTGGCAAACATACATTCACATATCTCACACTGAGACACCATACATACTTAAATTCATACAAGCATATACATTTATTCACACCCACAAAATACATACATGTAGACTATGTAGCTCATATATACACACAGTGACTGATTTACACACATTAACATAGATTGATACAAATATTCTTGTAAATACATATATATATATTTATATATGGTATATATAGAGCAAGAAAAATGGAGGCAGCACACCAGATGAAAAAGTGAAAAAAATGCTATTAGCCCATAATGGCGACGTTTCGATTCTAAGTGAGAACCTTTCTCAAGCAGTACAGAAGTGCATGTGCATACCTTATGGAGAACCTCAATTGCAAAAAGTGTTTAACAATAATTACACAAGAAAGAGCATATCCCATCATATATAGTAAGATATACATACAGTGAATGACAATTCATAATGATGACATTGGACTAAAGTGCATTATGATGGCCAGAATAGAAAAACAATGTAAATAATACATGAAATTTAATATTAATTAATAGCTGTATATGCCATGACTCACCCCATTGTATTTTGAAAACAGCGCCAATATCATCGTCCTGCTACATTAAATGCGCAAGTCAGAAAGAAGAAAGGAAGGACATAAGCGGCATTTCATGCATGCGCAAAGATGCTATGAGGTTTCCAGTGCCATCTTGGTAAAGGAGAATCAAACCATCATCTGCACATGCGTCAGAGTATCCTGAAGTTATGGCAGTATAGCCGGCTGACCAATGATACAAGACAGAAAGCCTGCATGCACCCTAAAATGCGGGATCGCACCAGCTCCATTTTGGACAAGGGATTTGAATTAAAATGTGCCAGAAAAGTAACATTAAATCATTAAAGAGAAAATATAATATGCAAGGAGGACTTTATACATATTTATTTAAGATTGCCAAAAATGGCACAGGACTTGATCCAAACAGAAAACCCCCCAGACGCAGGGACTCGAACATAATATATGAGCATGCCAAAGCTACTCGATAAGCACCCGAGCATGCTTAGTTAAAGGGTTAAACTTGCACGCTCGCTCATCACTATTCCTCATTGATCATTTAATGTTACTTTTCTGGCACATATTAATTCAAATCCATTGTCCAAAATGGAGCTGGTGCGATCCCGCATTTTAGGGCGCATGCAGGCTTTCTGACTTGATGTCGATATTGCTGCTGTTTTCAAAATACAATGGGGTGATCATGGCTTGATTAGTCATATACAGCTGTTTCTTAATTTATATTTAAACTTCTTCATGTATTATTTACATTGTTTTTCTATTCTGGCCATCATAATGCACTTTATTCCAATGTCATCATTATGAATTGTCATTCGCTGCATGTATATCTTACTATATATGATGGGATATGCTCTTACTTGTGTAATTATCGTTAAACACTTTTTGTAATTGATGTTCTCCATAAGGTATGCACATGCACTTCTTTACTGCTTGAAAAAGGTTCTCACTTAGAACCGAAACGTCACCATTATGGGCTAATAAATAGCACTTTTTTCACTTTTTCATCTGGTGTGCAGCCTCCATTTTTCTTGTTCTATTTAAGGCTTGATCTTTACCTGGGAAGCCTGGCACCCTGACGTTTTGTTAGTGTTGATATATATGTCTATACATACACATACATACACACATACATACACACACACACATACACACACACACACATACACACACATACATACATACACCCACACCCACATACATACACATACATACATACATACATACATACACGCATACACACACACATACATACATACACACACACACCCACACCCACATACATACATACATACACACACACATATACAGTGCTCAGCATAATATACATACATACACACACATATACAGTGCTCGGCGTAATATACATACATACACACACATATACAGTGCTCAACGTAATATACATACATACACACACATATACAGTGCTCGGCGTAATATACATACATACACACACATATACATTGCTCGGCGTAATATACATACGCACACACATATACAGTGCTCGGCGTAATATACATACATACACACACGTAAATGAGTACACAAGCTTTGAAAAATAAGATTTTAATCAATGTCTCACTTAATACAAGAAGAGTCTCCAATTTTTACAAGGCTGATTTTCATAAACATTTTATTAACCCATAGCATGAAAGTAAGGTTAATCATATAACCTTCATTACAAAATCTTCAGTTTTATTCAAATTAGTTGATGCAAAAATGAATACACCCACATCAAAATGCTACATCTAGCATTTTGTATGACCTCTGTGAATTTTTAAGAACAACACCAAGTCTTCTAGGCATGAAATGAACAAGTCAGAGACATAGTGTAACATCTAACTTTTATACCATTCTTCAAAATATACCTCTTTTATGGCCTGGACAATGGATGGAGAGTGATGCTCAACTTGTCTCTTCAGAATTCCCCATAGGTGTTTGATTGTGTTCAGATCAGGAGACACTTGGCCACTGAATCACGTTCACCCTGTTCTTTTTCATAAATGCAACAGATGTGTGTTTTGGATTGTCATGTTGGAAAAGAGTGCGTCTACCAAAGGCACGGAGTGAGGGTAGCATCTTCTCTTTCAATATAGATAGTACATCTACTGTATAGTGTATAGTGGCAGTACATCTATGAGTTTATAATAACCTGCATGAACTGTGATTCCCCTACACCAGCAGAATCCATGTAAGCCCACATAAGGACACTGCCACCACCATGTTTCACTTTAGTCTCCAGGCATTTTTCTAAATACTTTTTTCTAAATGCATGGTGCCTACAGTGAAACATAGTGGTAGCAGTGTCCTTATGTGGGGTTATATGAATGCTGCTGGTGTCGGTGAGCTGCAATTCATTGAGGGTATCCTAAATTTACAGATGTACTGCTCTATATTGATAGAGAATATGCTACCAACACCCGTGTCCTTGGTAGATGAGTAATTTAGCAGCATGATAATGATCAAAAACACACACTTAAGGTTATTGTTGCACTTCTGAAGAAGAACAGGGTGAACGTGATTCAGAGGCCAAGTATGTCTCCTGATCTGAACACAACCGAAGACCTATGGGGAATTCTGAAGAGACAAGTTGAGCATTACAGGCTATAAAAAGAGGTCATTGTTGAAGAATGAAAAAAGATAGATGGTGGAATACGTCGCCATCTTCTTCATTCCATGCCTTGAAGGCTTGTTGAGATTCTTAAAAATCATGGTCATACAAATATTAGATGTAGCAGTTTTTTTGTGTGGGGTGTATTCATTTTTGCATCAACTAATTTAAGTAGAACTGAAGATTTTGTAATGAAAGTTGTATTATTAACCTTACTTTTTTGCTTTCAAAGTCAGTCTTGTAAAAATGTTGGAAATTAGTCTTGTATTCAGTGAGACATTGATTAAAATCAAAATTTTCAAAGGGGGTATACTCATGTATGCCAAATCCTATGTGTATATGTTTCTTACATATACTTCTACTTATCATTTTTGTACCTCTACTTATCTTTTTTTTACTCATCCTTACTTACCTATACTTAATCTTTCATACCTATACATATTCTTTTTTACCTACACTTATTTTTACTTGCCTATATTTACTTATTGAATGCTAAACATACTTATCCTTATCTATAAGTATTTTTTTTATTTTCTGAATTTTAAATATACATATCCTTATTTATCTGTACTTATCCTTTCCCACCTATATACACTGCTCAATAAAATGAAAGGAACACTTAAACAACAGAATATAACTCCAAGTAAATCAAACTTCTGTGAAATCAAACTGTCCATTTAGGAAGCAACACTGATTGACAATCAATTTCACATGCTGTTGTGCAAATGGAATAGACAATAGATGGAAATTATTGACAATTATCAAGACACCCTCAATAAAGGAATGGTTCTGCAGGTGGAGACCACAGACCACATCTCAGTACCAATGCTTCTGGCTGATGTTTTGGTCATTTTGAGTGTTGGTTGTGCTTTCACGCTCGTGGTAGCATGAGACTGACTCTACAACCCACAGAAGTTGCTCAGGTAGTACAGGTCATCCAGGATGACACATGAATGCGAGCTGTAGCAAGAAGGTTTGCTGTGTCTGTCAGCGTAGTGTCCAGAGGCTGGAGAAGCTACCAGGAGACAGGCCAGTACACCAGGAGACGTGGAGGGGGCTGTAGGAGGGCAACAACCCAGCAGCAGGACCGCTACCTCCGCCTTTGTGTAAGGAGGAACAGGAGGAGCACTGCCAGTGCCCTGCAAAAAGACCTCCAGCAGGCCATAAATGTGCATGTGTCTGCACAAACGGTTAGAAACCGACTCCATGAGGGTGGTATGAGGGCCCGACATCCACAGATGGGGGTTTGTGCTCACAGCCCAACACCGTGCAGGATGCTTGGCATTTGCCACAGAACACCAGGATTGGCAAAGTCGCCACTCGTGCCCTGTGCTCTTCACTGATGAAAGCACGTTCACACTGAGCACATGTGACAGACGTGACAGAGTCTGGAGACACCGTGGAGAGCGATCTGCTGCCTGCAACATCCTTCAGCATGACCGGTTTGGCAGTGGGTTAGTAATGGTGTGGGGTGGCAAATGCAAAGTGTCCTGCACGCTGTTGGGCTGTGAGCACAACCCCCATCTGTGGACGTCGGGCCCTTAAATCACCCTCATGGAGTCGGTTTCTAACCATTTGTGCAGTCACATGCACATTTGTGGCCTGCTGGAGGTCATTTTGCAGGGCTCTGGCAGTGCTCCTCCTGTTCCTACTTTCACAAAGGCGGAGGTAGCAGTCCTGCTGCTGGGTTATTGCCCTCCTACGGCCTCCTCCATGTCTCCTGGTGTACTGGCCTGTCTCATAGTAGCAGCTTCAGCCTCTGGACACTACGCTGACAGACACACCAAACCTACTTGCCACAGCTCACATTGATGTGCCATCCTGGATGAGCTGCACTACCTGAGCAACTTCTGTGGGTTATAGAGTCCGTCTCATGCTACCACAAGTGTGAAAGCACAACCAACCTTCAAAAGTGACCAAAACATCAGCCAGAAAGCATTGGTACTGAGATGTGGTCTGTGGTCCCCACCAGCAGAACCACTCCTTTATTGAGGGTGTCTTGATAATTGCCAATAATTTCCATCTATTGTCTATTCCATTTGCACAACAGCATGTGAAATTGATTGTCAATTAGTGTTGCTTCCTAAGTGGGCAGTTTGATTTCACAGAAGTTTGATTTACTTGGAGTTATATTCTGTTGTTTAAGTGTTCCCTTTATGCTTTTGAGCAGTGTACTTACCTATACTTCTTCTTTTTTCCTATACTTATCCTCTCGTACCTACAGTTATCCTTACCTAGCTATACTTATCCTTAACTATAATTATCCTTTTTTGTTTTTATTGAATTGAAATATATTTATCCTTTATTACGTATTCTTATCTTTTTTTACCTATACTTATCGTTTGTTTTTTTTTGAATATACTTATTTTTTCTTACCTATATTTATCTATACTTATGTTTTTTGATCAATACTTATCCTTTCCTACCTATACTTATCTTTTTTTTTTTTTTTTACATATACTTATTGTTTTTTACCTATCCTTATCCTTATCCTTTCTTATTTATACTTATCTGAATAGATTATTTATGAATGAGGCTATCCTGGCCCTTCCTCTTCTCATCATCCTTCTTGCATTAATGCGGGGCCAGGCGCAGCAAGTTGTTTCCTCCTCTGTACTTTGGCTGCCTTTTTCTTGGACAGGTTCTTCTTCCTCTGTAGAAGTGATGTCTTCTTCTGGAATATTCTCAGTCTCTGGTTCCTATAAACACAATGCAGTAAAGCTAAATATCATGGCCCTGATTCATCACATGCATTTTTAAATTCCTTTCCTTTTTTTTGTCTTATGGTATTAGATCCGTTTTTGAGTGTCAAATTTATCAAATTGGTGCACCAGTTTTATGAATTTGGCATTAAGTAAAAAATGGTCTTTCTCTGTCTTGAATTATTTTTGTAAATTTTGGCACCAAAAGTTGCAAAAATTGCCCCTAATACTGGCTTACTGAAAAATGCAGCCGGGTTGGACTGGAGTAAATTTGTGGCAAATTTTTAAATTTGAAAAGGTTTCAATTGATGAATCAGGATAAAATATCTGGAATTACTAAACTCCACCCACAAAGCAGAAAACAAAATAAAAAAACAGGCAAGCACATATAGTATAGACTTAAAAAAGGCGCAAATAAAATAATGAAATAGGTGTAAACAAAAAAGGCGCTAAACACACAAAACTAGACAAAAAATCTGGCGCAAAGGCAATGATGAATCAGGGCCTGTGACCCGGAGTCGTTCCCTATGTGTAATAATCAGAGACCACCGCAAAATTTCCATTTTCTGTGATTTTTCTCTTTATAGGTATATTTTTGAGTAAAATGTACATTGTTGTTTTATTCTATAAACTACTGACAACATGTCTCCGAAATGCAAAGCTAAAAATTTTGTATTTATTTGCAGCAAATGAGAAATCGTCAAAATAATAAAAAGGAAACAATGCTTCAGACCTCAAATAATGCAAAGAAAACAAGTTCTTATTCATTTAGAAACCACAATACTCATGTTTTAACTCAGGAAGAATTCAGAAATCAATATTTGGTGGAATAACCATGATTTTTAAAAACAGCCTTCATGCGTCTTGGCATGCTTTCCACCAGTCTTTCACACTGCTTTTGGGTGACCTTATGCCACTCCTGGCACAAAAATTTAAGCAGTTCTTCTTTGATGGCTTATGACTATCCATCTTCCTCTTGATTACATTACCGAGGTTTTCAATGGGGTTCAGGTCTGGAGATTGGGCTGGCCATGACAGGGTCTTGATGTGGTGCTCCTTCATCCACACATTGATTGACCTAGCTGTGTGACATGGGGCATTGTGCTGCTGGAAAAACCAGTCCTCAGAGTTGGGGAACATTGTCTGAGCAGAAGGAAGCAAGTGTTTTTCAAGGATAACCTTGTATGCGGCTTGATTCATATGTCCTTCGCAAAGATTAACCTGCCCAATTCCAGCCTTGCTGAAGCATTCCCAGATCATCACCGATCCTCCACCAAATTTCACAGTGGGTGCAAGACACTGTGGCTTGTATGCCTCTCCAGTTCTCCTTCTAATCATTAGATGACCAGGTGTTGTGCAAAGCTGAAAATTAGACTTATCAGAGAAGATTACTTTACTCCAGTCCTCTATGATCCAATCCATATGGTCTCTGGCAAACTTCAGCCTGGCTCTTCTTTGCTTCTCATTGATGAAAGGCTTTTTTCTAGCTTTACATGACTTGAGGCCTGTCTCTAGGAGCCCGTTACGAACGGTTCTTGCCGTGCACTTCACCCCAGCTGCCATTTGCCATTTCTTTTGTAGGTCACTTGACTTCATCCTGCGGTTGCTGAGTGACATTCAAATAAGATGACGGTCATCCTGGTCAGTGGAGAGTCGCTTTCACCCTCTGCCGGTCTGTAGCTTTGTTGTCCCCAATGTCTGCTCCTTGACCTTGTTGTAATGGACTGCCATCTTCTAAATTTTAAGGATGGAGGTAACATGACGCTCACTGTATCCCTCTGCTAGTAAAGCCAGAATTGAGCCCTTCTTTTCCTCACTCAAGACTTTTCTTTTCATCTCCTTTGGCATGGTTAAAAGTTAGTTTTTCATTCAAATTACTTTTGGGCTATTCCTAGCACTTGTTTTGCCATTCAGCTTGTCCTATTGCAAGAGGATTGTGAAGACCACAGCAGTGTTTTTTATACTTTCCCTCGTTACATAAGATTTGCTTCAGGTGATCACCTAATCAGAAGCACATTAAGTAGAATGAGGTGTACTTTGGTTGGAATTCAACTGACACTGGAATGGAATGGCTGTCAGACATGTAGAGATGGTGATTTTTAGAAAACTGTGCAGTGGTCTCTTAATTTTTGCCAGAGCTGTATGTATCTGCCCTCCCAATGCACATCACACGTTATCAAATATAATCTGTGCTGAATTCCTCAACAATCTCAGTGGGTTTTGGAAAATTACTGCTTTTCTTATTCAGGTTAAGGATTTGTTCTGATCTGCAGAGTTTCTGCCATTTTGACAGCAAAACTAGCAGAGTACTCTGGCAAAACAGACTCAGCCTCTGATCGTAAGGCCAAATTCACACAATTTTATTTTCGGTCTGTACATGAAGAAACATGAATCACATGGACAGTGCTAGGACTAATGCAATTCAATTAGTTGATAGGAGCGTGGTTTTTTTTTAACCCCTTTATGATGTACATAATAGTATGCACCACGTCATCATCCCCTGTTCAGCGTGGGCTCCGGCGCTGAGCCCGCGCTAAACCGGGCACATGTCAGCTGATCTATACAGCTGACATGTGGCCTCAACAGCCGCGGGTGGAATCGCGATCCATCTGCGGCTGTTAACTAGTTACAGTAAATGCCGCTGTCAATCTCTGACAGTGCCATTTAACATCGCCACGCCAGAAGCGAGTCACTTACCCCGCCCATCTGTGACTACGTCACATGATCACAGGTCACCAATGGGTTGGCAGCAGACCCCTGTGGTTGTCATGTCCAGATTGCTATGAGCGCCGCCCAGTGGTCGGCTCTCATAGCAAGTAAGCAAATCTGCTACATACAGGTGATCTGCTCATCGCCTGTATGTAGCAGAGCCGATCAGGTAAGTGCTGCTTCTAGTATCTAATGAAGACTATTGAAGAAAGCAAAAAGTAATAAAAAAAAGTTTTTAAAAATATATAAAAAAATATATATAAAAGTTTAACCCCTTACTTACCGGGGACGTATTAGTACGCATATCTGCGTACCGCCGGTTCAGTGAGGGCTCCGGCGCTGAGCCCTCACTGAACCGAGCACATGTCAGCTGATTCTTACAGCTGACATGTGCCCGCAACAGCCGCGGGTGGAATCGCGATCCACCCGCGGCTGTTAACCAGTTAAATGCTGCTGTCAATCTCCGACAGCAGCATTTAACGCGCGCTTCCGGGTAGCGCGTCATAAGCCCCGCCCACCGGCGACCCCGTCACGTGATCGCGGGTCGCCGATGGGCGTGCATGACAACCCAGGGTCTGCAGCAGACGCCTGTGGTTGTCATGATCTTGTCGCTATGAGCGCCACCTAGTGGTCGGCGCTCATAGCACAGGACCATTTCTGCTGCATTCAGGGGACCTGCTCGTCCCCTGTATGTAGCAGAGGCGATCGGATAGTTGCTGCTTCTAGTCTCCTATGGAGACTATAGAAGCATGCAAAAAGTAAAAAAAAAAAGTTTTTAAAAATATAAAAAAAAATAAAAAAATATAAAAGTTTAAATCACCCCCCTTTCGCCCCATTCAAAATAAAATATATAAAAAAAAAACCCACATACACATATTTGGTATCGCCACGTTCAGAATCGCCCGATCTATCAATATAAAAAAAGAATTATTCCGATCGGTAAACGGCGTAGCGAGAAAAAAATTCTAAACGCCAGAATTACGTTTTTTGGTCGCCGCAAAATTGCAATAAAATGCAATAACGGGCGATCAAAACATCGGATCTACCCCAAATGTTATCAATAAAAACGTCAGCCTGGCACGCAAAAAATAAGCCATCAACCAGCCCCAGATCACGAAAAATGGAGACGCTACGGGTCTTAGAAAATGGCGCTATTTTTTTTATTTTTTTTTTTACCAAATTTTGGAATTTTTTTTCACCACTTAAATATAAAAGAACCTATACATGTTTGGTGTCTATGAACTTGTAATGACCTGTAGAATAATAAGGGCAGGTCAGTTTTAGCATTCAGTGAACATGGTAAAAAAAATAAATAAAAAACAACTGTGGTATTGCACTTTTTTTGCAATTTTACCGCACTTGGAATTTTTTTCCCATTTTCCCGTACAGGATATGATAAAACTAGTAATGGCGTTGAAAAGTACAACTCGTCCCGCAAAAAATAAGCCCTCACATGGCCATATTGACCAAAAAATAAAAACGCTATGGCTCTGGGAACAAGGGGAGCAAAAACGAAAATGCAAAAACGAAAAATGCTCCGGGGCTTAAGGGGTTAAAGGGAATCTGGCACCCCTCTGGGACCTATCAGACCTCTAATATGGGCATGAAGGTGATAGAAATGTGAATCTATACTTACCTGTATGTTCCATATTAGCGGTTTGCTTGCCTTGAAATACATTTTTATTAACTTAGTTTGGACAAGCTTCGCATCCAGGGGACGCTAAGAAATCCCTGCCTACCTACTTCATTTCCATATTCCCCCCCTCCCCTGCACGTCACAGGGCCCTGTGATTGTAGTTCCCAGCCGGATCCCGCGCCTTGTACAAAAGGTGCAGTAATCCCTGCAGTCTGTGTGTCCTTGTGGAGCAGGAAACTTGTGCGCAGGCGCTGGTGAGTCACCCTGCCTTCACGGCGCCTGCGCACAAGTTTCCTGCTCCACAAGGACACACAGACTGGAGAGATTACTGCGCCTTCCATACAAGGTACATTACACAGGCGCGGGATCCGGCCAGGAACTGCACGTCACAGGGCCCTGTGACGTGCAGTGGGGGGGGGATATGAAAATTAAGTTAACAGGTGGGGATTTCTTTGTTTCCCCCGGACGCGAAGCTTATCAAAACTAAAATGTATTTCAAGCAAACCTCTACTATGGGCCATACAGGTAAGTTTTTTTAAAGTAATTTTTAAAGTAAATATTTCTTAAAGTAATGATGGCCACTCGTTTTTCTTTATTTAGCTGCTTTTTTCTTGCCATAATACAAATTCTAACAGTCTATTCAGTAGGACTATCAGCTGTGTATCCACCAGACTTCTGCACAACACAACTGATGGTCCCACTTATTAAACCTGACAAGGCATACCTGTGAAGTGAAAACCATTTCTGGTGACTACCTCTTGAAGCTCATCAAGAGAATGCCAAGAGTGTGCAAAGCAGTCATCAAAGCAAAAGGTGGCTACTTTGAAGAACCTAGAATATAAGACATATTTTCAGTTGTTTCACACTTTTTTGTTAAGTATATAATTCCACATGTGTTAATTCATAGTTTTGATGCCTTCAGTGTGAATGTACAATTTTCATAGTCATGAAAATACAGAAAAATCTTTAAATGAGAAGGTGTGTCCAAACTTTTGGTCTGTACTATATGCAGAAATGATCAGGAGTAATCAGGGAAAGTACACAAATAGGGCAAAACAAAAAATCAAGACAAAAAAAAGCAGGGGCCCAGCTCAGGGGATAGCCTTTGAGGCTTATACTGGCCCTCCCTTAGTCCTGTCTCTGCTCTCCCCTGAGCTGGGCCCCTGCTTACTGGGTGAGTGTTTGTTGTCTCCTCATACAATTGATCATGTTAATCTAAAGGACTTATGACAACTATAATGAAGCTATAGGCTCACTTTATTTCTTCGCCATCATTCATGTTTCACTCACAATTTATCAGGGCCCTATAGGGAAAACTTTTTCTCTCGTCCCTTCCTCTTTAGCTCAGGCATTTTAGGTGGCTGCCATATCCGTATATGTACACTTTTTTGATACTACAAATCTTATGCACTGTCTTTATGTAATTTATATATTAATAAAGTCTTTTTATGCCAATGTACTCGTATTTTCTCCTGTGTCTATATCTTAATAGATAAGCAGTAGTGATGAGCGAGCTTGCTCGTTTAACCCTTTAATCAAGCATGCTCAGGTGCCCGCCGAGTATTTGCGGCATGCTCGGCATCTATGTTTACTCCGCTGCGGCTGCATGTGTCACAGCTGTTATTCAATCCCTGCATGTGTCGCAGCTGTCTATCAAACAAGCAATCCCTGCATGTGTCGCAGCTGTCTAAAAAACAGGCAATCCCTGCATGTGTCGCAGCTGTCTAACAGCCGTGAAACATGCTGCCACGGCGGATAAAAATAGATGCCAAGCATGCCGCTAATACTCGGCGAGCACCCGAGCATGCTCAATTAAAGGGTTAAACGAGCACGCTCATTCTTTACTAATAACCAGCCATATAAGAAGTCCACATCTGGTGTCTTGATTTTTTGCGCTGCCCTATTTGTATACTTTACAGCAAAACCAAACCTGCATATTTTTTTATTCAAAGAAAACAAATTGGAAATTTGTAAAAAGAATGTGATTGCGTCCCCATTTTCCAAGACCTGTTACAGTTTCATTTTTCCATCGATATTGCTGTGTGAGGGCTTTATTTTTGCATGGCAAGCTGACGTGTCTATTGATGCCATTTGGGGTAGATATCAAGTTTTGATCCCTTATTGCATTTTCTTAAATAGTTGCTGTAGCCGAAAAATGGATTTTTTCTCTTTACAGCAGGTGTCCCAACCTGTGGCTCGGTGCCACACATGTGGCTTGTGGACGCATGAAGTGTGGCTCACAACTTTCTGTCAATATGGTGCATTAGCACCAAGCCTAGCAAACTGCTATGAACAGTACATTTCCAGATGGTGACTACTGTGATTAGCCCAGTACAGAAGAGCAGATCTGGATGCTCATATACTGGCCTTGGGGCTTTAGTGATAATTTAAGTATTGTAAGATGGAGATAGGATACGTATAGTCAGAGGGAATGCTTGAAGCTGGACGTAACAGTGTTGTGGGAGTGGTTGAGGAGACAATACTGAATGGGGGTAAGGTGGGTTTAGGTATACTGCTTCAGGCCCCCTTCACACGTCCATTTTCTATGTCCATATGCAGCCCTTTTTAAAGGACCACAAATACAGATGTGTCACCCCAGGCCTGGATGCCACAAATATTAAAGGCTGTGTCTGAGAGCAGGAGGGAGGTTCCCTGGTCAGGGACCATTAGCATGCAGCACCTCCTGTCCCAGGCCAGTAGGGATAGCAGGCTGCCCCTATAAAAGCTGGAACTGGGGCAGGGTTAGGGAGACCAGAACCCACTTCTGAAGTGACCAGAAGGGTTCTCATAGAAGAGGGACAGATCAGCAGCAGCTGAGGAGTCCGTGTGGCAGAGGAGAGACTGCGAGCCAGGGACAGAGGCGACGAGAGCCGGTCCTGGCTGAGAGAATCACCACCGGACATTGGGGTCCGAGGCTGTCAGGGTTGCAAGCCCAGCAGCAGAGGACCAACCCGCGAGGGATTTCAGGTCCCTTGGCCTAAAAAGCCTGGAGGCTCCGTCACACAGAGGGACCAGTACAGCAGGAGAAAGCAAAAGGTACCTAAGGCCCGAGTCGCAAGCCATACAGGCAAAGTATACGGCCAGCTCAGGAACGTGGGCTATTACACCACGAAGAGGGGGATAGTCAGAAAGAGCATAGAGAGAACGGTAGGCCTACACACTCACCCTGACCAGTGGGGCTCGTCCAAATGCTCTCAGATACCCAGGCCCACTCCTAACCGGTACTCCTGTTGGGTCAGTATTAACATCTGCAATAAAGACCCTGGACTGTTTGAAGTGGACTCTGAACTCTTGCTATTGCGGCCTGCACTATCATCCCCAGCATTGACCTACACTGCCCTGAGGCTATACTCTTCCCGTGGGGAGTTGTCCTACCCCGGTGCTGCACACCAACATCAGCCTCAGTGGTCTGCCTCGCAGCGGCGGTCATCTCTGACCGCAATCCACGGGTGGCGTAGTCGGACATTCACAAAACACTGATAAATAGACTGCCACAATTTGGTCTGACCACCCTGAGCCACGGGATCGGGTTGCCACTACTACCCCCAGCATCGCATAGAAGCCCGGTTCCGGGTGCCCCACGGCCCAGGGGGCGAGTCCGCCACAAACGGGTATTGTGTGCCTGAAAAAGACTTTATACTTACCTGAGAGAAGTTTCCCGCCATTCGGGGCCATTTCCCGCCAATCGGAGCCATTTCCCGCCATCGGGCGCCATCTTCGGGACGCCGCGCGGGAAGAAGAGGGGCGTGGACGTCAAAACCGCGTGAGACCTGAAGCCCCGCCCTACGCTGAGACGCTGCGCAAGGTCCTGGAAGGAGATCCAGCGGACGCCGACGTCATCACCGAGCGACGCAAGGTCCTCGCCCAGAGCATCGCGAGGGAGCCGCGGCCTACAGAAGAGGATCGCCGGAAGGTAGGCCACGGTTAACTAGGGGGGAGGAAGATGTCGGACGCAGAAGGACCCTCTACCACCAGCATAGCCACTGCAGCTGTGATGCCGTTTTCCATGCCCTATATCCCCGGAGCGGCCTGGCTGCCACAGTATGCCGGCGAGTCACATACCTTGGGCGACTTCAAAGAAAGGCTGTATAGCCTGTTCAAAGTTTACCCCCTGACAGAAGAACAGAAAGTAAGCATACTGATAGGGCAGTTAACTGGTGCGGCCCAGCGGGAGATAAAGTCTTGGACAGCTGAGGAGAAAAGGACTGTAAAGGGGGTACTGACCCATCTGCGGGACACCTTTTGACACCCGTACCTCAGCAGAAATCAAAATGCGGTTCTATGGCTGTAAGCAGCGAGCCCAAGATAGTATCAGAGACTATGCCCCAAATTTACAGGAAGCCTTGGGGGCAATTAAGCAAGCTGACCCTGGCAGCGTGCAGGATACCGATAAACTGTTGACTGATCAGTTCATAGAAGGTCTGCTGTCCAGCGCCCACAGAACCCAGGCACGCCTCATGGCCCTACAGAACCCCGATTTGACTTTTGCACAGTTCAAAGATAGGGCCATCCGGGTGCTCCGAGAACCCGCACCAGGTGGCGCTGTAGTTTCCCGGCGCCCTGCCATCACTTACCACCAGGAGGCAGCGCCCTACCCTGCAGACCTTGTGGGGGCTGATGCGCAGGCCCTAAACCCATCCCCGCCTGCAAACCTGCACCATCAGGTCCAAGAACTGACAAAGAGTGTTGTTGCATTGACCAGGACCGTACAGTCGTTACAGATGGACACGTCAGGACCAATTAAGCTGGCTTCCAGTCCAGAGGATGTCCCGTGGCGTCGATGGAGGAGGATCCCGTCGTTCAGAGGGAGGCCCGCCGATCGTTACACTGAGGATGGACAGCCGATTTGCCGCCGTTGCAGCCAGCCGGGACACGTAGCCAGGTACTGTACTTTAAATGGGTCCGACCTGGGGCAGAGGGCCAACCCCCAGGCATAAGGTCACCAGGCCCGTTTAATTGGCATGATAAGTACGTAGGGGGACGCCCGGTTTTACCAGTAGTGCTGGACGGTATCCCCATGAGTGCACTGCTGGACACCGGGTCCCAAGTGACTACCATCCCCTATGTACTTTTCAAGCAGTACTGGAGTGACACTGACATAACCCGCTATCCAGACAGTGACTTGAGCATCATCGCCAGCAATGGCCAGCCCGTGCCACAGGTGGGGTTCAGAGAGATGACCATTAAGATTGGTAAAATTGAACTGCCAGCACAGAGAGCGATCATTGTGGACACTGACCGTCGAGAAAGTCACCCTAAAATAACCTTGGGTACTAACGTGATTGAAAATTGTCTTTCAGAAGTGATTGTAATTTTGCAGCAGGTGGCGATGAATGCGAGCTCCAGCCAACAGAGGGTCCTCCAGAAAGAGATAAGAGCCCTGATGAGACGGCAACAGGTAGAACTGTCTGGTGGTGAGATAGCTAGCGTGAGGATGAGCGACCCGTTCCCCATTGCCATGCCTCCCAAAAGTGAAATGATGATCTGGTGTCGGACTGCAATCGGGTTAAGAGGGAGAGACTACCAAGCCATGGTAGAACCCGTGTACTCAGACAGCAGGCCCACCATTTTGACAGCCCGGGTGGTGGTTGATGTCCGCCATGGAAGAGTGCCCATCCGGATCTTAAACATTGGGGAAAGGGAAGTACACTTGCCCTGGTACGATACATTAGCCAAATTGTTTGCTGTCGAACACAATGCTCTCAGGGTCATGGAACCCTTGCCTCCATCTCCACCGGTGGAGGATAATGGCTCCCAGAAACACAAGGAGGACTGGTGCCAGAAACTCTACGTGGGTGCTGACTCCACTCCCTCGCACCAAAAACAAGGAGTCTACCGGGTGGTTCAGGAGTACGAGAGAATCTTTAGTAAGCACCCGCTAGACTTCGGTAGGGTGAAAGGGGTAGAACACCACATCCCCACGGGGAGCCACCCACCAATAAAAGAGAGGCTCAGACCTGTACCCCCTGCACATTATCAGAACGCAAAGGGAATGCTGAGAGAAATGAAAGAAGTCGGGGTCATTAGAGACAGCTGTAGCCCCTGGGCAGCCCCCTTGGTTCTGGTAAAAAAGAAAGACGGTACCATGAGAATGTGCGTGGACTATAGACAAATCAATCGTATCACCCATAAAGACGCGTACCCTTTACCTAGGATAGAGGAGTCTTTAGCCGCACTCAAATCAGCTAATTTCTTCTCTACTTTGGACCTTACTAGCGGGTACTGGCAGGTTCCTGTGGCAGAGGCTGACAAGGAGAAGACCGCCTTCACCACCCCGATGGGATTGAGTGAATTCAACTGTATGCCATTCGGGCTCTGCAATGCACCCGGGACCTTCCAGAGGCTGATGGAATGCTGTCTAGGGCACTGAAACTTCGAGACGGTCCTACTTTACCTGGACGACATGATCATCTATTCGAAGACTTACGAGGACCATCTAAAGCACCTGGCCGAGGTGTTCGAAGCCCTGGCAGGCTATGGCCTGAAAGTGAAGCCCTCAAAGTGTCACCTGTTAAAACCAAAGGTACAGTACCTAGGGCACGTGGTGAGTGCTGAGGGAGTAGCCCCTGACCCCGACAAAGTTACTGCCATCAAGAGCTGGTCAAGCCCCTCTAACATCAAAGAAGTGAGGCAATTCCTCGGGTTGGTAGGCTACTACCGAAGGTTCATCCCCGGGTTCACAAAGATGGCAGCTCCTATGCAGGACCTCCTGATAGGACAATCTAAAACCAGAAGCCAAAAGCCACCCTTCAAGTGGGACAAGCCGGAAGAGTAGTCCTTCCGCCAGCTGAAGATTGCCCTCACGAGGGATGAGATCCTGGCCTACCCCGATTATGGCCAGCCTTTTATCCTCCACACAGACGCCAGTAATGTAGGGTTAGGAGCCGTACTGTCCCAAAACCAACAGGGCAGAGAAAGGGTGATCGCGTACGCCAGCCGGAAGCTGAGGCCCACTGAAAGGAACCCGGAGAATTACAGCTCCTTCAAGCTAGAATTCTAGGCAGTGGTGTGGGCCGTCACAGAACGGTTTAAACATTACCTGGCCTCCGCAAAGTTCACTGTGTACACGGACAGCAACCCGTTGACACACCTGGACAATGCAAGACTAGGTGCCCTAGAACAGCGGTGGATGGCCCGGCTATCAAATTATGACTTCACAATCAAATACCGGGAAGGCAGAACCAACGCCAACGCAGACGCCCTATCAAGAATGCCCCACCTACCCGAAGGAGAAGAAGACTCGGAAGAGCTGGAGGAAGTAGAGCTCCCTGCGTTCCACCGGTATGGGGCCACTCAGTACTCTCACCGGGTAAGAGACAAAGACCTAACCACTGTCATGTTCAACCCCTTACCCCACCACGGCTGGGCTGAAACGCAAGATAGTGACCCTGCAGTTCGCCTGGTGAAAGACCGGTTAACCCAGGCAGATGCTAGTCCTGACCCGGACGCTCCAGAGGAAGCCAAGCAGTTATGGAAGGAGAAAAGCAGGCTATTCCTCTACGAAGGTAAGCTGTGCAGAAGGTTTGTCAACCACCGGATGCACGAGCTGACCTGGCAAGTAGTGGCCCCGAGAAGGGATGCAGCAATGGTCCTGGAGGCCTACCATGACAGAGCGGGACACTTCGGGTGGAAGAAACTGGAGTTCCTACTGAGAGAGCGGTTCTACTGGATCGGTATGAGAGGGGCCATAGAGAAGTGGTGCAGGGACTGCGGCCCATGTCACCTCAGAAGGAACGACCGTACCAGCTAGAAGACACCCTTGAGGCCCATCATCACCAGGCAGCCTCTTGAGCTGGTAGCTCTGAACCATGTGAAGTTGGCTCCAAGCCGGTCCGGCTACATCTATGCCCTCACGATTGTGGACCATTACTCCTGATTCTTGGTGGTGGTTCCGGTTAAAGACTTGATGGCCCAAACGGCGGCCAGAGCCTTCCAATAACACTTCTGCCGTCCACACGGGTATCCGGAACAGGTCTTGACAGATCAAGGTCCAGCTTGTGAGGCGGAAGTCTTCCAGGAGTTCTGCAACCTCTACGGCTGTAGGAAGATTCGGACAACGCCTTACCACCCGCAAACCAACGGGCTGTGTGAGAAAATGAATAATATCGTCATTGATCTCCTCAAGACGTTGCCATATCCTGGTGAATGCTACCAACTGCACCCCGGCTTACCTGATGCGAGCAAGACCAGGTAAGCTGCCTATGGACCTGGAGATGGGAGTTCTGACACCCGAGGACACCTCCCCAGATGCGGGCTGGGATACGGAATGGTGGCTACAGTACAAGAAGGTACAGGAGAGTGTGGGGAGGAGTCTGGCTCAAGCGAGAGAAAAACAAGAGAGGCTCTTCAACCAACACGCCCCTGCTGGTCCCCTTGAACCTGGTGAGCAGGTCCTGAAGCGGAAGAGAAGGCTTCACAAGTTAGATGACCAGTGGGAGAGCGACCCGTACACAGTACTGCCGTCCAACCACGACAAACCGAAGGTATCTGTAATTACCAAGGATGGAGGAGAAACCACTAGCACTGTCTCCAGAGACCACCTAAAATGGTGCCCCGAGCAACTGCAGAGTCCAAGAGAAGATCAAGATGACCTTGAACCCGCAGAGGACAAGGAAGAAATGATCAGCACCGTTCTCGGAGCGTTCCCCCGGTCCTGGACTCGGATAAACGATGCCATAGTGGTTCCCGTCCTACACTTCCTTCAACCTACCCAGCAGGAGCCTACAGGAGAGCAGGAAGAACAAGAACAACCCTCTGCTGACAGTGAGCCTGCCATGCCTGCGGTAAGCCAAAGGACCCGCAGACAGCTGCCTGCCCTGCCTGTAAACCCAGCTAGTAGCTGTACCCTAAATGCCAGTGGGGAAAGCCAGGTTAGACCACCACCAGACAGTGGGTTACGCAGGTCAACCCGGAGCACTAGGGGTCAAATACCAGCTCGCTGGAAAATCAGAATGTAAAGTATGTAGTTAATGTTTTATACTTGTTACCTGGTTACTAATACTGTTTTCTAGTTTTTCCTAGTACAATGGACTGACAGGTCTTGGACACTGAATGGCCGGAACTACCATGTAGATAGTTGCACTTGGTGCCCTCTTGTGAAGATGGCCAAGGAAAAAAACCTGTCAGGCGTGGCCTCCTTGTGGTCCAAAGTAGTTAGCTTTTACCTTGCCGCCACGCCCAAGACCAGGAACTTGGGGTTTATAGGGACAGGTCCCCGCACCGTGGAAAACTTCACCTTGTTGGGTGATATGGACACCCGGTCATGGAAGCGCCGTGACCTTAAGGACAAAATGCACTTGTATATATGTTATGTTATTGTTTATACCATGTTTGTTTTTGGTCAAAAGGGCTTAGTCCCGGAGTACTAAATTTTACTAGGGGGGGAATGTGTCACCCCAGGCCTGGATGCCACAAATATTAAAGGCTGTGTCTGAGAGCAGGATGGAGGTTCCCTGGTCAGGGACCATTAGCATGCAGCACCTCCTGTCCCAGGCCAGTAGGGGGAGCAGGCTGCCCCTATAAAAGCTGGAACTGGGGCAGGGTTAGGGAGACCAGAACCCACTTCTGAAGTGACCAGAAGGGTTCTCATAGAAGAGGGACAGGTCAGCAGCAGCTGAGGAGTCCGTGAGGCAGAGGAGAGACTGCGAGCCAGGGACAGAGGCGACGAGAGCCGGTCCTGGCTGAGAGAATCACCACCGGACATTGGGGTCCGAGGCTGTCAGGGTTGCAAGCCCAGCAGCAGAGAACCAACCCGCGAGGGATTTCAGGTCCCTTGGCCTAAGAAGCCTGGAGGCTCCGCCACACAGAGGGACCAGTACAGCAGGAGAAAGCAAAAGGTACCTAAGGCCCGAGTCGCAAGCCATACAGGCAAAGTATACGGCCAGCTCAGGGACGTGGGCTATTACACCACGAAGAAGGGGATAGTCAGAAAGAGCATAGAGAGAACGGTAGGCCTACACACTCACCCTGACCAGTGGGGCTCGCCCAAATGCTCTCAGATACCCAGGCCCACTCCTAACCGGTACTCCTGTTGGGTCAGTATTAACATCTGCAATAAAGACCCTGGACTGTTTGAAGTGGACTCTGAACTCTTACTATTGCGGCCTGCACTATCACCCCCAGCATTCACCTACACTGCCCTGAGGCTACACTCTTCCCATGGGGAGTTGTCCTACCCCCCCGGTGCTGCACACCAACATCAGCCTCAGTGGTCTGCCTCGCAGCGGCGGTCATCCCTGACCGCAATCCACAGGTGGCGTAGTCGGACATTCACAAAACACTGATAAATAGACTGCCACAATTTGGTCTGACCACCCTGAGCCACGGGATCGGGTTGCCACTACTACCCCCAGCATCGCGTAGAAGCCCGGTTCCGGGTGCCCCACGGCCCAGGGGGCGAGTCACAGACATACACACACCAATTGTATTCAATGGGTGTGCACACATGTTAGGTTTTTCACGCTGACCTTGTGTCTGTATAAAAAAATCCGCAGACATGTCAGGTTTTTTTTGTGCAGCACGCACTGAATAGATCCTGCACACTGATGACACACAGATGACAACCATGTGTCATCAGTGTGGCACATAGCGGCACCTGGGAATCAGCGGTACAGTTCGCGCGAATCCCCAGCGGCGGCCGCTGCTGGAAGCATCTCTCATCATTGTCCCCTGCTCGTTCTGAGATCAGCACGAGCAAGAGACAATGTTAGGAGTTGTAGGCAGCCCCTGCTGTCAACAACGGGTTTAAAATAAAGAATTAAATACAAAAAACACTTATACTCACCTTACACATAATGCCACGAAGCCCGTGTCACCGGTAGGAAAACTAAAATAAAAAAACAACCATAATACTCACCTGTCTGACATACTGTCCCAAACTGTAATCAATGTCTATGATCACTGGTTTACAACCTGAACGGTGCCAAGATGCGACTGTCCAGGCTGTAAGCCAGGACACAATGAGCTGCAATTAGCGCAGCTTCAGTGACAAACGGTGAAATCATAGAGGTTACCGCCGATCACTGAAGGTGCGTTCCCACGGGCAGTTCACTGCAAGCTGGGACGAGGAACTGCCGTGTCCTTAGTGAGATCACCGCTAGCACCATGACAAATTTTTCACGTTGCTGCGCTGAGCTCACATAATTCAGCGCAATTCACTATGAACTGAGTTAACAGCGGTGAGCTCAGTGAGCTCAGTGCAACACTGTGAGAAATTTCTCATGGTGCTCGCGGTGATCTCACTGAGGTCACTGCAGTTCATTGTACCGGCTTGCACTGAATTGCCCGTGGGAACGCACCTTCAGTGACAGGCGGTAACCTCTATGATGCCGGTCGCAGCAGCTCATTGTGTCCTGATTTACAGCCTGGACGGTCGCATCTTGGCACCATTCAGGTCCTAAACCAAATATCACAGAGATGGTTTACGGTGAAGGACAATATGAGGGATATGGTTGGTTTTTATTTTCGATTTTTTTTTGGCTTCAGAGGAATGGGCATAAGGTGAGTATAAATGTGTTTTTTATTTTTAAATAATTGTGTAAAACAATGTGCACTTTTATTTCAAATATTGTACTTTATTCTGGGTATTTGTATTTTATTAAACTATTTGACTTTGGGGTTAATAATGGAGGCGTCTTATAGACGCCTCTCCATTACTAACCTCTGGGCTTGATATCAGTTGCCAATACAAAGCTGTCATCAACCTCAACCCTATTACCCCACTTGCCACTGCACCAGGGCAAGCGGGAAGAGCGGTGGGTAAGCGCCAGATTTTTATGAATGCGCAATTTCTGGGGCAGATGAGACCTGATGTTTTAATATGGGAGGGGACCAAACTCCATGGCCCCTTCCTAGACTATTAATATGAGCCTGCAGCTTTCTGCCTAGCCTTTGCTGGTTGTTAAAATAGGGGGGACCCCACACAATTTTTTGGTGGGTCCCCCATTTTAATAACCTGTAAATAATAAGTATACAGCTGTGAGCTGATATTAATAGCCTGGGAAGCTACATGGGTAGTACCCTCTTCCCAGGCTATAAACATCAGCCCCAGCTTTCCGCTTTCCCTCTGCTGGTTAATAAAATGTAGGGGGATCCTAAGCCATTTTTTAAAAATGTAATCATTTATGAGTAAATTACATGTACAGTAAGCTACAACCCCAAAGCACTGAATATATATCTCACTCACATCTATCTATCTATCTATCTATCTATCTATCTATCTATCTATCTATCTATCTATCTATCATCTGTTCTCCCTCCTGCAAGTCCTGTGTTGTTAAATTTCTTGCAATTAAACTTTAAAAATTGTTTAAATAGCATCCATTTTTCCTGGACAAAAAACGGATGCTGCATACGGACACACAGATGGCACATGGATGTCACACGGACACAGACCACGGATCTCGCCAGTAATGTTTTTCCCTATACAAGAATTACCAGGATGTGTGAAGGAGGCATCAGTGTGATTTCTGTGTGAAAGCTTGGCCGTCATACTGGTCATGGGAGCTCTAGGTGTCACTACTGCGAGGGGGTGCGGGAGCGAGATGTCACTACTCGGGGGACAGGTTGGGGTCTGGATGTGGCTTGTGACCCTCTCTCAGAGCTGAATGTGGTTCTCAATGTAAGAAATGTTGGGGGCCATTGCTCTACAGTTAATTCATTTTTTGATAGATTGTACTTTTACAAATGTGGAGATATCAAATATGTTTATCTATTTTTTTTAAATATCTTTATTTTTAATGGAAGTAAGGGAGTGTGGTTGACTTTTTTAGACTTTTCATAATTCTTTAGATATTTTGTTTTACTTATTTTTTACTTTTTTCTTTAATTCTTTTAGGGGGATTTGGACCTTGGATCGTCTGATTGCCCATAGTTAATACTGTCATACAACTATAAAATCAAGAGTTTTCCCAAGCCTCCTTGAAAAGGAAACATGTAGAAAACTCGTGGCCCATCCTTTTTGGCGGATTCTACTCTATCCAAATACTTACCTAATAGACTTAGTATCACCTTTCGGAGAAGTAAAAACCTCCGTGATCATGTGGTGAAAGTCACTACCACAGTGATCCAATCTTCTTTTTGGATAATGTCCGCCCTTGTCGGGGATGATCACCTTGTGGCAGATGCATTTCCTGTCCTAACATTGAACGCACTGACACGTTTTGTGATTCCCCAGGACTGAAACATTTTAACATCAATCATCAAATATCTTGTACCACAAAAGCAGTTGTATATTATGCCTCAGCTTAAAGTGGGTGTCCACTATTAGGAAAACCCCTTCTCAATCTGAATGTTTGCCACCATAAAAATAAAAACACCCATACTCACCTCTCCTGTCGGGCCCCGTTTCAGCACTCACGTTCCCGGAACTCATGTGAGGCTGTTATGACTCGTGAGCCCTGCGCCCAATCGCCGCTGGTGTCACTGTCCCCGCAGGGACGTATATGTAATCAAGAGGAAGTCAGAGCTGCGGCCGCTCACTTCCTCATGATTACTTTGGCCGACTGTGACTGTGCCCTTAGTTTCTGGGAATGACTGCAATGTATCGTCACATCATTTTCATCGTCATTCACTGTCCCTCTGAACCATCTGATGTGTGCAATTTTACCATCTATGCAGATATACAATTTCTATATATTACTGCACAATGTTGCTTTACTGTGTCCTCTTTGGTTTTTACACCTTCCACCATTTATTCTACTTTCAATTTATGTGAGATCTCTATACTCACTTATTTTCATATAGGTTTTTTACATATACTGTATTTTGCAGACTATAAGATGCTCTTTTCCCCAAAAAAATTGGAGGAAAGTGGAGAAGGGTGCATCTTATAGTCATGATGTACCTGGCTGTGGCTGTGGAATTGGGGGGGTGGACAGCGGCGAAGAAGCGAGTCACGGGAGGCAGGAGCAAGGTCACAGGAGACAGGAGCCAGCGCTGGGGCTACGACCCGTGCCTGCTATTAAAGAAAATGAATATGCATCGCTCCCCATGCCAATAATACCGCCCACCTCTCTGCACTGAAGCCAAGATGTAGAAGTGGGTGGGACTGTGGGAGTGGGGAGCAGTGCATATTCATTTTTTTTCAATATGGGGTGCACGTGTTAGCCGCAGACACCGGCTTCCAGCTTTGGGTGGGCGATCACATGTGTCCGTTATTAAGGAAAATGAATATTCACTGCTCCCCATGCCCATAATCCCGGGCGTGGGGAACAGTGAATATTCCGGCAGCTGACGTTGGCATGTGGGGGCACATGGCATTGACGTCATGAGCTGCTCCGCTTACACGCTGAAGTCAGTTGCCAGCATCAGAAGAGTAGTGAGTAGAATGGTTTATTTTTATGTATGCAGCATGATGAAGTTCATATACCAGGATGACGGGACATATATACCAGGATGGCGGGGGACATAAATACCAGGATGGGCGACACATGTACCTGGATGGAGGGCCACATATGCCAGGATAGAGATATACCAGGATGAGTGGGGATATATATACCAGGATGGGGGGGGACATATATACCAGGATGGGGGGGACATATACAGTGGGGAAAATATGTATTTGATACATTGCCGATATTGCAAGTTCTCTCACTACAAAGAATGGAGAGGTCTGCAATTTTATCGTCGGTACACTGCAACTGTGAGAGACAGAATCGAAATATAAAAAACAGTAAATCACATTGTATGATCTCGCCTCGTGGAGTAAGGATGATTCTTAGAAAGGTCAGGAATCAGCGCAGAACTACACAGGAGGACCTGGTCAATGATCTGAAGGGGGCTGGGACCAGAGTATCAAACATTACGATTAGTAACACACTACGCCGTCATGGATTAAAATCCTGCAGGGCACGCAAGGTCCCCCTGCTCACGTCAGCACATTTCCTGGCCCGTTTTAAGTTCGCCAATGACCATCTGGATAATCCAGAGGAAGCACGGGAAAAGGTCATGTGGTCAGATGAGACCAAAATAGAACTTTTTGGCATCAACTCCACTCGCCGTGTTTGGAGGAAGAAGGATGACAACCCCAAGAACACCGTCCCAATTGTGAAGCATGGTGGGGTAAACATCATATCTTGGAAGTGCTTTTCTGCAAAGGGGACTGTACGACTGCACTGTATTGAAGGGAGGGAGGATGGATGGGGTCATGTATCGTGAGATTTTGGCCAACAACCTCTTTCCTCAGTAAGAGCATTGAAGATGGGTTGTGGCTGGGTCTTCCAGCATGACAATGACCTGAAACACACAACCAGGGCAACTAAGGAGTGGCTCCGTAAGAAATTTCAATGTCCTGGAGTGGCCTAACCAGTCTGCAGACCTGAACCCAATAGAAAATCTTTGGAGGGAGCTGAAACTCAATGTTGCCCAGAGACAGCCCCAAAACCTGAAAGATCTGTATGGAGGAGTGGGCCAAAATCCCTGCTGCAGTAAACGTCTGACCTCTGTAATTACAAACAAAGGTTTCTGTACCAAATATTAAGTTCTGTTTTTCTATTGTATCAAATACTTATTTCATGAAATAAAATGCTAATTAATTATTTAAAAATCATACAATGTAATTTTTTTTTAAGATTCTGGCTCTCACAGGTTAAGTGTACCTACGATAAAAATTACAGACCTCTCCATTCTTTGTAGGTGGGAAAACTTGCAAAATCATCAGTGTATCAAATACTTCTTTTCCCCACTGTATAGCAGGATGGGGGGACATATATACCAGGCTGGAGGGCCATATATAACAGTAAGAAGGGCCATATATACCATGATGTGGATCATATATACCAGGATAGGGGCCATATATACCAAGATTGGGGCCATATACTGTATACCTGGATGGGAATCATATATACCAGAATGGGGGCCATATACTGTATATCAGGATGGGGATCATATATACCAGGATGGGACAAGGATGGCCCACATATACACCAAGATGAGGGACATAAATACAGAATTGGGAGACATTATTTCCATAACAGTGGCAGCAGCAGAACCCCCATAAGTGCATCATGACCACATTTTTTGCTTCAAATTTTATTTTCTATTTACCTCCTCTAAAATCTAGGTGCCTCTAATGGTCCGATGCATCTTATAGTCCACAAAATATTGTACTTAAATGTTCTTTTCCCCCTCTCCCCCATCTATCCATCCCTTCTTCCCTTTTTCCACTCCCCTTACTCCCCGTTATTTCCGTACACATTTTACATTGTGGATTCACATACATGTATTTACTCTTATCTAATGTAATGAAATCATGTCACTTTGAGTGGTATAAACATTGATCTATGTGTTCCCTTATTCACATTCACCCATCATTGCTTGTTTGGATATATAAATTTTATATATATTCTTTTTCTCTCTTCACACGCATTTATAAATGACACACTTTTTTATTACATTATATTTAATTACATTATTTTCCATTTCATGTTGTTTTTTTGTATTTGTCACTATAGATATTATCAATAATATGTATCTTATTTATGGCATTATTAATATCCTTTTGTCATAATATCACGAAATGTGTTCTCTCCATTGTGCTGTATACAGTTAATACCATGCTCTTTTGCACCATCTTGTGGCCTTTTGTGAGTATTACTCTCCAAGTATGCACGTTGTTGATGTTTCTCAACTATGAATGCTAGACTTCTTTTGCACATTGGCTTGTCTGGTGCCCGGCCAGCTCTCCTCTTCCTGTATCTTTTGTGCCCTTCGGCGCCGCAACCCAGTTTGTGTCACGATCGGTCATGTGACGTGTGTCGAGGCAAGCTCCGGACTTCACCAGTGCACGCATGCGTCATTACGCTCTGCGTCCCTCTCCTTTTGGCTAGTGCTGCATTTTTATTCCCCCTCTTCCTGTGATGTGTCGGGGTGGGCACATCGTAAGGCAGCTCCTGCTGTGAACCAAGTATGTACTAAACTCATTTTTTCCCATCCATCCTGAGTGTCCGCCGACTATTTGACCGTGCCATGTATGAGAATATATTTACCTTTTACCCCAATCTTGTATACTTGACCATTATTTAGTCACCATACCCCCAGATATTCTCATTGCATCATCATTATTAGATATGTATTTTTACACATATTTGCTTATATATATTTCTGATGAGGGTTATATCTAATATACTATATTTGTGAGTTTATACTAAGCAGTGAGCCTCCTTTACATTCTGCTATTTATATGTGTGATCTGCGCTGTCTTCCTATTTTTTGTATGTCCACTGCACCTTTTTACTTCATCAATAAAGTTCATCTTTTATGACATTTATTCATGACTCGCTATATTGACTTAATTATTATTTTCTTGTCCCTTATACCAGTTTTGTTACCAATTAGTCTGTTGGCGCTAATGTCTGAGATATAAGAACACACACTTATTATACAGGTAATTTCAGTACTCCACATTACTTTCCTATAAAGCTTGTTGTGTGTATACACATATAGAGTTCTCCTGCTCCCTTGTCCCCTTTCTTTCTTTGGCCAGTGTTAGACTATTTTTACATCACATTTTGGCATCCATTTAATGTATACGCTGGGACATATAAGCTAAACAGATACCTCTGACGGATGATGCACACTTTTAATGTTTATTTTACAACTCTAAAACTATAAATCTGTTATACAGCTCCTTCCCAACCAAATAATGTGAACAGCTCCGTTCCTCCCTCTGTGTATACATTGTGTAATGTGAATGTATTGTGCTCTGTGAACTGTATATGGGGTACAGAGAATGATACTTGCCACACGATGACCAGTAAAGGATGATGGAATCCTGTAAATCCTGCAAAAATGAAAAAAGGGGAAATGGGGGAGGGTACAAATGGGAAGGGAAGGAAAAATGCCAAAACACGGTGCTTTTGAAGCTAAAAACTCTCCGGATTCTCCTTGTATACAAGTCGCTGCGTCGCTCCCTCCCAACTGTCACCTGAGATTCAAATAACATTGCAGGAGCCAGGAATGACCAGTAACTGCCAATCGCCTGCAGTCACATGACCTCCTCACTGCAGCCAATCACCTGCAGTCACATGACCTCCTCACTGCAGCCAATCACCTGCAGTCACATGACCTCCTCACTGCAGCCAGCACATTTCCATTACATTTGAAACTTTCAAGTAAAGATTTAGCCGCGATTCATCAATACTGGCCGTTCTCATGTCAGAATGTGCTGGTTTCTGGGCCCTTAGTCTGAGATTTACTTTCTAGACACTCTGCCTGCATGAGCTCCTGAGTCTTTTTAGGGACATTCAGTTTTATGGGTAGCACATAGTCCTCCATACAAGTATAATGTTCCCCATATAGTGCTCCATACAGTATTATGGGCACCACATAGTCCTCCATACAGTATAATGGGCACCACATAGTCCTCCATATAGCATAATGTTCCCCATATAGTGTTCCATACAGTATTATGGGCACAACATAGTTCTCCATACAGGATTATGGGCCCCACATAGTCCTCCATACAGAATAGTGTTCCTCATATAGTGTTCCATACAGTATTATGGGCACAACATAGTTCTCCATACAGTATTATGGGCCCCACATAGTCCTCCATACAGTATTATGGGCACCACATAGTCCTCCATACAGTATAATGGGCACCACATAGTCCTCCATATAGTATAACGTTCCCCATATAGTGTTCCATACAGTATTATGGGCATCACATAGTATTCCATACAGTATAATGTTCCCCATATAGTGCTCCATACAGTATTATGGACACAACATAGTGCTCCATACAGTATTATGGGCCCCACATAGTCCTCCGTACATAATAATGTTCCCCATATAGTGTTCCATACAGTATTATGGGCACCATATAGTGCTCCATACAGTATTATGGGCACCACATAGTCCTCCATACAGTATTATGGGCACCACATAGTCCTCCATACAGTATAATGGGCACCACATAGTCCTCCATATAGTATAATGTTCCCCATATAGTGTTCCATACAGTATTATGGGCACAACATAATGCTCCATACAGTATTATGGGCCCCACATAGTCCTCCATACAGAATAATGTTCCCCATATAGTGTTCCATACAGTATTATGGGCACCACATAGTCCTCCATAGAGTATTATGGGCACCACATAGTCCTCCATACAGTAAAATGGGCACCACATAGTCTTCCATATAGTATAATATTCCCCATATAGTGCTCCATACAGTATAATGTTCCCCATATAGTTCTCCAGTTTTATGGACATAAAATAGTGATCCATACAGTATTATGGGCACCACAGAGTCCTCCACACAGTACAATGTTCCCCATAGTGTTCCATACAGTATTATGGGCGCTACATAGTCCTCCATACAGAATAATGTTCCCCATATAGTGTTACATACAGTATTATGGGCACCATATAGTGTTCCATACAGTATTATGGGCACCATATAGTTCTCCATACAGTAGTATGGGCACCATGTAGTCCTCCATACATATAAAATAAATAAACAAATACTCACCTCTCCCTAATCCCTCGCAGCTCCATCCCCTGCACTGCTCAGCACAGAGGGTGGGCTGTAGTAATGTCTTCATGCCTTCTACGCCACGCCACGTCACAGAGCTCAGACGCAGTGGAGGAATGATGGGAGAGGGAACAACACCTGACGGCTCCCTTTCCCATAATTGTTTTCGGCATTCATGATATGGATACACGCAGTCCATTAATTTGGGGAAAAGCAAAAATGCTTTTTATTGTTTTTTTCTCTTTTTCAGCAGCAAATCTCGCAAATCTTTTAAAAAGTCTCAGAAATGCGCTACATTGAAAATTCCTCCAGAAATCTTTCTCCAGTTAGGACTGGAGAGAAATGCCCAAAAAAATGTGATATTTGGTAAAAGTCACAATTCATTAATCTAAAACATCTGGATAAGCAAAGTTGTCAAGAAAATGAAAAAAAGACTTGAAAAAGAAAGACAACTTAAAAAGTGTCACAAAACATATAGCAAATAAGGTGCAAATACTAAAGCCACTAATGAGGAGCAAATTAGTCCAGAAAAATGGAGAAACAGCAATGATGAATAAGGGCCAATGTGATTTCTGCCAAAGATAAGCGCTGTCAGGAGGGTGGGCTTATTGGAGAAGAGTCCAGCAGTTATAGGCAGGGGCGTAACTACAATGGGTGCAGGGGTGGCAATCGCACCCGGACTCTGGAGCCTAAAAGGCCCAAAATGTGCAAGTGCAAGTTCAGTGAAGGTCTCTGAGTGAGTCAAAGAAAGGCCAAGAAATATGGATCAGTCAGATTGTTTGCAGAGGTAACAGTTCATATTTAGTGAGAGAGCAGGCGGCAGGGAAGCTCTTAAAGGAGACCTGAGAGGTTGAGCAGATAGATGGTTAATCTGCAGGATAATAGTGTTATGAAAGTGCCCGGCTGCTGTACAGAAAGCATTTGGGAGAAAATGAACTTTAAATGGAACCTGTCACTAGAAAAACACTATTAACCTGCAGATATGGGGTTAATCTACAGGATAATAGCATTACTAACCTGCCCAGCGCCCGCTGCGAGGAGAAAATTAACTTAATTCTCCCCGGCAGCATTTGATTTCAGTCAGGGGGGCGGTGTTGGCGCTGGTTCAATCATCTCTCTAACCATACAGAGCGGTGGTTGTAACCGCGCCCCCGGCACTGACTGACAGCTGGCCTAAATGGAAAGGGGGAGAGACAGCGGGAGTTTCAATGGAGTTCAGGTCCACATATACAAGGATGGAGATCATATATACCAGGAAGGGAGAACCATATACACCAGGATGGTAGGGCCATATATACCAGGATGGTAGGGCCATATATGTCAGGATGGGAGGGCCATATACGCCAGGATGAGAGGGCTATATACACCAGGATGGGAGGACCATAAATACCAGGATGGGAGGGCATATATACCAGGATAGAGGGCCACATATACCAGAATTTGAAATCATATATACCAGAATGGGGGGGCATATATACCAGGATGGGGGGACATATATACCAGGATGGGAGGGCCATATATACCAGGATGGGGGGTATATATACCAGGATGGGGGGATATATATACCAGGATGGGGGGGATATATATACCAGGATGGAGGGACATGTATATCAGGGTGGGGGGAATATATACCAGGATATGGGGCCATATATACCAGGATATGGGGCCATATATACCAGGATGGGGGGACATATATACCAAGATGGGGGGCCATATATTCCAGGATGGAGGGACATATATATCAGGATGGGAAGGACATATATACAAGGGTGAGGGAACATATATACCAAGTTGGGGGCACATATATACCATATGGGGGGATATATATACCAGGATGGAGGGACATATATCCCAGGATGGGAGGGATATACAGTACAGACCAAAAGTTTGGACACACCTTCTCATTTAAAGATTTTTCTGTATTTTCTTGACTATGAAAATTGTACATTCACACTGAAGGCATCAAAACTATGAATTAACACATGTGGAATTATATACTTAACAAAAAAGTGTGAAACAACTGAAAATATGTCTTATATTCTAGGTTCTTCAAAGTAGCCACTTTTTGCTTTGATGACTGCTTTGCACACTCTTGGCATTCTATTGATGAGCTTCAAGAGGTAGTCACCGGAAATGGTCTTCCAACAATCTTGAAGGAGTTCCCAGAGATGCTTAGCACTTGTTGGCCCTTTTGCCTTCACTTTGCGGTCCAGTTCACCCCAAACCATCTCGATTGGGTTCAGGTCTGGTCAATGTGGAGGCCAGGTCATCTGGCGTAGCACCCCTTCACTTCCCTTCTTGGTCAAATACCCCTTACACAGCCTGGAGGTGTGTTTGGGGCCTTTGTCCTGTTGAAAAATAAATGATGGTCCAACTAAATGCAAACCGGATGGAATAGCATGCCGCTGCAAGATGCTGTGGTAGCCATGCTGGTTCAGTATGCCTTCAATTTTGAATAAATCCCCAACAGTGTCACCAGCAAAGCACCCCCACACCATCACACCTCTTCCTCCATGCTTCACGGTGGGAACCAGGCATGTAGAGTTCATCCGTTCACCTTTTCTGCGTCGCACAAAGACACGGTGGTTGGAACCAAAGATCTCAAATTTGGACTCATCAAACCAAAGCACAGATTTCCACTGGTCTAATATCCATTCCTTGTGTTCTTTAGCCCAAACAAGTCTCTTCTGCTTGTTGCCTGTCCTTAGCAATGGTTTCCTAGCAGCTATTTTACCATGAAGGCCTGCTGCTCAAAGTCTCCTCTTAACAGTTGTTGAAGAGATGTGTCTGCTGCTAGAACTCTGTGCGGCATTGCCCTGGTCTCTAATCTGAGCTGCTGTTAACCTGCGATTTCTGAGGCTGGTGACTCGGATAAACTTATCCTCAGAAGCTGAGGTGACTCTTGGTCTTCCTTTCCTGGGGCGGTCCTCATGTGAGCCAGTTTCTTTGTAGCGCTTGATGGTTTTTGCAACTGCACTTGGGGACACTTTCAAAGTTTGCCCAATTTTTCGGACTGACTGACCTTCATTTCTTAAAGTAATGATGGCCACTCGTTTTTCTTTACTTAGCTGCTTTTTTCTTGCCATAATACAAATTCTAACATTCTATTCAGTAGGACTATCAGCTGTGTATCCACCAGACTTCTTCACAACACAACTGATGGTCCCAACCCCATTTATAAGGCAAGAAATTCCACTTATTAAACCTGACAGGGCACACCTGTGAAGTGAAAACCATTTCCGGTGACTACCTCTTGAAGCTCATCAAGAGAATGCCAAGAGTGTGCAAAGCAGTCATCAAAGCAAAAGGTGACTACTTTGAAGAACCTAGAATATAAGACATATTTTCAGTTGTTTCACACTTTTTTGTTAAGTATATAATTCCACATGTGTTAATTCATAGTTTTGATGCCTTCATTGTGAATGTACAATTTTCAAAGTCATGAAAATACAGAAAAATCTTTAAATTAGAAGGTGTGTCCAAACTTTTGGTCTGTACTGTATATACACCATGATGGGGGGGGACATATATACCAGGATTGAGGGACAAATACATAATGAGGAAGAGGAGGAACAGAAGCTGGTTTCCTGCGCTGCAGATGGTACTACCCACATCACCTTCATCCCATTTGTTCAACAAGGATGGCCTGAAGAGGAGGAGGAGAGGGAGGACGAGGTAGAGAAGATGGACAGGTGTCCTCTTGGTGGTGACAGGGAAGTCTTGGCTGTTGGCAGTCTGGCACACATAGCTGAGTTTATATTCTGCTGCCTTTCTCCTGACCTTCAAGTTGTACGCATTTTGGCCAACTCTAATTACTGGTTGGTCACCCTTCTAGACTCAACCAAGTAGGATCCCGGCACTCACATGTGAAAAAATTAGCTGTTTATTGTTGTCTCAACCGGGCCCGGCGTCAGCACCTGGGCAAGTGCCGGGGTCCTGAGCAGGCAGGGGGCCCACTTGCTGTCGGACACCCCAGCACGCTATGGGACCCGTGAGCGGAGGAGAGCGGTGCCAGCGCCCACCCCACCGCTTGCTCAGGGCCCTGGCACAATACTTACCTCTCTGTGCCTCCGCAGCAGGTCCTGTATCCTCTGCGGCTGCTGCACTGTGATGTCTCAGGTCAGAGGGCGCGATGACTTCTTTCCACCGTGCCCTCGCCTGAGCAGTCACAGCGCAGAGCGGGAAGACGGCGACACGGATGAGGAATCGGAAGCAGCAGCAATGATGAGAGCAGTGGCAGCAGATGAGGAGAAGTGAGGTGAGTTTTTGACTTTTTTTTTTTTTTTATGCATGGACGCATGGAGCATTATATGGGGGAGATGGCCTGCATGGGGCATTAAGTGGGGGGGGACAGCCTGCATGGGGCATTATGTGGGTGGGGGGGACAGCCTGCATAGGGCATTATGTGGGGAGGGGGTAGCCTGCATGAGGCATTATGTGGGGGGGGGACAGCCTGCATGAGGCATTATGTGGAGGGAGAGCCTGCATAGGGCATTATGTGGGGCGGGGGACAGCCTGCATGGGGCATTATGTGGAGGGAACAGCCTGCATGGGGCATTATATGGGGGCCAGTGTCCTGTATGGAGAGTTTTATGGGAGCCAATATCCTGTATGGAGCATTATATGGGGGCCAGTATTCTGTATGGAGCGTTTTATGGGGACCAATATTTTCCATGGAGCGTTTTATGGGGTCCATTGTTCTGCATGGAGCATTTTATGGGGTCCATTATTCTGTATGGAGAACTATGTAGAGCCCATAATACTGTATGGAGGACTATGTGGTGCCCATAATACTGTATGGAGGACTATACTGTCCGGTCTACACTGTGCGCGTTTCAGAGCTATTGTCGAATTTACAATAGATATCGCTCATGTAATGTAAGAAGTGAAATCTTTGGCATTGTACTATATATATATTTCTCTGCATCATGAATCGTGGTATGTGTTAAAGAGACCACTGAGACTCTTTCGCCCAGGGCCCAGAAAAACCTGGAGACGGCCCTCGTCTCAACACACAAGTCATCAGACATTTCAGCCCCTCCTGGGCTTTTTTCAATAATGTGGGTTGAATCCATTCAAGGGCTTATATAGGTAACATTAGGGAAATTACATCATAATGAGACTAGTTACAAGATAATATAATCAGCACAGTAAAATAGCATAATTACAATAGACTATAATTTCACTGGATCATGTATATGCACATTATAGTTATTACTTCTACAATCCCTGCACGTGTTAATAAAATATAAAACCTCCAGAAATCAGTTTATTATATAACATTTCTATAAATACATGATACAAACCTTATTTCATTTGTCTAAATGTTGATATATCAAAATCACCTCATCAACTGTTACATCAGTAGTGTAATCTTTAAAACAAAAATATTGTGACTCTTGCTTCTATTAGACTAAATGGTGAAACCATCGCCCTTTATATGTAAAATTTTATATGTTTATATGGACTTTCTCATTTTTTGTTTTAAATCTTTTGTAAATCAGGTTTATTAATATAATGCATTACAAGAAATAGAAACGTTGAGAATTAAGCAGAATATGACATATCACAATATTGCAATTTTATAGCTTGTTTAAAGAATGCCATTTGTAATTAGATAAAACTTAAAGATTGTAGAACAATGTAATCATTGATAACAAGTATATTCCGTAATAGAATATGATAATGTAAGCATAGTGATATGTAGAAGAAAAGGAGTGAACAAAAAGGAATGGGTTAAGGGAGAGAGGAAGAAAGCATAGGCGGCGGGGGGGGGGGAAGGGACGGGAGTTAGGTCTTGGATCTGGATCTCTCCTCCGGACAAGTCCGGACCCTCAGTCCAGTGAGAAGACAAGGCCAGTTGGACCAGGATGTAACCAATTTATGATGCTCAATATATCAGGAATATGGTGTTGAGCATTCTCCTTTGAGGTATGAATTAGTGTTCTGTTAACCAGGCATCCAAGTCTGAAGTTTCCCTGAACGCAATCCACGGGGCCCAAGTATTATAAATCTTGTCGGAATTTCCGGCAACTTGGCCTATCAATTGCTCCATTCTATAGATGTTATTGAGTTCAGATATGAATTCAGAACGTGGTGGTGATTTTTCTTGATTCCAGTACCGGGGGATCAGATTCCTGGTAGCCATGAGAAAGTGTCTGAGCTGTCCCTTATTAAATTTAGATATCGAAATGTCACTTAAAGATAATAAGGCTAACTCCATTGAGGTTTGGATATTGCGTATAGAGAGTTTGTTGTAGAGTTCAAATATTGCCACCCACAATTTCTTAATAGGTGGGCATGCCCACCATATATGTATGTACGAGCTTTTGTCTTCCAAAGATCTCCAGCTGGTG
Source organism: Phyllobates terribilis (assembly GCF_046119375.1). Taxonomy (NCBI): domain Eukaryota; kingdom Metazoa; phylum Chordata; class Amphibia; order Anura; family Dendrobatidae; genus Phyllobates; species Phyllobates terribilis. Next base: position 827,636,211 of record NW_027362762.1, on the reverse strand, counting down.
TCTGAAGTTGTGGGGAACATAGAGTGGATGGCAGAGGGACATCTATACCACCGTGATAGGACCTTATAGCTCCTCTCCTGTGACATCGAGCATAGTGAAGACCTGATTGTGAATAGAAGGATTTTCGATCGATCCTCGGATGATAGGGGCCTTCCCAGTTCACTCTCCCATTTTGAGAAGAACAAAGGAAAATCGTGTGTGGTTGTTTGAACTTTTTGGTATAATTTATATAATAAAGAGATGGTGTGATCTGGAGGGCTCATAATTACGCGAATGGTTTAGAAAGGAGTAAGTAGTATAAAGATATTGGTTTGTTTGGCCATTGCATTAATGAAGCTTTTTAGTTGTTCATGAAGCCTGGAACCTGCAGGAGGTTCTTCACCAAGGAAAATTTCTTGTAATGATCTCATTCCGGTTTGATTTATGTAATCATAAACAATAGGTTGTGATAGGTTTTTATGTTTGTTTAATAAGATTATTTTGTTGATGCCTGCTGGGAATGGTGGGTTATCGTAAACTGGAGTTAATGGACCGGGTGTGGGTGATATATGAAGAGACCTATTCCCTTGTCTAAAGAACAGTGTGAGATTTTTGGTAAGGAAGGGGAGGGGCTCGCCTCTTTCCTCCACAGCTCTCGTAGACCACAGGACCGCCTGCAGGTCACGACAGGAGAGGTCCTTTTCCAAGTTAACTAATTTTTTGTTTTTATTATGGAATAGATCTAGTACACATGTTCCGAGTGAGCCATAGCTATAAAGAGTGAAATTAAATAGTCCAATTCCACCGGCTAATTTGGATTTACTTTATAGGAAGTAAGAGAGGCATGGTCGGTTATGGGACCCTATGAATATGGTGATCGCTTTCTTAAGTCGGGAGAAAAATGAAGCAGGTAAATACAATGGGATTGTTTGGAAGAAGTATGGAAGGCACGGTAGAAGGTCCATTTTTAGGCTATGTGCCCACGATGCAGAAATGAAGCAGAAAATTTCTGCAGCATTTCTGCATCTCCCTGGCAGAAAAAAAAGCATGCAGATTGTGCATGCGTTTTTCCTGCAGAATACATGCGGATCCACATGCGGATTCACATGCGTTTCCGCATGCAGATTGACAAGCGCTTTCCAGGCGATAGCATCACTTGGAAAGTGCTTGACAACTAGGTCACACTGTATAAATCCATGCAAACAGCATGGATTTATATAGTGTGAACCGTAAAAATTAAAACAAATAAAGCTATACTCACCCCCGAGGCCCCGGCGTGGCTGCAGCGCTCGTTCCTGTCTGGTTCCCGACTGCCGGCATATCGCGAGACAGAGCGGTGAAGGGCCTGCGGTCACATGACTGTGACGTCACCGCAGGTCCTCAAGCGATGCCGGCATTTAGAGAGAAACCTTTGGAAAGGTGATTATAAACTTTATTTGTTATTTTATTCTTTTTTTACAAGTAGAATGGTACCCAGGTCTGGATGAGAGTCTTCTCTCCTCCAGAACTGGGTACCATCCGCACATAGAGACACATAGAAGCCGCTTGTACAAATGTAGAGTCGCGGTTTCTATGCGTCTCAATGAAAGTCAATGGCGGGAGTTCCGCTGCGCTTCCGCAAAATTAAATGACATGCTGCGGATTTTTGTACGCAGCATAAACGCTGCGGAAAAATCCGCAGCATGTGCATAGAACATGCGGAATCCCCTTGGGGACCATGGGGTGCGGATTACCTAGCGTTTCACAAGCGTTTATGCTGCGGAAATTCCGCAGCATAAACGCTTGAAAAACGCTACGTGAGCACCCAGCCTTATTGCATTGACCCTGCCAAACCAAGATAGCTGTAGTATGTGCCATTTCTCTAGATCAAGCTCAGCTTTATATAAAGCATTCTTGAAGTTAGAGTCATACAATTGGGATGTTTTGGCAATTATTTTAATTCCTAAATAGGTAATCTAATCAGAGCGCCATTTGAAGGGAAAGGTGGCACCTATTGGGTCACTAATGATGGTTGTAATGATATGTTCATTATCTCAGATTTGTGGGAATTCATTTTAAAATTACGTAGGGAGCCAAATTTGTGTAATTTATGTTCCTCCGATGGGAGCTTCACTCCCTTGATCAACGAGTTACCACTTGCAAGGTATTGCTTGGTTAGTGTAACATACCTGGCGGCGTCCTTGCATGGTGGTCCATCTCCCACTGTGCAAGAGCGCGCACTTGATCTCCTGTCCAGAATGTCTCTCTGGCTTCCCTCCATGCTGTCTGTTTGTGTCTGTTTCTGCTGCTTAAGGGCGGCGCCCGATCACTTCCTGCTTTTTGTACCTGCTGTGGGTCACACCTCTTGTGCGTCCTCAGCCTATTGCTGTCTGTCACCTGGTATATAGCTCAGCTGCGCCCATCTATCCCTGCCTGAGCATAGTGTTTCTTTCAGTGTGTGCTTGCACTCTGAAGGTGCCAGGTCCCGTTCTGTGTTCTCTTTTCTGCCTATCCTGGAGGCTGTATTTCCTGGCCTGTCTGAACACGCTCCTAGCCTGTTCCTCCTGCCTTCTAGGGGCCGATTACCTAGACCTGTTCCTGTATCTTGTCTGACCTGTCTGAACACGCTCCTAGCCTGTTCCTCCTGCCTTCTAGGGGCCGATTACCTAGACCTGTTCCTGTATCTTGTCTGACCTGTCTGAACACGCTCCTAGCCTGTTCCTCCTGCCTTCTAGGGGCCGATTACCTAGACCTGTTCCTGTATCTTGTCTGACCTGTCTGAACACGCTCCTAGCCTGTTCCTCTCGCCTTCTAGGGGCTGATTTCCTAGACCCGCTTCTGTATCTTGTCTGTCCTGTCTGAACACGCTCCTTGCCTGTTCGTCCTGCCTCTCTGGGGGCCGTATTCCCAGACCCGCTCCTGTATCCCGCTGCAGTGTCGGTCTCCTCCGTACACTCAGTTCCAGTCTGAACTCTCTCCTATCCTTTACCTGTTTTGCCTCTATGTCCGTTCCCTTCCTTTTTCTGCAGAGTCTGAACTCGTACCTAACTCCTGCTTGTTGTCTCTGTACTCCCGTTTGTGAGTTTGTGGTCCACTCGCTACTTCACTGCAAGTACCCTGTGGGTGTCTGGCTCTGCCTTTCCCTTCCTGTCTGTTCCGTGTGAACAGAGCCCTGTCCCCCCTACTCAGCCTAGCCTGCTCTGACTCCTTTGCCCGCTGCTCCGGCAGTCCTGTCCTGCCCTGCTTCTGCCCGCTGCTCCGGCAGTCCTGTCCTGTCCTGCTTCTGCCCGCTGCTCCGGCAGTCCTGTCCTGCCCTGCTTCTGCCCGCTGCTCCGGCAGTCCTGTCCTGCCCTGCTTCTGCCCGCTGCTCCGGCAGTCCTGTCCTGCCCTGCTTCTGTCCGCTGCTCCGGCAGTCCTGTCCTGCCCTGCTTCTGCCCGCTGCTCCGGCAGTCCTGTCCTGCCCTGCTTGTGCTCGCTGCTCCTGCAGCCCTGTCCTGCTCTGTTCTTGCCCACCGCTTCGGGCGTTCCCTCTCTGCTGTGGTTGTCTACCGCATCTGCGGTTCTGTGACCCAGTCTGTACTGGGTCTTAACCTTTCTGTGCTCCAGCCCGTCCTTTCGGCCAGTACCTCCCTGCCTGCATACTCGCCTGTATCCACCCATCTGCATACCTGCCGTGTTTGCTTATATCCACCAGTCTGTGCCAGCCTAACCTGCCTGTTCCTGAGTCCCAGTGTGTACTGGGTCCTATCCCGCCTGTGTTCCTACCTGCTAGTGCCTCCCTGTCTGCACTCTAGCTGTGCTTGCCTGTACCCCTCTACCTGTATTGTTCCTGAGTCCCAGTGTGTACTGGGTCCTATCCCGCCTGTGTTCCTACCTGCTAGTGCCTCCCTGTCTGCACTCTAGCTGCGCTTGCCTTTACCCGCCTGCCTGCATACCAGTCGTGCCTGCCTATACCCTCCAGTCTGTGCGCCAGCCTAACCAGCCTGATCCAGTAATCCCTGTGTGGGTCAACCCCCGTGTCCGGAGTTTGACCTGGAGTAGCACCTGGTCCCTCTGCCCGGTTTCTCCCTGGTGCACTGGCGTCGTATGCCGTCGTGCCATCTTGGTCGGATCGGCCAGATACTTAGTCACGCCCCTCCAGGCACTCTCCGGTTCATGGTCCAGTGGAATCACTACAATCACACGCACACGCCGCTCAGCCCGGGCGTGTGCATAACAGCATGCTCAGGCCATGGTTCCCGTTGAGCCCCACGGCCTTCGCTCTCTGAGAAGTTTTCCAGCGAATACATGCATTAAAATAAATAAATAAATTTTTTTTTTTTCCTTTAGCTGAGTTCCAGGCGAATTACGCACCCGTCCAGATGGATCTATCTGCTCTCGTTCCCGCGGATCCGCTACGTTATTATGGGGATCCTAGACAAAGTCGTGCATTTGTGGAGCAATGCATGCTACACTTCAAGTTCTACCCTCTATGTTTTCCCACCGATCGGGTTAAGGTGGCATTCATTATGTCTTACCTGGCGGGTGATGCCTTGGAATGGATCAACCCCCTATATGAAACACAGGATCCGATCCTCCTGGACCTAATGGCCTTCCTGGTGGCCTTTCTAATGGTCTTCGATGATCCTAACCCGGAGGCTCCTGCTGAAGCTTCACTTCCCAATATCCCGGAGCAGCCCCAATGGGTAATGTGTGTGGGTAGCGCAATAGTCCTCCAGCCCAATGAGACTACTGCCCACCCAGAATCCTCACAGGGTGACTACGCTTTCCGGAATACTTCTCCCAACCTCAAGAGGCAGTCCAGACGTGCTAGACGTAGAGGCAAGCCGTCACGCCAGGGTCTGTCCTCCCTGAGACCTCCTGACCCCAACCTTGAAGTCCCTACTGAAGCTTCATCTCCCTGTATCCCGGAGAAGCCCCAACGGGTAATGTGCGTGGGTAGTGCACCAGTTCTCCTGCCCGAAGAGACTTCTGCCCATCCAGACTCCACACAGGAGAACTTCCTGCACCCGGCATCAGATGCTTCACCCACTTTAACCGGTGTGCATGTCCAAGGATGCTCCAAAGCTGTGGTTACCTCAGAGTCTGTGCACCTCTACTACCTGGCGGAGGACCCCCTGTTGCCTCCTGAATCCTCCGGGATACCACTCGATGACAAATGGAGAGAGAATTCTCTACACCCGGTACTCGATACTTTGTCCGCTTCGTCCTGTGAGCCTGACAATGGGTACCCCAAAGTGGTAGTTACCCCCGAGTCTCTACACCCCTCCGACCAGGCGGAGGACCTCCAGTTGTCTCCTGAACCCTTCGGGGTGCTACCTGGTAGCGAAAGGACAGAGACTCTCCTATACTCTGTACCTGATACCTCGCTCGCTTCGTCCAGTGAGTCCAACCTAGTGTACTCCGAAGCAGAGGTTACTCCCGAGTCTCTACACCCCTCCGACCAGGCGGAGGACCTCCAATTGTCTCCTGAACCCTTCGGGGTGCTACCTGGTAGCGAAAGGACAGAGACTCTCCTATACTCTGTACCTGATACCTCGCTCGCTTCGTCCAGTGAGTCCAACCTAGTGTACTCTGAAGCAGTGGTTACTCCCGAGTCTCTACACTCCTCTGACCAGGCGGAGGACCTCCAGTTGTCTCCAGAACCCTTCGGGGTGCCACCTGGTGGTAAATGGACAGAGACTTTCCTATATCCTGGATCTGATACCTCGCTTGCTTCGTCCAGTGAGTCCGACCTAGTGTACTCTGAAGCAGAGGTTACCCGTGAGTCTCTACACCCCTCTGACCAGGCGGAGGACCGCCAGTTGTCTCCAGAACCCTTCGGGGTGCCACCTGGTGGAGAATGGATAGAGACTTTCCTATACTCGGTACCCGATACCTCGCCTGCTTCGTCCAGTGAGTCCGACCTAGTGTACTCTGAAGCAGATGTTTTCTCTGAGCCTCTGCACTCTTCTGACCCGGCGGAGGACCTCCAGTTGTTTCCTGAATCCTCCGGGGTACCACCAGAAAACAAAGAGACAGTGACTTTTCCTCATTATGTACCTGATAACCCGTCTATTTCTTCCTGTGAGCTTGTCAAGATGTACCTCGAAGCAGAGATTACCCCCAAGTCTCTGTCCCCCTCCAACCCGGTGGAGGACTTCCAGTTGTCTCCTGTACCCTCTGGGGTGCCACCTGAAAATATGTGGAGAGAGACTTCCTTGTGTGCTGTTCCTGGTACTCCACCCGTTTCGTCTGTTGCTATGGGTGGCTGGATGGGAGGTAGCATCCTAGCTACCCAGAGGAGACCAGTTTTTCCGGTGGACAGTGGAAGTGATCTCTTCGAAGTGAAGAATTGGCCCTCGAATTCCCTGCGGAAGATTCTGGCAGGCCTGAAGAAGAGGGGGCGTAAGGGGGGGGGGTACTGTAACATACCTGGCGGCGTCCTTGCATGGTGGTCCATCTCCCACTGTGCAAGAGCGCGCACTTGATCTCCTGTCCAGAATGTCTCTCTGGCTTCCCTCCATGCTGTCTGTTTGTGTCTGTTTCTGCTGCTTAAGGGCGGCGCCCGATCACTTCCTGCTTTTTGTACCTGCTGTGGGTCACACCTCTTGTGCGTCCTCAGCCTATTGCTGTCTGTCACCTGGTATATAGCTCAGCTGCGCCCATCTATCCCTGCCTGAGCATAGTGTTTCTTTCAGTGTGTGCTTGCACTCTGAAGGTGCCAGGTCCCGTTCTGTGTTCTCTTTTCTGCCTATCCTGGAGGCTGTATTTCCAGGCCTGTCTGAACACGCTCCTAGCCTGTTCCTCCTGCCTTCTAGGGGCCGATTACCTAGACCTGTTCCTGTATCTTGTCTGACCTGTCTGAACACGCTCCTAGCCTGTTCCTCCTGCCTTCTAGGGGCCGATTACCTAGACCTGTTCCTGTATCTTGTCTGACCTGTCTGAACACGCTCCTAGCCTGTTCCTCCTGCCTTCTAGGGGCCGATTACCTAGACCTGTTCCTGTATCTTGTCTGACCTGTCTGAACACGCTCCTAGCCTGTTCCTCTCGCCTTCTAGGGGCTGATTTCCTAGACCCGCTTCTGTATCTTGTCTGTCCTGTCTGAACACGCTCCTTGCCTGTTCGTTCTGCCTCTCTGGGGGCCGTATTCCCAGACCCGCTCCTGTATCCCGCTGCAGTGTCGGTCTCCTCCGTACACTCAGTTCCAGTCTGAACTCTCTCCTATCCTTTACCTGTTTTGCCTCTATGTCCGTTCCCTTCCTTTTTCTGCAGAGTCTGAACTCGTACCTAACTCCTGCTTGTTGTCTCTGTACTCCCGTTTGTGAGTTTGTGGTCCACTCGCTACTTCACTGCAAGTACCCTGTGGGTGTCTGGCTCTGCCTTTCCCTTCCTGTCTGTTCCGTGTGAACAGAGCCCTGTCCCCCCTACTCAGCCTAGCCTGCTCTGACTCCTTTGCCCGCTGCTCCGGCAGTCCTGTCCTGCCCTGCTTCTGCCCGCTGCTCCGGCAGTCCTGTCCTGTCCTGCTTCTGCCCGCTGCTCCGGCAGTCCTGTCCTGCCCTGCTTCTGCCCGCTGCTCCGGCAGTCCTGTCCTGCCCTGCTTCTGTCCGCTGCTCCGGCAGTCCTGTCCTGCCCTGCTTCTGCCCGCTGCTCCGGCAGTCCTGTCCTGCCCTGCTTGTGCTCGCTGCTCCTGCAGCCCTGTCCTGCTCTGTTCTTGCCCACCGCTTCGGGCGTTCCCTCTCTGCTGTGGTTGTCTACCGCATCTGCGGTTCTGTGACCCAGTCTGTACTGGGTCTTAACCTTTCTGTGCTCCAGCCCGTCCTTTCGGCCAGTACCTCCCTGCCTGCATACTCGCCTGTATCCACCCATCTGCATACCTGCCGTGTTTGCTTATATCCACCAGTCTGTGCCAGCCTAACCTGCCTGTTCCTGAGTCCCAGTGTGTACTGGGTCCTATCCCGCCTGTGTTCCTACCTGCTAGTGCCTCCCTGTCTGCACTCTAGCTGTGCTTGCCTGTACCCCTCTACCTGTATTGTTCCTGAGTCCCAGTGTGTACTGGGTCCTATCCCGCCTGTGTTCCTACCTGCTAGTGCCTCCCTGTCTGCACTCTAGCTGCGCTTGCCTTTACCCGCCTGCCTGCATACCAGTCGTGCCTGCCTATACCCTCCAGTCTGTGCGCCAGCCTAACCAGCCTGATCCAGTAATCCCTGTGTGGGTCAACCCCCGTGTCCGGAGTTTGACCTGGAGTAGCACCTGGTCCCTCTGCCCGGTTTCTCCCTGGTGCACTGGCGTCGTATGCCGTCGTGCCATCTTGGTCGGATCGGCCAGATACTTAGTCACGCCCCTCCAGGCACTCTCCGGTTCATGGTCCAGTGGAATCACTACAATCACACGCACACGCCGCTCAGCCCGGGCGTGTGCATAACAGTTAGTATGTATAGGAGGGGTGAAAGGGGTCAACCTTGCCTCGTGCCATTCCATATTGGGAACGGGCTTGAAATGGAACCATTAACTTTAACTTGTGCAATAGGAGAGGTGTATAGTGCAGTTATTCTATGGAGCATATTCTCCCGCAGTCCAATTCCCTCGAAAGCTTGAAATATGAGTTCCCAGTGTACCCTATCGAACGCTTTTTCTGCGTCAATCAACAGGATACACATGGGATTTCCCCCCCTTCCCGCTCCGTCTATCAACGAAATAGTCCTTATGGTGTTGTCTCTCGCCTCGCGTCCCGGGATGAATCTCACCTGGTCCTGATTTATCAGTCTTGGGAGAAGAGGACACAATCTTTTTGCGATCATTTTTGCATACATTTTGATGTCTAGGTTTACCAGGGAAATGGGGAGATAACTACTGCACGATGATAAATCTTTTCCAGGTTTGGGGAGTGCTGTGCTGTGGGCAGATGAGGCCTGAGATGGAAAAGAGCCTCCCAGTGATATGAAGTTACATACCGATAGGAATAGAGGGCTTATTAGTTCAGAAAACTGTTCATAGAAACCAGCAGAATATCCATCTGGGCCAGGGCTTTTCCCTTGCTTTAATTCTTTCATAGTTGCAGTGACTTCTAGCGAAAAGTCTTTTTCTAAATCTAATAGTGCTTCTTCTGGGACTGCGGGTAATTTATTCTGCTGCAGATATGATTTGATTTTTTTGCGGAGTGACTGCACTGGGAGGTTTTTAAAATGCCCAGCTATATTGTAAAGAGATTTGTAGTATTTCGTTTTAAATCTTAGTTGTTTTTTATTATTGTTTTAAAAAAAAACTTTGGGAAAAAAAATCTTAATTTTTTTTTATTGCTATTCTGTATTTCAAATTTATAATGTGCATATTCTTTACATTCCATATTATTAACGGTATAGAAGATGTGGTTTCAATTATCTATAGACATACAGATATTTCAGCTCTGTATCCAAAAATAGTATTCCCATAAACTTTTGTACAAAACGTTTGCAGATCAACATGTGACCGATGTCGGAAAAAAAAGAAAATAAATACATTTAATTAACTGAAAAAAGGATGAAGAAAAACATGTTAACTAATCTTGTGTAATCTGTCTTATGTCATACTCCTTTATTCAATCCGTTGGAGGATTGGATCATTTAATTTGTGGATCCAAAATGCTTCTCTCTTAAGGAGAGCTTTTTTACTATAACCCCCTCTCCTAGAGGAAGTTACTTATTCAATCACCTGATATTTTAGCTGTGCAGTTGTGTGATTATTATCCTTGAAGTGTTTTGGAAGAGGCAGTAACATATCCACACATCGAATTGTCGATTTATGTCTACTGATACGAGTGTCCACTTGCTGCATTGTCTCCCCAACTTAAATGTGTCCGCAAGGACAGTTAATTAAATAGATTACATTACAGGACATACATGTAAAATATCTATTAATTTTATAGGACTGTCCCGTCCGTGGATGGGTAAAGGTTTCTCCTCTGGTCACATTGTCACATTGTGCGCAGTTCAGACAGGGATATGCTCCATTCCTTTCTACCGATATAAAAGTCTGTTTTGATATCTTGATTTCACTACCCATATCTGCATGGACTAATTTGTTTTTAATGTTGGGTAACCTCTTATTAGAAATCAATGTACAGTCTTTAAACTCAAGTATATCCGTGTAGGCTTGATGTAAGGTATGCCAGTGTTTGCTTATTAATTGATCAACTTTCAGGTTGGTGGGTGATATTCTCTGCCAAAGGGGATTCTCATTTGTTTTTCTCCCAAAGGTTTAATTATCTCTAATGAGTCTCTCCCAGTTTTATTTAACAAATGTAAGGGATAACCCCTCTTTAAAAAATTGGTCTTCATTTCTCTCAATCTATCTTCACACACAGATGGTTCTGATACAATTCTCCAAATTCTCTTGAACGATGATTTAGGAATCGCTCTTTTTAGCGTATAGGCATGTGCACTTTCAAAACGTAAGATACTATTTTTGTCTGCATCCTTCCTAAAAAGACCAATGTCAAAGCCTCCTCTTGTGTTTTTAATTAACATAGTATCCAGAAAATGTATTTCCCGGAAACTGTGTGACATTGTAAATTTAAGTTCAGGCCAGATACTGTTCATAACATCAAAAAAGGTTAGGAGCGACTCGAGTGGCCCATCCCATACGCAAATGATATCCTCAATAAATCTGTACCATGTTCTAACATGGTTGTGAAATAACATATGGTCAAATAAAAATTCATTTTCAAAGAGAGCCATGTAAGCATTTGTGTATGGGGGGGCCACCTTCACTTCCATTGCCAAACCCCTCTTCTGGCTATAGTATCTGCCCTGGAAGAAAAAATAGTTTTCATTTAAGTCTGGTTTCTCACTTCCGTATATCTCCGGTACTGGAAAAAACATTACCGGAGATATCCATGTCCCGTGTGCCCGTGTGTGTTTTACGTGTTGAATCTATATCAGGATCATGCGGATGCTGCCTGGGAATCAGCGCTACAGGTAGCGCTGTTCCTAAGCGCCGGTGCTGAACACTGCACTCATCGTGGTTCCCTGCCAGCGCTGCGATCAGCTCCAGCAGGGACTATGATGAGGGTAGTGGTAGTCAACTCCCGATGTCCCCACCTGTTAAAATAAGAATAAAATAATAAAATCCATGTACTCACCTCTCCTAGGTGTCCCCCGCTGTAATCCATGCAACCGCTGCTGCCGAGGAGCCGGGGAGAATGAGCCGCTCCGGAGCTGCGCTCAGTGAGTGACAGGACACCACTCCTGAGCTGTAGCTCCGGAGCCACTCATTCTCCCCGGCCCCTCAGCAGCAGCGGTCGCATGGATTACAGTGGGGGACACCTAGGAGGGGTGAGTATATGGATTTTATTTTATTCTTATTTTAACAGATGGGGACATCGGGAGCAGACTATCACTACCCTCATCATGGTCCCTGCTGGTGCTGATCACAGCGCCGACAAGGAACCATGATGAGGGCAGCGTTCAGCACTGGCACTTAGGAACAGCGCCATTCCCAGGTGCCGGTACATGCCACACAGATGACACACAGATGTCATCCGTGTGGTACGTTTTGCGGACCGTGTATCCGCAAAAAAATTGACTTGTCTCCATGTGGAGCACACGTACACATGGTCCGTGAAAACACACTGAGATGTGCACATTTGAATGGGTCTGTGTGTGTCATTGTCTCCGATATGTGTGGAAATTGTCACCACTTGTACTGGAGACACTGACGTGTGAATGAGGCCTAAAACCAATGTGAGAAGATTCATAACCAGATCAAGTTTGCGATTGTGGGAAGCTGTTTTGTTTTGGTATCCAGTTCACTGCCTCAAGTCCTTTTGAATGTTCTCTTGAGGTGTAAAGACTCACTACATTTATAGTAACCAAGATGGTGTTCGGAGTGATGTTAATACATTTCATTTTATTCAAAAATATTTAGATTTGAGAGTCCTCAGTGGTTGATACCTTCTATTCAAGAAATTGTTGGTATCTAACAAAAAAAGCTCTCGTTTTTTTAATCAAAGGTGTTAGAATTTTCTCTAGGGTTATTGAATTAGTCAATGCCACTATCGGTCTCCCCGGTGGATCTATGAGGGTTTTATATACCTTTGGTACTATATAAAACAAAGGTGTGAGAGGATCGTTTTTTATTGAATATCGAGCCAGTTTGTCATCAATGGTTCTCAAATTTTTATCTTTCTCTATTATTATAGAAATTTTCTTTTGTATATCTGCAAGTGGATTATGATTTAGGGGGGTATATGTATCTATATCTGACAATTGTCTTAAAATCTCTTTTTAATACTGTGATCGCTCCATTATAACAATCGTTCCACCTTTTCCTCAGGCTTTATTTCGATAGATTTATCTACCATCAATGAAGGCAAATCTTTTTTCTCTGACATATGTATATTAGTAATACTCAGAGTAAAGCCAGCAGATCCTGTACCCTGAATCAATTTTTCCACATCTCTCATAACAAAATTAATGTATGTTTCCACAGGGTGATAACTAGTGTTGAGCCACCCCCGTAGTGTTCGAGTTCAGTTCGGTTCATCGAACACCCGTGTGTTCGCCGAACTGTTCGTCGAACTGTTCGTCGAACACCTTCGAACACCGTTAAAACCAATGGCAGGCAAACAAAAACACATAGAAACACATAGAAAACACCTTCAAAGGTGTCCAAAAGCTGACAAACTGCTCAGAAGACATAACTAACACATGGAAAAGTGACAAGTACATATAGTCATGCGAAAAGAAAAGAGGTGGAGGCGTAAAAGGAGGGGGAGACACAGATATAGGCATGTCATGCCCTTCTAAAATCCAAAAAGTGAGAAGCCGACACGGCCAGTCCGTTCCTGCCCGTGCCACCTCCGTGTCGCCGGGTTTGTGCCAGAGCCGCGGTGGACCCTGACGGCCAGCCCCCCTCTCCCAATACTGGTGCCTGTCCGCTGGTGGGTCGAGCGAGCCCCCCTGTGGTGGAGGCAGCTCTAAGCTTTTTAATTTAAATTGTCTCTCTAATTTGAATGAATACACTTTAAATCCTTTTACAAGGATCTATTGGAGGGCAAGTCTCATGCCAGCAGCCGCGTAATTCCAGCTCCAGTAGCGTCCACTAAAGCTGCTGCAGTTAAAAAGCTTTTATAAGGATCGAGCTCGGCTGTCCACCGCAAGGCATCCTACCGCCAGTCCCAGCCCCTATGCCTTGGGGTGCCTCCTGATGCTCTTCACTGAGTATCCCGTGGTCCCGAAGCATTTCCTTTGAAAAAATTAAGCGTCCAAACTACAGGTGGTGTAGCTTGCTTAACAGCCGGGATAATCCGCTGACTAGCAGACACTGCTACTAGGCACAAAGTATTTCCTGGGCTAGATGCAGTTAAAAATTTGTAGTTAGATACTCTCGTTGGATGCTGAGAAAGCATTCCATAGAGTCTCCTGGCACGCCATATATTATTCTCTTAAAAACCTTGGGGTAGGGGTCTAGGGGACCCTTTTATAGCCAAAATCACGGCCCTGTATCGCAATACGTCACCTAGGCTGAAGATAAATGGAACTGTAGCACCCTGAGGGCTCGGTTGCTACAGAGGTATTGCACCTCACCCAGAGGTGTGATATCTCACTCTCAGGTAAGGATGGAGTGTGGATCAGGACCCGACACCTGCATGCATTACACCACATTGCCGTGGGGCAGGGCGACCAATATGCCCCTGAGATGGGCACGACAGTCCCTGTCCCTGGCTGGAGTGGGCGGAGGGAACACTGAGGAAGGGGAACCCTGTGGTGCAGGAGCAGGGAGGAAGCAGTTCCTGGGTGCATTGAGAAGGGAGTATAAAAGGTGGGCACCATCTTAGTTCAGTGCAGAGAAGTCTGAGCAGAAGTGACAGGGAGCAGGGGCTCTGCATGAGCTCTGCTCCGGAGGTGGGCCTAGTAACAGAGGCCCAGGCCTGGAAGAGGGAGAAGGAAGGAAGAGGAGCGGAGAAGGCTCCAGGAACGAGAAACGAAGGGATCCCAGGGGTGCAGACGGGCGAGTCTGAGCCCCTCACCTGGTGAGCACAGTACGATGTGGGCAGCCGTTACCTGCAGAAGTGGCCTTGATAATAAGAACTGTGAGTAAAGGCCCTGGACTGCATCACTGACTCCGTGTCGTTACTGCTGCTGCCCTGCACCATCACCCCAATCCTCTGCATACACTGCCCTGAGGCTATACTCCTCCCGTGGGGAGTTATGCTACGCTCTGCTGCACCCACAACACCAGCCTCAGCGGTCTGCCCTGCAGCGGCGGTTCACTCTGACCGCAATCCACGGGTGGCAAAGTCGGACATTTAAACATCAAAACCACATAAATAGTTCCGCCACTAATTTGACCGCCCTGAGCCACGGAACCGGGTCGCCGCCACGGAACCGGGTCGCCGCCACGGAGACTACAACCACCAGCATCCACCAAAAAGGGTCCGGCTCCGGGTGTCCCAAGGCCCAGGGGGCGCGTCAGAACATTTTCATCACCTTTCATAATCACCAATGGGACAAGGTAGGGATGTCCTCTGTCCCCTCTCTTATACATCCTAGTGACGGAGCACCTGCTCTCATCAATTCGCCATAACCCCAATATTAGGTGGATTGAGGTGGGAGGCACCGAGTACAAGTGCTCTCTATTTGCTGATGATGTCCTAGTATATATCACTCAATCACATATATCCATCCCTGCTGTTATGGCTGAAATAGATCACTTTGTTACATGGTCAAATTTTAAAATCAATGCAGCGAAGTCTGAGGCCCTCGATGTCTCCCTCCCTAAATCCATACAGGATTCCATCCAGTCCAACTTTCCCTTTGCCTGGCCCTCACAGGGTATCAAATACTTAGGAATTCCTATTCATAGAGACCTCTCCCGTCTATGTTATCTTAATTTTGGGCCCTTTATTGAACAACTCCATACAGACCACGGTTGGCAAGTTAGAACTGTAAGATTCACTACGTGAACCACTGGTGTTTTGTGGAAAAGCACATGTACACTGTGTTCCAAATTATTATGCAAAAAGTGTTTAGGAGTGATAAGGGAAGAATTTGTTTGTTTGTCAGTTAAACTCATTGATGGTGATGTGTGTCAGGGCTCTTTATATCACTGTAAGCAATTGCAGACACCTGTGCTAATTAGTTTGGCAGGTGTGTCCAATGAAAGGCAAGACTACTTAAGAAGGCTGTCCCACATTATTAAGCAGCCTACATTTTCTGCCAAAATGGGAAAGAAAAAGGATGTGTCGGCTGCTGAAAAGCAACAAATTGTGGAGTGTTTAGGTCAAGGCATGACTACAATCAACATTGTGCGATGATCAGGATGAAGTGTCTTGGCAATCAAGAAGTATGTAGCTGATTCACAGTACACACGTGTGCGTGCTGATAAGGGCAAATTGAGGACTCTTTCCTACAGGCAATTACGTCAGGTTAAAAGAGCAGCGGCAAAAAAGCCTTGTCATAGCAGCAGACAAGTTTTTGAAGCAGCTGGTGCCTCCAACGTCCCCCGAACAACAAGATGCAGGGTCCTTCAGAGGTTTGCAGCAGTGCGTACGCCATCCTGTTGACCTCCTCTATCCACTTCACACAAGCAGAAACGGCTCCAGTGGGCCAAACATTACATGAAGACTGATTTCAAAACTGTTTTCTTTATGGATGAGTGCCGTGCAACGCTCGATGGTCCAGATGGATGGAGTGGAGGATGGCTGGTTGATGGACACCCCACGCAAACATGGCTACAGCGCCAACAAGGAGGAGGTGGAGTAATGTTTTGGGCTGGAATCATGGGGAGAGAGATTGTCGGCCCCTTTAGGATCCCTGAAGGGGTAAAGATGAACTCCATAATGTATGTGGAGTTTCTCAAACAGCACTTCCTGCCATGGTTCAAGAAGAAGAACCGTGTATTCCACAGCAAGATCATTTTTATGCATGATAATGCACCGTCTCATGCTGCACATAACACATCTGCATCTCTGGCTGATATGGGCATAAAAGGGGACAAACTTATGCTGTGACCCCCATGCTCCCCTGACCTCTACCCCATTCAGAACCTCTGGAGCATCATCAAAAGGAGTGTCTATGATGGCGGGAGGCAGTTCACATCTAAGCAACAGCTCTGGGAGGGTATTCTGTCCTCATGCAAAACAATTGAAGCAGAAACCATCCAAAACCTGACAAATTCAATGGACGAGAGAGTTCAGAAGCCCCTTTCGAACAAGGGGTCCTATGTGCAAATGTAACATCACCTAGAATAAAGTTTTGAGTTGAAAACTGTTTGATTTCAGTTTCTAATAACCTGCTAATGCTTATAATTTCAAAAATGACCATTTTTTTGGTCTTTATTAAAATGAAAAGGTTGATCGAAGAGTGTGGGGGATCTAAGAGTGTGGCAACCCAGTAGTCAGGATTACTTCAAATTCTGACAATCTGAGGGTCATGTTGCAGGTAGTGCAGCAAGAAGGCACTTAAGTGTCTTGCGCATCTCGGAGCCCCAAAATTATTTTCCGGGCTAGATGCAGCTAAAAATTATTATTAATTTTAAATCTGGTGGAGCTTAGTATAGATGGCCTAATAGAATTAGTACTGCACACTGCTACAAAGCCCAAATTATTTTCCAGCCAAGATACAGATAAACATGATTAGTAATTTGAAAGCTTAAAACGGTTGGTGAGGTGATTTTAACCAATCATCAAGCTTTTACTCTCCCCAGGATGACACAGGGGTAGAAAAGTCGTTTCGGATCCATGATTTGTTCATCTTTATGAACGTGAGTCTGTCTACATTATCAGTGGAGAGCCGCGTGCGCTTATCTGTCAGCACACCACCAGCAGCGCTGAACACACGTTCAGACAGAACGCTGGCTGCAGGGCATGACAAGATCTCCAAGGCGTAAGTGGCTAGCTCTGGCCATTTATCCAGATTGGAAGCCCAAAAAGAGCAAGGGTCCAGTGACACAGTCATGGCTTCAGTGTTTACTTGGAGATACTCCTGTACCATCGTCTCTAGGCGTTGACTATGTGTCAGACTTCTTGTCTCCTGTGGCCTTGCAAAGGATGGGCTAAAAAAGTGGTGAAATGATTCCGCAAAATTGATGTTACCAGCACATACTGTGGTTCTGTTACGGTTTGAGTGCTGAACACTTGACGGTCCCACGGTTGGCAAGTTGGAACTGTGAGATTCACTACGTGCACCACTGGTGTGGAAAAGCACATGTAAGATTCTGCAACAGTCTCTGCTGATACTCCTGCATGCGTGCATCCCTTTCTATGGCAGGAATAATTTCTGCAAATTTACTTTTGTACCGGGGATCTAACAGTGTGGCAACCCAGTAGTCAGGATTATTTCTAATTCTCACAATTCGAGGGTCATGTTGCAGGTAGTGCAGCAAGAAGGCACTCGTGTCTTGCGCATCCAGGAGCACCAAGTCCCTGTTGTGTTGGTCGCGAGGTAACAATCATGCTTCCTTCCTCTGTCCTCTCCCCCCAACCTCGCACAACAGAAATGTGTTCAAGGTCTCCCTCATCTGATGAGTCTTCCATCAGTTCATCCTCCACTTCTTCCTGGGCTCCTGCACCTTCCTCACTAGTTTGGCTGCTGCCATGCACCCTGGTAAAACCATCTCCCCCACCCTCACATGCCTGCCGCCTTGGTGCTGCCGACCGTCT
The DNA here is from genome assembly GCF_046119375.1 of Phyllobates terribilis. Taxonomy (NCBI): domain Eukaryota; kingdom Metazoa; phylum Chordata; class Amphibia; order Anura; family Dendrobatidae; genus Phyllobates; species Phyllobates terribilis. The sequence goes on along the minus strand of NW_027362762.1, from coordinate 827,618,633 downwards.
GGACCTTGCAGATGTTAGCCCTTCCGCATACAACTCCTCCTCCTCTACTTCCTCCACCTCCTCTTGTGCCACCACCTGACTCCGAATTCTGTTTAACATGTGCTCCAGCATGTAAATCACCGGAATAGTCATGCTGATAATGGCATCGTCAGCACTAAACATCTTCGTCGCCATTTCAAAACTGTGCAGAAGGGTGCATAGGTCCCTGATCTGAGACCACTCCTCCAGCGTGATTTGCCCCACCTCTGGATCTCGTTGGCCCAGGCTATACGTCAGAACGTATTGCACCAGGGCTTGTCGGTGCTGCCACAGTCGCTGCAACATGTACAGAGTTGAATTCCACCGGGTAGGCACATCGCATTTCAGCCGGTGAAGTGGCTGGCCCAACGACTTCTGTAGAGATGTAAGTCGCTGAGCTGCGGGATGCGAACGGCGGAAGTGAGCACACAGCGACTGTGCCCTCTGCAGAAGGCCATCTAGTCCGGGATAGTGGGCTAAAAATTGCTGGACAACCAGGTTCAACACGTGAGCCATACAAGGCACGTGTGTGACATTGCCCCGGCGAAGGGCCGCACCCAGGTTTGCAGCATTGTCGCACACGGCCTTCCCTGGTTTCAGGTCCAGTGGAGACAACCATTCATGAAATTGGTTCTCCAGAGCTGACCACAACTCCTCAGCTGTGTGACTCACATTTCCCAGACATTTCAAAGTAAAAACTGCCTGATGACGTTGAGCCCTACTGCCAGCATAGTAAGGAGGTGTGCAGGATCCCTTCTGCGCAGTTAGAAAGCTTGTGGCATGACCAGACAGGCTTTGGGTGCAGGTGGAGGACCGAAAGGAGGTTGAGGAGGCAGAAGCAGTGGAGGAACTTTGATATAAAGAGGATTGACGCACAACTCGTGGGGATGGCAAGACTTGGACAGCAGCCCCTTGTCCTGCTGTACCCATAGTTACCCAGTGCCCAGTCAGCGACATGTAACGCCCCTGCCCATGCCTAATCGTCCAAGTGTCTGTGGTGAAATGCACCCTGTCACACACAGAGTTTCTCAAAGAAGCGGTGATGTTGTGTGCGACATGATGGTGGAGCGCAGGCACACCTTTCTTTGAGAAGTAGTGCCGACTGGGCATCTGGTACTGGGGCACTGCGACGGACATAAGGTCTCGAAAATCCTCTGTGTCCACCAGGTGGAAAGGCAGCATTTCTGTAGCCAAGAGCTTGCAGATGGTGAAATTCAACCTCTTAGCTTTATCTTGGCTAGGAGGAAATGGTCTTTTACTTGTCCACATCTGAGGGACCGAGGGCTGGCTATTGTGCTTAGACAGGGTTGATAAGGGTGTCCCCGGCAAACTGCCGGTCTGTGAGGAAGATGCAGGCGGACATGTTAGGTTGCCTTGATCCAAAGGTGGTGCTATCGATATCGGACAGCGCTCAACACCAGCTGGTGTTACCACCTCCAAAGAAAATGATGACCTGCCAATCACGCTGGCTGTTGCGGGTAAAGAGGTGGCAGGTCTGCGTCCCAAAACAGGTGTGACTGCTGTCCCCCCAGTCACAGAGGATGAAGAGGCCGCGGATGCACAAGATATGGCAGACGGTGGTTGGCCTGGCCGGCTAGGCCGCATTGTAGCACAGTGAGCTTCCCACTGCAACTTATGCTTCATGTCCATGTGCCGGTTCATGCATGAAGTACTCAAACTATGTGTTTTTTGGCCTCTACTTAGCTTTTGCTGACAAATGTTACAGATAACACGAGTTGGGTCATCTTTATCGATCTGAAAAAATGCCCAGGCTATGCAAGGCTTAGCACCCATGCGACCTGAAGAGCCACCACGACTTGTGGAGAGAGGCAGAGTTGTGTTTGAGGATGCAGTTGTTGACATGCTTCCAGTACTACGTCTCTGTCCAGGAAGGCGCAACCTGACCTCGTCGTCACTAGCATTCTCCTCCACCTCCTCTGCTGACCTCATCTCTTAGCTGACTGTGGGTTGCCAGTAAGTGGGATCTCCAACCTCATCATCATCACCCTGTGCGTTATCACACCCGTTGTCCTCAGAGCCAACCTGTTCCTGCCCTGACAAAAAACTAAAGTTGTCGCTCCAATCAGGTATTTGAGTCTCATCATCGTCTTCCTCATTGTCTCCACCAACAGGAGTTACAGTTTGGGAATGAGGGTCTACATTATGGTCAGAACCTTCAGCGTCTGGTCCTGGATCCGACTCATAAAGATTCTGGGCATCAGTGCAGATCATTTCCTCGTCTGGATTCACAGAAGCGCTGGAGCCGACCTCTGATTCCCAGGCTATAGTATGAGTAAACAGCTCTGCAGACTCAACCATCTGTTCTACCTCATACTCAGACGGGCAGCTGGAGATTTGGGAGCTGTGAGGAAGCAAGTGCGATTGGGGTGACACCTTTGAGGACTGGAGTATTTGTGATGTTGAAGTTGATGTGGAGGAGAGCCCACTTAAAGAAGCACTTGATATTCGTTGAAGCATCTGCTGTTTTTGTGCCTCATCTGGAATTTGTAGCGATTGGCGTGGCCGTAAGAAAGGGATCTTATCACATTGTCCGCTAAAAGAAGTAGACATTTTAGTTTGGCTGGAAGATGGTCTTTCTTCTGCAGATGTTACTGTTGCTTTAACACCTACCCCACGGACACAACCTTTTTTCCCCTTCCCAACACGCCTATTCCCCTTTCCACCAGCAGCAGGCCTTTTTCCACTCATTTTGGTGGTTAACTAATTCACAACTCTGGAGTTGTTTGCACAAAAAAACAATGGATGGGAACCGAGCAGAGCTGAGTGGCCAAACTGTGGTATTAGGCCAAAACTATTGGCTGGGTTAGATGCAGAAAAAAATTATATTCAATTTGCAACCTGATGGAGGTCAGTATAGATGGACTAATAGAACAAGTCCCACACACTGCTAGAAGCCCAAATATTTTTTCAGAGCTAGATGCAGAAAAAAATTATATTCAATTTGCAACCTGATGGAGGTCAGTAAAGATGGACTAATAGACCAAGTCCCACACACTGCTAGAAGCCCAAATATTTTTTCAGAGCTAGATGCAGAAAAAAATTATATTCAATTTGCAACCTGATGGAGGTCAGTATAGATGGACTAATAGAACAAGTCCCACACACTGCTAGAAGCCCAAATATTTTTTCAGAGCTAGATGCAGAAAAAAATAATTTTTAATTTGCAACCTGATGGAGGTCAGTATAGATGGACTAATAGACCAAGTCCCACACACTGCTAGAAGCCCAAATATTTTTTCAGAGCTAGATGCAGAAAAAAATTATATTCAATTTGCAACCTGATGGAGGTCAGTATAGATGGACTAATAGACCAAGTCCCACACACTGCTAGAAGCCCAATATTTTTTCAGAGCTAGATGCAGAAAAAAATTATATTCAATTTGCAACCTGATGGAGGTCAGTATAGATGGACTAATAGAATGATGCTATGCCCAAAAGGTTTTACTTCACTAGGTGCAGTAAAAAAATTGGTATTCTATACACAGGTGGTGTAGCTTGCAACACAGATAGGCTACTCCGCTGACTAACACACTCTGCAATAGGCCAAAAAGGATTAGCTTGGCTAGATTTAGCCAAATGCTGTGAAAAAAACTTGCACAGCACTGGCACAGACCTGCCTGGCAAAAACTGATAGGAACTGATGTAACTTAGTCCTGAAAAGGACTACAATTACAATTAGTCTTTACTCCCAACCTATCTATTTAAGAGCACAGACCTGCCTGATAAAAGTCGTAGGAAATGCTGTAACCTAGTCCTTAAAAGGACTGCAATCACAACTATTCCCTACTCCCAAGCTATCTGTAGATTTGTGCGAAAATTGGCTTGAAATTAACAAGGTATAGCGCACACAGCCGTCTAACACGCAGCTGAAGCAGTGAGAAAATGGTGGCGACGGGGAAAATGGCTGGGTCTTATAGGGCAAGGACATGTGACATACACTGGCAATGACGCATGCCCTTGCTTGTGTGAAAAAAAGCACTTCGCTCCGTGTGTGCGCTGCTGATAGGCTGACAGATTGCACCTCCCCACTGTAAATGCGGGAAAGAGAAAAAAAAATGGAGATCTTCATTATTCCTGCAGAGATCCATCCCCTGCCCCTTCCCCCGCCCCGCTGTACACTCAAACTCCGTATTAACATTAATTTTCATCATTACTGAGAAAAAATCCAGTTATGATTTTGGTGCACGAACAGTTATCGAACATAACCTCGAACAACCGAATTTTTTTCAAATCATTCGTGTTCGCCGAACGGCTCGAACACCGCCCAAAACAGCTCGAATTTGAGATTGGCGAACAGTTCGAGTCGAACAACGCTCATCTCTAGTGATAACTTTTAGGTGGAGAAAAGTTGGTTTTTAATCTTATACCTAAGTCAGATAGGTGAACACACTCAGATTGTTGTACAGTTAAAGCATCATGAGGGGCAGACACCACAGAAAAATGCGCTTTTAGCCTAATATTACGGAAAAATCTCTGCATGTCCAACTCAAGTTGGAATGTATTAAGATTGTATCTCTGTACTTGGCTGCATTCATGTTTCCTTCAATTGCAACCAGTCGTCCTGTCCCTGCAGCAGAAAAACACCCCCATAGCATGATGCTGCCGCCACCATGTTTCACTGTTGGGATTGTATTGGGCAGGTGATGAGCAATGCCTGGTTTTCTCCACACATACTTTTTAGAATTATCACCAAAAAGTTCTATCTTCGCCTCATCAGACCGGAGAATCTTATTTCTCATAGTCTGGGAGTCCTTCATATGTTTTTGAGCAAATTCTATGCGGGCTTGCATATATCTTGCACTGAGGAGAGGCTTCCGTCAGGCCACTCTGCAGTGATAGTTGAGTTTGTGGAACTTTCTCCCATCTCCCTACTGCATCTCTGGAGCTCAGCCACAGTAATCTTGGGGTTCTTCTTTACCTCTCTCACCAAGGCTCTTCTCTCACGATTGATCAGTTTGGCTGGACGGCCAGGTCTAGGAAGACTTCTGGTGGTCCCAAACTTCTTCCATTTAAGGATTATGGAGGCCACTGTGCTCTTAGGAACCTTGAGTAATGCAGAAACTCTTTTGTAACCTTGGCCAGATCTGTGTCTTGTCGCAATTCTGTCTCTGAGCTCCTTGGGCAGTTCCTTTGAGCTGAGCATGATTCTCATTTGGTCTGACATGCACTGTGAGCTGTGAGGCCTTTCCAAATCAAGTCCTATCAGTTTAATTAAACACAGCTGGACTCCAATGAAGGAGTAGAATCATCTCAAGGAGAATCAAAAGGAAATGGACAGCATGTGACTTAAATATGAGTGTCTGAGCAAACGGTCTGAATACTTATGACTAGTGTTGAGCGAGCACTAAAATGCTCGGATACTCGAAGCTCGGGCCGAGCTCGCCGTGATACTCGGGTGCTCGACCCAAGCAACGTGCCCGATGTTAGTCTATGGGAGACCCGAGCATTTTTGCGGCGGCATCCCCGGCAGTCTTTTAAAAGCCTAACTAGTGCCCAAAACGATAGTGACAGTGTTCAAATGACATGGGGACAGCATGGGGATCGCCCCAGGAAGCATTTCTGACCCCCAGGTCACTGCTGTCAACAATGTGGTCAGAGGTATTATGCCACTTTTAAGGGCTCAAAATAAAACGTTCAAAAACGAAACTGAAACTGCTTTCCTGTGAAATATGTTAAGGAAGTTCCTTTCCAGGGTAAAGACTTGTGTATAAGGTAATGACTCGCCCCCTGGGCCGTGGGGCACTCGGGTCCGGGCAATAGGGAAATGGTGGGAGTAGTAGTGGCAACCCGGTTCCGTGGCTCAGGGTGGTCAGGCCAGTGGTAGTCCGTTATATTGATTATGTCCGACTACGCCACCCGTGGATTTGCGGTTATTAGGAACCGCCGCTGCATGCAGACCGCTGGGGCTGATGAGATGTGCAGCTATGGTAGTGTGACTCCCCACGGGAAGAGTGCGGCCCCAGGGCAGTATAGTGGATGGTGGGAGTGATGGTAGTGCTGGAGGAGCAAGGAGCACACAGACAACAGGTTGCAGTCCAGGGTCTTTACTAAACAGGAAAACTGACCCACAAACAGTCCCGGCTAGGAGGGGACCTGGATGTCTGAGAGCAACGGGGAAATTGGCCCTGGTCAGGGTGAGGGTGTAAGCCTACCGTGCTTTCTGCGCTCCTTCTGGCTATCTCCTCCTGATAGGATAACAGCCCACGTTTCCGAGCTTTCCATGCTTTCTCGCCTGTATGGCCTGCGACGTGGGTTCCTTTCTGCTCCCAGCTTTGTACGGCTTCACTGGTCCCTTTGGTTGTGGCAGGGCCTCCAGACTTCTTAGGCCAAGGAATGTATAGTCCCTTGCGGACTGGTTCTCTGCTGGGGGATGTAGAATCCTTCCAGCCTCAGACACCAAAGTCTGGTAAAGCTAAGTCTTTCTCTGCCAAGACAGGCTCTCTTCGCCTCTTGTCTCTGGCTGGTGGCTCTCTCCTACTGCCACACTTCCTCTTAGGTGCAATCAACTTTCTGTCCCTGCTCCACTCTGGGACACGTCTCAAAGCTGAGACAGGCAATCCAGTTCTCTCTAACCCTGTCCCCAGTACCAGCTTTTATAGGGGCAGCCTGCTCCCCCTACTGGCCTGAGACAGGAGGCATTGCATGCTAATGTTCCCCTGACTAGAGAACCTCCCCCTTGCTCTCAGACACAGCTTTAATTACACTTGTGGCATCCAGGTAGGGTGACACATTCCTCCCTAGTGAAATTTAGTACTCTGGGACTAAACAATAAACAAAGACAATATGCATAACAATAAAACATTAATAGACAGACGGCGCACAAATTGAGTTCTTTAGGTCACAGTGTGGCCTGTGACCGGGTGTCCATATCACCAAAACAACGGGGAGCCTTAACCAGGTGGGGGTCTGTCCTACCCCAAGTCCTTCACAGTCTTAGTTCATTCCTGGGTTAGGCTCAGAATGCAGTCCATACAAGGTCCCGGTTATAAAAAGTCCATAACCTTTGAGTCCTTACGGTAGCTGCAAGAAACTGAAACAGAGTATTACCAAACAAGCATGTAACTTGGCAAACAATTCAACATTTGGAAACAGGGTTATTTACAATCTTATTGCACACTATATTCTCCAGCGAGCGGGTATCTGTCCCTTTGTGCTCCTGGTTGACCTCCTTAACCCACTGTCTGGTGGTGGACCAACCTGGTTTTCCCCACTAGCGTTAGGGGTACAGCTACCAGCTGGGTGTACAGGTAAGGCAGGCAGCTGTCTGTGGGTTCTTTGGCTTACCGCAGGCATGGCAGGCTCACTGTCAGCAGAGGGTTGACTCTCCTGGGCTGCTGGAACAGGCTCTTCTGCCTCTGGAACCGCTTGCTCCTCTTCACCTTCGGGCTCTGGTGTTGGTTGTTGCTGGGCCGGTTGCAGGAAATGCAGGACAGGTACCACTATAGCATCATTTATGCGAGTCCAGGACTGAGGGAACTCTCCGAGAACGGTGCTGATCATTTCTTCCTTGTCCTCTGCGGGTTCAAGGTCACTCTGATCCTCTTCTGCACTATGGAGTTGCTCGGGGCACCTTTTGAGGTGGTCTCTGGAGACGACACTAGTGGTTTCTCCTCCGTCCTTGGTGATTACGCACACCTTTGGGTTATCGTGGTCAGACTGCAGTACGGTGTAGGGTTCCCTTTCCCACTGGTCGTCCAACTTATGTAGCCTTCTTTTTCGCTTTAGGACTTGCTCACCAGGTTCTAGGGGACTAGCAGGGGCGTGTTGATTGAAGAGTCTTTCTTGCTTCTCTCTCACCTGGGCCAGGCTCTTCTCCACACTCTCCTGTACCTTCTTGTACTGCAGTTGCCTTTCCGTATCCCAGTCCGCATCCGGGGAGGTGTCCTCAGGTATTAGGACTCCCATCTCCAGGTCTACGGGCAGCTTTCCTGGTCTCGCTCGCATCAGGTAAGCCGGGGTGCAGTTTGTAGCGTTCACCGGGATATTGTTGTACATGTCTACCAGGTCCGGCAGTTTTTCTGGCCACAGGCTGCGTTCCTCCAGGGGCAACGTCTTCAGGAGATCAATGACTATATTGTTCATCTTCTCACACATCCCGTTGGTTTGGGGGTGGTAAGGCGTTGTCCGAATCTTCTTACAGCCATAGAGGTTGCAGAACTCCTGGAAGATTTCAGCCTCGAACGCTGGACCCTGGTCTGTCAGGACCTGTTCCGGATACCCGTGTGGACGGCAGAAGTATTGCTGGAAGGCTCTGGCCGCTGTTTGGGCTGTCAAGTCCTTTACCGGGACCACCACTAGAAAACGGGAATAGTGGTCCACGATTGTCAGGGCATAGATGTATCCTGACCGGCTGGGAGCCAATTTGACATGGTCCAGAGCTACCAGCTCAAGAGGCTGCGTGGTGACGATGGGCCTCAAGGGTGTCTTCTGGCTGGTACGGTCCTTCCTCCTTAGGTGACAAGGGCCACAATCTCTGCACCATTTTTCCACAGCTCCTCTCATGCCGACCCAAAAGAACCTTCCTCTTAGTAGGAACTCCAGTTTCTTCCAACCGAAGTGTCCCGCTCTGTCATGGTAAGCTCCCAGGACCATAGCTGCATCTCGCCTTGGGACCACGACTTGCCAGGTCAGCTCGTGCGTCCGGTGGTTGACAATCCTTCTGCACAACTTGCCTTCGTAGAGGAACAGCTTGCTCTTCTCCTTCCATAGCTGCTTGGCTTCCTCTGGGGCATCTGGATCTAGGCGGGCGTCTTCCCGGGTCAGCAGATCTTTCACCAGGCGGACTGCAGGGTCACTATCTTGAGTCTCGGCCCAGCTGTGGTGAGGTAGGGGATTCATCATCACAGTTGTTAGATCCTCCTCCTTCACGCGGTGAGAGTGTTGAGCGGCTCCATACCGGTGAAACGCGGGGAGTTCTACCTCTTCCAGCTCTTCTGGGTCTTCGTCACCTTCAGGTAAGTGAGGCATTCTTGATAGGGCGTCAGCGTTGGCGTTGGTTTTGCCTGCCCGGTACTTGATCACGAAGTCATAGTTGGAGAGACGGGCCATCCACCGCTGTTCCAGGGCACCCAGTCTTGCATTGTCCAGGTGTGTCAACGGGTTGTTGTCCGTGTACACGGTGAACTTTGCGGAGGCCAGGTAATGCTTGAAGCGTTCCGTCACGGCCCACACCACCGCCAAGAATTCTAGCTTGAAGGAGCTGTAATTCTCCGGGTTCCTCTCGGTGGGCCTCAGCTTCCGACTGGCGTATGCGATCACCCGTTCTCTGCCCTGTTGGTTTTGGGACAGTACGGCTCCCAGTCCCACATTACTGGCATCTGTGTGGAGAATGAAAGGCTGGCCGTAATCAGGGTAGGCCAGGATCTCATCCCCCGTGAGGGCCATCTTTAGCTGGCGGAAGGACTCCTCTTCCGGTTTATCCCACTTGAAGGGTGGCTTTTGACTTCGGGACTTAGTCTGTCCGATCAGGAGGTCCTGCATAGGAGCTGCCATCTTAGTGAACCCGGGGATGAACCTTCGGTAGTAGCCTACCAACCCGAGAAACTGTCTCACCTCTTTGATGTTCGAGGGGCTTGGCCAGCTCTTGATTGCCGTGACCTTGTCAGGGTCGGGGGCCACTCCTTCCGCGCTTACCACGTGCCCTAGGTACTGGACCTTTGGTTTCAGCAGGTGGCACTTCGATGGTTTCACCTTCAGGCCATAGCCTGCCAGGGCTTCGAACACCTCGGCCAGGTGCTTGAGATGGTCCTCGTAGGTCTTCGAATAGACGATCACGTCGTCCAGGTAAAGGAGGACCGTCTCGAAGTTTCGGTGCCCTAGACAGCATTCCATCAGCCGCTGGAAGGTCCCTGGTGCGTTGCAGAGCCCGAAAGGCATACAGTTGAATTCGCTCAGTCCCATCGGGGTGGTGAAGGCGGTCTTCTCCTTGTCAGCCTCTGCCACAGGAACCTGCCAGTACCCGCTAGTAAGGTCCAAAGTAGAAAAGAAGTTAGCAGATTTTAGTGCGGCTAAAGACTCTTCTATTCTAGGCAGCAGATATGCGTCTTTGTGGGTGATACGGTTGATTTGTCTATAGTCCACGCACATTCTCATGGTGCCGTCTTTCTTTTTGACCAGAACCAAGGGGGCTGCCCAGGGGCTACAGCTGTCTCTAATGACCCCAGCTTCTTTCATCTCCCTTAGCATACCCTTGGCGTTCTGATAATGTGCAGTGGGTACAGGTCTGTGCCTCTCTTTTATTGGTGGGTGGCTCCCTGTGGGGATGTGGTGTTCTATCCCTTTTACTCTGCCGAAGTCTAGCGGGTGCTTACTAAAGACTCTCTCGTACTCCCGTACCACCCGGTAGACTCCTTGTTTTTGGTGCAGGGGAGTGGAGTCAGCACCCACGTGGAGTTTCTGGCACCAGTTCTCCTTTTGTTTCTGGGAGCCATTACCCTCCGCCTGTGGAGATGGAGGCAAGGGTTCCACGGCCCTGATAGCTTGGTGTTCGACGACAAACAGTTTGGCGAGTGTAGCGTACCTGGGTAAGTGTACCTCCCTCTCCCCAATGTTGAGGATGCGGACGGGCACCCTCCCATGACGGACATCAACCACCCCCCGGGCTGTCAAAATGGTGGGCCTGCTGTCTGAGTACACGGGTTCTACCATGGCTTGGTAGTCTCTACCTCTCAACCCGATTGCAGTCCGACACCAGATCATCATTTCACTTTTGGGAGGCATGGAAATGGGGAATGGATCACTGAGTCTTACGCTACCGATCTCACCACCAGACAGTTCTACCTGCTGCCGTCTCATCAGGGCTTTTATCTCCTTGTTGAGGACTCTCTGTTGGCTGGAACTAGCATTCACCGCCACCTGTTGTAGAATTACAATTACTTCTGAAAGACAATTTTCAATTATGTTAGTACCCACAGTTATTTTAGGGTGACTTTCATGACGGTCAATGTCCACAACAATCACTCCCTGTGCCGGCAGTTCAACTTTACCAATTTTAATGGTCATCTCCTTGAACCCCATCTGCGGCACGGGTAAGCCATTACTGGCGATGATGCTCAAGTTACTGTCTGGATACCGTGTGATATCAGCATCAGTCCAATACTGCTTAAAAAGTACATAAGGGATAGTGGTTACTTGTGACCCAGTATCCAGCAAGGCGCTCATGGGGATACCGTCCAGCACCACGGGTAAAACCGGGTGCCCCCCAACGTACTTATCACGCCAATTGTAAGGGCCTGGTGATCTTATGCCTGGGGGTTGGCCCTCTGCCCCAGGTTGGACCCGTTTAAATTACAGTACCTGGAAATGTGTCCGGGCTGGTTGCATCGACGGCAAATGGGCTGTCCATCCTCTGAGTAGCGGTCTGTGGGCCTCCCTCGGAACGACGGGATCCTCCTCTGTCAACGCCACGGGACATCCTCCGGACTTGAAGCCAGCTTGATGGGTCTTGACGGGTCCACTTGCAACGCCTGGACGGTCCTGGTCAACGCCGCGACGCTCCTGGTCAGCTCCTGGACTTGGTGGTGCAGGCCTTTCGACGGGGCTTGGTTCAGGGCCTGTGCATCAGCCTCCACGGAGTCCATAGAGGAGGGCGCCGCCTCCTGGTGGTAGGTGATAGCAGGGCGCTGGGGGTTTATAGCGCCACTGGTTGCAGATTCACGGAGCACCCTTATGGCCCTGTCCTTAAATTGGGCAAAGGTCAGGTCGGGGTTCTGGAAGAACATGAGGCTCAGCTGGGCCCTGTGGGCGCTGGACAGCAGACCCTCTATGAATTGTTCTGTTAGCAGCTTATCGGTTTCCTGCACACTGCCAGGGTCAGTTTGTTGAATAGCCCTCAAGGCTTCCTCTAGATTTAGGGCATAGTCTCTGATGCTGTCCTGTGCCCGCTGCTTACATCCATAGAACCTCATTTTAATTTCAGCGGAGGTACGTGTATCAAAGGTACCCCGCAGCTGGGCCAGAATACCCTTCACAGTCCCTTTCTCCTCAATGGGCCATGATTTTACCTCCCTTTGGGCTGCGCCAGTTAACTGCCCTGTCAATATGCTGACCTTCTGTTCCTCTGTCAGGGGGTAAACTTGGAACAAACTATACAGTCTTTCCTTGAAGTCAGTTAGGGCATGGGGCTCCCCTGAGTATTTGGGCAGCCAGGCCGCTCCAGGGATGTAGGGCAGGGAAAAGGGCATCACCGCTGCTGCAGCTGCGTTGGTGGTAGTGGGCGCCTCTGTGTCCGACATCTTCCTCCCCCCTAGTTAAGCGTGGCCTACCTTCCGACGATCCTCTTCTGTAGGCCGCGGCTCCGCTGCTGCTGCTATGGACGAGGACCTGGCGTCGCGTCCTGATGACGTCAGCGTCGCTCTCTCTCCCTTCCAGGACCTTGCGCAGCGTCGGTGCGTGGGGCGGAGCTTCGGATCTCGCGCGGTTTTGACGCCCACGCCCCTCTTCTTCCCGCGCGGCGTCCTGAAGATGGCGTCCGATGGCGGGAAACAGCTGCGGATGGCGGGAAGACGGCAGAAGACGGCGGGAAACGGTCCAAGATGGCGTCTGATGGCGGGAATCGGCTCCGGATGGCGGGAAACTTCGCCACAGGTAAGTTACAAAAGTCTTTTTTCAGGCACGCAGTACCCGGTGGTTGCGGGCACGAAATCCTGCCGACTACGCCAAAGCTGACTCGCCCCCTGGGCCGTGGGGCACTCGGATCCGGGCAATAGGGAAATGGTGGGAGTAGTAGTGGCAACCCGGTTCCGTGGCTCAGGGTGGTCAGGCCAGTGGTAGTCCGTTATATTGATTATGTCCGACTACGCCACCCGTGGATTTGCGGTTATTAGGAACCGCCGCTGCATGCAGACCGCTGGGGCTGATGAGATGTGCAGCTATGGTAGTGTGACTCCCCACGGGAAGAGTGCGGCCCCAGGGCAGTATAGTGGATGGTGGGAGTGATGGTAGTGCTGGAGGAGCAAGGAGCACACAGACAACAGGTTGCAGTCCAGGGTCTTTACTAAACAGGAAAACTGACCCACAAACAGTCCCGGCTAGGAGGGGACCTGGATGTCTGAGAGCAACGGGGAAATTGGCCCTGGTCAGGGTGAGGGTGTAAGCCTACCGTGCTTTCTGCGCTCCTTCTGGCTATCTCCTCCTGATAGGATAACAGCCCACGTTTCCGAGCTTTCCGTGCTTTCTCGCCTGTATGGCCTGCGACGTGGGTTCCTTTCTGCTCCCAGCCTTGTACGGCTTCACTGGTCCCTTTGGTTGTGGCAGGGCCTCCAGACTTCTTAGGCCAAGGAATGTATAGTCCCTTGCGGACTGGTTCTCTGCTGGGGGATGTAGAATCCTTCCAGCCTCAGACACCAAAGTCTGGTAAAGCTAAGTCTTTCTCTGCCAAGACAGGCTCTCTTCGCCTCTTGTCTCTGGCTGGTGGCTCTCTCCTACTGCCACACTTCCTCTTAGGTGCAATCAACTTTCTGTCCCTGCTCCACTCTGGGACACGTCTCAAAGCTGAGACAGGCAATCCAGTTCTCTCTAACCCTGTCCCCAGTACCAGCTTTTATAGGGGCAGCCTGCTCCCCCTACTGGCCTGAGACAGGAGGCATTGCATGTTAATGTTCCCCTGACTAGAGAACCTCCCCCTTGCTCTCAGACACAGCTTTAATTACACTTGTGGCATCCAGGTAGGGTGACACAGTAACATAAATAACCCCCCAAAAAATACTCCTCCACACCTTGGGCTATGTTCACAAGTAGCATTTTTTAATGCGTTTTTGCACTTTTGTATTGCTTTCAACTGTGACAAATGCATTCACCGGGAAATGTAATTTTAACATTTTACAACTTTATCTGGCCATGTGCTGTGTGACACATGCATACAGTGCTGAAAAGACATGGGAATAGCATGGGGAAGACCCCTGGAAGCATCTCTGACACCCAGGTCACTGCCTAAAAGTGTGCCCATCAGAAGTCATCCTTGCCGCATCAGAAGATGCAGACTTGCAACTATCCCTGTGCAAGTCCTTGTCCCAGAGCAGTGTTCAATTGTACCTCCCCCATTCCTTGCAATGCAAGCGCAAGTATGCAGCCTGCCACCCACCCACCCCCAGGCTGCAATACCATACTGCTTGCTTGCACTTAAAATTGGGCCTTTTAGGCATGTGGAGGCGGAATCTGGCCACCACGTCATGGCTGTGTTGGCAGCCTGGTATCCATACTCTGTCCCCAGCCGCCCTGCTGCCAGGTGTCCACACTCGGTCTCCAGCCGCCAGGGGGCGGCTGGGTGTCCATACTCGATCCCCAGCCGCCCCGCGGCCGGGTGTCCGCACACGGCCCCCAGCCGCCTGGGGGCAGCTGAGTGTCCATAAACGGTCCCCAGCCGCCCCTATTTCTCCTGTCAACTTCCCCCCACACACTTTTCTTAGCCCGGCCTGCTTTAGGGTAGCATTGGACGAGCCCACCAGAGAACCATACTCTTCCGGTGGGCCCTGGCATCTCCATCAGGGGAGTTGAGAGTGCCAAGGTGAGGAGCATGATGATGATAGAAGTTAGCATCTGCTTTGTTTTCTTGGAATGCAAGTGTAAGTGTGCAGCCTGCCACCCACCCACCCCTAGGCTGCAATACCATACTGCTAGCTTGCACTTGAAATGGGGCCTTTTAGTTTGGAGGAGGCCGAAGCTGGCCACTACCTCATGGCTGCTTCGGCAGAGAGGTATCCATACTCAGTCCCCAGCCGCACGGCGGCCGGGTGTCCACGCTCAGTCCCCAGCCGCCAGGGGGTGGCCGGGTGTCCATACTCGGTCCCCAGCCGCCCCGCGGCCGGGTGTCCACACACGGTCCCCAGCCTCCTGGGGGCGGCCGGGTGTCCATAAATGGTCCCCAGCCGCCCCTATTTCTCCTGTCACATTTCCACACACTTTTCTTAGCCTGGCCTGCTTTAGGGCAGCATTGGACGAGCCCACCAGAGAACCAGACTCCTCCGGTAGGCCCTGCCTTCTCCATCAGGGGAGTTGAGAGTGCCAAGGTGAGGAGCATGATGATGATGATAGAAGTTAGCATCTGCTTTGTTTTCTTGGAATGCAAGCGTAAGTGTGCAGCCTGCCACCCACCCACCCCCAGGCTGCAATACCATGCTGCTAGCTTGCACTTGGAATGGGGCCTTTTAGTTTGGAGGAGGCCAAAGCTGGTCACTACCTCATGGCTGCTTCGGCAGCGAGGTATCTGTGATGCCCAGCTGCGCTTGGTATCACAGATCCTGGAAGAGTGCATTGATGGATTCCTCCACAAGAGGCCCCCATAAACATTCACACATCTCCACCTTCCACCTCAGACCAGCAGAGGGAGCCCGTTAGGGATATAAATAGGGAAGGTGGAGCCAGGCAGTGCAGTCTAGTTTCAGTTGGCAGTCTAGCCAGAACAGGGTTCCTGCTCACAGTCAGAGAGGGACAGAGTTCTCGGTTTGGTTCCTGCAGAAGTCTGTCTGCAGAGGTAAGCCCAGTCTAGACTCAGTTGTAGCTCAGAATAGTGAGCTTTAGGTGTGCCGGCGCCATAAGATCGGTGAAGCATGGCAAGCTGCCGTTAGTGTGTATAGCTTAGTGAGGGCCCGAGTAGGCCGAAGGTGAGTGGAATGTTAGTACATAGGGGGCAGAGGAGCTTAACTAGCTCACCCCGAAGAATTTACCGGACACCGGGTCCGAAGCTTACCGGGATCTCTATGACCCAGTAAGGCATAACCGGAATCCCTGGAGAACTACAAGCCCCAGGATCGCTAAAGTGCTGATACGTAACAGAGCCGGGAGACACATAGGCCCCGCAAGCTGAGGTTCGTGTATTCCAAGAAAAGGCCCTACCATAAAGTCGGCCAACGTAGGACAGAGGCAAAGTTAGGCCTAGCTCCAGGCATGTCAGAAACTTACTACGCAGAGGCAAGAAACAGGAGGCCCTACACCTGTTCATTGGGGAGGATCCTGATATGCACCCTTCACCCTACAGTGCTCCGGGATGTGCCTGAATTTCCATCAGTAAAAGGTACTGAAGTGACTATCGTGTCTGTCCCCGTTCTTGCTCTGACCCGGCTGAGTCACACCTGTCCTGCATCCTTACATCCCCACTGCCCTGAGGCCTAGCTCCACCTGTGGGGAGCTATACCATCGAGCTGCCTTATCATCGGCCTCAGTGGACTGCGCAGCGCTTGTGATTCTCACCAGAAGCCACAGGTGGCATCACGAATCTTCATAAAACTAAAATTAACCAACAATCCCTTTTTAAAAGCTGACCCCAGGGTATGGGCCCGGGAGCCGACCACCGCGACATCCACAAGGTAAAGGCCCGGGTACCGAGTCATCCCCATCCCCTGGGCTAGTCATCTTCCCTGGCGTCACGAACAGGATTCCGTGCCCGCTGCAACGATGCAGTGTTATGCCCGTTGCCACCGGGTACTGTGCGCCTTTAATCAGAAACTGTGTGATTTGACTGTGGTGAAGATTGCCGCCATTGCTGGGCCGCTGAGCGAGAAAAAGGGCGTAACTGTGGGAAACTGAGGGGCGTACCTGTAAAAGAGCGCAAAGCCCTGGACACGCCCCACGCTTCGACGTCAAACCGGGAAGCGCCAGGTCCTGTAAGGAGCGTCACTGAACGCTATGACGTAGGACGCAAGCGACGCAAGGTCCTGAAGACAACCGTCACCTGCGGAGCTGCGGCCAACCAGAAGCAAAACTAGAAGGTAGGCCACGGTTAGCTAGGGGGGCGCCAGAATGTCCGACGAACAGCACAACGCCGGAATACCGGCCAACGTCCCGGGTGTTCAACCCGCGCCTGATGCCGGGCAAGCCGAGGCGGCCACTCCACCAGCAGCGCCTGTAACCCCTGTCGTTCCTATAACTCTACCGTACATTCCTGGAGCAAAGTGGCTCCCCCAGTAAAACAGCAAGCCAGATACCCTGTCTGGATTCAAACGGAAGATATGTGGTATCTTGGACATGTACTCTATGACAGGCAAGCAAAGGGCCGCTGTAGTATTAGGACAACTGACCGGAGCAGCGGAACGGGAAGTGGAAACATGGTCGGCCGCAGACCAGGAGTCAGTGTCCGCAATATTTCAAAAGCTACAGACTGTCTTTGAGGATCTTACTGAGGCGGACCTTCAGATGAGGTTCTACAGCTGTTCTCAACAGTCGGAGGACAATGTTAGGAACTACGCCTGGCATGTTCAAGGGGCCCTGCGGGCTCTGAAACAGGTTAGTCCTACCAGCATAGAAAATGAGAACAAAATGCTGAAGGACCAGTTTGTCCGGGGACTGAGGTCTCCGGAGGAGAGCAGGACTGTGCGTGGTGGTCCCTGGATCATCCCGATGCCACCTTTGACAATCTCAAGGACATGGCTATAAAAGGACTGCAGCCCCTGGAAACAAATGCCATCCAATGTTACCAGGGTGGGGCTACCCCAGTGCCTGCTACACCCACCTTTTCCCCAGTGGCTGCTGAAGCTAAGGTTCCAGCAACGTCCCCTAGAGAACTGGACAGTCTGCGCTCTGAAGTGCGTCAGTTGAGCAAAACCCTGACCACTGTGCTGAGTGCCCTGCAGCTGCGGACGGAGGCCGAGGAAGGAGGGAAAATCCTGTTAGCCGATAGCCCTGAGGATGTCCCCTGGATGCGCAGGAGGAGGAGGCCAACACCACCCTCTTCGAGGACCAGTGACCAGCGCCGTCCACAAAAGGACCCTACCTGCTACCACTGCCGTAAGACCGGACACACCGCCTAGAATTGTCCTTTAAACGAAAAAACCCTGGGGCCGAGGGCCGACACCCAGGAGTAAATTCCCCAGGCCCATCAGACTGGTACAACAGGTTCATCGGAGGAAGACCTTTCCTCTCCATTGTGTTGGACGGGATCCCAACGCACGCTCTGCTGGACACAGGATCTCAGGTAACCATCATGCCTGACGTCCTCTACAAGAGGTTCTGGTCCATGGACGACCTACATCCGCCAGCTCCAAATCTTTCTGTTTATGCCTCAAATGGACTCCCCCTTAACCTAATCGGGGTTAAGAATGTGACTGTAAAGGTGGGGAGAGTGGAGCTGAAGGACCAGGGGCTAATTGTAGTAGAGACTAATCCTGAAGACACCAATCCGTATATGGTATTAGGCACTAACATTGTTGGTAACTGTTTGGGAGAAGTTGTGTTCTTGCTCCAACAGATAGTCGACACTGCCAGACCAAGACAGAGGAGGGCACTGCAGAAGGAGATCCGAGTCCTGATGTACCAACAGCAAGTAAGGTTAACAGACGGAGAAATCGGTAATGTGCAGGTGACGGACCCAATACCCATTGTCATCTCCCAATGAGTGAAATGCTCATCTGGTGTAGAGCTGCTATAGGTCTTAGAGGACAGAGCTACGAGGCGGTAGTAGAACCCCTTTGCTCCGAGCATAGACCCACACTCTTAACCGCCAGGGGAGTGGTAGATGTACGCAATGGGAGGGTGCCCGTCCGTCTTCTCAACTGTGGGGAAGATGAGGTCAGACTGCCACGTTATGCCACTGTTGCCAAATTACATGCTGTAAATAATAACTGCATCCACAAGGCGGAGTCCTTAACCTCACCAGATGAAGAGGAGGATAATGACCCTGCTACCCAGGTGGAGGATTGGTGTCAACAGCTCCATGTTGGGACAGACACCACTCCTGCCCATCAAAAACAGGGTGTACACAGGGTGGTTCAAGAATACTCGCAGGTGTTCAGTAAACATCCACTTGACTTCGGGAGGATTAAGGGGGTTCAACACCATATCCACCCATCAAAGAACGTTACAGGCCTATACCACCAGCTCACTACCAGAAGGCTAAGGAAATGCTGCATGACATGAGAAAGGCGGGGATAATAAGGGATAGTTGTAGTCCCTGGGCAGCTCCCCTAGTGCTAGTTAGGAAAAAGGACGGGATCATGAGAATGTGTGTAGATTACCGTCAAGTAAATCGCATTACACATAAAGATGCATACCCTTTACCACACATAGAGGAGTCCCTAGCTGCCTTAAAGTCTGCAAATTACTTTTCCACCCTTGACCTCACTAGTGGGTACTGGCAAGTAGCTGTGGCTGAGGAGGATCGGGAGAAAACGGCCTTCACTACCCCGGTGGGACTCTGCGAGTTCAACAGTATGCCGTTTGGACTCTGCAATGCCCCCGGAACGTTCCAGAGATTGATGGAGTGCTGCCTGGGACACCGCAACTTCGAGACTGTGTTACTTTACCTGGACGATGTAATAGTGTACTCCAGAACGTACAAGGACCACTTGAAGCATCTGGCAGAGGTATTTGAGTCACTGTCCCGGTACGGGATGAAGTTGAAGCCCTCAAAGTGCCACCTGCTCAAGAGAAAGGTACAGTACCTGGGGCACATTGTCAGTCCGGAAGGGGTAGCACCAGACCCGGAGAAGGTCACAGCCATCCAGAAGTGGCCGGAGCCGAAAAACCTCAAGGAGGTGCGTCAGTTCTTGGGACTAGTAGGATACTACCGGAGGTTTGTAAAAGATTACACCAAGAAAGCAGCTCCTCTGCAAGACCTCCTGGTAGGGCAGTCCCCCAAAGGCAGAAATCCCCCATTCCACTGGGGTAAGGAGCAAGCAGAGTCATTTCAGGAGATGAAGGAGATCCTGACAGGCGATGAGATCCTAGCCTACCCTGACTACAGCCAACCGTTCCTGCTGTATACAGATGCCAGCAACGAAGGGCTGGGCGCTGTTCTAAGTCAGAAGCAGAATGGCCAGGAGAAAGTGATCGCATATGCAAGCAGGAAGCTCCGCCCGACCGAGAGGAACCCAGAGAACTATAGCAGCTTTAAGTTGGAGTTCCTGGCCCTGGTCTGGGCCATCACTGAAAGGTTTAAGCACTATCTAGCCTCCAGTAAGTTCACTGCCTTCACTGATAACAATCCCTTGACCCATCTTGAAACAGTATTGAAAAGGAAAAGACAAAACCATAAACTTGACGATCAGTGGGAACAAGAACCCTACACTGTATTGAACTCAAGATTTGACAATAAGAAGACATACTTAATCAGTCGAGATGGAGGAAGAACGTCTACAACAGTGTCCAGGGACCACCTAAAGTTGTGTCCAGACCTACTGAAACCCCAAGAAGAAGTGCCTCTCACCAAACCGGAGGAACCTGAAGAAGCAGTGATACACACTGACCTAGGAGATTTCCCGGCTGATTGGCCTCAAATAGGAGGTGCAGTAATCATTCCAACACTCCAATTCTACGAACAGCCAGAAAACCCTCCACAGCAAGTTGAACCTGTAAGTGCTGTAGAAGAGCCAGCTCAAGAAGTATCACCGGACGAAGGATCCCCGGTAGGAGCAAAGCAAGAGAGCCCAGCCAATGGTGAACTTGCCAGTCCCAGAGAGAGGTTAAGGCAGTTTTACAACTTGGTCACACGTAGAACTGGTAGGGTAACTGACAATGCAGACTCTGATGCCCCACAGACCACCGCACTATGCAGATCAACACGTAGCACGAGAGGTAAACCCCCTGTTAGGTACACTCAGTAAATAGTCAAATTTCTGGATTGTAGATAGTTACCCCTGGGGTATTAAATTGTAATATATTATTGCGTGTTTTCATGCATATGTATATTATTTTGTGCTTTGTTTTATTATTGAACAGTTCAAGTGACATGGACACTTTACCTCATTAATTTCTTTATTATTTACCTAAGAACTTCGTGGCTGAGGACTATGTGCAGCCCAAAAACTGCTTTTGTATGTAATTCCACTCACTGGAGTGCCCCTTTAGGTGACCTCAGAAGGAAAACCTGTCTGGAGTGGCTCTCTTGGAGGTCCAACTCGGGATCTTCATGCCCTGCAGCCACCCCAGGGCCTACGTTGAGGGTTTGGGACAGGTCCCTCAAACCACCAAGTACTCTACCCTGTGAGATGGACATCCTGTCTGGGAACCTCACCATAAGAGACTTGAACTCTGAGGACACTTTGTATTTGGTTATATTGTTATGTAACGTTTAAGATTGGTGCCTCCCATAAAGGGAAGATTGTTCATGTTTCCTATTGTTTTATAAAATGTACTTCAGCCCGGGAGTGCTGAGCTTTGCTAGGGGGGAATGTGACGCCCAGCTGCGCTTGGTATCACAGATCCTGGAAGAGTGCATTGATGGATTCCTCCACAAGAGGCCCCCATAAACATTCACACATCTCCACCTTCCACCTCAGACCAGCAGAGGGAGCCCATTAGGGATATAAATAGGGAAGGTGGAGCCAGGCAGTGCAGTCTAGTTTCAGTTGGCAGTCTAGCCAGAACAGGATTCCTGCTCACAGTCAGAGAGGGACAGAGTTCTCGGTTCGGTTCCTGCAGAAGTCTGTCTGCAGAGGTAAGCCCAGTCTAGACTCAGTTATAGCTCAGAATAGTGAGCTTTACGTGTGCCGGCGCCATAAGCATGGCAAGATGCCGTTAGTGTGTATAGCTTAGTGAGGGCCCGAGTAGGCCGAAGGCGAGTGGAAAGTTACTACATAGGGGGCAGAGGAGCTTAACTAGCTCACCCCAAAGAATTTACCGGACACCGGGTCCGAAGCTTATCGAAATCTCTATGACCCAGTAAGGCATAACCGGAATTCCTGGAGAACTACAAGCCCCAGGATCGCTAAAGTGCTGATACGTAACAGAGCCGGGAGACACATAGGCCCCGCAAGCTGAGGTGCGTGTATTCCAAGAAAAGGCCCTACCACAAAGTCAGCCAGCGTAGGACAGAGGCAAAGTTAGGCCTAGCTCCAGGCAGGTCAGAAACTTACTACGCAGAGGCAAGAAACAGGAGGCCCTACACCCGCTCATTGGGGAGGATCCTGATATGCACCCTTCACCCTACAGTGCTCAGGGATGTGCCTGAATTTCCATCAGTAAAAGGTACTGAAATGACTATCGTGTCTGTCCCCGTTCTTGCTCTGACCCGGCTGGGTCACACCTGTCCTGCATCCTTACATCCCCGCTGCCCTGAGGCCTAGCTCCTCCTGTGGGGAGCTATACCATCGAGCTGCCTTATCATCGGCCTCAGTGGACTGCGCAGCACTGGTGATTCTCACCAGAAGCCACAGGTGGCGTCACGAACCTTCATAAAACTAAAATTAACCAGCAATCCCTTTTTAAAAGCTGACCCCAGGGTTCGGGCCCGGGAGCCGACCACCGGGACATCTCCAAGGTAAAGGCCCGGGTACCGAGTCATCCCCATCCCCTGGGCTAGTCATATCCATACGCAGTCCCCAGCCGCCCCTATTTGTCCTTGTGTGCCTTATACATAAGATTAACCGCGCATACCAAAACATTACCTGTGCCCTCCCCAGTGCATTTAGTGGGAAGGACAGCCTATTCTGCTGTAGTGTGTGCATGCCAAACCCCTGTTCATGGTACATGCGAAGATGCCTGTCGTTGCAGAATTGCAACTATCCCCGTTCAAGTCCTTGTCCCAGGGCAGTGTTCAATTGTACCTCTCCCATTCCTTGCAATGCAAGCGCAAGTATGCAGCCTGCCACCCACCCACCCCCAGGCTGCAATACCATACTGCTTGCTTGCACTTAAAATTGGGCCTTTTAGGCATGTGGAGGCGGAATCTGGTCACCACGTCATGGCTGCGTTGGCGGCCTGGTATCCATACTCAGTCCCCAGCCGTCCGGCGGCCGGGTGTCCACGCTCGGTTCCCAGCCACCAGGGGGCGGCCGGGTGTCCATACTCGGTCCCCAGCCTCCCCGCGGCCGCGTGTCCACACACGGTCCCCAGCCGCCAGGGGGCGGCCGGATGTCCATACTCGGTCCCCATCCGCCCCGCGGCCGGGTGTCCATACTCGGTCCCCAGCCGCCTGTGGGCAGCCGGGTGTCCATAAACGGTCCCCTATTTCTCCTGTTAACTTCCCCCCACACACTTTTCTTAGCCCGGCCTGCTTTAGGGCAGCATTGGACGAGCCCACCACAGAACCAGATTCCTTCGGTGGGCCCTGCCTTCTCCATCAGGGGAGTTGAGAGTGCCAAGGTGAGGAGCATGATGATGATGATAGAAGTTAGCATCTGCTTTGTTTTCTTGGAATGCAAGCGCATGTATGTAGTAGCGGCTAGGCCTGAGGTGGTCAGCGTTTTGGCGCATATCCTACCTCCTCCGAGGATTGCTGGATCTTTTTCTGCTACTATCCCAGTTCTATGACTCCCGTTTAATCAAAGCTTCAGGTGATAAATGATGGATGAGGTGGTGGCAAAGGAGAAAGAGCAGGAGGAACAGGGACCATTCACATCAATATCAGGCCAGTCAACCACATATGTCTTGTAGGATATGTTTCTGTAACAAAAGGAGCGGTTCGGCTACACAGTTATAGGGCATACAGTAAGTGCAATGCCTACCAAAAATTTCGAGGCACTCCAATGCCCCTAGGAAATGACATGGAGGTCAGAGGGCCTTAACTAAACCGTTTTTTCCATTTATAGCAACTGGGTCTCCTGTACACTGTTGGCCTAAGCAGTGAATGGAAGGCTTTCCAAAAATTAGGAGGAACTGCAATGCCCCTTGAAACAGACGTGGATTACAGCGTACTAAAAAGCTGACTAAAATTAGGAGGAAATGCAATGCCCGTTGGAAGAGTCGTGGAGGTTAGAGGTAATTAAAAACAACATTTCAATGCCCCCTGGAAGAGCTGTGGAGTTCAGAGTGGTTTAAGAAGACGCTTTTAATGCCCCTTTGAAGAGACGTGGAGGTCACAGTAGCTTAACAAGATGTTTTTAATGCCCCTCGGAAGAGACGTGGAGGTCCCAGTAGCTTAACAAGGCGGTTTTAATGCCCCTTGGAAAAGTGGTGGAGGTCACAGTAGCTTAACAAGAAGGTTTGAATGCCCCATGGAAAAGTGCTGGAGGTCGCAGTAGATTAACAAGACGGTTTGAATGCCCCTTGGAAGAGACGTGGAGGTCCCAGTAGCTTAACAAGACGGTTTGAATGCCCCTTGGAAGAGACATGGAGGTCCCAGTAGCTTAACAAGATGGTTTGAATGCCCCTTGGAAGAGACGTGGAGGTCCCAGTAGCTTAACAAGACAGTTTTAATGTCCCTTGGAAAAGTGGTGGAGGTCGCAGTAGCTTAACAAGATGGTTTGAATGCCCCTTGGAAGAGACATGGAGGTCCCAGTAGCTTAACAAGACGGTTTGAATGCCCCTCAGAAGAGACGTGGAGGTCCCAGTAGCTTAACAAAACAGTTTTAATGCCCCTTGGAAAAGTGGTGGAGGTCACAGTAGCTTAACTAGACAGTTTTAATGCCCCTTGGAAAAGTGGTGGAGGTCCCAGTAGCTTAACAAGACGGTTTTAATGCCCCTCGAAAGAGACGTGGAGGTCCCAGTAGCTTAACAAGACGGTTTTAATGTCCCTCGGAAGAGACATGGAGGTCCCAGTAGCTTAACAAGACGGTTTTAATGTCCCTTGGAAAAGTGGTGGAGGTCGCAGTAGCTTAACAAGACGGTTTTAATGCCCCTTACAAGAGCCATACAGTACAGCATCTTAAAAATATTATTCCCATTATTGGGGAGTGGGTCTCCCACAGTCTTTGCTTATGCCTTCCAAGCAAAAGCTGACAAAAATAAGGACGGAGGAACTTTCAATAATGGCAACATGGACCACGGTCACCCTGGTGGTATAGTGGTGGTGGAGGCTGAGGATAAGGAGAAGAACATAAAACAGCCGAAATGAGGAAGCGCATACCCATGTGTGGGTGTGAAGCGGTGCATGTGAATACACCTCCCGAAATAACACAGTGGATTTGACTGTATGTTACTCTGCTGTCGTTTGGTGGTAATGAGAAGTCTGGCCCAATCCAGCCCTTGTTCATTTTGATAAGGGTCAGCTTGTCAGCATTGTCAGTTGACAGGCGAGTGCGCTTATCAGTTATAATTCCACAAGCGGCACTAAAAACACGCTCCGATAACACGCTAGCGGCAAAGCAGGCCAGGACCTCCAAGGCGTACAGAGCGAGTTCATTCCAAGTGTCCAGCTTGGATGCCCAATAATTAAAAGGCACAGAGGAATCACGGAGGACGCTGGTACGGTCGGCAAGGTACTCCCTCACCATCTTTTGAAACTTTCCACTCCTTGTGAGAGTACCCCGCGCCTCAGGGTCTGTCCGAAGGGAGGGTCTGAGAAAACTGTCCCAGAACGTTGACAGTGTTCCCCTGCCTCTGCTGGATTGGAGTTGCGTCTCTCTCGCATGTACACCTTGGTTGGGCAACGAACTATGACCTCTGCCGCTAGCATGTTCAGATGGGAATTTTTTTAACACTTCTACAGCAAGGGCCTTCTGGTACTGCCCCATTTTTGTAGACCTCTCCACCTCAGGAATAAGAGAGTGAAAGTTCTTCTTGTAGCGGGGGTCTAAATGTGTCACCAACCAGTAATGACTGTCACCCAACATTTTGACAACGCGAGGGTCACGGTTAAGGCAGCGTAACATAAAGTCAGCCATGCATGCCAGTCTGGTAACGGGCAAGACTTCTGTGTCCTCACCAAGATGACGACTGACCATGCTCTCCTCCTCCTCCTCCTCCCCCCCTGTCCTCAGGCCACCCACGCTGAATCAACGGTATGACAGTTGTACAGGTACTACCGTCTACAGCGCATGATACAAGCTCCTGTTCTTCCTCCTCCTCCTATCCCTCATTGTCCCCCAATGCACGTTGGGATGAGATAAGGCTGGGCTGTGTGTAATCGACCGCTACGGCTTCTTGATCCATCTCATCATACTCTGGCTGCAATGCCTCCTCTTTAATTCTCTGCAGAGAGCGTTGCAAAAGACAGACAAGTGGAATGCTGATGCTAATGATGGCGTCATCGCCACTCACCATCTTGGTGGACTCCTCAAAGTTTGTCAAGATGGTACATATGTCAGACATCCAGGTCCACTCCTGAGGTCTTATGTGTGGAGTCTGACCTGAATATCGACGGCCTTGTTGTAGCTGGTACTACACAACTGCTCTCTTCTGCTCACAAATCCTTTGCAACATGTGGAGGGTAGAGTTCCAAAGTGTGGGGACATCACACACCAGTCGGTGTGCCGGAAGCTGCAAACGCTGCTGCAACACAGCAAGGGCGGCGGAAGCTGTAGCTGACTTGCGAAAATGAGCTGACAGGCGGCGTACTTTGACATTTGATCTGCCAACGCGGGGTATGATTTAATAAACCGCTGAACCACGAGGTTAAGCACATGAGCCAGGCATGGTACGTGTGTGATCTCGCCTTGCCTCAGAGCCGCCACCAGGTTAAGGCCATTGTCACACACCACCATGCCTGGATGTAGGTTCAGCAGTCTCAGCCACAGATCTGCCTGCTCTTTCACAGCTGTCCACAACTCACAAGCAGTGTGAGGTTTCTCACCTAAGCTTATGAGTTTCAGCACAGCCTGTTGCCGCTTGGCGGAGGCAGTGCTTCCAGCTTGTAACTGATGTGGTGATATCTGAGATGGAGGCTGAACATGAGGAGGAGGAGGATGATGCGCAGGAGCTGTACACTGTGGGGGCAACTCTGACTGACATAGGGCCCGCAATCCTCGGTGTGGGGAGGATGTGTTCTGTCCCAAGGTCCGACTGGGTCCCGGCTTCCACTATGTTTACCCAGTGTGCCGTCAGGGAGATGTACCGTCCCTGGCCACAAGCACTTGTCCACGTGTCCTTGTCAGGTGGACTCTCCCAGTAACTGCGTTGTTGAGGGCACGGCAGATGTTTTGGGACACGTGCTTGCATAGTGCGGGGATGGCATACCGGGCAAAATAGAGTCGGCTGGGGACTGAGTACCGAGGGACGGCCACCGCCATAAGGTTGCGGAAGGATTCCGTCTCCACCAGCCTAAAAGACAGCATTTACAACGCAAGCAGTCGTGAAATGTGCGAATTTAGGACTGTGGCCTGTGGGTGTCGTTGGCTGCGAATTTCCGCTTTCGTTCAAAGATCTGGGATATGGACAATTGAACGCTGCGGTGGGACGTGGATGTGGACGTTGATGCTGTTTCTTGAGAAACTGCCATAACAAGTGAAGACTGAGAGGAGGGGGCATCTTTGCATGCAGTATGGACAGGGGATTGCCTTGCACACACAACAGGGGGTTCTATTGCACGCACAACAGCGGAAGAAGCAGTGGTGACACCCGCTGACACTGGTCGTGGACCATGGGGTTCACCCCACAAAGTTGGGTGCTTTGCTGCCATGTGCCAGATCATGCTGGTGGTGGTCAGGCTGGTAGGTTTGTCACCCCTGCTGATGCTGGTGACTCGCCCCCTGGGCCGTGGGGCACTCGGAGCCGGGCAACAGGGCAATAATGGGGGTAGTAGTGGCAACCCGGTCCATGGCTCAGGGTGATCAGACCAGTGGCAGTCTTCTATATGTTTTGCAATGTCCGACTACGCCACCCGTGGATTGCGGTCAGGGCTAACCGCCGCTTCAGTGCATACCGCTGGGGCAGATGTAAATGTGCAGCACTGAATAGTACAACTCCCCATGGGAGGAGTATGGCCCCAGGGCAGTATATAGATGGATGATGGAGGGGATGTTTCCGACCGCAATAGCCAGGAAACGGAGGCCTCTTAAACAGTTCAGGGTCTTTATTTGAACAGGTGAAATGACCCAAAAACAGTCCCGGCTAGGAGGGGGCCTGGATGTCTGAGAACAAGTGGGAAGCTGGCCCTGGTCAGGGCGAGGGTGAAGGCCTACCGTACTCTGCGCTCTTTCTGGCTATTTCCCTCCTTGTGGTGTAACAGCCCACGTTCCTGAGCTCACCGTGTCTTCTCGCCCGTATGGCTTGCAACTTGGGTTCCTTTCTACTCTTGGCTTGGTGCAGCTCTGCTGGTCCCTTCTGCTGTGGCGGAACCTCCGGGCTTCTTAGGCCAAGGAACATACAATCCACTGCGGACTGGTTATTTGCTGTAGAACTTGGAATCCTCACAGCCTCAGACACCAAAGTCTGGTAGATTAGTTTCTCTATCTGCCAGGACAGGCTCCCTTCGCCTTCCGTCCCTGGCTCGTGGCTCTCCTACTGCCACACGGCCTCTTAGGCTGCAACACAACTGTCTGTCCCTGCTCTGGGACACCTCTCACTTCAGAGACAGGTTGTCCAGTTCTCCCTAACCCTGCCCCCAGTTCCAGCTTTTATAGGGGCAGCCTGCTCCCCCTACTGGCCTGGGACAGGAGGTGCTGCATGCAAATGGTCCCTAACTAGGGAACCTCCCCCTTGCTCTCAGACACAGCTTTATTAAACATTTGTGGCATCCAGGCCAGGGTGACACACTGGCATGGCAGGTGGTACAAATGGCCTTTTTGGGGTTATCAGCAGAGTCTTTAAAAAAATTCCAGACTTTGGAAGACCTACCGGTTGTACTGGCAACGTCCCTCGTGTTGGTGTTATGGGGAACTGTTGCCTGCCTTCTGTGTGCGGCCACCACACTGCTTCATCCTGCCTGTTGGGATACTCTGCCTCCCTCACCCTGTGTGCTGCTGGCCTCGCTCTGCGTGTCCTCCTGCCACGTTGGGTCAGTGACTAGATCATCCACCACCTCCTCCTCTTCCACTTGCGCACCACGATCCTCCTCCTCACTTCCTGGCAATTGTGTCTCGTCATCGTCCACCTCTTGTGACAAATTGCCAGCATCGACTTCCTGTGGCCGTGGCTGTTCAAATATTTTGGCATCGCTACATGGGATCTCCTCTTCCACCACTTCAAGCGGAGCAGGCGAGGGGCACAAATCTGGAAATGGACCAGTGAACAGCTCTTCAGAGTGTCCAAGTGTGGGATCAGTTGCTGTCTGACGACACTCGGCATGGTGGGAGGAAGGAGCATCAGGGTGAGGAGGAGTATGTGGTCGAGACTCACGGCTACTAAGAGTTGACCGTGTGGAAGACAGACCGGAGGTGGTGGTGCCCAGGTAACTGGAAGTATTATCTGCTATCCAATTAATAACCTGTTCACACTGATCAGTTCGCAATTCTGGTGTTGTTCTGTGCTTCCCTAGTAATTCGGTCAAGAAGTGGGAGCGAGAAGATGTGGCTGTTGGTTGTGGCACATTTTCACCTTGGCCACGGCCCCGTCCTCTGCACGCACCATCACCAGAACGTCCAGTTCCACGTCCCTTGCCACGCGCCTTGCCCATTGTAAAGGAAGTAAAATAGCTTACACTCGCACTATCAATGGAAAAAGGGTAATAAAAAGTAGATTAGAGCCGTGGATGAGGAAAACTACAGTTCTATTACTCTGGCCTACACCCGACTCTTTTAAACAATCTGAACAATCAGGGAGAAACTATTACTGTTTTTCTTTATGGAAAAAATACCAAAAGCTGAATAATAGAGATTTTTTACCGTGGAATGGCAAAACCACAGTTATTGTTTACTGGGGTATACCAGACAATTTTAAATAGATATATTTGTGGCTGAACAGTGAGCGACACACTCAACCTGTTTTTTTTTTAGATACAAATGGCCCAAAAGTGGATAATACAGAGATTTGACCCGTGGAACTGCAAAACCACACTTCTGTTTCTCTGGCCTACACCAGACTATTTTCAACAGATATATTTGTGTCTGAAAAATCAGGGAGACACTATTAGTTTTTCTTTACGGCAAAAAATGCCAAAAGCAGGATAATAGAGACTTTTTACCGTGGAACAGCAAAACCACAGTTATAATTTACTGGTGCATATGTGGCGCCCCTGAGGGTTCGACCGCCACAGGAATGCTGCACTTCTTCAATGGAGTGTGGTGTTCCTCCTCTGAGGTAAGGCCGGTGTGATGGTAGTGACCTAGCCTTTTGCATCCAACACCACATTTCCACCAGAGGGAGCTATTTTGCACTAGGCGCTGCTCCCCTGGTTACAGGGAGACTGGGGAACACAAAGTGTTAGGAACCAGTTAGTGGGTGTGGGTGGAGGAACACTAGTTAGTTACACTTCTAATTTCATATTTAATAGAATGCCATCTTTGATCTTGGTCTCTGGCAGTCTGTCTGTCAAGTGGTCCGTCCTTAGTCTAGTCTGTTGGCTGTCACTGTGCTGTCAAAATACTGTGTGTAATGTGACTTCCCTCCGGGAGCGCAGATCCTGTGTGGGCCTGCACCGGCATGGGACACAGCTCTCGTACCCCGATCTTTGGGACGAGAGGTAGGTTGCAGACAAGGAATGTCTCAACCCGGCCGAGGACCAGGATCATGAAGGCCCGGGAGCTTTAGAGTGTGGCTCCCTAGCAAATGGGTCCCGGGGAGGATGCAGACGGAGCGGATCACGCCACCTGTCCTCGCCTACCTCATCTATTCAGAGGGATTCCGACTGCAAGAGGGGTACCGGCCCCCGACCTCGTACTCTACGTCCAGGACGGGAAAGCCCGGTTAGGCCCTGAGGATCCCGCCGGGCTTCGGATGGAGAGGAATTGCCACCCGAGCCCTACACCTGAGAGGAGCTCAGAGGGAGACCCGGCCTATCTACACACGCACAGACGGGAATGGGTGAAGTCTGTAGTACAGGAACACTCTGGTGCAGGGTCGCTACCAAACACTGGACTTCCTCGGAGGTAGTCGGACCCCCGTTCCTGCTGGCCGCAGGACTCCGCGAGGAGCAGGGAGTCGCCTTCCCGCTAACACATCTGAGTGAGTAAAGCCTTGGAAGTGCACCCCTATGCCTATGGCCTCCGGACTGTTCATTACGCGCCATACCACGCGAAGCGGTGCCCGTACTCCCACGCTACTGCAACCCCCTCTCAATCCTGTCTTGCCTGCCCTGAGACCCTGCTCCGCCTGTGGGGAGCAGCGAGAACTTTAGCCGCCATGACACCAGGCCTCAGCGGACTGTAGCGGCGCTGGTGGCCCCTTCACCAGACACCACAGGTGGCGTAGTCGTTAACTAGCCACTCTACGCGGAATAGCCCACACCATCTCTTTCTAATGTGACGGCCCTGAGCACGGGTCGGGCCCGGGCCACGGCTTCATCCCATCTCTTCAACGCGGGGCCCGACACCGAGTCCCCCAACAACCAGGGTAAAACACGGGCTTTCTGAGTAGAGGCGTCACATATACCAGACGTTTTTAAATATATATATCTGCGGATGAACAGTGAGCGACACACTCAAACTGCTTTTTTTTAGATACAAATGGCCCAAAAGTGGATAATACAGAGGTTTGAACCGTGGAACTGCAAAACCACACTTCTGTTTCTCTGGCCTACACCAGACTATTTTCAACAGATATATTTGTGTCTGAACTGTCACAGACACACTTTTTTTTTTTTTTTTTTGGGTGGGGGGGACACCAAAAGGTTAATAAGACGGGTATTTGTACAGTGTGAAGGAGGGAGAAAAAAGAGGATTTAGATGAAAAAAAAAGGATTTTTCCTGGCCCCCGAGACCTGGAGCTAAGTCCAGCAATTTCAGCAACAGGAGCACACAGGACTGTAATGCAGCGTTTGCTGGTATAACCACTGCGTCTCCTATACAGCCTGCCTGCCTGCCTGATATCTGGGATGGATATTAGTCCTGAGAAGGACTGTTTGATTTGGCAGCCTTTACAGACCCTATATATCTCTCCCTAAATCAGCAGCGCTGTCCCTACACTGTCTGATCCCAGCCGTCTGTGTCCAAGATGCCGGCGCCCGGTTTTAAATACTCGAGGTGACACTGTGCGGCCAGCCAATCAATGTAATGCCCACAACCAACATGGCTGCGGCATTACAGTGACTGGCTGGCAATCCCTGCATGTTCATTGGCTCTGTAAAGAGCGCCAAACATGCAGGGCGGAGACCCGAGCTCCCGCCCGAGTAACCCGGAAATGCTCGGTGCTCGCCGAACATCCAGAGTAGCGTGATGCTCGGGCGAGTACCGAGCAGTGTCGAGCATGCTCGCTCAACACTACTTATGATCATGTGATATTTGAGTTTTTCTTTTTTAATAAATTTGCAAAAATTTCTACATTTCTGGGGTTTTTTCAGTTAAGATGGGGTGCAGAATGTACTTTAATAAGAAAAAAAAAACTTTTTAAAATTTACCAAATGGCTGCCATGAAACAAAGAATGAAAAATTTAAAGGGGTCTGAATACTTTCCGTACCCACTGTATATATCTTTTGTTGGCAATGACAGAGGTCAAATATTTTCTGTAAGTCTTCACAAGGTTGGCACACACTGTTGCTGGTATGTTGGCCCATTCCTCCATGCAGATCTTCTCTAGAGCAGTAATGTTTTTGGGGCTGTCGCTGGGCAACACGGACTTTCAACTCCCTCCAAAGGCTTTCTATAGGGTTTAGATCTGGAGACTAGCTAGGCCACTCCAGGACCTTGAAATACGTCTTACAAAGCCACTCCTTTGTTGCCCTGGCGATGTTCTTGGCATAATTTTCATGATGAAAGACCCAGCCATGTTTCTTCTTCAATGCCCTTGCTGATGGAAGGAGGTTTGCACTCAAAATCTCTTCATACATTGCCCCATACATTCTTTCATGTACACAGATCATTCGTCCTGGTCCCTTGGCAGAGAAACAGCCCCAAAGCATGATGTTGCCACCCCCATGCTTCACAGTAGGTATGGTGTTCTTTGGATGCAACTCAGCATTCTTTCTCCTCCAAACATGCCAAGTTGTGTTTCTACCAAACAGTTCAACTTTGGATTCATCTGAATATATGTTCTCCCAATACTCTTCTGGATCACCAAATGCTCTCTAGCAAACTTCAGATGGGCCTGGACATGTAATGGCTTAAGCAGGGTGACACATCTGGCACTGCAGGATCTGAGTCCCTGGTGGCGTAGTGTGTTTGCTGACGGTAGCCTGTGTAAAGTTGGTCCCAGCTCTCTGCAGGTCATTCACTTGGTCCCCTCGTGTGGTTCTGGGATTTTTGCTCACCGTTCTTGAGATCATTTTGACCCCACGGGGTGAGATATTCTGTGGAGCCCCAGATCAAGGGAGATTATCAGTGGTCTTGTAAGTCTTCCATTTCCTAATTATTGCTCCCTCAGTTGATTTCTTCACACCAAGCTGCTTGCCTATTGAAGATTCAGTCTTCCCAGCCTGGTGCAGGGCTACAATTTTGTTTCTGGTGTCCTGCGACAGCTCTTTGGTCTTCACTATAGTTGAGTTTGAAGTGTGACTGTTTGAGGTTGTGGACAGATGTCTTTTATACTGATAACAAGTTCAAACAGGTGCCAGTACTACAGGTAATGAGTGGAGGACAGAGGAGCCTCTTAAAAAAGAAGTTACAAATCAGAATTTGAAAAAAATTTCTTTACAAATCAGACAATGTGATTTTCAGGATTTGTTTTCTCATTTTGTCTCTCATAGTTGAGGTCTAACTATGATGTCAATTACAGGCCTCTCTCATCTTTTTAAGTGGGAGAACTTGCACAATTGGTGGCTGACTAAATACTTTTTTTCACCACTGTACAGGGTGATTATAAAAGATTCATCGGGTTTTACATTCATATTACTGCAAAGATATAAATTTCACCGGTTGTAAAAATAACGTATCGAAAGGTCACATCTCAGAGTTTATAACTCGTGGGTAGTGTTGAGCCACCCCCGTAGTGTTCGAGTTCGGTTCGGTTCGTCGAACACCCGTTTGTTCGCCGAACTGTTCGTCGAACTGTTCGTCGAACACCTTCGAACACCGTTAAAACCAATGGCAGGCAAACAAAAACACATAGAAACACATAGAAAACACCTTCAAAGGTGTCCAAAAGCTGACAAACTGCTCAGAAGACACAACTAACACATGGAAAAGTGACAAGTACATATAGTCATGCGAAAAGAAAAGAGGTGGAGGAGTAAAAGGAGGGGGAGACACAGATATAGGCATGTCATGCCCTTCTAAAATCCAAAAAATGAGAAGCCGACACGTTCAGTCCGCTCCTGCCCGTGCCACCTCCGCGTCGCCGGGTTTGTGCCAGAGCCGCGGTGAACCCTGACGGCCAGCCCCCCTCTCCCAATACTGGTGCCTGTCCGCTGGTGGGTCGAGCGAGCCCCCCTGTGGTGGAGGCAGCTCTAAGCTTTTTAATTTAAATTGTCTCTCTAATTTGAATGAATACACTTTAAATCCATTTACAAGGATCTATTGGAGGGCAAGTCTCTTGCCAGCAGCCGCGTAATTCCAGCTCCAGTAGCGTCCACTAAAGCTGCTGCAGTTAAAAAGCTTTTATAAGGATCGAGCTCGGCTGTCCACCGCAAGGCATCCTACTGCCAGTCCCAGCCCCTATGCCTTGGGGTGCCTCCTGATGCTCTTCACTGAGTATCCCGTGGTCCCGAAGCATTTCCTTTGAAAAAATTAAGTGTCCAAACTACAGGTGGTGTAGCTTGCTTAACAGCCGGGATAATCCGCTGACTAGCAGACACTGCTACTAGGCACAAAGTATTTCCTGGGCTAGATGCAGTTAAAAATTTGTAATTAGATACTCTCGTTGGATGCTGAGAAAGCATTCCATAGAGTCTCCTGGCACGCCATATATGATTCTCTTAAAAAGCTTGGGGTAGGGGTCTAGGGGACCCTTTTATAGCCAAAATCACGGCCCTGTATCGCAATACGTCACCTAGGCTGAAGATAAATGGAACTGTAGCACCCTGAGGGCTCGGTTGCTACAGAGGTATTGCACCTCACCCAGAGGTGTGATATCTCACTCTCAGGTAAGGATGTAGTGTGGATCAGGACCCGACACCTGCATGCATTACACCACATTGCCGTGGGGCAGGGCGACCAATATGCCCCTGAGATGGGCACGACAGTCCCTGTCCCTGGCTGGAGTGGGGGGAGGAAACACTGAGGAAGGGGAACCCTGTAGTGCAGGAGCAGGGAGGAAGCAGTTCCTGGGTGCATTGAGAAGGGAGTATAAAAGGTGGGCACCATCTTAGTTCAGTGCAGAGAAGTCTGAGCAGAAGTGGCAGGGAGCAGGGGCTCTGCATGAGCTCTGCTCCGGAGGCGGGCCCAGTAACAGAGGCCCAGGCCTGGAAGAGGGAGAAGGAAGGAAGAGGAGCGGAGAAGGCTCCAGGAACGAGGAACGAAGGGATCCCAGGGGTGCGGACGGGCGAGTCGCCACCGCACGCCCGAATCCACCTGCGTGGAGGGGTCAGGCCAAAGGGGGAGACCGGTCCCCGAAACTAGTAGAGGCAGGAAACGACCCTCAGCTAGAAACAGGAGGCTGTGACATTTTATGTGGCGCAGCCCCTCGCTACACCCGCTAGGAAGGCACCACATAGGGTCAGGGAAACTGGCGCCAAGTTTACCAAGAGGAGGCCCGAAGCAGCCGGACAGAAGGGTTGGTAAGAAAGGCCAGACAAAGGACACACAAAGGGGGTCCTGTGAAGCGCTCCAAAGTTATCTGGGAGTTGTCTGAGCCCCTCACCTGGTGAGCACAGTACGACGTGGGCAGCCGTTACATGCAGACGTGGTCTGGATAATCAGAACTGTGAGTAAAGGCCCTGGACTGCATCACTGACTCCGTGTCGTTACTGCTGCTGCCCTGCACCATCACCCCCATCCTCCGCATACACTGCCCTGAGGCTATACTCCTCCCGTGGGGAGTTATGCTACGCTCTGCTGCACCCACAACACCAGCCTCAGCGGTCTGCCCTGGAGCGGCGGTTCACTCTGACCGCAATCCACGGGTGGCGTAGTCGGACATTTAAACATCAAAACCACATAAATAGTTCCACCACTGGTTAGACCGCCCTGAGCCACGGAACCGGGTCGCCGCCACGGAGACTAGAACCACCAGCATCCACCAAAAAGGGTCCGGCTCCGGGTGTCCCAAGGCCCAGGGGGCGCGTCAGAACATTTTCATCACCTTTCACAATCACCAATGGGACAAGGCAGGGATGTTCTCTGTCCCCTCTCTTATACATCCTAGTGACGGAGCACCTGCTCTCATCAATTCGCCATAACCCCAATATTAGGTGGATTGAGGTGGGAGGCACCGAGTACAAGTGCTCTCTATTTGCTGATGATGTCCTAGTATATATCACTCAATCACATATATCCATCCATGCTGTTATGGCTGAAATAGATCACTTTGTTACATGGTCAAATTTTAAAATCAATGCAGCGAAGTCTGAGGCCCTCGATGTCTCCCTCCCCAAATCCATATAGGATTCCATCCAGTCCAACTTTCCCTTTGCCTGGCCCTCACAGGGTATCAAATACTTAGGAATTCCTATTCATAGAGACCTCTCCCATCTATGTTATCTTAATTTTGGGCCCTTTATTGAACAACTCCATACAGACCACGGTTGGCAAGTTAGAACTGTAAGATTCACTACGTGAACCACTGGTGTTTTGTGGAAAAGCACATGTACACTGTGTTCCAAATTATTATGCAAAAAGTGTTTAGGAGTGATAAGGGAAGAATTTGTTTGTTTGTCAGTTAAACTCATTGATGGTGATGTGTGTCAGGGCTCTTTATATCACTGTAAGCAATTGCAGACACCTGTGCTAATTAGTTTCGCAGGTGTGTCCAATGAAAAGCAAGACTACTTAAGAAGGCTGTCTCACATTATTAAGCAGCCTACATTTTCTGCCAAAATGGGAAAGAAAAAGGATGTGTCGGCTGCTGAGAAGCAACAAATTGTGGAGTGTTTAGGTCAAGGCATGACTACAATCAACATTGTGCGATGATCAGGATGAAGTGTCTTGGCAATCAAGAAGTATGTAGCTGATTCACAGTACACACGTGTGCGTGCTGATAAGGGCAAATTGAGGACTCTTTCCTACAGGCAATTACGTCAGGTTGAAAGAGCAGCGGCAAAAAAGCCTTGTCATAGCAGCAGACAAGTTTTTGAAGCTGCTGGTGCCTCCAACGTCCCCCGAACAACAAGATGCAGGGTCCTTCAGAGGTTTGCAGCTGTGCATACGCCATCCTGTCGACCTCCTCTATCCACTTCACACAAGCAGATACGGCTCCAGAGGGCCAAACATTACATGAAGACTGATTTCAAAACTGTTTTGTTCACGGATGAGTGCCGTGCAGCGCTCGATGGTCCAGATGGATGGAGTGGAGGATGGCTGGTTGATGGACACCCCACGCAAACACGGCTACAGCGCCAACAAGGAGGAGGTGGAGTAATGTTTTGGGCTGTAATCATGGGGAGAGAGATTGTCGGCCCCTTTAGGATCCCTGAAGGCGCTAAAGATGAACTCCATAATGTATGTGGATTTTCTCAAACAGCACTTCCTGCCATGGTTCAAGAAGAAGAACCGTGTATTTCACAGCAAGATCATTTTTTTGCATGATAATGCACCATCTCATGCTGCACATAAAACATCTGCATCTCTGGCTGATATGGGCATAAAAGGGTACAAACTTATGGTGTGACCCCCATGCTCCCCTGACCTCTACCCCATTCAGAACCTTTGGAGCATCATTAAAAGGAGTGTCTATGATGGCGGGAGGCAGTTCACATCTAAGCAACAGCTCTGGGAGGGTATTCTGTCCTCATGCAAAACAATTGAAGCAGAAACCATCCAAAACCTGACAAATTCAATGGACGAGAGAGTTCAGAAGCTCCTTTCGAACAAGGGGTCCTATGTGAAAATGTAACATCACCTAGAATAAAGTTTTGAGTTGAAAACTGTTTGATTTCAGTTTCTAACAACCTGCTAATGCTTATAATTTAAAAAATGACCATTTTTTTGGTCTTTATTAAAATGAAAAGGTTGATCGAAAAGTTTGGGGGATCTAAGAGTGTGGCAACCCAGTAGTCATGATTACTTCGAATTCTGACAATATGAGGGTCATGTTGCAGGTAGTGCAGCAAGAAGGCACTTATGTGTCTTGCGCATCTCGGAGCCCCAAAATTATTTTCCGGGCTAGATGCAGCTAAAAATTATTATTAATTTTAAATCTGGTGAAGCTTTAGTATAGATGGCCTAATAGGATCAGTGCAGCACACTGCTACAAAGCCCAAATTATTTTCCAGTCAAGATACAGATAAACATGATTAGTAATTTTAAATCTGGTGGAGCTTATTATAGATGGCCTAATAGAATCAGTGCTGCACACTGCTACAAAGCCCAAATTATTTTCCAGCCAAGATACAGATAAACATGATTAGTAATTTGAAAGCTTAAAACGGTTGGTAGGGTGATTTTAACCAATCATCAAGCTTTTACTCTCCCCAGGATGACACAGGGGTAGAAAAGTCGTTTCGGATCCATGATTTGTTCATCTTTATGAACGTGAGTCTGTCTACATTATCAGTGGAGAGCCGCGTGCGCTTATCTGTCAGCACACCACCAGCAGCGCTGAACACACGTTCAGACAGAACGCTGGCTGCGGGGCATGACAAGATCTCCAAGGCGTAAGTGGCTAGCTCCGGCCATTTATCCAGATTGGAAGCCCAAAAAGAGCAAGGGTCCAGTGACACAGTCATGGCTTCAATGTTTACTTGGAGATACTCCTGTACCATCGTCTCTAGGCGTTGACTATGTGTCAGACTTCTTGTCTCCTGTGGCCTTGC
Organism: Phyllobates terribilis; assembly: GCF_046119375.1. Classification (NCBI taxonomy): domain Eukaryota; kingdom Metazoa; phylum Chordata; class Amphibia; order Anura; family Dendrobatidae; genus Phyllobates; species Phyllobates terribilis. The sequence goes on along the minus strand of NW_027362762.1, from coordinate 827,580,135 downwards.
AAAGGATGGGCTAAAAAAGTGGTGAAATGATTCCGCAAAATTGATGTTACCAGCAGATACTGTGGTTCTGTTACGGTTTGAGTGCTGAACACTTGACGGTCCCACGGTTGGCAAGTTGGAACTGTGAGATTCACTACGTGCACCACTGGTATTTTGTGGAAAAGCACATGTAAGATTCTGCAACAGTCTCTGCTGATACTCCTGCATGCGTGCATCCCTTTCTATGGCAGGAATAATTTCTGCAAATTTACTTTTGTACCGGGGATCTAACAGTGTGGCAACCCAGTAGTCAGGATTATTTCTAATTCTCACAATTCGAGGGTCATGTTGCAGGTAGTGCAGCAAGAAGGCACTCATGTGTGTTGCGCATCCAGGAGCACCAAGTCCCTGTTGTGTTGGTGGCGAGGTAACAATCATGCTTCCTTCCTCTGTCCTCTCCCCCCAACCTCGCACAACAGAAATGTGATCAAGGTCTCCCTCATCTGATGAGTCTTCCATCAGTTCGTCCTCCACTTCTTCCTGGGCTCCTGCACCTTCCTCACTAGTTTGGCTGCTACCATGCGCCCTGGTAAAACCATCTCCCCCACCCTCACATGCCTGCCGCCTTGGTGCTGCCGACCGTCTGGACCTTGCAGATGTTAGCCCTTCCGCATACAACTCCTCCTCCTCTACTTCCTCCACCTCCTCATGTGCCACCACCTGACTCCGAATTCTGTTTAACATGTGCTCCAGCATTTAAATCACCGGAATAGTCATGCTGATAATGGCATCGTCAGCACTAAACATCTTCGTCGCCATTTCAAAACTGTGCAGAAGGGTGCATAGGTCCCTGATCTGAGACCACTCCTCCAGCGTGATTTGCCCCACCTCTGGATCTCGTTGGCCCAGGCTATACGTCAGAACGTATTGCACCAGGGCTTGTCGGTGCTGCCACAGTCGCTGCAACATGTGCAGAGTTGAATTCCACCGGGTAGGCACATCGCATTTTAGCCGGTGAAGTGGCAGGCCCAACGACTTCTGTAGAGATGTAAGTCGCTGAGCTGCGGGATGCGAACGGCGGAAGTGAGCACACAGCGACCGTGCCCTCTGCAGAAGGCCATCTAGTCTGGGATAGTGGGCTAAAAATTGCTGGACAACCAGGTTCAACACGTGAGCCATACAAGGCACGTGTGTGACATTGCCCCGGCGAAGGGCCGCACCCAGGTTTGCAGCATTGTCGCACACGGCCTTCCCTGGTTTCAGGTCCAGTGGAGACAACCATTCATGAAACTGGTTCTCCAGAGCTGACCACAACTCCTCAGCTGTGTGACTCACATTTCCCAGACATTTCAATGTAAAAACCGCCTGATGACGTTGAGCCCTACTGCCAGCATAGTAAGGAGGTGTGCAGGATCCCTTCTGCGCAGTTAGAAAGCTTGTGGCATGACCAGACAGGCTTTGGGTGCAGGTGGAAGACCGAGAGGAGGTTGAGGAGGCAGAAGCAGTGGAGGAACTTTGACATAAAGAGGATTGACGCACAACTCGTGGGGACGGCAAGACTTGGACAGCAGCCCCTTGTCCTGCTGTCACCATAGTTACCCAGTGCCCAGTCAGCGACATATAACGCCCCTGTCCATGCCTACTCGTCCAAGTGTCTGTGGTGAAATGCACCCTGTCACACACAGAGTTTCTCAAAGAAGCGGTGATGTTGTGTGCGACATGCTGGTGGAGCGCAGGCACACTTTTCTTTGAGAAGTAGTGCCGACTGGGCATCTGGTACTGGGGCACTGCGACGGACATAAGGTCTCGAAAATCCTCTGTGTCCACCAGGCGGAAAGGCAGCATTTCTGTAGCCAAGAGCTTGCAGATGGTGAAATTCAACCTCTTAGCTTTCTCATGGCTAGGAGGAAATGGTCTTTTATTTGTCCACATCTGAGGGACCGAGGGCTGGCTATTGTGCTTAGACGGGGTTGATAAGGGTGTCCCCGGCAAACTGCCGGTCTGTGAGGAAGATGCAGGCGGACATGTTAGGTTGCCTTGATCCAAAGGTGGTGCTATCTATGTCGGACAGCGCTCAACACCAGCTGGTGTTACCACCTCCAAAGAAAATGATGACCTGCCAATCACGCTGGCAGTTGCGGGTAAAGAGGTGGCAGGTCTGCGCCCCAAAACAGGTGTGACTGCTGTCCCCCCAGTCACAGAGGATGAAGAGGCCGCGGATGCACAAGATATGGCAGACGGTGGTTGGCCCGGCCGGCTAGGCCGCATTGTAGCACACTGAGCTTCCCACTGCAACTTATGCTTCATGTCCATGTGCCGGTTCATGCATGAAGTACTCAAACTATGTATTTTTTGGCCTCTACTTAGCTTTTGCTGACAAATGTTACAGATAACACGAGTTGGGTCATCTTTATCGATCTGAAAAAATGCCCAGGCTATGCAAGGCTTAGCACCCATGCGACCTGAAGAGCCACCACGACTTGTGGTGAGAGGCAGAGTTGTGTTTGAGGATGCAGTTCTTGACGTGCTTCCAGTACTACGTCTCTGTCCAGGAAGGCGCAACCTGACCTCGTCGTCACTAGCATCTTCCTCCACCTCCTCTGCTGACCTCATCTCTTGGCTGACTGTGGGTTGACAGTAAGTGGGATCTCCAACCTCATCATCATCACCCTGTGCGTTATCACACCCGTCGTCCTCAGAGCCAACCTGTTCCTGCCCTGACAAAAAACTAAAGTTGTCGCTCCAATCAGGTATTTGAGTCTTATCATCGTCTTCCTCATTGTCTCCACCAACAGGAGTTACAGTTTGGGAATGAGGGTCTACATTATGGTCAGAACCTTCTGCGTCTGGTCCTGGATCCGACTCATAAAGATTCTGGGCATCAGTGCAGATCATTTCCTCGTCTGGATTCACAGAAGCGCTGGAGTCGACCTCTGATTCCCAGGCTATAGTATGAGTAAACAGCTCTGCAGACTCAACCATCTGTTCTACCTCATACTCAGACGGGCAGCTGGAGATTTGGGAGCTGTGAGGAAGCAAGTGCGATTGGGGTGACACCTTTGAGGACTGGAGTATTTGTGATGTTGAAGTTGATGTGGAGGAGAGCCCACTTAAAGGAGCACTTGATATCCGTTGAAGCACCTGCTGTTTTTGTGCCTCATCTGGAATTTGTAGCGATTGGCGTGGCCGTAAGAAAGGGATCTTATCACATTGTCCGCTAAAAGAAGTAGACATTTTAGTTTGGCTGGAAGATGGTCTTTCTTCTGCAGATGTTACTGTTGCTTTAACACCTACCCCACGGACACAACCTTTTTTCCCCTTCCCAACACGCCTATTCCCCTTTCCACCAGCAGCAGGCCTTTTTCCACTCATTTTGGTGGTTAACTAATTCACAACTCTGGAGTTGTTTGCACAAAAAAACAATGGATGGGAACCGAGCAGAGCTGAGTGGCCAAACTGTGGTATTAGGCCAAAACTATTGGCTGGGTTAGATGCAGAAAAAAATTATATTCAATTTGCAACCTGATGGAGGTCAGTATAGATGGACTAATAGAACAAGTCCCACACACAGCTAGAAGCCCAAATATTTTTTCAGAGGTAGATGCAGAAAATTTTTTTATTCAGTTTGCAACCTGATGGAGGTCTGTATAGATGGATTAATAGAACAAGTCCCACACACAGCTACAAGCCCAATATTTTTTCAGAGGTAGATGCAGAAAAAAAATATATTCAGTTTGCAACCTGATGGAGGTCAGTATAGATGGACTAATAGAGAAAGTCCCACACACTGCTAGAAGGCCAAATATTTTTTCAGAGCTAGATGCAGACAAAAAATTATTTTGAATTTGCAACCTGATGGAGGTCAGTATAGATGGACTAATAGAGAAAGTCCCACACACTGCTAGAAGGCCAAATATTTTTTCAGAGCTAGATGCAGATAAAAATTATATTCAGTTTGCAACCTGATGGAGGTCAGTATAGATGGACTAATAGAACAAGTCCCACACACAGCTAGAAGCCCAAATATTTTTTCAGAGGTAGATGCAGATAAAAATTATTTTTAATTTGCAACCTGATGGAGGTCAGTATAGATGGACTAATAGAGAAAGTCCCACACACTGCTAGAAGGCCAAATATTTTTTCAGAGCTAGATGCAGATAAAAATTATATTCAATTTGCAACCTGATGGAGGTCAGTATAGATGGACTAATAGAGAAAGTCCCACACACTGCTAGAAGGCCAAATATTTTTTCAGAGCTAGATGCAGATAAAAATTATATTCAATTTGCAACCTGATGGAGGTCAGTATAGATGGACTAATAGAACAAGTCCCACACACAGCTAGAAGCCCAAATATTTTTTCAGAGGTACTGTAGATGCAGATAAAAATTATTTTTAATTTGCAACCTGATGGAGGTCAGTATAGATGGACTAATAGAGAAAGTCCCACACACTGCTAGAAGGCCAAATATTTTTTCAGAGCTAGATGCAGAAAAAAATTATATTCAGTTTGTAACCTGATGGAGGTCAGTATAGATGGACTAATAGAGAAAGTCCCACACACTGCTAGAAGGCCACATATTTTTTCAGAGGTAGATGCGGAAAAAAATATATTCAGTTTGCAACCTGATGGAGGTCAGTATAGATGGACTAATAGAGAAAGTCCCACACACTGCTAGAAGCCCAAATATTTTTTCAGAGGTAGATGCAGAAAAAAATATATTCAGTTTGCAACCTGATGGAGGTCAGTATAGATGGACTAATACAACAAGTCCCACACACAGCTAGAAGCCCAATATTTTTTCAGAGGTAGATGCAGAAAAAAATATATTCAGTTTGCAACCTGATGGAGGTCTGTATAGATGGATTAATAGAACAAGTCCCACACACAGAAGCCCAATATTTTTTCAGAGGTAGATGCAGAAAAAAATATATTCAGTTTGCAACCTGATGGAGGTCAGTATAGATGGACTAATACAACAAGTCCCACACACAGCTAGAAGCCCAATATTTTTTCAGAGGTAGATGCAGAAAAAAATATATTCAGTTTGCAACCTGATGGAGGTCTGTATAGATGGATTAATAGAACAAGTCCCACACACAGCTAGAAGCCCAATATTTTTTCAGAGGTAGATGCAGAAAAAAATATATTCAGTTTGCAACCTGATGGAGGTCAGTATAGATTGACTAATACAACAAGTCCCACACACAGCTAGAAGCCCAATATTTTTTCAGAGGTAGATGCAGAAAAAAATATATTCAGTTTGCAACCTGATGGAGGTCAGTATAGATGGACTAATAGACCAAGTCCCACACACAGCTAGAAGCCCAATATTTTTTCAGAGCTAGATGCAGAAAAAAATTATATTCAATTTGCAACCTGATGGAGGTCAGTATAGATGGACTAATAGAATGATGCTATGCCCAAAAGATTTTACTTCACTAGGTGCAGTAAAAAAATTGGTATTCTATACACAGGTGGTATATCTTGCAACACAGATAGGCTACTCCACTGACTAACACACTCTGCAATAGGCCAAAAAGGATTAGCTTTGCTAGATTCAGCCAAATGCTGTGAAAAAAACTTGCACAGCACTGGCACAGACCTGCCTGGCAAAAACTGATAGGAACTGATGTAACCTAGTCCTGAAAAGGACTCCAATTACAATTAGTCTTTACTCCCACAATCTATCTATTTAAGAGCACAGACCTGCCTGATAAAAGTCGTAGGAAATGCTGTAACCTAGTCCTTAAAAGGACTGCAATCACAACTATTCCCTACTCCCAAGCTATCTGTAGATTTGTGCGAAAATTGGCTTGAAATTAACAAGGTATAGCGCACACAGCAACAGCGGTGCCGTCTAACACGCAGCTGCAGCAGTGAGAAAATGGTGGCGACGGGGAAAATGGCTTGGTCTTATAGGGCAAGGACATGTGACATACACTGCCAATGACACATGCCCTTGCTTGTGTGAAAAAAAGCACTTCGCTCCGTGTGTGCGCTGCTGATAGGCTGACAGATTGCACCTCCCCACTGTAAAAGTTGAAGGGAGAGCAGATTTAGATGCTGGACCCGGTCAGGTGACTTCCAGGAAGGAGTTCCTGGAGATAAGAGGCCAGCGCGCCAAGCCAGAGGAGTTTTTGGCGCCAAGCAGCAGAGAGGAGCAGACGTGCTCCTTGCGTGTTGAGAAGCCCCGCGTGGCAGGCCTGCGAGGTGCCACAGCCGGGCGCCAGTGGATGGGCTCCGGATCCCTCACAGATGTGACCCGAGTGCTGTACTTACTGAGGAGAGTCGGAACCTGCTTGCGGTGCTCAGTGAGTTCGCGGAACCTGATGTCGCACGCCGACAGACGAGGTCTGGACCCCCCTATCCCCGGCTTGAGAGACTGCCTCCAACGGCCAGGAAGAGAGGAGTTGAGAGACTGCTGAGCCAGGAAAGTCACGCCAGTGAAAGCAGAAGAGCTGCATACGTGAACAGGGCCGTCACTTCTACTGTTCACTCACGGTACGGGCCAGTTGGGTTTAGGTACTCAGGTTGGGAGGGGAACAGTTGGGGCGGAAGAAGCTAAACTTGCTTTAATTGATTTTGTCCGGAAAAGACTTGCGGCCTAGCGGGAATAACCGGTGACCCCCGCTAGGGCCATATACAGAGATAAAGAACTGACATGGTGACTCCCCTGACTAGGTGCACCACATTACTTTGAGAGACTTCGTATTTTGCTAATATTTCAAATTACCGTTCAATACCCTTGTTGTTATCCCCTTGTTCACAATACCTGTTATATACAGTACAGACCAAAAGTTTGGACACACTTCTCATTTAAATATTTTTCTGTATTTTCATGACTATGAAGGCATCAAAACTATGAATTAACACATGTGGAAATAGATACTTAACAAAAAAGTGTGAAACAACTGAAAATATGTCTTATATTCTAGGTTCTTCAAAGTAGCCACCTTTTGCTTTGATGACTGCTTTGCACACTCTTGCCATTCTCTTGATAAGCTTCAAGAGGTAGTCACCGGAAATGGTCTTCCAACAATCTTGAAGGAGTTCCCAGAGATGCTTAGAACTTGTTGGCCCTTTTGCCTTCACTCTGCGGTCCAGCTCACTCCAAACCATCTTGATTGGGTTCAGGTCTGGTGACTGTGGAGGTCAGGTCATCTGGCGTAGCACCCCATCACTCTCCTTCTTGGTCAAATAGCCCTTACACAGCCTGGAGGTGTGTTTGGGGTCATTGTCCTGTTGAAAAATAAATGATGGTCCAACTAAACGCAAACCGGATGGAATAGCATGCCGCTGCAAGATGCTGTGGTAGCCATGCTGGTTCAGTATGCCTTCAATTTTGAATAAATCCCCAACAGTGTCACCAGCAAAGCACCCCCACACCATCACACCTCCTCCTCCATGCTTCACGATGGGAACCAGGCATGTAGAGTCCATCCATTCACCTTTTCTGCGTTGCACAAAGACACGGTGGTTGGAACCAAAGATCTCAAATTTGGACTCATCAGACCAAAGTACAGATTTCCACTGGTCTAATGTCCATTCCTTGTGTTCTTTAGCCCAAACAAGTCTCTTCTGCTTGTTGTCTGTCCTTAGCAGTGGTTTCCTAGCAGCTATTTTACCATGAAGGCCTGCTGCACAAAGTCTCATCTTAACAGTTGTTGAAGAGATGTGTCTGTTGCTAGAACTCTGTGTGGCATTGACCTGGTCTTTAATCTGAGCTGCTGTTAACCTGCAATTTCTGAGGCTGGTGACTCAGATAAACTTATCCTCAGAAGCAGAGGTGACTCTTGGTCTTCCTTTCCTGGGGCGGTCCTCATGTGAGCCAGTTTCTTTGTAGCGCTTGATGGTTTTTGCAACTGCACTTGGGGACACTTTCAAAGTTTTCCCAATTTTTTGCACTGACTGACCTTCATTTCTTAAAGTAATGATGGCCACTCGTTTTTCTTTACTTAGCTGCTTTTTTCTTGCCATAATACAAATTCTAACAGTCTATTCAGTAGGACTATCAGCTGTGTATCCACCTGACTTCTGCACAACACAACTGATGGTCCCAACCCCATTTATAAGGCAAGAAATCCCACTTATTAAACCTGACAGGGCACACCTGTGAAGTGAAAACCATTTCCGGTGACTACCTCTTGAAGCTCATCAAGAGAATGCCAAGAGTGTGCAAAGCAGTCATCAAAGCAAAAGGTGGCTACTTTGAAGAACCTAAAATATAAGACATATTTTCAGTTGTTTCATACTTTTTTGTTAAGTATATAATTCCACATGTGTTAATTCATAGTTTTGATGCCTTCCGTGTGAATGTACAATTTTCATAGTCATGAAAATACAGAAAAATCTTTAAAAAAGAAGGTGTGTCCAAACTTTTGGTCTGTACTGTATATACATAAACTGTTTATATTCATCTCTGACAGTCCTTGCCTTGTGTCTCACAGTGGAGTGTGTGGGCAGGGTCCCCCCTTTGGCATAAAAGATCCAGCTGAGCCTGGATCTATACTCATGCTGGGAGATACATATTTTGTAAGCACGCGTCCCATTCGATAACGGTCCATTGGAGCGCCTCCCCTCTAGCTAAACTGAATCGTCTCTGCAATCGGTCTTGTAAGTTTCTTCTGTTAATCCCTTTTTATTTTGTGGAACTGTATATTCTATATTGTATTGTCCCCCTTTGTAAAATCTTTTATATATTTTTTCATAAACCCTGCCTCCCTTTGGATTAAATATAAAATGTAATATTTCTGTTTCTTCTGTCCTGTAATCGTTCCTCCCCCGAAGCCACACGCTACCCATAAGGCGTCCAATCGGCCAGAACTGATTGGTGGTGGCAGCGAATAATCTTATTGGGTTATCGTGAAGCTGGTAGTGATCGTACGGGGGCATATACACATATTCAATGTGCTGGAATTCGGAGGTGCATTGCATTCCGGCACCTGCATTACATGTATACATTTCTGCGACCCATATACGTGCAAGTCTGCATGTGTATACGTGAGTGCATGTGCGTATCTGCATGTGAATGACCGTGTGTGCGTGTGTACGTACTGTATATAGGGTGCTACGTGCAGCCTCATGCTGTATCTGGGAGGCGCCGTGCGGCCTCATGCTGTATCTGGGGGGCGCGGTGTGGCCTCATGCTGTATCTGGGAGGCGCCGTGCGGCCTCAAGATGTATCTATGGGGCGCCGTACGCCTCATGCTGTATCTATGAGGCGCCGTGCGGCCTCATGCTTTATCTTGGGGGCGCCGTGGGGCCTCATGCTTTATCTTGGGGGCGCCGTGCGGCCTCATGCTTTATCTTGGGTGCACCGGGCGGCCTCATGCTTTATCTTGGGAGCGCCTTGCGGCTTCATGCTGTATCTAGGGAGTGCCGTGCGGCCCCATGCTGTATCTGGGGAGCACCATGCGGCCTCATGCTGTATCTGGGGAGCGCCGAGCGGCCCCATGCTGGACATGGGGAGCGCCGTGTGTCCTCATGCTGTACATAGATGGCGCCGTGCGGCCTCATGCTGTATATAGATGGCTTTGTGCGGCCTCCTGCTGTATATAGATGGCTACGTGCGACCTCATGCTGTATATAGATGGCTACGTGCGGCCTCATGCTGTATATAGATGGCTACGTGCGGCCTCATGCTGTATATAGATGGCTACGTGCAGCCTCATGCTGTATATAGATGGCTATGTGCGGCCTCATGCTGTATATAGATGGCTTTGTGCGGCCTCATGCTGTATATAGATGGCTACATGCGGCCTCATGCTGTATATAGATGGCTACTTGTGGCCTCATGCTGTATATAGATGGCTACGTGTGGCTTCATGCTGTATATAGATGGCTACGTGCGGCCTCATACTGTATATAGGGAGCTATGTGGGGCTTATACTGTATATAGGGGGATTATGTGGAAGCTCATATTGTATGTAGGGTATCATACTGTATATAGGGGGATGTCAGCATATTTTATTGTGCTCAATATTAAGTCATACAATTAATGTGAAAAAATAATTATAATTAACATTAATATTGAGGAGAATTAATTTCAGCCTATTGGTTCGGCCTCCACAACAGTCACAATCTCTCACGTGGCCCCTTTGGAAAATTGATCTCCCACCCTGCTCTATTTTGTTTAGCGCTATGTTATGCATAGCGCTATACACAAGGGATAAATTTGTGCACCGCTATCCCTAGCTTTTTCTGTTTACAGATCTGCACCAGAGCACCTGTGTGTTACTCACATAAACTATCACATGATTTATCAAAGGGATCATGTGACATGTCACGTGATACATCAGGTACCAGGGGAAGGGAGGCCCAGACCTTCTAAACTGCCCAGTGCCCTGGCTACTCTTAATCCACCCCTGCATGTAATACATTGTGAAATCTTTGAAACCCGATGAATCTTTTATAATTGCCCTGTATATATTTCTCTGAAACGTTCCGTTAGAAGAGCTAGCCGGAGCCTATAAGGAGACATGAAACTAGTTCAACACCGCCCCCTGGTGGATTCTGTTAGAAGAGCTAGCCGGAGCCTATAGGGAGAGATGAAACTAGTCCAACACCGCCCCCTGGTGGATTCTGTTAGAAGAGCTAGCCGGAGCCTATAGGGAGAGATCAATCTAGTCCAATACCGCCCCCGGGTGGATTCCATTAGAAGAGCTAGCTGGAGCCTATAGGGAGACATGAAACTAGTCCAACACCGCCCCGGGTGGATTCTGTTAGAAGAGGTAGCCGGAGCCTATAGGGAAAGATGAAACTTGTCCAAAACCGCCACCTAGTGGATTCTCCCAGCGCCACTGCAGGTGGTTGACAGGTCTGTCTCATAGCAAGAGAAAATATACCTGACTGCAATCGCGCCCCCAGGCTTTGCTTCTTGGTGCCCGGGGTGTGGGTAGCATTAATCGGCTGACAGCTTCCCATCAAATGCAAGTACTTGGGCTAAAAATAATTTTTGCAGTTGGGTTTCAGTAAAACTGTTTCACTTTGAGAATTCTATAACTTCTTTGTTGCTCTGTCTGCTGCTGGCTGCAGAATGAGTTAACTGAGAATATGTCAGTGAGCTCTTCTGACAGTGTAACAGGAGAGTTTGTGACTCTTATCTGTCTCTTTCTGAGCTCCTTTCAGCTGATTTTTGACATCAGACCACATCAAAGTTGAATGTGGAGGGAGAAAGAGAGCCTGGAAAAGCACAACGGTGAAAAACTTGTAATGAAATACAATTGCAAAAATGAATCGTAGCCCCAAATACATGTGTTTATGGAGTCATAGTAATTTGTATTTCATAAATCAATAGTTCACATGAAAATAAGCAACTATGTAATATCTTATGAGAAAAATCTGCTTCTTTCTCCTCCTGGACTGATCTTTCCTTCTTAAAATTCTCAATTCTCTGATAAAATCTGTATTCAGTGAAGACAGATTATTTCATTACTGAGATAGGAGATGGCAGTTGGTGCTGATAAGATTCTATGTCAATAGGAGGAGGAGGAGCTCTACTTCTAGCTCCTCCCCTCTACAGAATCCTATCAGTAACCCATTCTATGCTGGCGATGTATGCGGCATTATTTAGGTCCCTGCACGTCAGTCATGTCATCACCAACCCACGACAGATTTCTGATGATTACACAAGAAGCTTTATCTGCTCACACCGGAGCACTGCTGCTCTGCTCTGAGAGGAAAGGCTGACTCCAAGGGGTTAACAGTGATGACAGCAAACTCCCCACCACAACAGACGGACAGAGTTCACTGACACAGTCACGCAGCCACGTCCCGGCGACGTTCCACAACCAAGATGGCTGCCACCCCTTCACCTGAGGGTCATGTGCTGTGTAACGTCTAGCCAGGACATTTAGCACTCTATGACCACCGGGCAGAACACTGAGAGCCTGTCTGCGTTTGTCTGTCTAGTCCGGTCCGGGGACTGCGGGTGTCGGTGAAATCGGGAGCTGGAGGCGTTTATGAACCGGAACCTATGGAAGTGGAGGTGGAGACCGCGCCAGACAACAGTTTCCCCCCGGAGGGGGTTTCGGTAAGTGAGGAGCTGGTGACCGGTTACATCCTGTCTGGGCAGTGAGAAGTGAGATCGTCGTGGAGAAGAGCCGCATATGTGTGCGGCCATCACTGCTGCCCGAAGGGGACTACAGGGCAGGCCAAGCCCAGAGGGACCCTTGGACAAGGACTGGGGGTGTATGTGTGTCACCCTGGCCTGGATGCCACAAAATGTAATAAAGCTGTGTCTGAGAGCAAGGGGGAGGTTCTCTAGTCAGGGGAACATTAGCATGCAGTACCTCCTGTCTAAGACCAGTAGGGGGAGCAGGCTGCCCCTATAAAAGCTGGTGCTGGGGGCAGGGTTAGGGAGAACTGGACAACCTGTGTCTGAAGAAAGAGGTGTCTGAGAGCAGGGACAGATAGTTGTATTGCACCCTAAGAGGAAGTGTGGCAGGAGGAGAGCCACAAGCCAGGGACAAGAGGCGAAGAGAGCCTGTCTTGGCAGATAAAGGACTTAATTCACCAGACTTTGGTGTCTGAGGCTGGGAGGATTCCACATCCTACAGCAGATAACCAGTCCGCAGGGGACTGTATATTCCTTGGCCTAAGAAGCCTGGAGGCTCTGCCACAACAGAAGGGACCAGTAAAGCCGTACCAGGCCGGGAGCAGAAAGGAACCCACGTCGCAGGCCATACAGGCGAGAGTACACGGAAAGCTCGGAAACGTGGGCTGTTACCCTATAAGGAGGAGATAGCCAGAAGGAGCGCAGAAAGCACGGTAGGCTTACACCCTCACCCTGACCAGGGCCAATCTCCCAATCGCTCTCAGACATCCAGTTCCCCTCCTACTCGGGACTGTTTATGGGTCAGTTTACCTGTTTTAGTAAAGACCCTGGACTGCAACCTGTTGTCTGTGTGCTCCTTCGCGCCTCCAGCACTACCGGTACTGGGACTCTCACCACCATCACTTCCACCATCCATTATACTGCCCTGGGGCCGCACTCTTCCCGGGGGGAGTCACACTACCCTAGCTGCACACCTCATCAGCCCCAGCGGTCTGCATGCAGCGGCGGTTCCTAATAACCGCAATCCACGGGTGGCATAGTCGGACATAATCATCAGCACATAACGGACTACCACTGGCCTGACCACCCTGAGCCACGGAACCGGGTTGCCACTACTACTCCCACCGTTTGCCTATTGCCCGGATCCGAGTGCCCCACGGCCCAGGGGGCGAGTCATATGGGGGGCTCACTATAGACTGGGGGTGGATGGGGGGCTCACTATAGATTGGGGGGCGGAATATGAAACTGAGGAGGGATGGGCTCCCTTTGGACTGGGGGGGGGGATGCGGGACATATATGGACCAGAGGTGGGGGATCAATATTGACCAGGGGGGACAATATGCACCGGAGAGGGGTGTGCAGAAGTAGGTTGGGCAATAGGGACCGGAGAGTTAAGCACAAAATCGTAATACTAGTTTTTATTTCCATGCATTGGGAACATTGCATACTGTTTTCTAATTCAAAACATGAAGAGGATGTATATCATTTTTAACGACTTTACAGAAATGTAAAAAAAATTAACATTGGGCTGTTCAAAAAAATAGCAGTGTCTGCATTTGTCTTTGCAAACTCACAACATGTACAACTTCTGGCATCTGTCAACTGTTATTGACTACATCCCACAATTTTTTGGCATTTGTTAGCTTTGCCTCAGAAACTGCATTTTTGATGTCACCAAGATTTTGCTCATTAACTGGTAATATGCCCTTGAAACTTCCATTTCAAGGGCATATCCTCTTCAGCGTAAGGCAACATGACCTCTTCAAGTATTTTAATATATGCAAACTGGTCCATGATCCCTGGTATGCGATAAATAGGTCCGGCACCATAGTAAGAGAAACATGTCCATATCATGATGCTTGCACCACCATGCTCCACTGTATTCAGAGTATACTATGCCTTGAATGCAGAGTTTGGGGGTCGTCTGACAAACTGTCTGCGGCCCTTGGACCCCAAAAGAACAATTTTACTTTCATCAGTCCACAAAATGTTTCTCAATTTCTCTTTAGGCCAGTTGATGTGTTCTTTGGCAAATTGTATCCGCTTCAGTACATGTCTTCTTTTTAACAGTGGGACTTTGCAGGAACTTCTTGCTAAGAGATTAGCTTCACACAGGCGTCTTCTAACTGTCACAGTTCTCACAGGTAACTTGAGACTCTCTTTAATCATACTGGAGCTGATCACTGGCTGAGCCTTTGCCATTCTGGCTATTCTTTGATCCATTTTCTTCTACGTCTGTCTGGTTTTGCTTTCCATTTTAAAGCACTGGAGATCATTTTAGCTTAACAGCCTGTCATTGTCTGCACTTCTTTATAAGTTTTACCCTCTCCAACCAACTTTTAATCAAAGTACGCTGTTCTTCTGAACAATGTCTCGAACGACCCATATTTCTCAGGTTTTCAAGGAGAAATGCATGTACAACATGTGCTGGCTTCACCCTTAAAAAAGGGTCACCTGATTCACAATTGAACTCCACACTGCTATTATTTTGAACACTTCCCCTTTCAATTATTCAAATACACAGACTCAAAAACCTGCAGATCATGAATGCTGAGTCTGGTGGTTTTCTTAGAATCTACTGCACCAACTGGTAAATTGTTGTACATGTGGTAATATAATTTATACCAAAAACAGTGATTAATCTGGTGAGGCATATTGGAGTGCTATTATTTTCAACACTACTGTAAACCAGGATATACAACGGGTGAAATAAGTATTGAACACATCACCAATTTTCAAAGTAAATATATTTCTAAAGGTGTTATTGACATGAAATTGTCACCAGATGTAGAGATCAAGCCATCCAATCAACAGACAAAGAGATCAAACCATAGATGTTCATAAATTAGGTTATGTGGAATACTGACATATTTCTTAACAAATACAGAACAAATAACCAATATTCAATAATAATAGCGTGAAGAGAGGGGTTCTGGGAGCTACCAGATCTGGCACCACATTACTTAATTCTCCATTGACCATTTTATCCTCAGCTGTAAAACCTCAGCTTGACGGCACCACACTACCATTGTACATGGTAGATTAATCACACCACAAGCTACCAGGGTCAGACCCCATCCAAGCCAGGTGCCAGATCAGCCCCTATTCAACTTGATAATGAAGGGAACCATCCATATGATTCCCCCACCAAAAATTCTATAACCTACTCCAAGGACCCAGCCTCCAGCCACAACGAACGGTCCTGAAACCTCAGACCCGAGCCGTGACCACCCAACAAGACCAAAGCTCGCCCTATCCCTTACTGAAGGGCGAGCGCCCATAAATCTATCCCAACTGCATTCAAGTGCTGCCATCATTCACATCATTCAAACAGAAATTCCCCTCACCAGATTCCAACTCGTGATGTCTAACATAAATTCCCCCATTCAGCACCATTAAAGCTGATATGGTCCTGATCACCTTAATTCTGACCCTATTGATCCCTTTTTCTGTTCTTGCCAATCTCCATTTGAATAAACAAATTTGATTGAATGATGTTGATGACTTGTTTGTATTCTCAGCTATGTTCAATGGAAAAGGTGAATCTGTTGGTAACATGCTGTATGGGTTTTTCTCCTCACTTAGTAATAATGCCTCTGTGGGTCTAGTCCCTGCTATGACTGCAGCCCGTTCTATAGTCCATTTTGGGTCCCTCTAAGTCTCTGGCTTGTATCTACAGCAGGTTTATTGTATTGGTAGGTGTTGGAGAAGGCTCTTTGGTGCGGATGAGTCCCCCCAGGAATGGATTTGATGGTAGGTGGAGGGTGACAGGGGCCGTGCAGCAATGTGTTACCCGCTGTGTCTTTCCTATACAATTCTGGATCTACAGAGCGGCTCACACTATTAACCGTCAGTGTAATATCCAAGACATTTATGGAACGTGATTGTACATTGCTTGTAAAACGAAGATTAAGATTGTTCTGATTGAGGTAAGAGGTAAATGCTGGAACGGACGATACATCACCTGACCAACTATCACTAATGATGTCAGTTTATACTGACACGATACATTTTCCTGTAATAACTACTACTAACAATCTTGGTCCACAACGGATTTGTATTGATGTAATATTTCCATGAGAGGTGGTTTGTTAGTTTGCACTGACATTGGGTATATCCCGGTGATGGCTGTTTGGTGCCTTATGTGCACTGCAGATTTGTATTAATGCGAAGTGTGCACAGGGTTGATGTCAGTTCACACTGACACGCTGCATTTTCTCTACAGTAGCTAATTGGCAATGATGGCGCAGAACAGGTTCACTTTAATGTAGAGATTTCACAAAGGATATTTGATGTCAGTTTATACTGACACGATGCAGGGGGTATGGTTGACAGTTTTGGTGCATTAATGTGTTTCTGTATTGAAGAGGAATGTTCGCAGGAGAATATTTTGTCAGTTTATACTGACACGATACATTTTTTTAGTACATCAGCTACAATTAACTAATGTAATGTGTAACGGCTTCACACAGATACAAAGTATTAACAAGGGATGGTTGATTTCAGTTTATGCTAACACATATATTTAATCAGCAATAGCGTTAATAAATAATCTTAATGCACAAAAGGCTAATGACAATACAAAGTATTTATAAAAGATGGTGGATGTCAGAGATGCAGTAGGGAGATGGGAGAAAGTTCCACAAAGTCAACTATCACTGCAGCCCTCCACCAGTCGGGCCATTATGGTAGAGTGGCCCAAAAGAAGCCTCTCCTCAGTGCAAGAAATATGAAAGCCCGTATTGAGCTTGCTCAAAAACACATGAAGGACTCCCAGACTATGAGAAATAAGATTCTCTGGTCTGTTAAGATGAAGATAGAACTTTTTGGTGATAATTCTAAGTGGTATGTGTGGAGAAAACCAGGCACTGCTCATCACTTGCCCAATACAATCCCAACAGTGAAACATGGTGGTGGCCGCATCATGCTATGGGGGTGTTTTTCAGCTGCAGGGACATGACGACTGGTTGCAATTGAGGGAAACATGAATGCGGCCAATATCCTGGATGAAAACCTCTTCCAGAGTGCTCTGGATCTCAGACTTGGCCGAAGGTTCACCTTCCAACAAGACAATGACCCTAAGCACACAGCTAAAATAACAAAAGAGGGGCTTCAGAACAACTCTGTGACCATTCTTGACTGGTCTAGCCAGAGCCCTGACCTAAACCCAACTGAGCATCTCTGGAGAGTCCTGAAAAATGGCTGTCCACCAACGTTCGCCATCCAACCTGACGGAACTGGAGAGGATCTGCAAGGAAGAATGGCAGAGGATCCCAAAATCTAGGTGTGAAAAACTTGTTGCATCATTCCCAAGAAGACTCATGGCTGTACTAGCTCAAAAGGGTGCTTCTACTCAATACTGAGCAATACTTATCACCATGTGATATTTCAGTTTTTCTTTTTCAATAAATTTATAACAATTTCTACATTTCTATTTTTTCAGTCAATATGGGGTGCAGAGTGTACATTAATGAGAAAAAAATGATCTTTTTAGAATTTACCAAATGGCTGCAATGAAACAAAGAGTGAAAAATTTAAAGGGGTCTGAATACTTTCCGTTCCCACTGTATGTTCTTCATATACTGTATATTGTACATTTTTGATATATTTCACATACTGGATAAAATAGGATCAGGGGTTAATGTCGAAACTTCATGTTGTGAGTTAAAAATATGGTCCTAGAATAATATTAGTGTCTCCACTCTACTTTAAAAAGATGAAGACGAGATAAACAGGATAGAGCAAATGTTGGTATATTCCAATCAGATGTCCGGAAAAGAGGGGAAGTTATGTCCTAGAACAGTGTGCCCAAGTATCGGAAAAGCAGAAAACAAAAAAAAGGGGGAGCAAAGAAATAAGAAGTTACCTGGTGGTTTCAGGGTCCCGTCGGCTACTAGTGCGGTGAAGATAGATGCCGCCGTGCTAGACATCGTCCGCGCTGTCCTGTATGTGCTCCAGGAAGGGGTGGGGGTGCTTACATCCGGTGACATAGAAGCCGGTGTGAGATGTGCTACGACGCATGCGCGAGCCGACTAGCGGCGAAAAAGAACGGAAATTGCCGATTTGCATGCGCAATAGCAAAAGCAGAGAGAAGCAACAATTAAATAAGCAGGCGATGGAGAAAGAAGGAACATACCGGAATGGTAAAGATAAGAAAGGCCAAAGAAACAATATAACAAGAGATAAGGAACAAATAAATATAAGAGATGAAATAATAACTGCAGAGAAGTGAACCTAGAACAAACCAAAGAAACTAGCAAAGGCAAACAAGAGAAGAAAGGAAGTAATAGAGACACAAAGAAATATATACTTGTTGAATTGTTACTGGACAGTCTAGAAAAAATACATAAAAAAATGTGTATTATGTATGTACAACTGAAAATACACCATTAATATTTTTGTTTCCATATGTATATAAATGATATATAACAGTAGGACTTGGTATGCAGACCAAAGTCCAATACAAAAGCAAGGGAACTGCAGTCAACCATCAGTGGTGAATATCATACTCTCGATTCAGGCCCATAGGATTCAAGGTTTGAAGAGTGTGAAACCAATAGGATTCCCACTCTTTAAGTTTTTTACCCGGTTTCCTCCTCTCCATGCTAAGGGGACGTGATCAATAATTTGATATTTCAATTGGGTAATCATGTGTCCCCTGGAGATGAAGTGAGCCGGGATAGGTAGTAGAGTACGTCCACATCTAATCGTCGACTTATGTTGAGAAATGCCGGAGTTATTATCAATTTTAGTATATTTTTTATGCCCAGGGTACTATTTTAATGAAGTCACAAAGTATTTTTGCTTTTAACTCTCTTTGCTGGATTAAAAAACTTTTTTCACAACTTTTAACAAAGCTGGTTGATACCTCACAAGCTTTATCCGTACATAGTGGGTTGGAGTGCTCAGGAAAGCAGGCTGGGCAACACACAGATATAGGATGGGGCGAGCTGCATCTACAAACTTTATTATATTACTGCAAAATGTTTGTAAAAACAAGCTACTTTGCGATTTAACCTTTTTTTTAATACATAATTTTTATTAACTTTTTCAAAAAGAAACAAAACATACCAGATTAAGGTGATAATCAGATACCTGTTCGCAGACAGGGTATAAAGAGAGAGTTCTTACATGTTTGATTGGTAAAGCAAAACAATATAATATAAGAACTTAATAACAATGTAACTTACATCAGTTTAATTAAACATGCAATCCAGTTGATACTCTGATTTATTGAAGCCATCTTGTTAGATTAGATTATAGACCTTCACCAAATGATCCCTCCATTCCACTCTCCCCAACCCCCCCCCCCCCCCCAATCTAGGCGTAATGGACCTAGGTATTTTATCCCCAAGATCCTCCAGAATGTACCACGCTGTGGAAGTGAAGGGGTCCACCACTTTCTTTTTTTCATTTAATGAGCAGCAATGTACAATAAACCGTTTCCATTGCGGAGGAAATTTGCCAGCTTGCGTTTCCTTATTGCTAAGGGTGTCGTCTTGCTCTATTCCCATAAAATGTTTCATTTGAGCTGTTAACTCTTCAATGGAGGGGGTGTTGGGTCCTAGCCAATATTTAAGTAATTGTTTTTTTTGCCAGGATAAGTAGGGTGTGGAGCAATTTCGGAGGGATTCCCCTTACGATTTTCTGTGTTGTTCCAAAAATGTAACAAGGCTAGATAATGGGAAAGAGTATAACCCGGACCCCATATGTTGTTGATCATAGCTGATACTTGTCCCCAATATGAAACTGAAGCTGGGCATGACCATAGACCGTGCATGAGGTCGGAGAGTGGAAGGTGGCATTTAGGGCAAGCTGTTAGCCTGTTTGAAAGCGGATCTTTTTTAGGTATGTTAAATGCATAGATGGCGCCATGTATGATTTTATATTGCGTTTCTCTCCAAGCTTCGTTTATGTGTTTTCTTATTAAATTCCAGCCTGACCTGATCTTGTCAGAGATTTCCACATCCTCCAACTGTTGTCTCCAATATTTGAAGAAAGTATCTGGATGAACTGCTAGTAGATTGGATCTCATTACAGAATAAAGGACAGAAATTGAAGGGGTACCCATTGGAGACAACAGAATGACATCCAAGACATTTTTGGAGACCTCAAAGGTCACATCTTTTAAATTGGCCATAATGGATAGTTTGATTTGTTCATATTGGAAATAATGTTGGGGAGGTAGATTGCATCTGTCTAAACACTCGGTACATGTCATCCATTTTTGCTCACTTGAGTGGAGAAGATGGGATGCGTTGTCTACACCTGCTTGTCGCCATTTCAGAAATAGTTTATTTTCATTACCCTGGGGGAATTCTGGGTTTTGCCATATCGGGAGCTGCTTTGAAATCCTGAAAGAAAGACCGTATTTTTTCCTGACTGCCTTCCATGCGGAAATAGTGTCCCTAAGGATTGTTGACTTTTTATCTGTCAAGGGAAGGGAGGTAAATGGAGAATGAAGGAGGGCAACCAGGTCAAGGGGGTATGCATAATCTGCTTCCAGCGTGTAGTCAGAATATGTACGTCTCTTATGGAACCAGTCTATTATATACCGGAAAAGGCAAGCAAGATTGTCATTTCTGATGCTAGGGAAATTAATGCCTCCGTCGTCTTTGGAAGCCATAAGTTTGCTCATACTAATCCTGGGACGTTTCCTTTCCAAATAAAGTGACTGAAGGCTCTATTGAGTATAGTTACATCCTTATGTTTCAGGGGTAATGGTAAGGTTTGTAGTTGATACATAATCCTGGCTGTACTGATCATTTTTACTAGATGGGCCCTACTCCTAAAAGATAGCGGCAAATCTTGCCATGACTTTAATTGATTGACGATTTTTTTATAAGAGGAGGGGAGTTTAAGGTGTATATAGATGAAGGCAAACGGCCTATTTTAATTCCCAGGTAGGTGATATGTGAGGGTGCTAGGGATATACCATTTAAAGACCCATGTGGGCAGAGTTTTGTCCCCTTTTCGGTTAATGGGAGTATTTCACATTTTTTAACATTGATTTTAAACCCTGAGTAAGAGCCCAAATTTTTAAGTAAGTCTAATACTATAGGTAGATGTTGGGTGGGGTCAGACATAAATAAAATGACATTGTTAGCAAAGAAAGCCACTTGAATTGATTTCCTAGTAAACTGAATGCCTGAAAGTGCTTGGATCAGACAAAATGTGGACTAAGGGCTCGAGCTAAGTTGAAGAGGAGGGGGACAACGGACAACCCTGCCTTGTTCCTTTCTCAAGGGGGAATGGAGTGGACAAGAAACCCGGAGTGTAAACCTGAGCGTTTGGACATGAATGTAGTTAAAGAAGGGGCCTGCTAGTGACATTTGTGTTAAGACCATATACAGCCACTCCCAATTTATATTATCAAAAGCTTTTTCCGCATCCAAGGAAACAATTGCTGGGGAGCCCTTTAAATCTGGTAAGGAGTGAATTTTATCTAGTACCAGTAGTACTTTTCTGATATTTAGAGTGGCCGAGCGACCTTTTACAAAGCCCGCCTGGGCAGGAGAAATGAGATGGGGTAAGATGGAGGCCAGTCTGTCAGTCATTATTTTAGATATGATCTTATTATCAGTATTAATGATTGAGATTGGTCTGTATGAGCTAGGGAATAGTGGGGTCTTTATCTGATTTTTAGTAGTAATTTAATATACGCTGTGTTTGCAGAAGGAAAAATGGGGTCGCCTTGAGAGAGTTTATTAAAAATTGATTCCAATAATGGGGAAATTTCTTCTCTCAGAGATTTGAAAAATTCATTTGTGTAACCGTCTGGGCCGGGTGCTTTGTTCGTTTTAGGTTCTTAATTGTATTCGTGACCTCTTCCAAAGAGAGGTTTATTTAAAATAGCTTTTTGTTCCTCTGAGAAGATGGGTAGCTTAATTTTATCTAAAAGTGTAATTGAGGAGGAAGGGGTTTGATTTGAATTTTTGTGGAGGTCTTTATAAAAAGAACCTAATATCTCGTTTATTGTTTTAGGGTTGGTGTGGATTTCCCCGTTGGTGCTTTTTAATTGAAAAATTACCTGTGGTTTTCTAATCCCCTTAACTAAATTAGCCAACAACCGCACCGATTTATTTCCGAATCTATAAAAATAAGCTTCAGATTTGGATAGGTGAAATTTTTCCCTCAAGTCTGCGTATTGATTGAATTCCACTTGTTTTGCGACCAGTGGTTTTTATTTATGATGGATGGGTCAAGCAAGAATTTGGCTTAGGCTTGTTTTAAGTCAGTAGAGAGTTCCCCATATCTCTTTTTTTTGTGGGAAAATGTATACGCCAAAATTTTCCCCCTGAGCACCGCCTTGGCCGACTCTCACAGTAATATTGGGTCGTTTTTGTTATGATCTGCAACATGAACTAAGGAAAGAAAGGGGAAAGCTGTCCCTACAGTAAGACTAATCTGAATCCCTACGATGTAGTGGGCTGCCTGTTCCTTGTGAAGAGACCCGCCTTAGTCCTCGGCTAGTCTGAACGAAGGCCTATAGAATTAAGGGAGGGGTCCCTAAAAGAACTAAGGACTGGGACAAAATGGGACACCTCCTAAACAGAAGTTGTTGCAGAGCACAAAAGACAAACAGACAAAAAGTACTAGAGGTCCCAGAGGACCAAGCGAACTAGACAGAGATAGGCACCAAAGCACCTGGCTAGAGAGACAGTCAAACAACACTGAAGTCCAGCAAAGCCAGAAGGGCGGAGCTGGAATAAATAGGCAGATGGTCACGTGACCGCAAAACAATAGATAGCAAAAACTAACAGAAGGGTTCTAACAGTACCCCCTCTTCTATGAGGATCCTCCAGGCCCAGGCCTATCAGGAAGCCTCCTGTGGAAAGCTTTAACAAGCCTAGGAGCAGAGACATCATCCGTCCTTACCCAGGAGTTGTCTTCGGGACCGAAACCCTTCCAGGAGACAAGATACTGTAATTTCCCTCTATGCCATCTAGAATTCAAAATACGAGAAATTTCATATTCGCAGTCTTCCACCAGAGGTGGAACTGTGACAGTGGCATCCCTATCAGATACATCAGCCTTTTTCAACAAGGAAACATGAAACACAGGATTAATCTTCCAGGAAGTAGGGACATCCAACCTAACAACAGACTGGTTAACAACGTGAAGCACTTTAAATGGACCCACAAACTTAGGACCCAGTTTTTTAGAGGGAATCCTCAACCGCAGGTTCTCCTAGGACAACCAAACCATGTCACCCACAGTAAACAAAACCTCTTTACGTTTCCTGTCAAAATACTTCTTGGACTTCTTGTTAGCCTCTTGCAGGTTACAACGTACATTAGTCCAAACTCTCTCCAAATCACCGGAAAAATTATCTTCCTCCGGAACCGCCGACCCCAATTTGGAGAACGAACCAAAAGACGGATGTCTCCCAGTACAACAAAAAAAAAGAAGAACACCCAGCAGAGGAGGATGTATGATTGTTAAGAGCAAATTCTGTGAGAGGCAGAAACTCAGACCACACCTCTTGATTGTCCGCCACAAAACAACGCAAAAACTGTTCTACATCCTGGTTGTTTCTTTCAGTCTGTCCATTCGACTCAGGATGATAACCAGACGAAAATGACAAATGGACTCCCAACCTGTCACAAAAAGCACGCCAAAAGCGAGCCACAAACTGAGGTCCTCTATCAGAAACAATATCCGTGGGAACGCCATGGATCTTGACAATCTCCTTAACAAACGCCTTAGCGAGTGTCTTGGCGCAGGGCAACTTAATGACTGGAACCAAATGACACATCTTACTAAAACGGTCCACGACCACCCAGATGACAGTAAAACCCTCGGACACAGGAAGATCAGTAATAAAATCCATAGTGAGATGCGTCCAAGGCGCACTAGGAACCCCCAGAGGGCAAAGCAACCCCGCAGCAGGAGTATGTGAAGCCTTTGACCTAGCACACACAGTACACTGACGAACCCACTTGATGACTTCCTTCTGCCATCCAGGCCACCAAAAACTGCAACTGATAAGTTTCTTAGTCTCCAAAACTCCTGGATGACCTGCCAACCGAGACTCATGACACTCCACAAACAAATCTCTCCTAAAGGCTCTAGGCATGAACAACCTCCCATGGGGAGTGTTAGATAGAGCATCATCTTGAGCAGGGGTCTCAAACTCAGCTGGGCATATGGGCCGCACACGGAAAAACATTTAAGTTGGGGGGCCGCATTATTTGTATGACAAAGTGACATTTTTAGTGATACCATTTTATTTTCTATACACCTTTTGAACTGGTCCTCCTCTTGCAGACATGGTCTCCCCTCCAGGTCCCCCATACTGCAGACCTGGTCTCCCATCCAGGTCCCCCGTACTGCAGACATGGTCTCCCATCCAGGTCCCCCATACTGCAGACATGGTCTCCCATCCAGGACCCCATACTGCAGACATGGTCTCCCATCCAGGTCCCCCATACTGCAGACATGGTCTCCCATCCAGGTCCCCCATACTGCAGACATGGTCTCCCATCCAGGTCCCCCATACTGCAGACATGGTCTCCCATCCAGGTCCCCCATACTGCAGACATGGTCTCCCATCCAGGCCCCCCATACTGCAGACATGGTCTCCCATCCAGTTCCCCCATAGTGCAGACATGGTCTCCCATCCAGTTCCCCCATACTGCAGACATGGTCTCCCATTCAGGTCCCCCATACTGTAGACATGGTCTCCCATTTAGGTCCCCCATACTGTAGACATGGTCTCCCATCCAGGTCCCCCATACTGCAGACATGGTCTCCCATCCTGCAGACATGGTCCCCCATACTGCAGACATGGTCCCCCATCCAGGTCCCCCATACTGCAGATATGGTCTCCCCTCCAGGTCCCCCATATTGCAGACATGGTCTCCCATCCAGGTCCCCCATATTGCAGATATGGTCTCCCATCCAGGTCCCCCATATTGCAGACGTGGTCTCCCATGCAGGTCCCCCATATTGCAGACATGGTCTCCCATCCAGGTCCCCCATATTGCAGACATGGTCTCCCATCCAGGTTCCCCATAATGCAGACATGGTCTCCCATCCAGGTTCCCCATATTGCAGACATGGTCTCCCATCCAGGTTCCCCATAATGCAGACATGGTCCCCCATCCAGGTCCCTCATATTACAGACATGGTCCCCCATCCAGGTCCCCCATATTGCAGACATGGTCCCCCATCCAGGTCCCCCATATTACAAACATGGTCCCCCATACTGTAGACATGGTCCCCCATCCAGGTCCCCCATGTTGCAAACATGGTCCCCCATATTGCAGACATGGTCCCCCATATTGCAGACATGGTCCCCCATCCAGGTCCCCCATATTGCAGACATGGTCCCCCATATTGCAGACATGGTCCCCCATCCAGGTCCCCCATATTGCAGACATGGTCCCCCATCCAGGTCCCCCATATTACAAACATGGTCCCCCATACTGTAGACATGGTCCCCCATCCAGGTGCCCCATATTGCAAACATGGCCCCCCATATTGCAGACATGGTCCTCCATATTGCAGACATGGTCCCCCATCCAGTTCCCCCATATTGCAGACATGGTCCCCCATATTGCAGACATGGTCCCCCATATTGCTGACATGGTCCCCCATCCAGGTCCCCCATATTGCAAACATGGTCCCCCATATTACAGACATGGTCCCCCATCCAGGTCCCCCATATTGCAGACATGGTGCCCCATATTGCAGACATGGTCCCCCATCCAGGTCCCCCATATTACAGACATGGTCCCCCATCCAGGTCCCCCATATTACAGACATGGTCCCCATATTACAGACAGGGTCCCCGTCCCCCCATACTGCGGTCAGGGTCCCCGTCCCCCCATACTGCGGTCAGAGTCCCCGTCCCCCCATACTGCGGTCAGGGTCCCCGTCCCCCCATACTGCGGTCAGTGCCCCCTGTGCTGTATTTCACATGACAGAGGGAAAAGAAAAGAGATTCTCACCTGTCTTCCGTTCCCTCGGCGTCCTTTCTGCACCTGTGGCCCGCAGGCACAGACCCTGTAACGACCGCGGCTCTCTCCAGCAGCCGCCGACATCAGCGCTGTAGTCCAGTGTATTGCCGCGCAGAGACCGGATCTCTGCTCAGCAATACCAGTGTCAGCCACCGGCCTATCAGAGGCCAGCAGCTGACATCTGCGCATGGCAGTGACGTCATACGCCGCTGCGCTGGGACGCAGATGTCAGCTGCTGGCCTCTGATAGGCCGGCGGCTGACACTGGTATTGCTGTGCAGAGAGCCGGTCTCTGTGCGGCAATACACTGCGCTACAGCGCTGATGTCGGCGGCGGCTGGAGAGAGCCGCGATTGTTACGAGGTCTGTGCCTGCGGGCCGCAAGAAGCAGCCGGAGGGGCCGCATGCGGCCCGCGGGCCGCGTGTTTGAGACCCCTGATCTTGATCATTCAGAATCCCATTCTCCAAAACGGAGTCCAAAGCGGCCACCACAACTCCTTTCTGCAAAATGCTCTCCTCCTCCTCGGCACCGACTGTAGGAGAGAAGCTGCGAGATAAAGCATCGGCTTTAACATTCTTAGTACCAGGGATATAGGTAACAGAAAAATGAAACCGAGAAAAAAAAGTGCCCACCTAGCTTGACGGGCATTCAAACGCATGGCAGCATCCAGATAGATCAAATTCTTATGATCTGTGAAAACCTGAATAGGAAATCTAGCGCCTTCCAAAAAATGATGCCAGTGTTCAAACGCAAGTTTAATAGCCAGCAACTCTCGATTTCCAACATCATAATTCAGTTCGGTTTCCGAAAAAAAAATTTAAAAAAAGGCACAAGGATGTACTCCACCCTTGTTCTCTTGAGACAAAACTGCTCCGATCCCCACTGATGAAGCATCGACCTCGACCAAAAAAGGCTTGGTCTCATCAGGCTGCATAATGATAGGGGCAGAACTGAAACCTCTCTTTGAGATACTCAAACGCTTCAATGGCCTCAGTAGTCCACTGGGCCGTATTCGCACCTTTCCTGGTGAGATCGATTAGAGGTTTAACAATTACAGAAAAATTCTTAATGAATTTCCTGTAATAATTGGCAAAACCCAAAAATCTCTGTATAGATTTCAAACCAATAGGCCTAGGCCATTCCTGCACAGCCTGAACCTTCACAGGGTTCATCTCAAAGCCCTCGCTGGAGACAATGTAGCCCAAAAAACTAATTTTCTGCACAGCGAACTCAAATTTCTCCAGATTAGCAAAGAGTGAATTATCACTCAATAACTGCAAAATTTCACGTACACTCTGCCAATGGGACTCGAGATCTGGTGAATAAATCAAAATGTCATCCAAATACACAACCACATTCTTACCAATCAAAGGTCTCAGGATGTCATTAATAAGGTTCTGAAAAAATGCCGGTATATTGGTAAGACCAAAAGGCATCACCAGATTCTCAAAGTGACCTACCGGAGTGTTAAAAGCAGTTTTCCATTCATCACCCTCCTTCACACGTAACATATTGTATGACCCCCGGAGATCAATTTTGGAGAACCACTTGGCCCCCACTAACTGGTTAAACAAGTCAGGAATTAACAGCAATGGGTAGGAATTGCGTACGGTAATCTTATTAATTTCACGAAAATCCAGACATGGGCGTAAACCGCCATCCTTTTTTTTAACAAAGAAGAATCCAACTGCCACAGGTGACTTAGAAGGTCTAATGTGACCAGCAGCCAGGCTAGTCTGTATGTACTCCTCCAAGGCCTTTCTTTCAGGGATAGTCAGATTAAACAAGCGACTTTTGGGAAGAGTAGCACCCGGAACAAACTCAATGGCGCAATCATAATCCCTATGAGGAGGTAAAACTTGCGACTCCTCCTCCGAAAAAACCCTCCAAAAATCTTGAATAGGTACAGGTAATTCCCCCTTTTCCACAGCCGCAATGCGACCATTACAACATTTATCATAGCACTTCGGACTCCAAGACTTAATCACATTAGTAGACCAGTCCAATAAAGGATTGTGCAGTCTTAACCAAGGCAATCCTAGAACAAATGGAGAGGGCAAATTATCCAAGACAACCAAGTCCAAAATTTCTTGGTGATCTCCATTGATAGTGAGAGGAAATGCAGCAGTCTTGTGAGTAATACATTTCAAAGGAGTGTTATCAATTGCAACCACAGAAATAGGTGATGACAAAGGTTTGGATTTCAATTTAAGGTTTTCAAAAAAACCTTTATCAATCACATTAAGTGTTGAACCACAATCCACAAATACCTGAAATTCAATCAAATCTCCCTGCAGAGTAGTACTCCCAGAAAGAAACACTCCTGCAGAGCGTAAACAAGCTATACGGGCGTAACTGACCTTTTTTTTTTCTTTGCTTAAACGACGCTCACAATACTTAATCAAATGATCAGCTTTACCACAATAAAGACACAAACCCTCGGCGAATCTCTGATATCTTTCCTGAGAGCGGAGTGACATCGCCCCAACCTCCATTGGTTCTCCGCTGTCAGAGCAGATTTTCTGGGAACTAGGACCTGAAGTTACAGGAGTTTTTACATCATTAACCCTGGACCTCAGTCTCCTGTCCACACGAACAGCTAGCTGCATAGCTTCCTGCAGAGACTCAGGTGCAGGGAATGCAATTAGCAAATCCTTAACCCTTTCACTCAGACCAGCAAGAAATAAACATCTTAGCGCAGAATCATTCCATTTAACTTCTGAAGCCCATCTCCTGAAGTGTGTGCAATAATTTTAAACATCATCTGACCCCTGATTCAAACGTCTAAGTTCTGATTCAGCAGATGAGATTCGATCAGGATCGTCATATAATAGCCCCATAGCAGAAAAAAATTCTTCAACAGAACTTAAACACGGATCATTAGGCTGGAGAGAAAAGGCCCAACCCTGTGGTTCTTTGCGCAAAAGTGACATAATAAAACCAATGCGCTGTGGTTCATTCCCAGAGGATCTTGGTCTCAAACAAAAATATAACAAACAAGCATTTTTAAAGGAAAAAAAATCTTGCTGTTTGCCATAAAAAAAATCAGGCAGTCCTACCTTGGGTTCAACAAAAAGCGCTCCAGAACAGCTACTCACGTGTTGCTGAAGCTCGGCCACCTCCAGAGACAATCCCTGCAGGCGTTGAGCCAACTCCTGGACGGAAACCATACTGATCCCCGAATTTCTTTCCTTTTAGTTTTTTTGGGCTGGACTTACTGTTATGATCTGCAACATGAACTGAGGAAAGAAAGGGGAAAGCTGTCCCTACAGTAAGACTAAGCTGAATCCCTACGATGTAGCGGGTTGCCTGTTCCTTGTGAACAGACCCGCCTTAGTCCTCGGCTAGTCTGAACGAAGACCTATAGAATTAAGGGAGGGGTCCCTAAAAGAACTAAGGACTGGGACAAAATAGGACACCTCCTAAACAGAAGTTGTTGCAGAGCACAAAAGACAAACAGACAAAAAGTACTAGATGTCCCAGAGGACCAAGCAAACTAGACAGAGATAGGCACCGAAGCACCTGGCTAGAGAGACAATCAAACAACACTGAAGTCCAGCAAAGCCAGAAGGGTGGAGCTGGAATAAATAGGCAGATGGTCACGTGACCACAAAACAATAGATAGCAAAAACTAACAGGAGGGTTCTAACAGTTTTGGTGTTCCGCGTTGTCTGAAATAAATTCTTGCCACCATAATTTGAGGGAGAAGGTAAAAGTCATCTTTACAGAAGTAATTGGGAAATCTCCATAGAAAATCTGTGCCTCTGGGAAAAGACTGTGATAGTTCCAGAATTACTGGAGCATGGTCCGAAATGGCGATATTGTCTATGTGTACAGAGATCAATTTGGCCAACAGGGAAGGGAAGACAAACATATAATCGATTCGAGACCATGAATCATTGGCATGTGAGAAATGCGTAAATTCTCTATTGCTAGAATTAAGGAACCTCCACGAGTCAACTAAGTGACATGTGGACATGAGAGATGATAACATCTTGTCATGTGTAGTTGTTGATGCCTGTAGTATTTTTCCTGTCTTCATGTACCAACACTACTGAATTGAAGTCACCCCCTACTATTTTATTGGAGTTGGGGTCAAGCAAAAGTCTAGTTTTCAATTGTTTGAAAAAAGATTTATTTCCTACATTAGGAGCATATACATTATAAATGCATAAAATCCCGCAGGGCGTAGATATTGTTAAGTGAACCAATCTACCCTCACTATCTATTTGTTGGCTGATAATCTGGTGTGAGAAGTGTTTGTTGATAAGAATTAGGACCCCAGCCTTTCTATTCACTGAAGAGAAACCATAAATGGCATTTCATCCCAGCTCGCTAGGAGAACCTTTCCCCTGGGCTTCACTTCTGCCCGACCATGTGTATAAGATTTTCAAGTAAAATATCCCCTGTTTTTGTTTAATTTTTTTTGCTTTTTCCCCTAATTTGCTCCCAGTTCTATTCCTCCTCCCCCAATTAGTAAAACTTGTCATTTACTGTATTAGGAGTCCAAAGAGAGAGAGGGAAGGGCGGGAGCAGCAATTTCCAATTGGCCACTCAGATCGAGGCGTCCCATTTGTAGAGAGGATAATTTCCTGAATAATTAACTTTTTTTGTTAGGTCTCCGTTCTCCTTTACCGGTTTGGCTTCCGAATCTCTGAGATTCTTGGACATGAAGTCTCATTGTCATCTTGAGGGGTCCTATCTGCGCTGACCCCTGGGCACAGCAGGTCATTGACAAAAGTTTCGGCTTTGTCCAGAGATATGAATTCACGAAAAGAGCCATTTGAGTCTTTCAATCGTAGAGTAGCTGGGTAGCAGAGTTGAAAGCGGACCTTTTCTTTATGGAGTCTAGTACAGATGGAGCTAAATGCTTTGCGTTTTCTGGTCACCTCAATGGAGTAATCCTCAAAGAGCAAAATTTTATGACCCTGAATAACTAACAGGTGATTGGGTCATTATAGGCTCGTATAATGTCTGCTTTATCATTAAAATCCAGGAATGTCATGATGACCTGTCTAGGTCTGAATGTGTCCCGGTTCGTGGATGTTGAGGGTTGGGGGCCAATCCTGTGTACTCTTTCCACCTTTCTGCCCTCAGGTAATTTTAGAGCCTTTGGGATATCGTTTTCACATAGTGGTTTCAGTACACTTTGGGGATATGATTCCGGTAGTCCCACCAGACGCAAGTTGCTCCGCCGGGAGCAATTCTCCAGGTCATCAATATGGTCTCTCAGGATCATGTTTTCACGAGCACTAGCTGTCACTTTTGCTTGGTCCTCCTTTGAGTCATCCTCAATGGTCGATACCCGAGATTCTAAATCAGTCAGCTGTTCGGCTTGTTCATCTTGCCTAATCTGTAAGTCCATCAGGGCAGAATTAAGTGTAGATTTAATTTCCAGTAGCAATTTAGCCGTGACCTCAGCTGCCAGTTCCGATGGGTCCATTTGTGTGTCCCCTTTCCTTATCGAAGAGGTGTGGGGTGGTCTAAGGGAGTGACATGCCTCCTCGTCACCATCTATTTGTGAGAGTTGTTTTTCTTGATCAAGAATTGATTCCATCTTGGTATGATTAAAAATGTCAATATGGCGAGAAGAGGTGGGCTACGGAGGAGGTAGCGGTCCATAAATACAAAAGTTGGTATTTAAAGATAGCCTTCAGCTAGGTGATGACACCAAAGACCTTGAGGGTTCTGAATGTGGGGATCAGATGGTTAAATGGGAAACCATAGGGGAGAACATAAGCGGTTAATTAGAATTTACATGGTCGGCGCCTGAACCAGGAAGACTTACAGATTCATATTTTGCAGGTTGTTCTTATTTCATGGTCATCAGAGTAAACTGCCTATTGTCCATTTATAGATTTTATGCCACACCGTGGCTGGGTATTAGAAGGTAGCAGTAATAAATCTTGGATGCAGTACCAGGTTAAGACTGGTTATGGTGTTATTTTGCATATATCCACTAGATGCCTCCAGAGACTCTGCGATGATGATATTAGAGAGCTTCTGTGTATTAGGAAATGGAGAAAAGGAGCCCACTGCAGGATTTTCATGCGCACAGGTTTTGTTTTTTTTTCCATCTATAGAGCAGTATCTATGTGTCTATAGAGGTTTTATAGTGGAAGGGTGATGCCACATATAGGACCCGGTTCTATTGGATTGCCCAGTGTGGATTTATTGTGGCCTCTGTCAGAGTCTGTGCTGCTAATAACCAGCTTCTCCTCGGGTCTCACTCTCCCCAAGATGGCGGGCGCTTCTGTGGCGGGAAACCTCCTCAGGCGGCAGATGCGGCTCAGAGGGCAAGCCTCCGCGGCCGCCAGCAGCCCTGGTGTCCTCTCTATGTGCCCCGTGTGCACCTCAGGTGTCTGCGGGGGAATCGCCAGCACGGGCTCCCGTATGAGTGTGGGTCCGGGACTCTGCGGCGTGGGGCTGGGCGTCAGGGTCTTCCCCTACCTCCGCTGCGGATCTTACCGGACAGCGCTTCTCTCCGGTCACCGTCTCTTGTCCTTTGCGGCAGGAGGGAGCCGAGCGCCAAGCGATCCTCAGAGCCTCCGCGTGACCTTCCCAGTCAGGACCGCCGGCACCCTCCTGGGCACTCTCCATGACTACCCAGCAGGAAAGACCACGGCTTGAGGGATCCAGGTAGACCCGACCTCAGAAATCGGTACCGCTGCTCTTGGAGGCTCTCCGCGGGATGCCTTCCGATCCTGGGTTGTCACCTGAGATGTTATCATGGTGGATGGACCCGAGAAACTTGTTTTAATTGCTGAAATTGAGAGTTAGACTTAGGGAGCTCCCAGCTTAATGTCCTTCTCCTTCAGCAGCTAGACACCTAACCCTTTTTTAATATCCTTTATATTCTCAAAAATTAATGAATTTTTACTTTTACACTTTACAGCTTGTTGCCTAGGTTACCCGCCACCGGGGTAACAGTCAAACAGCCTGAGATCAGACCGCAGTGCACGGACTGGCCAGCGATTGCCCTACCTAACCATGACAGCTTTATGTACAGTGCCTACAAGTAGTATTCAACCCCCTGCAGATTTAGCTGGTTGACACATGCGGAATTAACTTGGCATTGTGACATTTGTACTGTAGATCAGCCTGGAAGTGGGAAATGCACTGCAGCAAATTTTGTTTTTGTTTTTTTTTGTTTTTAAAAACGTTAAAAGTTAATTCAGAGTGTCATTTATTATTCAACCCCTCAAACCACAAGAATTCTGTTTGGTCCCCCAAAAGTATTAAGAAGTAGTTCAGGCACCAAGAATAATGAGCTTCACATGTGTGGATTAAAGATCTCTTTTGCCAGCCTTTTTGTACCCCTTGCCAAGGCTGGCAAGGGGTACAAAACCCTTTCCAAGGAGTTGGGCCTACCTGTCTCCACTGTTGGGAGCATCATCCGTAAGTGGAAGGCTTATGGAACTACTGTTAGCCTTCCACGGCCAGGACAGCTTTTGAAAGTGTCCTCCCGTGCCGAGGCCAGGCTTGTCCGAAGAGTCAAGGCTAACCCAAGGACAGCAAGGAAGGAGCTCCGGGAAGATCTCATGGCAGTGGGGACATTGGTTTCAGTCAATACCATAAGTAACATACTCCACAGCAATGGTCTCCGTTCCAGACGAGCCCGTAAGGTACCTTTACTTTCAAAGCGTCATGTCAAGGCTCGTCTACAGTTTGCTCATGATCACTTGGAGGACTCTGAGACAGACTGGTTCAAGGTTCTATGGTCTGATGAGACCAAGATCGAGATCTTTGGTGCCAACCACACACGTGACGTTTGGAGACTGGATGGCACTGCATACGACCCCAAGAATACCATCCCTACAGTCAAGCATGGTGGTGGCAGCATCATGCTGTGGGGCTGTTTCTCTGCCAAGGGGCCTGGCCATCTGGTCCGCATCCATGGGAAGATGGATAGCACGGCCTACCTGGAGATTTTGGCCAAGAACCTCCGCTCCTCCATCAAGGATCTTAAGATGGGTCGTAATTTCATCTTCCAACAAGACAACGACCCAAAGCACACAGCCAAGAAAACCAAGGCCTGGTTCAAGAGGGAAAAAGTCAAGGTGTTGGAGTGGCCTAGTCAGTCTCCTGACCTTAACCCAATTGAAAACTTGTGGAAGGAGCTCAAGAATAAAGTCCACATGAGACATCCAAAGAACCTAGATAACTTGGAGAAGATCTGCATGGAGGAGTGGGCCAAGATAACTCCACAGACCTGTGCCGGCCTGATCAGGTCTTATAAAAGACGATTATTAGCTGTAATTGCAAACAAGGGTTATTCCACAAAATATTAAACATAGGAGTTGTATAATAATTGACCCACACTTTTATGTTTAAAATTTAATAAAATTCAAGTGAGCAACATAACTTTTTGGTTTGTAAGATTTATGCTTCTGTTCATAAAACCTACTCTCATTTGCAGTTTGAAGGCTCTAACTTATTTGCATCTTATCAAACCAGCTAAATCTGCAGGGGGTTGAATACTACTTGTAGGCACTGTATTTGTATCAAGCTGTCACATTCGGATCAGGAGAACCTCCGGCCAGTCTGTGCACTTCGTTACGATCTCTGTTCCATTTATACAGCCGTCTGACTGCGCCCTAAGAGTGACCAGTTACTTATAGGTAAGGAGTGCAAGCCTGCAAGGAGGCTGTATACTTTAAGGCCTGCTCGCACCGCTCTAAAGCTGGTTGGATCTGGATGTTTTCAGTCCTCCTTCACTACTCCCATGTTGCAAAGGCAAATCTGCCTGTGCTTGAGTCCTGGGAGAGCGCTCAGTTTGGACCAGCAATGTAACCATCCCTGCCTGAACTGTAAATCTTCAGGAGCACACCACCCCCTACAACCAGGAAGCCGGGAGTCAGGGGAGTGGTGCACTCCTGAAGATACAACTTCAGAAAACTCTTTTAAGGCAATGTTCACATGGTGCGTTTTTGCTGTATTTTTTTAATGCAAATTAAAAGCTGCTTTTTACAGTACGAGCAAAAGCTATGAGATTTCAGAAATGTCATGCACGTACTTGCTTTTTTTTCTGACTGAATTGGAAAACTGCTGCTGTTTTGAAATCTGCAGCATTTCACTTCATTCTGCGCTTTTTCACTATAGAAATAATAATAATAATCTTTTTATTTATACAGCGCCAACATATTCCGCAGCGCTTTACAATTCAGTAAGAAGTAAATTAGAAAAACTCCAGCACCTTCTCCATATCCATCACAAGAGATGTAAAGTTAAAACGTGCATTTTATTAGTTCCATTAAAAGAGTTCCATATGTAAGGCAGACCTTACGTGTTTTGATCCAAACAGGGGTTCTTAATAATAGTTATTTATCTTTTTGCTTTACAATTCAGACAATTTACAGACATTATCAGCACTGTGCTCAGAATCTACATTCCCTATCAGTATGTCCTTGGAGTGTCCGAGAACCCGGAGAAAGACAACGCAAACATGGGGAGAACATACAAACTCCTTGCTGTTGTTGTCCTTGGTGGGATTTGAACCCAGGACCCCAGCGCTGCAAGGCTGCAGTGCTAACTACTGATCCACCATGCTGTAATGAGAAAGTGCAAAAACACTGGGAAAAAAACACAACCCTGCACATTTGTTGCATTTTTGGTGAATAAAAATAACTTTATTGAACATGTACTGTAGACAAATGACACATGTAACCAAAAAAAGTAGCAAAACGGCACCAAAACTTGCTTTTTATCAGCAGCTTCTTTTCTGCCAAGAGAGGCAGAAATGGGGCTGAAATTTCTGCTGTAAATACTTAACATGTGCGCACAGCCTAAGGCCGGGGTCACACAAGCGTATAACATGGCCGAGTGCTATGTGATTAAACATCTCATAACATTCGGACCGAGAATCGGTTTGCACTTTACCATACAAGTCTATGGGTGTGTGCGAAACATCAATGTCAATCGAGTGCAGTGCGATTACCGTGGATGCCGGCAATGGAGAAATTTTACTTTCTCCGTCTCCTCCTTACCTGTGCTGTGATTCTCTTATGCAAGAGGATCGGAGCACAGAGCACTGACACTCGGCTCACGCTTGCAGCAGGGTTTGAGCCGAGTGACATTAGCATATCACATCGAATGCAATATGCTAGTGTGACCCCGTCCTACGTCTCCTGCTCCTGATGTTTTATACAGCAGGTAAGGGAGCAATCTACAAATTGTCCTAAGGCCATGAGCTATTCAGTTGTGGTGTGCTGGTTCTCAGCTCTGGTACACTGCTGATTGGGGCCTGCGTCAGCACCCGGCGCACCTGGGCAAGTGCTGAGGCCCTGGACCATCAGAGGGGCCCGCTCGCCATCGGGGCCTGGGTCGCTTCCCTGCACCTGTGCAGGACCGCTGTCGCTGCTTGATTTCTGGCACTTCACCAGACATGGCGGCACGCAGTGCGCTCTGTGGCTGTGTCTGGTAGTAATGTGGGGGGTGCTGGTTCTCAGCTCTGGTGCACTGCTGATGATGTCAGTAATCCCTGTTTATAGATGCTGGCAGTGCACTCTGCCAGAACATTGTACCGCTCTGCCTGTAAGGTATGGGGGATCCTGTACGGAGCTGTAGTGTATGAAGCTATCTGAAAGCTGCTGCCTTCTGCTGATCTCACATCATTTCATTGTGCATTAGTCTTACTGTATTATACTGCCCTCTTCTGGTCATTATGGGGCTTAGTATCACAAGTGTTATATATGCCTATTCTGGCTACATATTCTGGTTCTATAAATCTATATTTTATACCATCTGTTGTGTTTTTTTCCACACAAAAGGTTGATACATAAAATGAGAACAATGGGGATAGGGGAAAATATATGTATGTGTGTTAAGAATTGGCTCAGTGATAGGAAACAAAGGGTGGTTATTAATGGAAAACACTCAGACTGGGTCTGAGTTAACAGTGGGGTACCACAGGGGTCAGTATTGGGCTCCCTTCTTTTTAACATATTTATTAATGACCTTGTAGGGGGCATACAGAGTAATATTTCAATATTTGCAGATGACACTAAACTCTGCAGGGTAATCAATACAGAGGAGGACAATTTTATATTACAGGAGGATCTATGTAAACTAGAAGCTTGGGCTGATAAATGGCAAATGAGCTTTAATGAGGATAAATGTAAGGTAATGCACTTGGGCAGAGGAAATAAAATGTATAATTATATGCTTAATTGTAAAACACTGGGCAAAACTGTAACTGAAAAAGACCTGGGTGTATTGGTGGACGACAAGCTCACGTTTAGTGGCCAGTGTCAGGCTGCTGCTGCAAAGCCAAATAAAATAATGGGATGCATTAAAAGAGGCATAGATGCTCATGAGGAGAACATAATTTTACCTCTATACAAGTCATTAGTGCGACCACACTTAGAATACTGTGTACAGTTCTGGTCTCCGGTGTATAAGAAAGACATAGCTGAACTAGAGCGGGTGCAGAGAAGAGCGACCAAGGTTATTAGAGGACTGGGGGGTCTGCAATACCAAGACAGGTTATTACACTTGGGGTTATTTACTGTGGAAAAAAGAAGGCTTAGGGTGATCTTATTACTATGTACAAGTATATGAGGGGACAGTACAAAGACCTTTCTACTGATCTTTTTACTCTGAGGCCTGAGACTGGGACAAGGGGGCATCTTCTACGTCTGGAGGAAAGAAGGTTTAAACATAATCACAGATGGGGATTCTTTACTGTAAGAGCAGTGAGACTATGGAACTCTTTGCCGCATGATGTTGTAATGAGTGATTCACTGTTAAAAGTTAAGAAGGGCATGGATGCCTTTCTTGAAAAGTATAATATTACAGGTTATAAATACTAGATTCCTTGATAGGGCGTTGATCCAGGGAACTAGTCTGATTGTCGTATGGAGTCGGGAAGGAATTTTTTTCCCCAATGTGGAGCTTAGTGTTTGCCACATGGTTTTTTTTTGCCTTCCTCTGGATCAACAAGTTAGGCTATGGGTTGGACTAGATGGACTTAGTCTTCCTTCAACCTTAAAACTATGTTACTATGTTATGTTATTGCAAAAGTTTGGTCCACTAAATCTCTTCTTTGTCTAACTCAGAAGGTTTTGATGCTTTTTTCCA
Source organism: Phyllobates terribilis (assembly GCF_046119375.1). Taxonomy (NCBI): domain Eukaryota; kingdom Metazoa; phylum Chordata; class Amphibia; order Anura; family Dendrobatidae; genus Phyllobates; species Phyllobates terribilis. The sequence goes on along the minus strand of NW_027362762.1, from coordinate 827,542,056 downwards.
GTCATTTGCAAATTATTTTAACTATATTTTCTCCAATAACCCCCCACGACAGCACACCGGAGGACGTAAGCCCACCCTAATAGGGACAGGAAACACAAAGAGGTCAAATAGTCCCTCCCAAATCCTCCCTCCAGTGTTTTTCCTATCCCTATTGGGATGAAGAGATCATCTTATGGTGTCTCTGTGCTGGTGACAGGCACTGGAGAAGATTAGAAGCTGGGCAGCAGGGTATCGATTGGGCTTACCTCTCCTCTCCAGACGCTGCTCCTGTCTCCTATGTGGACTCAGGACTTCCCCTGCAATCCGCGTCTTCGGGTAAGGTCTGGGGGATCTTTGAGCTGGAGGCCTCCCTGAGCTCTCCAGCCCATCTCCTCCCCGTCCTCACGCGCCAGACCTGGGAAGCATGGGACACGAGGCTCTGATACTTCCGGCTTGTCCCGCGCTGGAGCGCATGTGACGTAGGCCGTTCGCCAGAAGTGACGTCAGACGCCAGGCGTCTTTTGATGATGTCACTTTCGTTTTTTGCGTCGAACGCTGGAACGCAATGGCGCAGAATGCCAAGGAAAGGATAATGGCGGCGGGAATGACCGCATATGATGACCGGATGTCCCGCTCTCACACCTAGACGATGGGGGGGGGGGATCCCTCTAATGAAGAGGAAGGTGCTGGGTCCAGTCATCCATATAAGAGCCCTGGATAGAAAACATCCTAAGGTAGGACCAATCCTGTGTGGTTGACATGGAAGGTTTAGGTTCTGCCTGCTCCGCATCTGCGGAGCCCAGCGCTGTTCTAGTCCCAGTAAGTAGTCTGGCATTGGGAGTACTCTCCATGGTGCAGGTATGGTGGTGTATGATAGCTTTATTCCTTTTCCCTCTCTTTCAAGAGGACAAGGAACCTGCACCAAAGAGCAAATCTAAGGCATCAAGCTGAAAATGTGCAATTTGTGTGAAAAAGTTAACATCCACCTATAGGAAATCCCTACGTCAGGATTGCACTGAGAAAATCCTCAGAGGAGCAACCCTCTTTAATGGAGGAAATTAAAGGGATAGTCTGCCAGGAAATCCAGTCTTTCCTGGCCTCTTTGTCCCAGTCTACACCCACTCCCGGTATTCCTTCAGCAGCTAAAAAGAGGAAGATTAGCCAGGAAGAAGAGGGAGACTTGGACTCTGAAAAGTAGATGTCCATACCGGAGGAACGTCTAGAGGAAGGCGAATTAAGCCCAGGCCCGGAAGTCCTCCAAGATAGGAAATACTATTTCTCTTCCAAAAACATGGAAGAGCTCCTTATGTCAGTAAGGAGAACCATGGAGGTAGAAGAGAAGACTACCCGTACAGTACAAGAAGAGATGTTCAGGGGTCTCTGGTCAAGGAGCAAATTAGTATTTTCCATGCATAAGAATATCCGAGACCTAGTCTTGGAGGAATTGGATTCTCCGGAGAAGAGGCTAGGCACTCCCCCCAAACTGAGAGACAGGTTTCCAGTGGACGAGGAAACTGCGGAATGCTGGTCCAAAGTCCTGAAAATAGATATTCAGGTAGCACGAATGGCCAAGAAGACAACCTTGCCATTTGAGGATTCCTCCCAACTGAAGGATCACCTGAAGCGCAAAATGGATGGCCTTTTATGAAAATCCTGGGAGGCTTCAGCAGCACTGCTGAAGCCTTCCATGTCGTCTCCACATGCGTAGCACGATCAATATCTCATTGGCTTATACAACTAGAACATCTTTCTGCGGTTACTTCCAGAGAAGACTTTCTAGCGTCTTTACCTCTCCTCCAAAAAGCCACGGAATTTCTGTCAGACGTATTGGCGGTAAGAGTGGCGGCAAGATCGTTAGTCTTATCGAATTCAGTATGTGTTCTATTCTCTTTAAGGGAAAATACATGTTCTGACCAGCTCTTGACGACAAACTACAGAAGGCTTCAGACAAGAATAAATCCCTTTTTTTTACTAGGAGAAAAACAGAGTCATCATGGTTTTTTAAAAAAAGACACATATTTTATTAACAATCAGTTAAAACAAGTGTTATAATCAAAAAACAAAAGGAAATTAATAAAGACGTCCGCGCACGGTCGGGCACCTCCGCTCTTTGAGCGGCGTGCCCGCGCGTGCGCGATGGTGTCTTGACGGCCTGGGGGCGTGGTCTGGCGCGGGTTACGGCGGCCGCATGCGCCAGCTTCGCGTCGTTAGGGCACCAGTGCACGCCCCCATCACACATGTGACCGGTCACGTGATCGCTCACGTGACCGGCACTAATGATTCAAAAAGGGTGCCTGCTTCCCATTATTTTCACCGCCCCTTGAGAAAGCGGCCGTAGTCGCCGCGAAACGCGCGTCGGGGACGCACGTGGTTTGTCCTAAAGCCCACTGACTGCCCACCACCACCTCTGGTAAGAACAACATCTCCCCCACTGCCAATTTTAGTGACATGCCCTTTCTGGCACTTTATGTTAATATGCCTAAGAGGTCACTCTCCCCTCCTTTCATTTTGTAGGAGTGGGAGATTGGGGGAAGGGAGGGAATATGTGGAGATGCTCCTCTATCTGTCCAACTCTATAGTTTATATTAACATTCACGCTGCACCTTAATTGATGGGTCTGTCTTTGATGCTTGTTCTCTTTTTTCAGTATACTATAGTGCGCCACTAGGTGTTCAGTTTAACGACAGCTCTTCAATTTTGATACTCCATTGAGATAAATTATTGGCCTATTATTTATGCAATTTTCACTGTATTGGTTGAAAATCTTAGGTGCAGCGGTCTTTCTACTCTTATGGAAAAATCCTTTTTTCCAGTCATAAGAGTTGTGTCTATTTTTGATTAAGCATCTAATATTGAGGCAGGTCTGTTTGGGCTTATGTGGATATTTCATTGTCCACCTTGCTTTTCACTTGCTCTTTATTAATTTCCTTTTGTTTTTTGATTATAACACTTGTTTTAACTGATTGTTAATAAAATATGTGTCTTTTTTTTAAAAAACCATGATGACTCTGTTTTTCTCCTAGTAAAAAAATGTTGCCTTGGAGTCGGTATTTGAGGGTGTCGGGGGGGATTCTGTTCCCTTGCCCACACTCAATTTGTAGTACTTGGGCTATTTTTCTAAGAATAAATCCCTGCCTGAACCTAAAAGCTCAAGAAAGAGATCCTTTCGGCCTTCCCAAGAAACAGCCTCCTCACTACAGAGGAAAAGGAAAGTCAGGCAGATGGAGCTATCCAAAAAGTGGACGAGGCAGAAATGTATTTCTCTCCCAAGGCCAACGTCAAATTAAACCATGACGCCAAGACAATCCTAGGGAGTCGTATCTCTGGATTCCCTCCCCAATGGTGCAGGTTATATACGAACTCATGGACCCTAAAATCAGTCCAAGAAGGAGTAAAAATAGAGTTCGCCTCCTATCCCCCACAGAGAGTGAAAATAACACAACTCTCCTCTCCTCTCCAAAACTTCAAGACACCATAATATCTGGTCTGAAAAACCTACTATCCTTGGGGGTATTCTCCCTATTTCTGGAAAGAGAAAAAACAGGAGACATTATTCCTGTCTTTTTCTGATAAAGAAACCAAGTGGGCCCCACCGAATTATAATAAACCTGAATCCCTTGAACCAGCACATTATATACAGGAGGTTCAAAAGGGAGTCTATTAGATCAACAATTCCTCTGATAGGACAAACGTTCACCAGTGCTACGATCGATCTACAAGACGCAGTAGCATAGCTACTGGGGGGCAGAGGGTATGGTCGCCCTGGGCCCCGTGCTCATGGGAGGCCCACCACGGGGCAACCACCCAGAGCTATGCTACCCTTAACTATATCGGAGTGCACAGCGCTCTGATATGGTTAAGCCAGGGCTGCACAGCATGTTGCTCGCTGCTGGCTCCCTTTTCCCTGTGCTCAGATGTATTCATGTCTCTTAGACGTGAATAAGTCTGAGCAACACTGCAGCGCTGGGAGGAGGGGAGAGCTCATCTTCCCAGCCCAATGGGTTTTCAATATGAAGAAGTGCGGAGACAGTATGGAGAGGTGGGGGCATGGGGGACAATATGGGGGAACAGAATGGAGAATTGGGAGCATCTGAGCACCATATGGAGAAGTGGGAGTGTGGTGGGATTGTATGGAGAAGTGGGGGACAATATGGATGAGTGGGAGACATTATGGAGAGGTGGGAGTGTGGGGCGACCGTATGGAGAAATGGGAGCCTGGATGGACCGTATGCAGAAATGGGTGTACAATATGAAGAAGTGGGGGGACAGTATAGAGAGGTGGGAGCTTAGGGGACAATATGGAGAAATGGGGGCTAGAGGATATAGAAGTGGAGGAACAGTATGTAGAGATGGGAGCACGGCGGGACAGTATGGTGAGGTGAAAGCTTTGGGGACAAAATATGTAGAGATGGGAGCGTGAGGGGACCGTATGGAAAGGTGAGAGCTTTGGGGACAATATGGAGCAGTGAGGAACCAGTTGCTCAAGAAACTCAGACTGTACGATAATGAAGATTGTTGCTGTTAAACTGTTTAAAAAGACTCTTGTCAGATGTGTCTGGTCAGCAATTGAATCTATCGTGTGCCTGAGAGAAGCTGCCGTTTATGGTTGCCCTGGGTAATGGTTCCCCCAGGATTCCAAAGAATTAATGAATCCCGTCTTGCCCTATCTGAACCTAGTGGCGTGCGTGTTACATTGATGGCCCGTACGGGGAATCCTGAGCAGGAATTAGCGTGTAGAGGGAGAAGAGGAAAAGTGTCTGGAAAAACACAGCAGCACAGCACCTCAATTCAACTCTGCTGCACCAGTTAAAGGGGACCAGCCCTAAAGAAAACTCACTAGCAGCAATGGATGTGGAAATACAAATGGACAGAATTAGTGAGCTGCTTCTTCAGTTAACCTGTGAAGAATTGAGAACAGTAGCAGAACATATAAAGATGTCAGAAGAACAGATTTCTAAAGCACACAACCGCAGGCAACTGTTAGTTGCCATTAATGTAAAAATGAATGAGCTAGGGGAGAAAGAAGCTGAAGACATCATGGGGACGTTCCTCCAGGAGCTAACACAGTTTCCAACCAGGTAGAAGCTGGAGGATGGAGGGGCGGGAACAATTACCAAAAGCAGGAATCTCTGTCCGCAGACAGAACTAAAGGAATTGAAAGAACAATTCAAAGCCCTAACAGCCCTGCAGGAATCATCCAAAACCTCTGAACGGGTGACAGACTCAGACAGAACCTTTACCCTGCTCGGGTTAGATAAATCAGGAAGACAGTCCTCTCTAACACCACAAATCACCATAAAGAAAGAATTCAAGATCCTGGGACAGATTGGAGAGTGTGAACAGAAAGAGAGACTGTCTTATATGAACTTGATGCACCAGATTGATGCAGGTTTACAGAAAGGCTACCAGTCATATGAGATCGACGAGGGGGTGGTGAAAGCGATCAGCCCAGGACTGAACCTCCGTAGTATGCTACAAATGAAAAGTCAATTGACCTTGCAACAGCTGAAGATGATTTTAAAAGGCACTATATAGAAGAGAGTACTTCAGAATTGTTTCACCGACTCATTAACCTCTCATAGAAAAATAATGAATCACCCCAAAGTTTCTTGTTCAGAGCAATTGAACTGAAGGATAGACTGTTGTTTGCATGCAGAGATGTAGAAGCGGAGAAGTTTGATGCTGGACAAGTCCAGAAGAAGCTCTTGAAATCATTGGGAATGGGGTTAATCAGCAAAGACATCAAGTTGCAGCTGAAACAGTACCTAGAAGATCCTGGTATTCTGGACGAAGTCCTAATTGAAAAAATGAATGTGGCAGCTAGTTTGGAGTCAGAGAGCGAACAGAAGTTAAAGAAAGGCTCTGCTCCTAAAATCACCAAAATTAGTCAGCTAAAGTTGGAGACCCCCAGTGGCCAGTCCGAAGATCATCATGGAGACCCCCAGTACCACCTCCGAGAGGGAACCTTAAATCACGAACAAAAGAGAGGACCGCCTGGGAGGAAGTAATAGGAGAACTGTGAGCCAAATTGATTGAGGTGAAAAAGTTGATTCGTTCCAGGCCAGAACCTGTATCCCTCAGACCCAGGAATGGGTTCCAAAACAGAAGATACCTGGCTTGTGAAGCGTGCCGTTCATCAAATCGGAGTACGGTGTGTGTCCACTGTCTAAAATGTGGTGAGGAAGGACATTATGCCAAGGAATGCCAATGGTCACGGTTGTTTGGGTTAAAAGACAGGAGTTTGCCAGTGCAGGGCGACTGGTAACGGCGACACGGAGGAGGCCCCAGAAGCAAATCCTAATCTCACCAAACCCCAGAACTTCGCATGAGGTAAAACAATTGCGTCAGTACTATCCCCAAGTGTGTTCCCGTCTACAACAGCTGCAAGAGAGACAGGGGCATCAGTTACTTAATGCGCAGTGTGGAGGTCAAATGATGTACTCCTGGGAGGAGGATCCCTCAGTCAGTAAAGATAGCCTTATCAGCCTAATCGGTGAAAGGTGCTTTATACAGTGCCAGCTAGATGGACTTCTGGTAAAAGCACTGTGGGACACAGGAGCCCAAGCGAGCCTTTTAAATGAAGAATGGAGAAGGCGCTACCTGCTACATACATGCCTTTGGTCGTTAAAATAACTCTTAGGACCAGTGGAACTCCACGGCAAAGCTGTCAACCAGACCAAAATCCCTTTCATAGGCTGGGTGGAAGTGACTTTCCAGCTGAGGGCAACGAAGAACAGCAACACCATTGAGCTTTTGGTACATTTTCTCATGACCAGTGATCAGAACGTGGCAGAGGATCCTATCCTGGGTTATAATGTAATCAGTGAGGTCATCACGAAACACAGGTCAGGGACGCTGGTGGTGGATGCAATTGCCACATTGCTTGCCATACCCAACGCCGTGGCGGAAAATGTGGTTCATAGAGTAAAGAAGCACAGAATACAATGGACCTAAGAGAGGTCAAGGTAGGCTGGCGCCCAGCCATCATCCCTGCAAACCAAATGGCGGGGGTGAGTTGTGAGGTCTGGGTAGAACCGGGAAGAAAAGTCCAGAAAAGACTGTTCGTGCCAAAAGACTCCTCAGAAATTCCGGAAGGCCTAGTTCAAGGTCAGACTGTACTTACGATTCCTACTGGTGGATTTGCTTGAGTGACAGTACCGGTGATGAATACTACAATACACGAAATTAGACTGGATCCAAAGGCTGTGTTAGGTCACATTGAAAGCGTTAAAATGGTATATCCAGCCAGTGTGAGACCCGTCCAGGGGTCTACCGTGAATTCAGTCTCTCCACCAAGGAACAGGAGTTGCCAGGAGAGGAAATTGCACGACCCACCTCATGTTCTTGGGATCGCCCAGTATCCCTGGAACACTTGTGTGCTGAAAATCGAGTGGTAGCAAAACAGATACTGAGAGAAGAGTGTCATGCATTCTCTAAAGATGACTCTGATATAGGCTGTATCCCATCATTGCAATTGAAAATCAATTTGAAAGACACGACCCCAGTAACCAGAAGTTACATGTCTGTGCCGAAACCATTACACCATAAAGTGAAAGAGTATTTACAAGATCTAATCAACAGAGGTTGGGTCCAAAAGTCGAAGTCGTCTTATTCCTCTCCTATTGTTTGTGTTAGGAAGAAAGACGGTACTTTGAGACTCTGCTGTGATTACTGGGAACTAAACCGAAAGTCAGAACCTGATCGGCACCCGATACCGAAGATTCAAGATATGCTGAATAGCATATCAGGAAATACCTGGTTCTCTGTCCCCGATCAGGGTAAAGCATACCATCAAGGGTTTGTTGAAGAGTCCGGTAGACCCTTGACATCATTCATCACACTGTGGGCTTATATGAGTGAATCCGCATACCGTTTGGGCTCAGTTCAGCTCCAGCAGAATTTCTGAGGAGCATGGAGACCTATTTGGAAGGATTGAGGGACAATATCTGCCAGCCGTACTTGGATGATAATGTGGTACACAGCAAAACCTTCCGGGAGCATGTTGAACATGTGAGGACCGTATTACAGCGGTATCAACAACACGAAGTTAAGTTGACCCCAAGGAAGTGTGAACTGTTCAAAAGGCAAGTTCGATTTCTAGGGATAATTGTGTCTGGAGAAGGATATACCATGGACCCAGCAGAAATCGCTCCGGTATTGGCCTTAAAAGACAAGCGGCTCTCTACTGTCGGGGAGTTGAGGCAGTTATTAGGATTCCTCTCCTACTATTGTACTTACATTCGGAACTTCTCCAGGATTGCCGCCCCACTATAACTCCTCTTGGAGTGGGACGACAGAGTCAACTGTGGCGCCCCTGAGGGTTCGACCGCCACAGGGATGCTGCACTTCTGTAATAGGGTGTAGTGTTCCTCCTCTGAGGTAAGAACAGTGTGATGGTCAGGACCCAACCTCCACATCCAGCACCACACTTCTCCCACCAGAGGGGGCTAGAATGCATTAGGTGCTGCCCTCCTGGTTACAGGGAGACTGGGGAACCAAGAGCTAGGGGAACCATTTAGTGGGTGAGGGTGGAGGACTCACATTTTAGTGACACTTAATATTTCATATTTAATGCACAGCCATCTTGGCTCGTGGTTCTTTTGATTGTGATCTCCCACCCTGAACGTGGATCCTGTGTCGACCTGCAGCGGATGGAGACACAGCCCTCGTACCTTGGCCTTGGGTCGAGGGGCAGGTTGCAGATAATGTATGTCTCAACCCGGTCAAGGATCATGACCAAGAAGGCCCGGAGCTTAAGAGTGTAGCTCCACCACAAATGGATCCCACGGAGCGGTGTACGCCACCTGTCCTCGCCGACCTGATATATTCAGAGGGATTCCGGCTGCAAGAGGGGTACCGGCCCCCGACACCCGACCTTGCTACTCTACGTCCTGGTCGGGAAAGCCCGGTAGGCCCTGAGGATCCCACCGGGTATCGGAAGGAGCAAAGCTGCCACCCATACCCTGTTTCTGAGAGAAGTTCAGAGGGAGACCTGGCCTATCTACACACACACAGACAGGAAAGGACCAGGTCTGAAGTTTAGGAACACTCTGGTGCGGGGTCCTGATTTAACACTGGACTTACTCGGAGGTTGTTGGACCCTCGTTCATGGTGACCGCAGAACTCCGCGAGGAGCAGGGAGAAGCCTTGCAGCTGTACTCTTCAACATGAGTAAAAACCCTGGAAGTTAACCCCTATGGCCTCCAGACTCTTTATTCTGCACTACACTGCACCACGCAGCACCAGAACTCCTAGACTACTACCCCCGCCGTCCTGTCTCTCTGCCCTGAGGCCCTGCTCCGCTTGTGGGGAGTAGCAACAATGATGGCTGCCGTAACATCCCGCCTCAGAGGACTGCAGCAGCGCTGGTGGCCTTCACCAGGTGCCACAGCTGGCGTAGTCGAGATCAGCCACTCAACCTGGATAAGCCCGTACCATCTTTTTGTTTTAATGTGACGGCCCTGGGCACGGGTCGTGTCCGGGCCACGGCTGCACCCCATCTCTCCATCACAGGACCCGACTCCGAGTCCCCCATCTCCCAGGGTAAGGGCTTACAGGAGGCTTTGAGGCGTCACACAACAACAGCCACGGAGAAAAATAATTATCTCTACTACAGCAGAGTTTGAGGTATACACTGACAACAACCCTTTGACCTATGTCCTCACTACAGCCAAATTGAATGCAATGGGTCAGAGATGGGTCGCTGAACTAGCTGACTTCAATTTCAGCATCAAGTAATGGCCAGGAAAATGCAATGCGGATGCTGACGGATTGTCGAGAATGCCACTAGATCCTGAGGAGTTCATGCAAGAATGCTCGGAGGAAGTCAGTCTGGTAACAATTGAGAGCACTACCCAAGCAGTGCAAGCTTATCAAGAGGAAGACACACCATTGTGGTGTCCGTTGACGGTGGAAACCACCATAAAAGTGAGAGAACAAGATCACCCCCTGTCCATTCAACAACTACCAAAAGCAAAAATCCGTAGAGCACAACGGGAAGATCAGATAATTGGTAGAATACTACTTTATGTGGACCAAAATCGGTTTCCAAGTAAACGGGAGAGAGATAATGAGTCACCAGCAGTATCTGTTTTAGTTAAAGAATGGATGAAGCTCTACCTCAGTGCAGACGGTATCCTGTATCGTAAAGGAGGACAAAACCAGCAGTTGGTACTACCTAGAGTATTCCATAGGTTGGTCTTCAAAGAACTCCATGAAAACATGGGACACCTGGGAGTGGACAGGACAACCAACTTGATCCATGAACGTTTTTTCTGGCCGTAGCCGTACATGCAGAGAGATATTGAGAGGCATGTGACCAGGGATTGTGGGTGTCTGAAAGATAAACGTCCCAACACATCAACCCGGGCACCTATGGGTGACATACAAACTACGTATCTGTTTGAGATGGTCTCAATAGACTTTCTACATCTACATGCAAGGGTGGTTATGAATACATATTGGTGATGATGGACCATTTTACTCGATTTGCCCAAGCATATGCCACCACCTATAAAGCTGGTCGAACAGCAGCAGAGAAGATCTTCAATGATTTTGCTTTGAGGTTTGTGTTCCCTACGAGGTTACACCACGACCAAGAAAGAGAATTTGAGAACCATCTCTTTGCCAAGCTAGGAAAGTACTGTAGATTCAGAGATCCCACACAACGCCCTATCACCCAGAGAGTAATGGACAAGTGGAACATTTTAACTGGACATTATTGACGATGTTGTGCACTTTAACAGCTAACGAGAAGAAAGACTGGAAGAGTTCTCTGTCAAAAGTGGTACATGCCTCTAACTGTACAAAAAGTGATGCAACAGGTTACTCACCCTTCTTCCCATTGTATGGACGATCGCCAAGACTTACAGAACGTATCCTGAGTACGTTCGGAAATGGAAGGAACGGATGGCCGAGGCATACAACATAGTGTCCAAAGTAGTTACGCAAGGACAGAGCAAGAGTAAGGAGTACTATGATCGAAAATGTTATGGAGCAGAATTGGTAATAGGAAGCCGGGTGCTAGTCAAGAACGAACGTGAGAAAGGTGGTCCAGGAAAACTTTGTTCGTACTGGGCAGACAAGGTGTATGTGGTCTTAAAGAGGAAAGCCAATGACAGTCCAGCGTATGAAAAACAATTGGAAAGAGGGGACCAGAAAACCAGAAAAGTCCATCGGAATTTATTACTACTTTGTGATTATCTCCCACCACAACACGACTTCCCAGAAGCAGACCGACATTGACCGAGATCGACTAAGAGACCACTACAGATTGAAGCTCCGATGGTGGATAGTGACCTTGAAAGTTCCGATGAAGAAGAGCACACTGTTGTATTTCTCGGACTGGCAAGGAGAGGGATGTACCATCCTCAGGAGAGTGAACTAAGTCCCGAGGCTCCAGAGTTTGTACCAAGGAGTACAGATGAAGTCCAATTCAGATCTGATGATTGAACACCGGTCACTGGAGAGACCGATCGACACTCAGGAGAAGCGGAATCACCAGACCGTGTGGAACCAGGCGATTCCGGAGAAGTACAGGAACTTACAGAGGCAGTTCCAGGAGCATCTGAGGAAGCACGGGAAATGAGTGCGGTGGAACAAACTCCTGTGACCGAAGAACCCGTGGTATCATCTGAGGAACAGCCCACCAGGAGGATGTCGACTCGAGAAGTGAGGAGGCTTGTGATGCTGACGTATGAGACACTTGGTGAACCGAGTCAAGTGCCAAGGACTGTCAACTGGAAACAGGTACCTCTGCCTACGGACCAGGTAAGCCCACTGGAGTGGTATTCACCACCGAGAGGCAGTATGGAAGATGTTGCCAGGTGGAAAGACTTGTTTTCATGCTTTGATTTTCCTTAAAAGACTTTGTAGAAACAAAGAATTGTTAAGGCCTAGTGAGAGAGAGAGCTGGTTGAAGACCTACGAAAAGCTCCAGCTGAATAGACGCTGATTGTGTTAATTGTTTATTTCTTACAGGAGTACTACAAGAAAAAGGTCATAGAATAGGTTGCTATAAATGTTTATAAATGTTATGCCAATTTGACAATGCCAATTTGTATATAAAGTTACTCAACTTTCACCACTGTCTCAGAATTGGTCAGATTGACTAATTAAGACGAATGTCGAGGATGACATTCAAAAAGGAGGGAAGAGTGTGACATGCAGAAGCAGTGCCATTGCTTCAAAAGCATCCAGCAACTGTTACAAATAACACAAGCACATGAGACAGGAAGTGTTTTGCTTCAGAAGCATCCAGCAACTAGAGTGGTTAACACAGTCATAGGAGACAGGGAGTGTTTTAGCAGAGCCCCAGTAGGATTGTGGGGAGCTTGTTATTGTAGTCTTGCTGAAGATGAAGAGAAAGGTAGTGTGTTATCTGTATCTGACAGAAGGCAACTGGACAGGATTCAGATCAGGAGAGAAACTAAACACAGATAACCTCCCTTAACTAACAGTGCAGAGTTTTATCGGGCAGGAAATAAGGACTGGAAGGAATTGTGTAACAGGGATCATCTCCCTCATCAAACCATCCCGCTCTCCATCTCCATGCAGGATAAAGAATGCTTTGTACTATTGTGTCCTTGTGAAGGAAAAGCCTGTGGTTGTGTATACATAGAAGTGTGCTGCTAAGAGACGTAATCTATGGTGATGGTGAATTATGCTACTGAAGAGACTGTAATACTGTGCGTTGTGAAGAATCTACTGTATTGTTACTGGAGCCGGTTGCTCAAGAAACTCAGACTGTACTGTAATGAAAATTGTTGCTGTAATATCCCTGAATTGCACTGGCCCTGCTTCAGATTAAATTCCACTGTTAAACTGTTTAAAAAGACTTGTCAGATGTGTCTGGTCAGCAATTGAATCTATCGTGTGTCTGAGAGAAGCTGCCGCCTATGGTCGCCCTGAGTAATGGTTCCCCCAGGATTCGAAACAATTCATGAAACCCGTCTCGCCCTATCTGAACCTAGAGGCGTGCGTGTAACATTAACCCTGAGTGGCCGGACCCTGGTCGATATACGGCCTGTGCTGTATCTTTTATTTTGCTTTGCTGTTTATGCTGAATGGGCTGTGTTTACTTTATGAACTCAAGGTTTGGATTGGTTTATTAAAAATGTCATAAACGAGACAGTGTTAGGTGTCTACCTCCGTGTACAGCTGAGCAAGCCGTTCTACCACACTGGAAACATTTCCTTTTTTTATTATTTGGTCCATCTTTTAATTTTCTTTAAACCAATTTAAACCAATCCTTTATTTTTAGAGAAGAGCCGATTCCTCGCCATAACCAACTTACCATTAACGAAAGGTTGATTTTAACTCCCTTCACTACTGAACAATCCCATTAAAGGGCTTTATTTATTTTTTTAAGCAGGCACTGAAGTGGTTTTATTACTTTAAAAGTGTCACTGAGGCCATTACTAATTCATATGGTGGCACTTCCGATATTTCCAACGTTTGTTCCCGGAGGATAATGCAATGTGTGACTAGGAATTTTACATTTCCTTCTCTGATATTGCATTTCTGGCTGTAGTGAAATATTATAATCTGTCACCACAGCCTTACATTATCGGCCGGACATGGTGGACCTGGAGAGTGAATGATGGACAGGGGGACTAGTCAGGAATATGGAGAATTATCGTCTATATTCATCCTGGTAACTGTGTGATAAAATAATCCTGGAGAAGAAAGACAGCGGAACCGGTTCTTGTTAAAAATTATTTATTAGCAATATGCTGTGAAACAATAATGATAATAATGTATCTATATACAATGATAAGTTATGCTGTTATATATAATAAATTACTTGCAATTCATTAAAATAAATAAAATTAATCAAAAAGATTCTCCAGGATTGGAAAAATATGATTGCATGCTGATCTGTGACATTCAGTTTTAAGTGGCGTTCACATGTTGCAGATTTTTGTAAAATCAGACAACCAAGTTTTTCCAATACTGAACAATCCCTTGAGTATGTATTTGGAGTGTGGGAGGAAACGGGAGAACCCTGTCTATAGTCTTTGTCTTTTCTTGCAATGTCTGTCTTCATCTCGTCTTGGGATTTCTCTCTTTACCTCGTCTTGGGATTTGTCTCTTTACCTCGCCTTGGGATTTCTGTCTTTATCTCGTCTTGGGATTTCTCTCTTTACCTCGTCTTGGGATTTCTCTCTTTACCTCGTCTTGGGATTTCTCTCTTTACCTCGTCTTGGGATTTCTCTCTTTACCTCGTCTTGGGATTTCTCTCTTTATCTCGTCTTGGGATTTCTCTCTTTATCTTGTCTTGGGATTTCTCTGTTTACCCCGTCTTCAGATTTCTGTCTTTATCTCGTCTTCGGATTTCTGACTTTATCTCGTCTTTGGATTTCTCTCTTTACCTTGTCTTGGGATTTCTGTCTTTATCCCGTCTTCGGATTTCTGTCTAGACTTCGTCTTGGGATTTCTGTCTTTAGCACGTCTTGGGATTTCTGTCTTTAGCACGTCTTGCAATGTCTGTCTTTAGCACGTCTTGCAATGTCTGTCTTTGTCTTGTCTTGTAAGGCCATATCTTTTTGATGTTTTAGTCTTGTTGTGTGTTAAGGTATGTATTGCATCTTTTTCCGTACTTTTTTTTTTTTACTTTCCGTTTCCAAAAACACCGGAAGGAGATCTCTGGAATCTTTTACTTTTTTTACTGTTTTCTAAGAATTTTTAATTAAATGATAAAACACAAATGACACCATTTTCAGAGACCTGTAACGTCTCCATTTTTTGGGATCTGGGGCCGCATGAGGACTTATTTTTTAAGCGCCGAGATATCATCTTCCATGAACGCCGGCCACGGGGGTGGCGTTCATAGGAGATCTGCAATGACAAGCACGGGGGTCTTCTGCAGATCCCCGGTTTTCATGCCAACCCATCGGCGCCCCACAATCACGTGACAGAGGTTCAGCTGGGTGGAACCCCTGTCATGATGCACATGATGCACTGTATGATGCACATCCGGTTTGTGAGAGTTAAATGCCACTGTCAGAGTTTGACAGCGGCATTTAACATGTTAACAGCCATGGGTGGATCGGCTGTTAGGGGCACATGACAGCTGTTCAAATCAGTGGTCATGTGCCAGGAAGGATGCAGACTCAGCGCCGGAGCCCACATCAAAGGGAGGGATGCGACCTTGGACGTACCAATACATCTAAGGACATAAAGGGGTTAATTAAATTTATACTAAAAGATTATCAATTGGAAGGCTAAAAACCGCCTGGAAGATGCCTGGGTGTCTTCTTTTGAGTGCAAAATGACGATAAAAAGTCGTCAAAAAAACGGTGAAAAAACTAAATCTAAAAACGCGGGCAAAAAAAAACGTCAAAGCAGTTCAGCTAACGAGCATAAATTGCTCAGATTTACAAGACACTGAGAAAACACCAGAAATGAGGGATTAATGAAGCATCTTCCACTTTAAAATGGATGTTTTTGACAGAAGGAAAAAGACACAATGTGATCATACTGTAAGGGTATGTGCCCACGTAGCGTTTTACAAGCGTATTTGATGCAGAATTTCCGCAGTGGAAACGCTTGTAAAACGCTTGTTAATCCGCACCCCATGGTCCCCAATGAGAATCTGCAAGTTCTATGCCCATGCTGCGGATTTTTCCGCAGCGTTTTTGATGCGCACAAAAATCCGCAGCATGTCAATTAATTTTGCGTTTCCGCATGCGGAATTGCCTTTTCATTGCACTAAAAAAAGCAAGGCAATTCCGCATGTCGAAAACGCGCGATAAACGCTTGCGAAATTCCGCATGCGTTTTTCTGGGAAAGGACATGTGGAAATGAAGCGCAAATTTTCCGCTTCATTTCCGCAACGTGGGCACATAGCCTTACTCTTGCCTTATCTTCATCTTGTGATGTCTCTAATCTTCTGGTTCCTCTTCAGACGTCAGAAGGTGAATTACTCGATGTTTGTGGTTTCGCTCGTATAAAGCTATTAAGGGAACTGAAATCAGAGAATTTTTATTAGGAGACATGAATGATGGAAAAATAGTGCTTTTCACATCAAAAACTCCCAAATATAGAGAAATCACAAAGGTGATAATGATTTGGGACATTACATCCCCTGGGGGGGGTCTCCAATTATTTAAAACATAAGTCTTCAACCTCCCAAAGTTTCCTTCATCATTATTCTCTCCAGTGAAGACTATAATGGCGCCATATTGTTCCTGACCATATCTAACACGCTTTGCTGAAATAAACAGTATATTGACATACAGTAGTTTTGCAAGGTTGTCATGACGTCCGCTACAGTCATCATGGTAACCAAATAGTGGTAGATACCCGTCCTGCAGAACATATAGTCCAAAAAAATTATCTCTTCAGCAGGTATATATTAAATTGGATAATTCACCATGAGTATCATAAGAGAATCATATATACTATGACTGATTGAAACAGATGCAAAACATGATGCAAAATATGAGTGGCAAACACATTAGACATATACGAGCCTGAACATAAGGCTCCTCACAATTTAGTACAAGTTCAAGGCAGTCATCAGTGCTGAAGAAAAGTCAAGTCTTACAAGATGAACCAAGGCAATATACCTGTGGAGGGTAAGAACCCTACATGTGTCGCTGCTAAGGGACCCCTGACGAAGCTGCCCTTAGCAGCAACATTTTGTGCTTTACAATACAAATCAATGGAAAAGCTCAAAAGACGTCTGGAAGACTGCTGGACATCTTTGGGAAAGTTTTACTAACAGTTTCATAATTTCTCAAGAGTAAATAAAAAAATTGACTGGAGAACAACAGAAAAAAAAAGACATCACAAAAATGGTGGAAAACCCTCCAAATAAACGTCGGCAGCCAAAACCGCTGGGAAAAACTCTCAGGAAATGACAGAAAAAAAATGAAACAAGAAACTCTTCAGAAAAAAAAAAGAGTTTCCTGAAGCATTTTCTGCTCAAAAAACTCAGGGTTCGCCTGAGATTAAACACATGGTGTGCACAAGGCCTTGTCTGTGTTGTTTTTTTATTTGTCTTTTATCTGATTTATGACCTCAGACCACATCAGAGTTAAATGTGCAGAGAATCAAAAAGCCCATAAAAGCAAACGGTGCAAATTGTTATGAAACTGAATTACACAAATCATTTTTACCCCAAATACATGTTAAGTTAAAAATAAATTGTCCCAGGAGGTGGACGACCCCTTTAATTTTCCCAATATATGCCGATAGGAGAGATCAGAAGGATGAGCATTCATCCAACAGACATCCAATATGTATACCAGTGCTTATTACTGACACAGAACCAGGAAAGGTTACACGGAGCAGAGGTACAGCCCATGATAGGGTGGCTCTGCACTGCACTGCACACACAGCCGCTCTGCACTGCACCCAGCGGCTCTGCACTGCACACACACAGCGGCTCTGCACTGCACACACACAGCGGCTCTGCATTGCACACACACAGCGGCTCTGCACTGCACAAACAGCGGCTCTGTACTGCGCACAGTGGCTCTGCACACACAGCAGCTCTGCACTGCACACATACAGCGGCACTGCACACAGCGGCTCTGCACTGCACACACAGCGGTTCTGCGCACACACAGCGGCTCTGCAATGTAGCGGCACTGCACTGCACACAGCGGCTCTGCACACACAGCGGCACTGCACTGCGCACACAGTGGCTCTGCACACACAGCGGCTCTGCACTGCGCACACAACGGCTCTGCACTGCACAAACAGCGGCTCTGCACTGCTCGCACACAGCGGCTCTGCACTGCACACACAGAACGGCTCTACACTGCACACACAGAACGGCTCTGCACTGCGCAAACAGCGGCTCTGCACTGCGAACACAGCGGCTCTGCTCTGCGCACACACAGCGGCTCTGTACTGCACACACAGAACGGCTCTACACTGCACACACAGAACGGCTCTGCACTGCGCCAACAGCTTCTCTGCACTGCGAACACAGCGGCTCTGCACTGCACAAACAGCGTCTCTGCACTGCGCACACAGTGGCTCTGCATTGCACACAGTGGCTCTGCACACAAACAGCGTCTCTGCACTGCGCACACAGTGGCTCTGCACACACACAGCGGCTCTGCACACACAACGGCTTTGCACTGCATGCACAGCGGCTCTGCACTGCA
Organism: Phyllobates terribilis; assembly: GCF_046119375.1. NCBI lineage: Eukaryota > Metazoa > Chordata > Amphibia > Anura > Dendrobatidae > Phyllobates > Phyllobates terribilis. The sequence goes on along the minus strand of NW_027362762.1, from coordinate 827,523,955 downwards.
CACACAGAGCGCCTCTGCACTGCGCAAACAGCGGCTCTGCACTGCACAAAAAGCGTCTCTGCGCTGCGCACAGTGGCTCTGCATTGTAAACAGCGGCTCTGCACTGCACACACAGTGGCTCTGCATTGCGCACAAACAGGGGCTCTGCACAAACAGCGGCTCTGCACTGCGCACAGTGGCACTGCGCACAGTGGCACTGCACACAGCGGCTCTGCACTGCACACACAGCGGCTCTGCACTGTACACACAGCGCCTCTGCACTGCACACACAGCGGCTCTGCACTGCACACACAGCAGTTCGACACACACACAGCGGCTCTGCACTGCACACACAGCGGCTCTGCAGACACAGCGGCTCTGCACTATAGAGACACAGCGACTCTGCAATGCACACAGTGGCTCTGCACTGAGCACACAACTGCTCTGCACTGCAAGCAGCGGCTCTGCACTGCACACACAGAGCGGCTCTGCATTGCACACACAGAGCACCTCTGCACGCACACAGCGGCTCTGCAATGCACAAAGTGGCTCTACACTGCGCACACAACTGCTCTGCACTGCAAGCAGCGGCTCTGCACTGCACACACAAAGCGGCTCTGCACTGTACAGACAGAACGGCTCTGCACTGCACACACAGCGGCTCAGCGTTGCTCACACAGTGGCTCTGCACTGCACACACAATGGCTCTGCACTGCACACACAATGGCTCTGCATTGCACTGCACACACAATGGCTCTGCATTGCACTGCACACACAATGGCTCTGCATTGCACACACAGCGGCCCCTCGGTCACCGCTTCTCACACTATAGACTTCATGTTGTAGTTTATACCTTTGACCACTTGAGGCAGCCGCGCTCTGTTACAAATTAATAAGCGCGTGGAGAGAAGGCGCCTTGTGGATGACGTCACAAGTTCGGGTCGCTCTAAACAAATTATCGATATGGTTGCATTTAGTTTGGAGTTGATTATTTGTGGTCCTCAAACAATCAACTCCATTCTAGCTGATTCACTAGTGAGCCATCTAGTTTGGAGTTGATTTTTTGAGGCCTCATTTTATCAACTCCACTCTAGACGGCTCAGCACTGAAGTGACTGGATCGGTGTGGATATTTTGTGGTCCTCCTTCCAGCATCTCCACTCTAGACGGTTCACTGGTGAGGTGACTAGATTGGAGTTGAATTTTTGAGGCCTCACTGTAGTCACATGTTTTTGAGGACCTCATTTTAGCATCTCCACTCTAGCTGATTCACTGGTGAGGTGACTAGATCGGAGTTGATCTTTTGATGATCTCTCTGCAGCTTCTCCATTATAGACAGTTCAGTTTCTACAGTGATGTTCCTCAAAAAATCACCTCCAATGTCCAGAACGGAGCCGATTCCTGGATCCTCATAGCCTGCAATGCAGTGGAATTGGAATGCACACACATTGTAGATTTATATCAGCTTTATAATTCTAATGATTTCATGTTTTTATTTTTTAAGTACTTGCTCAAACTGTTATATTTATTACGTATTTCCAAAGGGCAAAATTTTATTTTTTTCATGATTAATCAAACTTGTATTTTATTATCGCTTTTTGTAATATAAATAATCACAAATTTTGAGGATCTCTTTGTAGCCTCCAAAGTTTGGTACTGAGGTGACTGGAATCGAGTTTTTCAAAGAGTGAGCGGAGCTTCACAGGGAGAAACATAACAGAGCGCAGCAACAGAGTCCTCATAATTTACAACATTGTATTGGAGTGGATTTTTTGAGGACCTCATTTGTGCAACTCCTTTCTAGCTGATTCACTAGTGAGCCGTCTAGATCGGAATGGATTTTTTGAGGATCTTCCTGTAGCCTTCACTCTGTACAGTTTGGTGCTGAGGTGACTGGAATTGAGTTTTTCAAAGAGTAGGTGTAGCCTCGCGGGGAAAAACATAACAGAGTGCAGCCAACAGTCCTCATAATTTACAACATAGGATCGGAGTGGATTTTTTTAGGTCCTCATTTGAGCAACTCCATTCTAGCTGATTCACTAGTGAGCCGTCTAGATCGGAGGGGATTTTTTTGAGGGCCTCATTTCAGTAACTCCATTCTAGCTGATTCACTAGTGAGCCGTCTAGATCGGAGTGGATTTTTTGAGGATCTTCCTGTAGCCTCCACTCTGTACAGTTTCGTGTTGAGGTGACTGGAATTGAGTCTTTCGAGAGTGGGCGGAGCCTTGCAGGGATAAACGTAACAGAGCGAAGCGACAGCATCTTCATAATTTGCAATAATGGATTGTAGTGCATTTTTTGAGGACCTCATTTTAGCAACTTTATTCTAGTTGATTCACACACAATTGAGCCGTCTAGATCGGAGTGGATTTTTTCTGGACCTCTTTTAGCAACTCCATTCTGTACAGTTGGGAGCAGAGGTGACTGGAATCGAGTTTTTCGGAGAGTGGGCAGAGCCTCGCGGGGAGAAAAGTAACAGAGCGCAGCCGAGAGAGTCCTCATAATTTACAACATTGGATCGGAGTGGCTTTTTAGATGAACTCCCTGTAGCCTCCATTCTGTTCTGTACACTTTGGTGCTGAGGTGACTGAAATAAAAAATTTTTTTAAAGAGAGTGGAACCTCGCGGGGAGAAGCGTAACAGAGTGCAGAGACAGGGTCCTCATAATTTACAACATTGGATCGGAGTGGGTTTTTTGAGGATCTCCTTGTAGCCTCCAATCTGTACAGTTTGGTGCTGAGGTGACTGGATTCAAGTTTTTCAAACAGTGAGCGGAGCTTCGCAGGGAGAAACATAACAGAGCGCAGCAACAGAGTCCTCATAATTTATAACATTGTATTGGCGTGGATTTTTTGAGGACCTCATTTGTGCAACTCCATTCTAGCTGATTCACTAGTGAGCCGTCTAGATCGGAGTGGATTTTTTGAGGATCTCTCTGCAGCCTCCATTCTGTACAGTTTGGTGCTGAGGTGACTGGAATTCAGTTTTTCAAAAAGTGGCGGAGCCTCGCAGGGATAAATGTAACAGAGCGCAGCCGAGAGAGTCCTCATAATTTACCACACTGGATCGGAGTGGCTTTTTTTTGAGGACCTCATTTTAGCAACTGCATTCTAGCTGATTCACTACAGTAGTGAGCCGTCTAGATCGGAGTGGATTTTTAGATGATCTCTCTGTAGCCTCTATTCTGTACAGTTCATTGCTGACCTGACTAGAATGGAGTTGCTGGAGCGATGTCCTCATAGGATCAAATCCAATCTAGACGGCTCATGACTGAAACCTCCAGAATAGAGTTAATTCCAGGAGCTCCTCATAGATTCCAATCTAGTGGCATAGGAATTATAAATGTATATATGTATTGTCACTTTTTGTGACATACATAATTACACACAGCACTGATTGTTCAGTTTTGCTCGAATTTGACTTTTACTGTATTTCTACCAGTCCCAGCACCGACATTTCTGAACAGTGGGCGGAGCTAGACTACATTTATGTGATCATTTTTGCCACTTTTGTGATGTAAATTATGATAATGTCCACCCGCTCTTCAAAATGCTGGTGCTGACCAGGACTGGTGGACAGACAAGAAAAGTAAAATTTTGTCAAACATGAACAATCAGAGCTTTGTGTAAGTTTTTAAACTATGAAAAGTGATAATATAAAAAAAAACTAATTTTTTAATTTAACAACAAAAAAAGTGGCCCAGCTTTCTACCTCTCACCTTTTATTAATATTGGCATGCAAAATTTGTTTCTTCATGAATTGTGGCTGTAATCTTGTATAATGTCTGCCAAGAAATAATAAAACACCCAGCAGCAACTCCAATCTATATGTCTCAGTACAGAGATGACAAGATTGAGCTGCCGCACTGAGGTCCATGATTTGTGGGCACAATGTACTGTGTATAAGGACGTCCTCTGTACAGAAACTCCATTCTACAACCCCTGGCAAAAATTATGGAATCACCGGGCTCGGAGGATGTTCATTCAGTTGTTTAATGTTGTTGGCACAAAGCTAAGTAATTTCAAATAGTAACTTTAGGGCTTTAAGAAACACTAAAAGAAATCAAGATAAAAAATGTGGTACTCAGTAAGGGTAATTTTTTTCAGACCAAGCAGAGGGAAAAAATTATGGAATCACTCAATTCTGAGGAAAAAATTATGGAATCACCCTGTAAATTTTCATTTCCAAAACTAACACCTGCATCAAATTAGATCTGCTCGTTAGTGTACATCTAAAAAGGAGTGATCACACCTTGGAGAGCTGTTGCACCAACTTGACTGACATGAATCATGGCTCCAATATGAGAGATGTCAATTGAAACAAAGGAGAGGATTATAAAACTCTTAAAAGAAGGTAAATCGTCACTCAATGTTGCAAAAGATGTTGGTTGTTCACAGTCAGCTGTGTCTAAAATCTGGACCAAATACAAACAACATGGGAAGGTTGTTAAAGGCAAACATACTGGTAGACCAAAGAAGACATCAAAGCGTCAAGACTGGAAAACTTAAAGCAATATGTCTCCAAAACAGAAAATGCACAACAAAACAAATGAGGAACGAATGGGAGGAAACTGGAGTCAATGTCTGTGACCGAACTGTAAGAAACCGCCTAAAGGAAATGGGATTTACATACAGAAAAGCTAAACATAAGCCATCATTAACACCTAAACAGAAAAAAACAAGGTTACAATGGGCTAAGGAAAAGCAATCGTGGACTGTGGATGACTGGATGAAAGTCATATTCAGTGATGAATCGCAATCGGCATTGAGCAAGGTGATGATGCTGGAACTTTTGTTTGGTGCCGTTCCAATGAGATTTATAAAGATGACTGCATGAAGAGAACATGCAAATTTCCACAGTCATTGATGATATGCTGCTGCATATCATGTAAAGGCACTGAGGAGATGGCTGTCATTACATCTTTAATAAATGCCCAAGTTTACATTGATATTTTGGACAGTTTTCTTATCCCATCAATTGAAAGGATATTTGGGGATGATGACATAATTTTTCAAGATGATAATGCATCCTGCCATAGAGCAAAAACTGCGAAAACATTCCTTGAAAGAAGACACATAAGGTCAATGTCATTGCCTGCAAATAGTCCGGATCTCAATCCAATTGAAAATCTTTGGTGGAAATTGAAGAAAATGGTCCATGACAAGGCTCCAACCTGCAAAGCTGATCTGGCAACAGCAATCAGAGAAAGTTGGAGCCAGATTGATGAAGAGTACTGTTTGTCACTCATTAAGTCCATGCCTCAGAGACTGCAAGCTGTTATTAAAGCCAGAGGTGGTGCAACAAAATACTAGTGCTGTATTGGAGTGTTCTTTTGTGTGTTTCTTTTTCATGATTCCATAATTTTTTCCTCAGAATTGAGTGATTCCATAATTTTTTCCCTCAGCTTGGTCTGAAAAAAATGACCCTTACTGAGTACCACATTTTTAATCTTGATTTCTTTTAGTGTTTCTTAAAGCCCTAAAGTTGCCATTTGAAATGACTTTAGTTTTGTGCCATGTCTGTGATCTGCTTTTTTCAACATTAAACAACTGAATGAACATCCTCTGAGACCGGTGATTCTATAATTTTTGCCAGGGGTTGTATACACCTTTTGATCACTTGTTTATAATATTTTTTGCAGATTTATTTATTTTCTGTTATGGGGTATAATAATTTTATAGCTTGGGTCATTACAGATGACCGATAACAAGTGTGCACTTTTTTGGCTTTATTTTAGTTTATTTATAAAAAAAACATTTTTATTGCCACTAAAAAATTTAAGCCAATATTTAGAATTTTTTTTGGTTTTCTTTTACATTTTAGCCCCTTTTTGTAATACAATCTTACTATTAGCGCCATATAGTAATTTTGGCCGACATCTTGTAGTAATGTCCCCATCATGGTCCCTATCTTGTGCTTATGTCCCCCATCATGGTCCTCATCTTGTTTCATTGTCCTCCATCATGGCCATCTTGTAGAAATATCCTCCAACCTGGTCCCCTTCTTGTAGCAATCTCACCATTCGGCTCCGTATCTCATAGTAACGTGTCCCTTCCTGGTCCCCTTTTTGTAGTAATGTCAAGATCCTGATCCTCATCATCTAGTCTTGTTCCCATCCTGGTCCCCTGCGGACATTAGCTGCTGGCCTGTGATTGACCCACAGTTGGCATTGGTATAGCTGAGCAAAGAGCTTGTCTGTGTACGGCGCCTGCAATATGTTCCACTGAAAAAGTGCTAACGTGCCACAATCCTTAAGGTGTATGGTGCCTGCGGCCTGCATGAAGCAGCCTCTGTGGCCAAATGTTTGAGACCCCCACTCGAGTCTATAAAGCTACAGCTGCCAATCAAAATACAGGGTGCCATGATATACTGAGGGGCTGCCATTGGTTTGATTAGTTATTCTGTGATGACAGAGTCTCTTTACCCCCTGAGTGATTTCAGACCAATCACCTATTCTGTGGAGAAGTGATAAAGATTTACAAGACAGTGACTTGAAGGGTCAACCTGATATTTTAATTTTTTTCTCAACATTTTATTTCAGTTATATTTTCAAGCAGATCAGGGGGTGTTCATATCCTGAGACGACCATAAGCTGCCCCCAAAAAACTCACTGTCTTCACCGAGGGGTGCACAGTTCAGGCATAAGAAACGTATATGTAGCACCCTGAGGATTCGGCTGCTACAGGGGTATTGCACCTCAACCCAGAGGTGTGATATTCCACTCCCGGGTGAGGAAGGAGTGTGGAACTGAGCTCAGATAGACTGCATGCACTACATACATCCCATTCCAGAGGAGCAGGCCGACGGCACTCCCACTTAGAAATGTGCAGGTGCGACCGAGCCTGTTCCTGGCTGGAGTGGGAGGGGGGAGGAACATCCCATGTAGTGTAGGGGCAGATAGGGGGAGCAGTCTGGGTAGTGGTAGGAGCTCATTGGGTGCTGGTCACCTGAGCTCACACATAGAGGGATATATAAGGAGGGCACCAACTTAGAATCAGGGTCAGTCAGTCAGCTGCAGAGGACAAGTCAGATGCAGAGAGCAGGAAACAGCAGCCCTGGAGAGAGAGAGAGTGGAGTGAAGAAAGACCCAGAGGGGGACAAAGAAGGGACCCAAGAACCCAAATAAGAACACCGGGTGAGGAGTCAGCAAGAGGGTACCGGAACCCAAGCTGGTGGGGGCAAAGACATTCCCCAGCCAGAGACCGGAGACCGTGGGCAGTGTCTGTCACGGTCACCCACTACATTCACCCTGAAGGCACACCACAGGAAGGGTCAGGGAACCTAAGGCCAAAGGTTGCCCAACAGAAGGCCCGAGGGAGCTGGACTTAGGTGAATCACTGGTGGGGACGGCTGAAGTAAGGACAGAGGGAGAGCTCAGGGCCACGCTCCGGACTTGTTTGGGGGTTGGCCGGATCCAGGACCTGGTGGACGCAGCACGGCTCGGGAGGTCACTTGGAGCTAGAGTGACCGGGAACATCTGCAGTAAGTAAAGACCCTTAACTGCACTACCCGAGTCTGTCATCATTACCGGCTGCACCGCACCACCACAACCCCCATCCTCTGCGCCTGTCCCCTCTGAGGCTATACCCCTCCCGTTGGGGGTTATCCCACCAAGCTGCGCATCCACCATCAGCCTCAGCGGACCCTGCTGCAGCGGCGGCCACAGTGACCGCATCACAACGGGTGGCGTAGTCGACACAACGAACTTTAATAACATCAGTAAAGACTGCCACATAACCCTGAGCTTGACGCCCTGGGCACGGGACCGGGTCACAGCCGCTCGGAGACTACAACCCCCCATCTGATCCGGTGCCGGGTATTCCCCTCAAAAAGGAATATGTCCCAGGGGGCGCGTCAACTTTGGCGTAGTCGGCAGGATTACGTGCCCGCAACACCCGGGTACTGCGTGCCTGAAGAAAAGTGCAAGTTTACCTCAGAAAGAAGACTCCTGCCGGTTCCGGAGGGTCCACGCCATCGGACTCCATCACCAGTCGTTTCCCGCCGATTGTCCGCCATTTCCAGCTTGTTCCCGCCATCTGCAGAGTTTCCCGCCACTGGGAAGCGATTCCCGCCAAAACCGCAGATTTCCCGCCTTGGAAGAGCAGCGGACGCCATTATGGGCGTGCCAAAGGAGGGCAAGAGGCCACCTCCCATCGTGGGCCAGGACAGAAAATGGCGCCAAAAGTGGAAACCGCCCCCACCAACAGAGACTGTGATGCTGGAGGTGTCTGTCAGCGTGAAAGAACTACCCCTGGAGCTGACAGTCACCGAGTTGCCCCGGGACCGCCCTCGAAGTGGGAGGAGACGAAAGGAGAGAACAAAGATGGGTGTCGCTTGGAGCAGTCTAGAACGAGCGCACCCGGAGGCAAGGTGTCCAGAGCGAGAGCACCCGGAGTCGAGAAGAGAAAGAGTAGACCCGGGAATGGAGCGGCAGCAGAGCAGCACCGGCCCGCTGGCCAGGAGCCTGCAAAAGGAAGAAGGAGGAGGGCAGAGCAGCACCGGCCCGCTGGCCAGGAGCCTGCCGGAAGCCGAGCAGAGCAGCACCGACCCGATGGTCAGGAGCCTGCTAGAGTCCACAACCCCGCTAGGTCTAGCGGAGATCCTAGCGCAGCTTCCCCGAGATCGGGAGTGCGCGCGGAGTGCCCTGGAGGGCCTCGCGGGAAGGATGGCCCGAGTGCAGAGGGAGATCCTGGCGGAGTGGGGCCGGGAGATGGCCCAGCAAGCTGGAATCCGTCCACGGAACCCGCTCCCTTGGAAGAAGACACCGACTACCTCTGCGGATGACGCGGGAGGACCCAAGGCCGGAGACGGCGCAGAAGAGGGAGCGAGACGTATGGCAGCAGGTAAGGGGGACGCCTATACCCCATACCGGAAGACCACCCACCTGCCCCAGCTCCCCGTCGCAGAGCCCGAAAGTCCCCCTGCCGTACCCGAGACCGCCATGACACCGCCACCGACTAGGCCCCGACCGGAAGCCGCCGTCGCGACCCCAGTGACGTCACGCGTCGTGACCCGGAGCGTGGCGAAGGAAGGGAAGCCTCCGGCCTGGTCGCAAGGCCTAGCGTTTCCGGGCGCCGCATCCCCAGCAGAGCCATCTACCTCCGCGGAGCCTCCGGCCTGGTCGCAAGGCCAGGTGGCCCAGGGTGCCGCCGTGTTAACAGTTCCATTTACCTTCCAGATGCCCCAGGCCTGGCCGCAAGGCCTGGGCAACCTGGGCGCCCCCATCATCGCGCCCGCACCCGTAACATCAAGGGTGCCAAATCTGGGAGAGGACCCCTTCAGCCAGCTAGCGTGGCCGGACGGGCGGCCCTTCATCTGGCCCGAAGAATTCTTGGAACTGGAGCGACAAAAGAAGTTAGGTCCCCTGTGTGAGCCCCTGATCCCGGCTCCAAAGCCCGTGACTCGGGTCTCGCCTCCACTAGAAGAAGCCCAATTCGTGTGGGACCCCACGGGAGAAGATTTGATGGGGTTCACCGGAGAGACTCGGGCAGCTGCAGCAGAGCGTACCGAGTGTTGCCGTCAACAGCTGGCAGAGTTCAAGAGAGAGCGGGAGGAGAGGCGGGCCAGAGAGCAATGGGCCCAGACCCGCAGCGCGGAGCAAAAGAGTCGGACCAGAAGGGACCCCCGTGCAGCAGATCGTCCCCGTACCATCGGGACGGTAATAAAGTTTAATGCGCAGCATGGGTGGGGCTTCATAAAGGACCGGAACACCATGGGTGACGTCTTCGTTACCCGACGGGACGTCGAGTCCCACCTGCCAGAGGGTCACAAAGGCCGTGACCTCTACGTCGGTGACGAGGTAACGTTCACCCGGCACAAGTGTGCCAAGGGACCTTACGCCCTCCACGTGCATCGCCTGACAGAGGAGGAGTTGCGGTGTAGGGAGGAGGAGCCAGAAGACCCGGACGGGTTCAAGGCTAGAAGGTACTATGACTGAAATAGTACAAAGGAGATGTAAATAGTTACCCATCGGGGTACCCAAGTAACCGTGGCTGCTTTAAAGTTTAGTCCCCGTTGGGACCAGTGAACAGTTTAACCCGTGTGTCCCCTACCCAAACCAGGCTGAGGACTGTGAGCAGCCATCCCATTCCCTTTACTTGGCCGGGGACTGAGAACGGCCAAAACTTCCCTGTACATAGTTGCGCTTCCTAAGGCGCCCCCTACTGGTTTTATGAGAAACTGCTTATCAAAAGACTGTCGCACTTTACCTGGTCACGAGTTGCACGGTGACCAGAGGAGGAAGAAAGAAAGAGACGACGAGAATGTTATAATGATGTCTATATGAAAAAGTTATATATATATAATATTTTATATGTTTTATATGTTTATAAAAATTTGTATGTCTTGGTGTTTTTGTCTTTGCAGCCCGAGGACGTGCTGTGGTTTACCAGGGGGGAATGTAGCACCCTGAGGATTCGGCTGCTACAGGGGTATTGCACCTCAACCCAGAGGTGTGATATTCCACTCCCGGGTGAGGAAGGAGTGTGGAACTGAGCTCAGATAGACTGCATGCACTACATACATCCCATTCCAGAGGAGCAGGCCGACGGCACTCCCACTTAGAAATGTGCAGGTGCGACCGAGCCTGTTCCTGGCTGGAGTGGGAGGGGGGAGGAACATCCCATGTAGTGTAGGGGCAGATAGGGGGAGCAGTCTGGGTAGTGGTAGGAGCTCATTGGGTGCTGGTCACCTGAGCTCACACATAGAGGGATATATAAGGAGGGCACCAACTTAGAATCAGGGTCAGTCAGTCAGCTGCAGAGGACAAGTCAGATGCAGAGAGCAGGAAACAGCAGCCCTGGAGAGAGAGAGAGTGGAGTGAAGAAAGACCCAGAGGGGGACAAAGAAGGGACCCAAGAACCCAAATAAGAACACCGGGTGAGGAGTCAGCAAGAGGGTACCGGAACCCAAGCTGGTGGGGGCAAAGACATTCCCCAGCCAGAGACCGGAGACCGTGGGCAGTGTCTGTCACGGTCACCCACTACATTCACCCTGAAGGCACACCACAGGAAGGGTCAGGGAACCTAAGGCCAAAGGTTGCCCAACAGAAGGCCCGAGGGAGCTGGACTTAGGTGAATCACTGGTGGGGACGGCTGAAGTAAGGACAGAGGGAGAGCTCAGGGCCACGCTCCGGACTTGTTTGGGGGTTGGCCGGATCCAGGACCTGGTGGACGCAGCACGGCTCGGGAGGTCACTTGGAGCTAGAGTGACCGGGAACATCTGCAGTAAGTAAAGACCCTTAACTGCACTACCCGAGTCTGTCATCATTACCGGCTGCACCGCACCACCACAACCCCCATCCTCTGCGCCTGTCCCCTCTGAGGCTATACCCCTCCCGTTGGGGGTTATCCCACCAAGCTGCGCATCCACCATCAGCCTCAGCGGACCCTGCTGCAGCGGCGGCCACAGTGACCGCATCACAACGGGTGGCGTAGTCGACACAACGAACTTTAATAACATCAGTAAAGACTGCCACATAACCCTGAGCTTGACGCCCTGGGCACGGGACCGGGTCACAGCCGCTCGGAGACTACAACCCCCCATCTGATCCGGTGCCGGGTATTCCCCTCAAAAAGGAATATGTCCCAGGGGGCGCGTCATATACACAGTCCATAATATGGATATCCATGGAAAACAGAGGGCTTGTAGTGATCGATGGGTTATTGCATTGTGGGGTGCCTAGGTTCTGCTTGAAAGTATAAGGACATTTACAAATGAAAAAGATATCATACAAGATTTACTTACATCTTGCAAATGAGAAAACAGGTGTACTGGTGTGATAATTCTAATAATACAGGTGCATCTCACTAAATTAGAATATCATCAAAAAGTTTATTTATTTCAGTTCTTCAATACAAAAAGTGAAACTCATATTATATAGAGTCATTACAAACAGAGTGATCTATTTCAAGTGTTTATTTCTGTTAATGTTGATGATTATGGCTTACAGCCAATAAAAACACAAAAGTCATTATCTCAGTAAATTAAAATAATTAACAAAAAAAAAACACCTGCAAAGGCTTCCTAAGCATTTAACAAGGTCCCTTAGTCTGTTTCAGTAGGCTCCACAATCATGGGGAAGACTGCTGACTTGACAGATGTCCAGAAGGCAGTCATTAACACACTCCACAAGGTCTCAGAGTCTGGCGGAAGAGTGGAGAGGCCACAATCCAAGCTGCTGGAGGTCTAGTGATGGTTTGGGGAGCCATGTCATCTGCTGGTGTAGGTCCACTGTGTTTTATCAAGACCAAAGTCAGCGCAGCCGTCTACCAGGAAATTTTAGAGCACTTCATGCTTCCCTCTGCCGACAAGCTTTTGGAGATGGAAATGTCATTCTCCAGCAGGACTTGGCACCTGTCCACACTGCCAAAAGTACCAATACCTGGTTTACACACAACAGTATCACTGTGCTTGATTGGCAGCAAACTCGCCTGACCTTAACCCCATAGAGAATCTATTATAGAGAATCTATGGGGTATTGTCAAGAGGAAGATGAGAGACACCCGAGCCAACAATGCAGATGAGCTGAAGGCTGCTATCAAAGCAACCTGGGCTTCCATAACACCTCAGCAGTGCCACAGGCTGATCGCCTCCATGCCACGCCGCATTGATGCAGTAATTGATGCACAAGGAGCCCGACCAAGTATTGAGTGCATTTACTGAACATACATTTCAGTAGGATAACATTTCGGATTTTAAAATAATTTTTCAAGCTGTTAGAAAAGTATTCTAATTTACTGAGATAATGACTGTTTTGTTTTCATTGGCTGTAAGCCATAATCAACATTAACAGAAATAAACACTTGAAATAGATCACTCTGTTTGTAATGACTATATAATATGAGTTTCACTTTTTGTATTGAAGAACTGACAAATTAACTTTTTGATGATATTCTAATTTAGTGAGATGCACCTGTAGATAAAAGGGTTTCTTTAACTTAAATTGACGTCATAGCACAGACCTGCATCAACTCAGCTTAAACAGAACAAAACACGTAGGACCCTATTCATCATAGGTTTCACTCCAGAATTCTGTTATAAAATACTTTGCTCAATCGTATAATTTGGATGCAACTGAAGGCTATGTAAAAATGTTGCAACTTTTTGCTTTCAAATGCCATTTTTATCGGTAAGTGGGCAGGGTTGTGATGACTGCTGTTTGGCAACTTCATCATGAGCAGCGGTGGTCGCTACAAATCCTACTCCAGTAAGTGGCATAGCGCATGGAGGCGCCGTCCAGTCATCAGATGCTTCTGATGAATACCGTATGTCTCTTAATGAATCAGGAGCTGCGTCCTTCACCCCTGCCCTCTCATCAAGACATTAATCAGGTGCATAGTTCTTTTAAGGTGACAATGCAGCAATTTAGCTCGAGTAGTTAATATTTTGTATGCATTTATGTACATAAATGACAGCCGAGTGCTGTGATGGCCTATTTTTATTAGTCCCATACAGAATCCATAAATGGATGGACAGACCTGTGCTAAGCATACGTGAAAATTATTTTATTAAACATGGACATAGTCTTTCCTAAGTAACATTGGGGTCCCTGGTGCTCCTAACCTCAGCAACTTATGTTTTATCCAATATGACTGTAACAGTGTGTCCCTCTCCCACCTGTGTTCATGTACTCTATGTAATGTAATCTGCTTTAGTGTAAGGCTGAGTTCACACGATGCATTTTTAATGCGTTTCCGCGGCGTTTTTGCAGTTGCCTAAACGCCGCGGAAACGCATGAAAAACGCATGGTAGAAGGGCAGCAATGTTCCCCAATTGAAATCCGCATGTGCTGTGCCCATGATGCGGATTTTTCCGCAGCGTAAACGCTGCGCTCAAAATTCCGCAGCATGTCAATTAATTTTGCGGAAACGCTGCTTTTTTGGCGCCATTGACTTGCATTAGACCGCATGGAATCCGCATCACTGTATATGTTGATGCGCTTTTCATGCGGTCTAATGTGCGTTTGGTACCCGGGTGTGGAGGAGAGGACTCTCATCCAGACTCAGGTACCATTAAAAAAAAAAAAGAATAAAATAAAAAAAATATATATACTCACCTCCTGACGGCCCGCGCAGCGCTCCTGCTTGGTTCCCGGCACTTCTCGGTTGAATGAAGAAGGACCTTCGCTGACGTCAGAGTCATGTGACGGGTCACGTGACGCTGACGTCGGCAGGTCCTTCAGTCTTCACTGCCGGTAGCCGGGACCAAGCGAAGCAGGACACCGGGGGCCATCAGAGGGTAAAGTATATATTTATTTTTTGACATTCACACACTATATAAATCCATGCCGGTTGCATGGATTTATATAGTGTGAAGTTGACAAGCACTTTCCAAGTGATGCTAAAATCGCTTGGGAAGCGCTTGTCAACCCGCATGCGGAAATGAAAGTGAAGACCGCTTCATTTCCGCATGTCCCTGGCAGGAAACCGCAAGTACAATCCGCATGCGTTTTTTCCTGCCAGGGAGATGCAGAAGTGCTCAGGAAAAAATCCTGAGCATTTCTGCATCGTGTGCACATAGCCTAACACCCCTTAGGTTATGTGCACACGATGCAGAAATGCTCAGGATTTTTTCCTGAGCGTTTCTGCATCTCCCTGGCAGAAAAAAAACATGCAGATTGTACATGCGGATTGTACATGCGTTTTTCCTGCCCGGGACAAGCGGATGTGAAGCGTTCTTCACACGCATTTCCGCATGCGGGTTGACAAGCACTTTCCAAGCAATTTTAGCATCACTTGGAAAGTGCTTGACAACTTGGTCACACTATATAAATCCATGAAAACGGCATGGATTTATATAGTGTAACCGTAAAGAATAAATCTATACTTACCTTCTGATGGCCCCCAGAGTCTTGCTTCGCTCCGTCCTGGCTTGCCGGCAGCTCGCGGTACATTACACTGAAGGACCTGCCGTTACATGACTAAATGACGTCAGGGCAGGTCCTTCAGACCACAGCGCGCTGCCAGCAAGCGAAGACAAGCACACCGCGTGCCATCAGAAGGTAAGTATATATTTTTTTTATTTTATTCTTTTTTTCACAGGTTCTATGGTACCCGGGTCCAGAGGAGTCTCCACACCAGGGTACCATCCGCACATAGAAACGCATATTATCCGTGTGTGCAAATGTGCTGACACTGATAATATGCATTTCAATGCAAGTCAATGGCGGCAATTACGCTTGTGTCCGCAAAATTAATGGACAGGCTGCGTAGTTTTCCGGAATGATAATCCGCAGCGGAAATTCCCGCAGCATGTGCACAGCACGGATCATCATTGGGGAACATGGCAGGTCTTCTACCATGTGTTTAAGCATTTCTGCAGATGCGGAAACGCTTAAACGCATCATGGGCAAACAGCCTAAGAGTGTCCCTCCCCCGGCCTGTGTTCATGGACTGTAATGTAATCAGGCCTAGGTCAACATCTCTTGTTGCATCTAGAGGGTGTGAACCCTTCCCCCATCCAAGGGCTGATCCCAGTAGACAGAACAATAGACTCATGTTTGGCCCAGTCAGTTGCGTGGTGCCTCCCGACGCTGGAGGGTCTCAGGCTGCGGCCAGATCCTCGTGGTGTGTGTGGATTGATAGAAGCTGCCACGTGGGACTGTGTTGTGTCCCTCATCTGCTGGATCCATTGAACTCATCCAAGGACTATTTCTATATTTTCCCTGGCAGGAGGCGCCCCTGGACAGCTCTGCTGTTATAT
Organism: Phyllobates terribilis; assembly: GCF_046119375.1. NCBI lineage: Eukaryota > Metazoa > Chordata > Amphibia > Anura > Dendrobatidae > Phyllobates > Phyllobates terribilis. The sequence goes on along the minus strand of NW_027362762.1, from coordinate 827,508,275 downwards.
AGCAAAAACGAACCAAATACAGAGTATATGGCAAAGAATCAAAAAACTTTATTGTAAACAATATACAGAAAAGACATACATGATTAAAAAGGACGACACACAGACAACCAAACTGGGTGACACATATACAACATAATAATAGATGTTAAATATCTATTGGGACAAAGTGCAAGAAGTGCTAGTATTCAAGTCATTTATGCATTGGTACAAAATTATGGCATATTTAATCACTATAGATATGCACCATGTGCCATATGGCCTATAGTGCCCTATGAAAAAATGCTAAAGAATTATAATGCACTCTTACCCATATTAGATGAGGTGTCAGCACCCAGAATAAACAAGGACCCCAATGCGTGTTTCGCGTGGTATATCCTATGGCATCCTTGGGGGGATTGTTTAATAGGACCTTCCATGTCTGTTTAAATATACTTTAGAGCCTGCGGTCTCGTGACCGGAACGGACCAATCATCTCCTGGACCATCAGCGCATGCGCGCTGAACCGCCCGAGCCAAATGCATCATGCACGGCCATCAAGGTGAACCACGCATGACAGGGAACCAGGACACGTTGCCATGGCCCCCCAACATGCGCAGACACCATGCAGATGCCGTGCATGACGCAGAGGGAAGGGGAGGCTAGGGCACCCACGCACTCGCCAAAGAGAACAAAACAGCAACGCATTTAGACAAGTATAGTAACGCAACTACTTAATAATGCAAAAATGTGTTAGAGTAAGCAGTATCATTTTCCTATAATTGCAACACGATTCTGTCAGTACGAAAATCTATTTTCTTGGTCCAATTTAATTGTTGCTCGTAGTATCCTCATATTGATTTAACCATATGTAGGTGATCCATATAGATGGTACATATAGACTATGGAGGGAGAAAGTTACAAATTACAAAGAAAACAAATTAAAATCAACACATACAAATAAAAATACCACAAAGATTATATCTATTAAAGAAATGGGGTGAAGCTCAGGGCCTCATTAAGGCCATTTGGCATCATTGTTCCCAGTTCCACTGTCCATTCGGTTTCCCTTTGAGCCAGAAGTTGTTTTACATTTCCACCCCTTATGCCACTATGGATGACATCGATACCACGTACCATAAATGTTTTAGGATTTCTCCCATGACATATTTTAAAATGGCGTGCTATTGTCTTTAAGGAGGTTGTGTCGGCCACTGTCCTCATACCCCCTCACACCAGCCCCCTGGATGCCCCTCTACATACCCCAAGCCCCTCACACCAGCCACACAGCCCCCTAGATGCCCTTCTACATTCCCCATGCCCCCTCACACCAGCCCCCTAGATGCCCTTCTACATTCCCCATGCCCCCTCACACCACACAGCCCCCTAGATGCCCTTCTACATTCCCCATGCCCCCTCACACCAGCCACACAGCCCCCTAGATGCCCTTCTACATTCCCCATGCCCCCTCACACCAGCCACACAGCCCCCTAGATGCCCTTCTACATTCCCCATGCCCCCTCACACCAGCCACACAGCCCCCTAGATGCCCTTCTACATTCCCCATGCCCCCTCACACCAGCCACACAGCCCCCTGGATGCCCCTCTACATTCCCCATGCCTCCTCACACCAGCCACACAACCCCCTGGATGCCCCTCTACATACCCCATGCCCCCTCACACCAGCTCCCTGGATGCCCCTCTACATATCCCATGCCCCTCACACCAGCCACGCAGCCCCCTGGATACCCCTCTACATACCCCATGCCTACTCACACCAGCTACACAGCCCCCTGGATGCCCCTCTACATACCCCATGCCTACTCACACCAGCTACACAGCCCCTTGGATGCCCCTCTACATACCCTATGCCCCCTCACACCAGCTCCCTGGATGCCCCTCTACATATCCCATGCCCCTCACACCAGCCACGCAGCCCCCTGGATACCCCTCTACATACCCCATGCCTACTCACACCAGCTACACAGCCCCCTGGATGCCCCTCTACATACCCCATGCCTACTCACACCAGCTACACAGCCCCCTGGATGCCCCTCTACATACCCCATGCCTACTCACACCAGCTACACAGCCCCCTGGATGCCCCTCTACATACCCCATGCCCCTCACACCAGCCACACAGCCCCCTGGATGCTCCTCTACATACCCCATGCCCATCACACCAGCCACACAGCCCCCTGGATGCTCCTCTACATACCCCATGCCCATCACACCAGCCACACAGCCCCCTGGATGCCCCTCTACATACCCCATGCCCCTCACACCAGCCACACAGCCCCCTGGATGCCCCTCTACATACCCCATGCCACCCACACAGCCCCTTGGATGACCCTCTACATACCCTATGCCCCCTCACACCACCCACACAGCCCCTTGGATGCCCCTCTACATACCCTATGCCCCCTCACACCAGCCCCCTGGATGCCCCTCTACATATCCCATGCCCCTCACACCAGCCACGCAGCCCCCTGGATACCCCTCTACATACCCCATGCCTACTCACACCAGCTACACAGCCCCCTGGATGCCCCTCTACATACCCCATGCCCCTCACACCAGCCACACAGCCCCCTGGAAGCCCCTCCACATACCCCATGCCTCCTCACACAGCCCCCTTTCTGCCTCCACAGCATTTATTCACATGGTCAGTTCTCCCCACAGCACAACGCTGAACACGTGCTCCTCATCACCAGTCCTCCTGTCCAAGCACAATGTGCACTGCTGCAGCTGCACGATGGAATAGTGTCCACTGAACTGGAAGGCCCCGTCCCTTCCGGTGACGTCATGATTTCATGAGATCACTCCACCCCCCTCAAGACATCAACTCCAATCTAGACGCTACCTTATCTATGCGATATGGCGGCGGAGACGGGGGCGACAAAGCCGGCACGACAGAAGAAGGAGCCGCAGCCGCTCATTATCCCGAAAAATGCCACCGACGAGCAGAGGCTGAAGCTGGAGAGGCTGCTGAGGAATCCGGTGAGCTGCTGCCACTATGTAGGGCTGTCAGGCTCCGTACAGAGCAACAGCGGCTGCAGGGCTCCGCTCCCACACTAGTTACCGGGGACTGCTGCAGGCCACGCCACTGCTATGGGGCCCCTGACCGGAAGGGCCCCAGACAGCGTGGGAACCAGGAGGATAGGTGAGTATTGGGGGGGTTGCGGTGAACATAGTAGCAGGTACTGCAGCTATCACGTGTGCCCGCTGCTAAAGGGATATGAATATTCCCTCTAATCTACTCCCATGGGCGTGGAGAAGACGGAATATTCATTCTCTTAAGTAGCGGCCAAGGAGGAGCCACGGGTAGGCCACGCATACCAGGATGGGGAAATTTACTAATAGCTGCTGCATTTCTCACGCTAGGCTTATACTCAAGTCAATACTTTTTCCCAGTTTTTTGTGGTAAAATTAGGGGCCTCGGCTTATACTCGGGTTGGCTTATTTAAAATATATGGTATTCTAAAATCAGTGAGTACGTGGTTCCCATAATACTGCTGGACTGTGGGGTGCATTATACTATATGGTGTGTGTAATATACTGTATGGAGGACTATGGGGAGTGCATTATAATCTATGGAGGACCATGGGAAGTTCATTATACTATATGGAGGATTATGAGGGGCGCATTATGCTATATGGGGGGTGCATTATACTATATGGGGGATTATCGGTGGTGTATTATACTCTATGAAAGGCTGTGGAGCCATTATAATATTTTGAGGGCTATGTGGGGGGCCATTATATTGTATGAAAGCAATTATACAGTGTGAAGGGTTGTGTGGGGTCCATTATACTGTTTGGAGGGCTCGTGTGGGCCATTATACTGTATGTAGGCACATTATAGTGTATGGAGAGCTTTGGGGATCATACTGTGTTGGGGTCACCATACTTTGCCTTGGGAGTTGAAGTTGGGTACAATAGGGTCATTATACTGTGTTTGAGGGGCACTTTTGTTGGAATCACACTTTATGGGGCAATGAAAGAGGAATCTAGGACTTCGGCAGGAGGAAAATTACTATGTAAAGGATGGAGAGTTGTGAGATCTGCTGTGACACAGACAAATATTTATTTTTTGTGGCGGGGGGACCCAATTAGAGCTTTTGCTATGGGGCCCCATGATTTCTGTGTACGCCCCTGCCGGGGAGTATCCTCTGTAGGGCGCAGGGGCTGCTGGTCTCCTGTCCCTCATTCAGACGTCTGTGTTTAAAGGGAACCTGCAGGTGTACAGCGTCCTGACACCGTGTGTGCTGCACTGAGAGCCCGGCTGCTGGGGTCTCTGCTGATCCTGCTGTCAGGCAGTGCGGCGCTGCGCTGGGCACTCGGTGCGGTGCTGCGCTGTGCTGTCGGTGCTGGGCGCGGTTACAGCCATTGCACTCTATGCACTGAGCAGTGACCGAAATCGTGCTGGCATCACCTCTGTGACAGAGAGCAAGGCTCCGTCCACCAACGTCACATTGCACCACAGACTGTCCAGGAGTTGGCGGATGCTATAGTCCAGATCTGGGAGGAGATCCCACAGGAGACCATCCGCAACCTCATCAGGAGCATGCCCAGGCGTTGTAGGGAGGTTATACAGGCACGTGGAGGCCACACACAATACTGAGCCTCATTTTGACTTGTTTTAAGGACATTACATCAAAGTTGGATCAGCCTGTTGTGTGTTTTTCCACTTTAATTTTGGGGGTGACTCCAAATCCATGCCTTCATTGGTTATTAAATTTAATTTCCATTGATGATTTTTGTGTGATTTTATTGTCAGCACATTCAACTTAGTACAGAACAAAGTATTCAATGAGAATATTTCATTCATTCAGATCTAGGATGTGTTATTTGAGTGTTCCCTTTATTTTTTTGAGCAGTGTAGTTCTGGTGTCATGACTCATGAGTGTTGTGCATCAGTTTGTGATGAATAAATAATTGACAAAGCTTCTCCTATCCTTTTGATATGTTAAATATGGACCCCACACTGACTGCATCCTGATGCCATCCGTGAGCTGTATGTGGTTTTTACGGACCCATAGACTTGTATTGCCCCTTGTCATCCATGATACTGGAATAAAACAGACCTGTCGCCACGAGTTTTGCACAGACAAGCAATCCGTGTAAAAACCTGGACATGTGAATAGCACCATAGATTATAATGGGTACCTGCTGTATCCATGAGAAAAATGGATGCAACATGGACGTCTGAGGCCTAACAGAGCACTTCCCGAGCCTCTGCCTCCAGAGCTTGTTTCCTTGCCCAGCTCTGGTAACGTTGGGCAACAAAATCAGACAGTGAGCCATCAATCAAGTTAAAGAAGTTGGTGCTGGGTGGGGAAACAAGTTCTGGAGGCAGAGGCTTGGGAAGTGCTTTGGTACATCCAGAGCACTTGATTCCTAATTTGCTTATGAATAAAATTGCTAATTACTCAAAAATGTAGCAACAGAGAATGAAATGTAAATCCATTGACATCTTTACAATGACCTGCACGTCAATATAAAACAAAAAATCACCCCCCCCCCCCCAAACCGCATATGTACAGTACAGCTCAAAAGTTTGACACACCTCATTTAAAGATTTTTCTGTATTTTCATGACTTTGAAAATTGTACATTCACACTGAAGGCATCAAAACTATGAATTAACACATGTGGAATTATATACTTAATAAAAAAGTGTGAAACAACTGAAAATATGTCTTATATTCTAGGTTCTTCAAAGTAGCCACCTTTTGCTTTGATGGCTGCTTTGCACACTCTTGGCATTCTCTTGATGACTTCAAGAGGTAGTCACCGTAAATGGTTTTCACTTCACAGGTGTGCCCTGGCAGGTTTAATAAGTGGGATTTCTTGCCTTATAAATGGGGTTGGGACCATCAGTTGTGTTGTGCAGAAGTGAGGTGGATACACAGCTGATACTCCTACTGAATAGACTGTTAGAATTTGTATTATGGTGAGAAAAAAGCAGCTAAGTAAAGAAAAACGAGTGGCCATCATTACTTTAAGAAATGAAGGTCAGTCAGTCCGAAAAATTGGGCAAACTTTGAAAGTGTCCCCAAGTGCAGTTGCAAAAACCATCAAGCGCTACAAAGAAACTGGCTCACATGAGGACCGCCCCAGGAAAGGAAGACCAAGAGTCACCTCTGCTTCTGAGGATAAGTTTATCCGAGTCACCAGCCTCAGAAATCGCAGGTTAACAGCAGCTCAGATTAGAGACCAGGTCAATGCCACACAGAGTTCTAGCAGCAGAGACATCTCTTCAACAACTGTTAAGAGGAGACTTTGTGCAGCAGGCCTTCATGGTAAAATAGCTGCTAGGAAACCACTGCTAAGGACAGGCAACAAGCAGAAGAGACTTGTTTGGGCTAAAGAACACAAGGAATGGACATTAGACCAGTGGAAATCTGTGCTTTGGTCTGATGAGTCCAAATTTGAGATCTTTGGTTCCAACCACCGTATCTTTGTGCGACGCAGAAAAGGTGAACGGATGGACTCTACATGCCTGGTTCCCACCGTGAAGCATGGAGGAGGAGGTGTGATGGTGTGGGGGTGCTTTGCTGGTGACACTGTTGGGGAGTTATTCAAAATTGAAGGCATACTGAACCAGCATGGCTACCACAGCATCTTGCAGCGGCATGCTATTCCATCCGGTTTGCATTTAGTTGGACCATCATTTATTTTTCAACAGGACAATGACCCCAAACACACCTCCAGGCTGTGTAAGGGCTATTTGACCAAGGAGGAGAGTGATGGGGTGCTACGCCAGATGACCTGGCCTCCACAGTCACCAGACCTGAACCCAATCGAGATGGTTTGGGGTGAGCTGGAACGCAGAGTGAAGGCAAAAGGGCCAACAAGTTCTAAGCATCTCTGGGAACTCCTTCAAGATTGTTGGAAGACCATTTCCGGTGACTACCTCTTGAAGCTCATCAAGAGAATGCCAAGAGTGTGCAAAGCAGTCATCAAAGCAAAAGGTGGCTAGTTTGAAGAACCTAGAATATAAGACATATTTTCAGTTGTTTCACACTTTTTTATTAAGTATGTAATTCCACATGTGTTAATTCATAGTTTAGATGCCTTCAGTGTGAATGTACAATTTTCAAAATCATGAAAATACAGAAATTTCTTTAAATGAGAAGGTGTGTCCAAACCTTTGGTCTGTACTGTGTGTGTATGTGTATATGTATGTATGTATGTATGTATGTATGTATGTATGTATGTATGTATGTATGTATGTATGTGTGTGTGTGTGTATATATATATATATATATATATATATATATATATATATATATATATATATATATATATATATATATATTTTTTAATACTACAGTATTGTATAGTAGATCACAGGACTTGAACCTGTGATCAACTATACAATACACAACAATACTGTAGTATCGCACGGTCTTGTTAAATTGATGATCTCCTATGAAGCCCGGCTGACAGTCTGAGATGACACGCTGATCGTGTCTTGTGTGGACTGATAACTGCCATGTTGAAGCCTTTTAAATGCCTTTGTCACCCTTGAAAACAGCATTAAGACTGTGTGCCCACGATGCGTTTTTTTAAGCGTTTCCGTAGCTGCAGAAACGCTTAAAAAACGCATGGTAGAAGGCCTGCCATGTTCCCCAATGATAATCCGCATGTGCTGTGCACATGCTGCTGAAATTTCCGCTGCGGATTATCATTGCGGAAAAAAACGCAGCACTTCCAATTATTTTGCGGAAGCACTGCGTTTTCGCCGCCATTGACTTGCATTAGAACGCATGTATTCCGCTTCACTAGATAAGCACATGCGGAATACATGCGTTCAATGTACGGATGGTACCCAGGTGTTGAGGAGAGGAGACTCTCCTCTGGACCCGGGTACCATAGAAAACTATAAAAAAAAAAAAAGAATAAAATAAAAAATAAATATATACTTACCTTCTGATGGCCCGTGGTGCGCTCGTCCTCCCTTGCCGGCAGATCGTGATGGACTGGAGGACCTGCGCTGACGTTAGTCATGTGACGGGTCACACAACGCTGACGTCGGCAGGTCCTTCAGTGTACCGCTGCCGGCAAGGGAGAACGGAGGGAAGCAAGACACCGGGGGCCATCGGAAGGTAAGTATATATTTTTTTTATTTTTAAACATTCTTTCAGTCACAGTATATAAATCCATGCCGTTTGCATGCATTTTTTCTGCCAGGGAGATGCAGAAACGCTCAGGAAAAATCCAGAGCATTTCTGCATCGTGGGCACATAGCCTTAAGGGATTAAACTTTTGCTATCAGAGCTAAAGCCCCCGTCTCACATAGCGAGATCGCTGCTGTGCCACGGTTTTGGTGACGCAACAGCGACCTCACCAGCGATGTCGCTATGTGTGACACTTTGCAACGATCAGGCCCCTGCTGTGAGGTCGCTGATCGCTGCAAAGTATCCTGGACCATTTTTTTGGTCGTTGCTCTCCCGCTGGTCAGCACACATCGCTGTGTGTGACCAGCGGGAGCAGCGATCAGGCTGGTAACTATGGTAAACATCGGGTTACTAGGGGCACACGCGCACCTAGTAACCCGTTGTTTATCGTGGTTACGAGCCTGCTAAAGTGAGCGGTAACCTCCCGCTCACTGTAGCAGAGTGGTAACCATGATAAACAACGGGTTACTAGGAGCGCGTGTGCCCCTAGTAACCCAATATTTACCATAGTTACCAGCCTGCTCCTGCTTCAGCAGGCTGGTAACCAGGAGCAGGACATCGTGGAAAGATTCTTTCCACGATGTCGCTGCTCCCCTGATCGCTGGTGAGCCTGCCTGTTTGACAGCTCACCAGCGACCACATAGCGACGCAGCAACTATCCCTGACAGGTCGTATCGTTGTCAGGATCGTTGCAGCGTCGCTAAGTGTGACGGGGCCTTAAGTCTAATGGCATCAGTTTCTCTCGAGTGCCAGTTGTATAACTGGGTCGACACCCGCTCAGTTTCTGAGCCCTCCATACAAGTCCATGCATGGCAGGTGTCACTAATGAGGGTTAAATAGAGTTTCAAGGCTTATGATACAATATAGTAGTATGTATAAAAATGAGAAATGTTATTACCGTGATGCTCCACGCTGCCTCTATATTGCCCCTCTATTGTTCGCCACCAGCCCTGCAAGTGATGTCATATGACCGCTGCAGTCAGTCTCTCTGACTCAGGGGTGATGTTTTTATGTAGGGCACATAGCTGCTGAATACAATGATTGTGCAGTGCTGTTCCATCAGTGCCGGCTCACATAACAGTTATGGTAGGAATTATAAACTGGTGCATTGTGGACCCAGGCAGCAGCAGCAGCGAGATAACAGTGAAGACATCTACAGCCTATTGAGAAATGGATTGTTTTAATCAGACTGCTTACAATAAATTCTGTTTATTACAGGATAAGGCTGCTCCAATACCTGAAAAACCAAAAGAATGGACACCCAGATCCGCCCCGGAGTTTGTCAGAGACGTTATGGGTGAATAGTTCTGTTTTTGTTCATTTCTGTTTCCTCTCAGATGACAATGATTGTGAATGCAGAATCCTGATAGATCAGTTCTGCTGCTATTTTCCTTTCTACTAGGTTGACTTTGCTTGATATTTTGCAGCTGCTGTAAAAGTAGGGATGTTCTTTTTGTTTTGCTGGGCTCGTTCCGCTTATTTAATGTGGCATTACAGTAAAGCTTTATAGCGTCTCATTGCACCACAGCTACATTGGCTGTTGCCTTTTGGCAGACAGAAGTGACGTGGCGTAATGCGACCAAATACATTCTGTATGAAGTGTAAGTGAAACGGTAACACCAAAGTACAGATCAGCTGATCGCGTCACTCATGGAAATCATCCTATGGCTGTGTGCCCACGATGCGTTTTTAATGCGTTTCTGCAGCATTTTTGCAGCTGCGGAAACGCATTAAAAACGCATGGTAGAAGGTCTGCCATGTTCCCCAAGGATAATCCGCATGTGCTGTGCACATGCTGCGGAAATTTCCGCTGCGGGTTATCATTGCGGAAAAAAACGCAGCACTACCAATTATTTTGCGGAAGTGCTGCGTTTTCTCCGCCATTGTCTTGCATTAGAATGCGCCAATTCCGCAAGACTGCATCTGTACTTGCGTAATTGGCGCGTTCTAATGTGCGGATGGTACCCGGGTCTAGAGGAGAGGAGACTCTCCTCCGGACCCAGGTACCATTAAAAAAATCTGTAAAAAAAGAATAAAATAATTCTTGCTCCTCCTTGCTTCCCGGCACTTCGCGGTGGATTGAAGGACCTGCGCTGACGTCATAGTCATGTGACGGGTCACGCGACGCTGACGTCGGCAGGTCTTTCAATCCAACGCTGCCGGCAAGGGAGAACGGAGTGAGCAGGACATCGGGGGCTATCGGAGGGTAAGTATACATTTATTTTTTTATTTTTAACCACTCTCTCGGGTCACACTATATAAATCCATGCCGTTTGCATGGGTTTATATAGTGTGACCTAGTTGTCACAAGCACTTTCCAAGTGATGCTAATCGCTTGGAAAGCGCTTGTCAATCCGCATGCGGAAATGTCAGTGAATAGCGCTCCATTTCCGCATGTCCCTGGCAGGAATCCGCATGTACAATCCGCATGTACAATCCGCATGCGTTTTTTTTCTACCAGGGAGATGCAGAAACACTCAGGAAAAAATCCTGAGCATTTCTGCATCGTGGGCACATAGCCTAAATCTTCAGCGTTGTAATTCAATATTTCTATAAGCCTTTGTGCCTATATTAGTGCTTCTGGACAGAATGCTGTATTCAGTGTCTGGATATTAAGACTATATTATGAGTCACTAGGTTTGCTTCATTTTAAAGAAGTAGTCTCTTAAAAATTGTTACTCCATAATCTGTCCTAATTATGTACTGTGGGTAAAAAAAAGTATTTAGTCAGCCACCAATTGTGCAAGTTCTCCCACTTAAAAAGGTGAGAGAGGCCTGTAATTGACATCATAGGTAGACCTCAACTATGAGACAAAATGAGAAAACAAATCCTGAAAATCACATTGTCTGATTTGGAAAGAATTTTTTTTTTCAAATTTTGGTGGAAAATGAGTATTTGGTCAATTAGAAAAGTTCATCTCAATACATTGTTATATATCCTTTGTTGGCAATAACAGAGGTCAAACGTTTTCTGTAAGTCTTCACAAGGTTGGCACACACTGTTGCTGGTATGTTGGCCCATTCCCCACTGTATGTAATGGTGTGTAAGTGTATTAAAATCCTCACCGATCGCGGTCTGCCCCGTTTTCCATCGCCGCTCCAGTGCCCTCTAATTGCTCTGCAGCTTTGCTGGCTCCTACAGCATTTACTATGTAAAGTGGTAGCTGCTTTCCCAGTGTAAGGCTGTGAGACTCAGAGCAAGATTCCATAGACTTACATTGAGTGATAATGGAAATATTCACACAACCATCTGGTGAATAAAAGCTTGAATTTCAAACATCAAGATTTTATTCACCAGATGGTTGTGCCGAATATTTTCATTCATGAGTCTTGCTGTGCTTCGCACCCACCGACCATGAGGGTTTCAGCTTTTGAATTTCGGTAAGCGTGGTGAGCTTCCAACTCTTGTCTTAAGACTTAGGCTGGTTTGACACGTCCGTATATTTCCGGTATCGGAGCTATCCGTGTCAGTGTGTGTCATACGTTTGGCAACCGTGTGCCGCCTCAGGATCACACTTAGTCTCTTGGGACTCAGCGCTACAGTTATCGCTGTTCCCAAGCGCCGGGTGCTGAAAGCAGTCCTCATCATGGTTCCTTGCCGGCGCTGTGATCAGCATTAGCTGGGACAATGATGAGGGTAGTAGTTTCTGCTCCTGCAGTGTCCACCTGTTAAAATAAGAATAAAATAAAAAATCCATATACTCACCTAAGTGTCCCCGGCTATAATCCATGCGACCGATCTGCAGAGGAGCCAGGGAATATGAGCCGCTGCAGCAAGCGGGGCCTGGATCTCTGCTGAGCTCAGGAGCGGTGTCCTGTCACTCACTGAGCTCCGCTCCGGGGCCGCTCTCTGCAGAGGCTCATTCTCCACGGCTCCTCTGCTGATCGGTTGCATGGATTATAGCAGGGGACACTTAGGTGAGTATATGGATTTTTTGTTTTATACTTATTTTCACACGTGGACACTGCGGGAGCAGACCCTACTACCCTCATCATTGTCCCTGCTGGTGCTGATTGCAGTGCCGGCAGGGAACCATGATGAGAGCCGTGCTCAGCACCTGGCGCTTGGGAACAGGGCTAACTATACACGGATTCCCAGAGCAGGTACGTGTCACACTGACACATGGATGGCATCCGTGTATGTCCATCGTAAGACACTTCTGTGGACCGCGCATCAGCAAAAAAACGGACATGTCTCCGTGTGGAGAACACGGACACACGGTCCGTGGAAACACACTTGGGTGTGCACAGACCCATTCATTTGAATGGGTCTGTGTGTGTCAGTGTCTCCGGTACGTGTGGAAACTGTCACCACACGTACTGGAAACACTGATGTGTGAAAGAGGCCTTACATTGAGAGCCACTTCCACTCCACACATAAACTTCTATGTAACACAGTCTGATTTCAGATCACGGGAGGCCAGAAGAGGATTGGAGCGACGCTGGCACCTGTGGAAAGTGGTCGTTAAAGAGGTTGTCCACTACTTTTACATTGATGACCTATCCCTAGAATTGGTCATCAATGTCTGATCGGCTGGGGTTTGACACTCGGCACCCCCGCTGATCAGCTGTTATTGGTGTCAGCAGCAGCTGCCGGCCGTAAGTACTCACTTGCCGAGCTGCTTAATCTACTTGTAGTGGCCGCCGCAGGGTACTACACATCCGCCTCCTATTGATTTGTATAGGAGGTGGATGTGCAGTACCAAGCCTCGGCCACTACAAGTAGACGGACATCTCCGCAAGTGAGTACTTCCGGCTGACACTGATAACAGCTGATTAGCCGGGTGTCTGACCCCGGCTGATCAGACATTGATCCATAGGATAAGTCATCAGTGTAAAAGTAGTGGACAACCTCTTTAAGTATTTTAATATACTTATACATTCAAATTGGGGTGGGTTGCAGAATTAAATTTTTGATGAGACTTCCTTAAATTTGAAGAGGTATAAATAGTAAGCTCATTTCAATTGTCATTTTAGCACTTCCCCTTTAAGCAGTGCAATCTAACCGTTTTATCTTTTAGGGTCCAGTGCTGGGGCTGGCAGCGGAGAATTTCATGTTTATAGACACCTTCGTCGCAGAGAGTATCAAAGACAAGATTTTATGGATTCCCTGTCTGAGAAGGTACGGTAGGTTGTAACGGCCATCAGTCGAGAAGCGATCTGGTGGTTGTAGTATTTGCTCTAAATGGCAACCCACACTTTATCAGTACTTTAGAAAACAAAATATTAAGCTGTAATATGAGGTGTTTGTAAGGAACCACATAAAGCAAATGGGGGATTTTTATATAAAACCTATCAAATAGAATATCTCAGCTTGACTATGTCCAATTGTGATCTTTTTCTGTTAGCAAAAATTAGATGACGACTTTCAAAAGAAATTAATAGAGAACCAAATCCAAGCTGAGGAAAGAACAGCGAAGCGAAGATTAAAACGGTAAAGCTTAGATTTTATTTAACACTTTTACAACATGTTTTGTAATAATTAAACTGCAGCATATCCGTGTTGTAGGTAAGGCCTTGTTCACATTTGCGCTAGTAACTTCAATTTTAATGATGTGAATAGAGCCTAAGCTTGAAAAAACAATGGAGGTGTGCATTGTAATAGATCAGGAAGGATTCCTGCAGACTCTCTTAGGCTATGTGCCCACGATGCAGAAATGCTCCGGAATTTTCCTGAGCGTTTCTGCATCTCCCTGGCAGAAAAAACGCATGTGGATTTTACATGCGTTTTTTCAGCCAGGGACAAGCGTTTGTGAGGCGTTTTTAGCATGCGATTTCGCATGCGGGTTGTCAAGCGCTTTCCAAGCAATTTTAGCATCACTTGGAAAGTGCTTGACAACTTGGTCACACTATATAAATCCATGCAACCGGCATGGATTTATATAGTGTGACCCAATTTAGTAAAAAAAAAAAAAAAAAAAAAAAGAACAAAAATGGTAAATATAAAATAAAAAATTTAAAAAAAACATTATAATCAGCTTCTGATGGCCCTCGGTCTCCTTCTCCGGTCTTCCCGGTGTCTCACAGTGGTGTAAAAGGACCTTCCATGACGTCATTTAGTCATGTGACGGGTCACGTGACTGCCGACGTCAGCGGTCGCGTGACCTGTCACATGACTGAGTGACGTCATGGAAGGTCCTTTTACTCCATCTCGAGCCACCGGGGAGACAAGACGTCCCGGATGGAAGACCGCAGGACATCTGAAGGTGAGTATAATGTGGGTTTTTTTTTTTTTTTTTTTTTTTTTTACAGGTACTATGGTACCCGGGTCCGGAGGACAGTCTCTTCTCCAGACCTGGGTACCATCGGCACATTGAATCGCTTAATATCCACATGTGCACATGTAGTCATGCAGATATTAAGCGATTCAATGCAAGTCAATGGCGGCCAAATTGCCGCGATTCCGCGAAATAATTGGTAGTGCTGCGGATTTTTCCGCAATGATAATCCGCAGAGAAATTTCTGCAGCATGTGCACAGCACATGGGGATTATCATTAGGGAACATTGCAGACCTTGTACCAAGCGTTTTTAAGCGTTTCTGCGGCGGAATTGCCGCTGTGGAAACGCTTTAAAGACGCCTAGTGGTCACACAGCCGTATGCTTCATTTTTTTTAACTTCTGTGTTTGCTATGCAGTGTCAGAAAAAAAATACAAATGTAGTGGCCATATGTTTTTAGCTAAATATTACAGCTTTTTAGGCTGGTCATGTTAGTAGGACACCATTTTCAGAAGAGTATAAGGCCTCGCTCACACGAATATATACATGGGACGAGTGATATCCCATGTTTTATCAGAGGGCACCCAAACCAATGTTTTTCTATGGGGCAGCGTTTTTTTTTCTCACTGATTTGGCATGAGAAAAAAACTGCAGCATGCTGTGAATGACTCCGCAAATCAGATGGCAAACACCCATTCAAGTACATGGGTGTGTGGAAATCATCGGAGTGCAATCAGATGACATCGGAGTGCAGTCCGATTTCCACGGAATCACAGAATGCAGAAATTGTGTTCTCCATCTTCTCCTCATCTGTGCTCCTCCCGAGAGAATCTGTCACACTAAGCCGATACTCGGATCAAATTCCAATCACAGTTTGATCAGCGTGTCATTAACATAATCGGCCCAATTTGCTCGCATGAAAGAATATACGCTCGTGTGACTCTATCCTAATGCTGGCATGTTTCTAGCTTATATCATGGACACAAGGTCCACCCCACCCGCTGGTCTAATATTCCAGACTGATTGCATCGTGGGGATCTATCATGATGTGCGATTAGGTGATTGGACCCACAGGCCGGAACTTGCGTCTAATATAGACACATTTATTATGCTCATCTCAAACTTCCCCAAAGGTTGTAATTTAGGAGCCATATTATTATAATAATAATAATAATAATAATAATAATGGCTGCAGCAGCAAAAACAGGATATATATAAAGCTCACTCTGCACATTCATTTTCAGTTGTATGGACACGTGCAGCTTACACATGCCTGTCCCAACTGAAAGTTGATCCTTGTAGACCACTGGGGATGGCAGAGAGTGGTAAATTTAGTTTTTTCTTTGCACTTTTTTCTTTTTTGGCTTGCTGCTCCATATTAAAAAAAAAAAAAAAAAAATAACGTGCTGAGTAGATAAGTAGGTATTTTTTAAAACTCTTAATCACTGCATATAGTCATTTAAAAAAAATGGAATAAACTGAGCTGTCCAAATATGTAACCCATTGTAGGGATTTACTCTCAGGTAGGCATTAGGAAGCGTTCACACAGGCAATGTGGTTTGGTTTAAACAGGTGCAGTTTTATTGCTTTCATAAAACTACAAAGGATTCAAAACCAAAAACAACCTCTTCTTAGGCACAAAGGTATCACCGCAAATAAACAGTTCATTCAGCTGGGCACATATGTCAGTGCGGGCACACCTGAACAGATTAGTACTTTCTCTCAGAGCAAATTTCATACACAGAAGAGGCACAATCCCACCAGCTTCCACATGGTTCTCTGTAGCTCCAACACACAGACTGCCTAACTTTCCTAGTTGATGCGTTCAGTCTCCATTCAGAGAGAGATTCTGGCATGAGTCTATCTCGGCTATAAACAAAAGAAAACTGGAAAAACAAAGCGTGCAGTAGGGTCTTATCGAGGGAGACAAACTGAGTAATACTCACCTGATGGGGCTGTGAAGTCACAGAATCCTGTTCTTGTGGTTTGTCCTGATGAAGAAGTGTGTCACTTCAAAATGCGTTGACAAATATACTGCATTTCAACACACAATTTTATTCTGCTCATCACTGTACCGCTGGCAGCGCAGATTTAACCCACTTTTCTCCATCTTCACATGTCTTTCTCAGCTATAGCTCACACTTTTGCTGGTCACTCACCAGCATCACACTCAACTCTGCTCAACATCCAGCAGACTGACACAGGCCCTGGTTCTCAGTTAAAGCTAGTCAGGGGCATCTAATCAAGATCTGCAGTGCTAGGATTTAACCCTGTTCTACCTGGCTTTGCTACACAGCATATACAAAATGGTATCACTGAAAACGTTGTCTGATCCTGCAAAAAAAAAGTCCTAAAGCTGGTCTTTCTGCCGCAAGAAAATAAAATTATATCTATTTGAATATGGTGATGCAAAAAGAAATTAATAAATCCAAAAAAATGTTGTGTAGTCCAAATTAGTACTAACTTTAACTCATCCCGTAGAAAGCAAGCCCCCAAACAGCCCTTGTGGCAAATAAGTTATAGCGCTCAGAATTTGTCGATACAAAAACAAATACATTTTTGTGAATTGATTGTTTGTGTGCAAAAATAGCAAAATATAACAAAACTAAATGATCATGGTGTTGCAGTAATCCTACTGATCCGAAGAATAAAGTAGTCTTATCACATTTACCGCACAGTGAACAGCATAAAACAGCGTAAAAAAATTTAAGAGAATTCCTAACTTGCTGTTTACTTTTTATTCAGATTTTTGAGAAACAAAATGAACAAATAATTGAAAAAATGTTAAGTACCACCAAATGACATCAATAAAAACTTCAACTCGAATTACAAAAAAAAACAATCCCTCACTCATATCAGCTGTCTGTAATGGAAAAATAAAGGTTTTCAAAATGACTAATGGCTCAAAGGTGCTGGAAAAGCAACATGGCTCCCATACACAAATCCAGTAAAATCCACACTCCAGAGCCAAATGCTCACTCCCTTCTACCCTATTCCTAGCCCCACAGCGTACCCCAATCACAGTAAACATATATATCATTGCTGCAGAGAGGAGAACCCACTTAAAGGGGTTCTCCTGGACTTAATGATTGACCTATCCAGTGGATAGGTGATCAGTGTGAGATCAATGAGGTTCCAACAGCTGGCACACCCACCTATCATTTGAAAATTGCTCCAGTACTAAGAAATTAACAGGTAAAACATAACAGCCCCAATCATTGCATAGTGGCAGCTGCTGAGTGCTGTGCTTTATCTCCCATTGAAGTGAATGTACTCTGCAGCAGCCACCAAGCAATGCATGGTGCTTTTGTGTTCAGCCCATACATCGCTTAGTTTTGTTCGCTTTTGGGGC
The DNA here is from genome assembly GCF_046119375.1 of Phyllobates terribilis. Classification (NCBI taxonomy): domain Eukaryota; kingdom Metazoa; phylum Chordata; class Amphibia; order Anura; family Dendrobatidae; genus Phyllobates; species Phyllobates terribilis. The sequence continues at coordinate 827,490,545 of NW_027362762.1, read as the reverse complement.
AAGGACCCCATCAATCTCATATTTAAGATAGATCCTCGATTGTTAAAGGAGTTGTCAGGATTCTCTGGTATTGCCGGTGAAAATGCGCGGTCGTGTGGTCACATGCAATGTGCATAATTCTGGCCACATTCCAACTAGACTTGTCCAGTCTCGCTCAATACACTTGCATTGAGCAAGGTCGTGCCCTTCTAGTTGGCACGTGACCACCTGCGCTCACCGCCAACACTGATGCGCACGCTATGAGGATTTTGAGGTCTGCAATCTCAGACTGCAAAATTTCACCAGAACATCGGACAACCTTTTTAAGTCCTGGACAATTTGCGATCAGTAGATTTTAACCACATTTTGGATAACTCCTTATTTTGGAGAAATTGCTTTTGACAAATTTTTGGGTGCATTTGTTTTCTCATTACTCTTAAAAATTTAAAAAAATTGAGGCTAACGCATGATTTTAGTTGAAAGGATGTAATTTTTTTTTTTTTTTAATTCCACTTTGCACTAATTCCTGTGAATCAACTAAAGGGTTAATAATAATTTTTATTTCTGCAGCACCAACATATCCTGCAGCAATTTACAAATCAGAAGGAACATGTATGAACGATTATTTAATAATGCAAAGAAGAGACGCGAGGGCTCTGTTCACGAGAGCTTCCAATCTGAGCTGTATGGCTCTGTTGGCAGGGTATTCTTACTATAGAAACACAGTGTGAATAGGGCCTAACTGTTTTTTTTATATAAAGTCAGTTAGCAAAATTGAGTATTTTTCAAAAATTTTGCCAAATTTTTCAATATTTTCATAAACTCAAATATTATGGTCTTGAATTTACCACTGCCATCAAATATGAAGTATCATGAAAAAGCAATCTCAGAATCACTGGGAAGTGACACGTCCGATTTGAAAGATTGTGCTGTCAGAAAGGTCCATACTGTCTTTGGTAAAGGGTTAAATATTCACAGGACTTTTTCTCCCTCTGCAGGCTTAAAAACAAAGAGAAGAAAAAGATGAAAAAAGCAAAAACAGAGGGAAAAGGTATCTTTTTTTACTAATAAAAAAAAAAAGTTTATAATTTCCTCTGGATCAACATGTTAGGCCACTAAGTGACCATCCTTGACGGGGCCTCATGGTATTTGCACATGTTCAGTATTTGCAGCAGATTTTTCGGCACTAAAAACCAAAGTGTTGGCAGGAAACATGCTGCCTAAAATATTGGTGTGGTTTTTCTGTATTTTTACCGTTATTTTTGCCATTTTAGGTTATTTTTCCATTCATTTTAATTAGTGAAAAACAATTGACATATTGCAATTTGGAAAAGGCTTTGGTTCAAATCTGCAAGGAAAAATATGCAGTGTGTACATGAGATTTCAGAACCGTCATTCATGTAACTGTTACTGTAAACTGCCGTGTATTTTAGACTTTAAAACTGCGTTGAAAAAAAGTGGCAAAAACACAACATATGAACAAACAGACAGACCAAAATGCCAAGAGTGTGCAAAGCAGTCATCAAAGCAAAAGGTGGCTACTTTGAAGAACCTAGAATATAAGACATATTTTCAGTTGTTTCACACTTTTTTGTTAAGTATATAATTCCACATGTGTTAATTCATAGTTTTGATGCCTTCAGTGTGAATGTACAATTTTCATAGTCATGAAAATACAGAAAAATCTTTAAATGAGAAGGTGTCCAAACTTTTGGTCTGTACTGTACATACAGCTCAAAAAAATAAAGGGAACACTTAAACAACAGAATATAACTCCAAGTAAATCAAACTTCTGTGAAATCAAACTGTCCACTTAGGAAGCAACACTGATTGACAATCAATTTCACATGATGTTGTGCATATGGAATAGACAATAGATGGAAATTATTGGCAATTATCAAGACACCCTCAATAAAGGAATGGTTCTGCAGGTGGGGACCACAGACCACATCTCAGTACCAATGCTTTCTGGCTGATGTTTTGGTCACTTTTGAATGTTGGCTGTGCTTTCAAACTCGTGGTGGCATGAGACGGACTCTACAGCCCACAGAAGTTGCTCAGGTAGTGCAGCTCATCCAGGATGGCACATCAATGTGAGCTGTGGCAAGAAGGTTTGCTGTGTCTGTCAGCGTAGTGTCCAGAGGCTGGAGGCGCTACCAGGAGACAGGCCAGTACACGAGGAGATGTGGAGGGGGCCGTAGGAGGGCAACAATCCAGCAGCAGGACCGCTACCTCCGCCTTTGTGCAAGGAGGAACAGGAGGAGCACTGCCATAGCCCTAAAAAATGACCTCAAGCAGGCCACAAATGTGCATGTGTCTGCACAAACTGTTAGAAACCGACTCTATGAGGGCCTGACGTTCACAGATGGGGGTTGTGCTCACAGCCCAACACCGTGCAGGATGCTTGGCATTTGCCACAGAACACCAGGATTGGCAAAGTCGACACTGGCGCCCTGTGCTCTTCACAGATGAAAGCAGGTTCACACTGAGCACATGTGACAGACGTGACAGAGTCTGGAGACGCCGTGGAGAGCGATCTGTTGCCTGCAACATCCTTCAGCATGACTGGTTTGGCAGTGGGTCAGTAATGGTATGGGGTGGCATTTCTTTGGAGGGCCGCCCAGGCCTCCATGTGCTCGCTAGAGTTAGCCCGACTGCCATTAGGTACCGAGATGAGATCCTCAGACCCCTTGTGAGACCACATGCTGGTGTGGTTGGCCCTGGGTTCCTCCTAATGCAGAAGAATGCCAGACCTCATGTGACTGGAGTGTGTCAGCAGTTCCTGCAAGATGAAGGCATTGAAGCTATGGACTGGCCCGCCCGTTCCTCAGACCTGAATCCGATTGAGCACATCTGGGACATCATGTCTCGCTCCATCCACCACAGACTGTCCAGGAGTTGGCGAATGCTTTAGTCCAGGTCTGGGAGGAGATCCCACAGGAGACCATCCGCAACCTCATCAGGAGCATGCCCAGGCGTTCTAGGGAGGTCATACAGGCACGTGGAGGCCACACACAATACTGAGCCTCATTTTGACTTGTTTTAAGGACATTACATCAAAGTTGGATCAGCCTGTAGTGTGTTTTTCCACTTTAATTTTGGGGGTGACTCCAAATCCAGGCCTCCATTGGTTAATAAATTTGATTTCCATTGATGATTTTTGTGAACTGGGTTCCTGGGTTAAAATCCCACCAAAGACAACATCTGCAAGGAGTGTGTATCTTCTCCCCATGTTTCTGTGGGTTTCCTCCGGGTTCTCCGGTTTCCTCCCACACTCCAAAGACATAGTGATAGGGAATGTAGATTGTGAGCCCCAATGGGGACAGTTATGATAATGTCTGTAAAGCGCTGTGGAATTAATGTCGCTAAATAAATGAATGCACTCGCCCACTATCCAAGGATGCATAGGCAGTAACAGCTATTGACCTACACATGACTGGTTACTGCATTTCTTATGCTGTATTATAAAAAAAAGTCTCCTGATTGTTATCTCTATTTTGTTTGTTTTTAGCCGGCTACACAAAAACGGAGAATGTGCAGCAAGGAGAAGCTAGTGCTGGCGATTCAGAAGAGGAAGATTCTGATCAATAGACTTTACTTACATATTTTGACACCACCCATATTGATTGATAAAGTAAGATAACTGTTGCTGAATTATCACAATTTTTCTACATATGATTACATTTATTTGCGTCACATTTTATAGAGTTTCAGGCGCAAAATGTCCAGAATTCCTAGAAGTGATAATGGATAATACAGCCGTGCAACACCACTGATGGCGCAGAGAAAAATGACTTTTGGAGAACTTATTGTACCAGATGTTCTACAGTGATTACTGTACACAAGCTGAAGTTGCCCTGTGCACACTGGAAGTCTTGCTATGGAAATAAACACTTTTTTTAATGAAATGTTGTAGTAATATAATGTACAGTAATCAGACAATGGCTCAACCAGTAACTACAGTTAGGTTTTGTTCATAATAATAAAGCTTTGTGCGTCAGCTGTGTAGTAAGAAATGAGCTTGGCTGCTGGAATGTCTGCAGCTATTTCTGTATATGGTTTTCCTCTATTGAGGTCACTACAGTAAAAGCACAAGCATGAGAAAGGGCATGTTCACACAATAATGTTCCTCATCCTTTTACTAAATGGTTTAAAAACCCATAAGACCTATAGTATTTAGTGAATCTATCCGCACATCTATTTTTTTTTTTAACAGATCCATGTGTGCATGATCTTCTTTATCAGAATGGGCCATTCAATGTATGAGGTTCTGTTAAAAATGGATGGTCCTGCCATGGTCACACTAGATGCTGAAAAAGCATTTGACAACATACAGTGGCCATGGCTGGAACAGCTACTGGATGGAATAGGTTTGAGAGGTGCAATGCGCACCTTCATTCAGGGTCTCTACTCCAACCCCCAGGCGAGAATATATACACCGGGGTTTCTATCGGCCATCGACGCGTCAGGGATGCCCGCTATCGCCTCTGCTATTCAACCTGACTATATAGAACCGCTATCGAGAGTTCTAAATGGTGGGGACAGTTTTGAAGGTATACCGATAGGGGGTAGGGAGATAAAGTCGGCACTGTTTGCCGACGATATTATGTTATTCATGAAGGATCCAAGAAAAGATCTAGGGAATACGCTATCTTTGATAGAGAAATTTGGAGATTTCGCAGGTTATAAAATTAATAAAAAGAAATGCGAAATTCTACTACTTAATGATGAAGGGAAAAAGGAGAGGCGAGCCGACATGTGTGGGATCCCAATAGCGAAAACATCTATCAAATATCTAGGGGTTCATCTGGGCCGCACCGCAGATACAGTATACAACCTAAACTATTCGCCTCTAATATCCAAAATGGAGAAGCAATTGCAGGGCTGGAGTGGTCTGCCACTACCCTTGTTAGCAAGAAATCACTTAATTAAAATGATGCTTTCCAAGATTGCTATACCCCTTACAGACAATTCCTTTACTGCTTAAACGCAAAGATATTTGTAGATTACATAAAGCATTCTCCTCTTTCTTGTGGAAGGGAAAAAAAGTTAGGATTAGTTTGAACACTCTAATGCAAGCTCCTGAGCGGGGAGGACTAAACACTCCTAATGTCAGAGCATACAATCTAGCTTGCCTCACCAGACACGTAATAGACTGGTTTAGGGGATCGGAGAGACATTCGGATATTAAACTAGAGGGCGAATTTTATAGTCCTTGGGCCCTGGCCTCGCTGCTACATTCCCCTATGTCATGTATTAGCCCGAAAATTAGAAACTCCATAATATGTCGCGACACGCTGTTAACTTGGAAAGCGGTACGGAAAAAGATGGGGCTTTCGTGGAAAGTGTCTAAATAATTGGAACCTTGGGCATATCTGAATTTTAAGCTGGGAAAGGAAAATAAACTCTTTAAGGAATGGAAGGAAAAAGGGGTGAGATGGATGAAAGATATCATGCATGTGACATAAAAGAGATTGATGACTGAGAAGGAAGTGGTGGAACGATTTAATCTCAGTCCCTTTCAAAGTATACAATACTCACAGCTTAAAGGCTGGATTATGAAAGATTTGTGTTCGATTGAGGGAGTTATGTAAAAATGTTAGACAAATCACTAGAGGGTGATCTGTATGCTCTGAATGTATCAAGAATCTACGGTGCGTTGAGAGAAACTCTATCCTCGACAGGCGAGCAAACAATTTTCAAGGGCTGGGCGAAACAGCTTAATGACCCTGACATAGCTGATAAGATCCTACAAGGATGGGCAACAATGAAAAAAAAAAAAACGTGATTAATGAGGCATGGAGAGATACCCAATTTAGGATTATTCATAGGGCCATTTATGGGTTCAATGTCCCGATTCAGGGGGAGGGTGGAATCCAACGGAGGCCCTGCCCGAAATGTCAAGAAGATAACACTGACATGTTTCACGGGTTATGGAGATGTAAAACAATTCAAATTTTTTGGAAGAGTATTAGGAGTCTGGTTAAGAGCATCTGGGGGGGGGGAATTGGGCATTAGATCCATACTTCTGGATTTTTTCATTACAGAGGAGAAGGGTCTGAAGGGGAGGATATAGGTCAACGGGGACGCAGACACACCCTAATACACAGTATCATGATCTTGGCAAAAAAATGCATTCTACGAAATTGGATATCTGAGAAGGCTCCCTCCGTGAAGGAAGTGGTGTCCAACCTAAAACAGCTGATGCTTTTAGAAAAATTGGAGGCAGAAAGGCATAAGACCAAACTGACTGGGAAATTCTTTGAAAAGTGGAGACAATTCCTAGAAAGGAAATGCTCACAAGAAGAAATCGTGGGAGTGGTCAGCCATTTGCTCATTCCGAGTGGTACTTATTAAACGACATTCAAGGCACTTTGGGGATCTTGAAGGTCTAGTCAGGTGGTTCCGGGAAACTTGTAACCATGTAACATGGACAATAGGGCGGACAAAAATTAAAACTAAACAGAGTTGCTTGGTTAGATGAGAGTTTTATTTCAGGTATGGAGGACGTTATACAGTACATAAATTGCTGCATTTTGGGAGGGGAGAAGGGTAGGGGGGATTTTCTATCTTTGAGTATTCATGTAAAGCTTTGATGTGAAATCTTTGTACTCCTGCTTTATCCAAATGTTAAAACCTTTTAATAAAAATGATTGTTCAAAAAAAAAAAAAAAAAAAAATGGATGGTGCACTGAAGGAGTTTTTATCAGAGCTTTTTATTTTTGTATGAGTCGCCAAACGCTGAGTCTAGTCGTCTGCATGTGTCCTAATGTGGTTTACTGCAGTACTGATCTATTGCAGCTAGAAACGCTGCTGGTTCCTGTTGTCTCCATTGTTATTTAACCTCTCATTTTGCAAGTGACAAATTGGACTGGACAAGGAAATCATTATTTGCCCTAAGGAGATGACGCTGATTTCTCAGCACTATGCTACATGTATGATAACTCACATAGGGTACAGTGCCCAGTACATATGCGAGTCTGTTAAAAGGGATATTTCCATCTGGGACTTTTATGGCCAATAGAAATAGTTTTATAGAGAGTTTTGTTTTTTTTTCTATTCTCAATCTTTTTGAACAAGCTTTTCTTCTGCTTGCATAGATGGAAAATATCCCTTGTACTGTATCATGAGAAAATCAGGTTGTTGTGTATTTAGAAAAAAAACTAAAAATTGACTTTTTTTTTTCATATTAAATGTGTTTAAAAAAAAATTGGCTATATGCACCCACCTACTGTGTATGTCAGGAACTTTACATATTCTGTAAAATCGCAATAGGCAACTATTACCCGGGGCTTATTTTGAATAAAAATGAGCATTACCAGTGTGAGCTTGTAATGACACAGCTCTGCAGTGAGATCAGAACTAACACAGTACAGCAAAGCTGACGCAGTACAGCAAAAGTGAACTTTGTCTCATTACAAAGACCTTTGCAGCTGTAGTTCTCTCACTGTGCTTCTGCTTCCATTTCACAGCCAGCCAGTGTGGGAGAAGGGCAGTACAGCAGAACTGACAGATCTATGAGAAGTCAACTGCAAATGTCCTGGTTGTTTTCTCAATGAGACAAGGTTCAGCTCTGCTGTACTGTGCTTGTTATGAGGCAGAGCTGACAGCACTATGAGAGGACAAGTGCGGCTGCATGTGTTTGTAATGATACAAAGTTCACTTCTGCTGTACTGTGTTGGCTCTGATCTCACTGCAGAGCTGTGTGTGATTATTGCAGCAGTGTCAGTCATTACATGTCTCACACTGGTAACGCCCACATTTATTTAATTATAAGAAAACCTGCAGATTTATAATGCAGAATTATAATAAGGATATGGGATGATTGTTGCCTGATACAGAAACGTATAGGGGCTGATTCATTATCACTTTTGTGGGTTTTTTTTGCCCAGGTTTGTGCCTATTTTTTGTTTGCGTCTCATTCATCTTTTCCTTTGCACCTTTATGTTAAAGTCAGCTTTTTATGTGTAAGTCTGTTTTTTTGTTTGTTTTTAGTTCACCACTGTGAGTTATGTTTAGGCGTTCTAAATGTTTTCACTTGTTTCAGCGAAACATTTTTTAAAAGTCACAAAATGTGTTACAAATGTACTCCAGGCTCCCCTTAGAGCAGGGTTGAGAAAACTGTGGCCCGCTGGCCATATCCAGCCCTTTGACTGTACCAGTCTGGCTAAAGGTCTGAAACAGTGACCACACCATGCCTGAGGGGGTGCAAACAGCGGTGAATAAATTGGTGGTGTTTGGTGCTGCTAGCTCCTTTTTCCACCAATCAGCATGTGTGACTGAGCCAGCAGATGCGATAATGTCACTTAATATCGTCTGCTGTGCGGAGAGTCCGTGCATCAGAGACCGGAGCAGAGGTGAGTATGTGGTGTTTTATTTTTTTTTTCATAGGTGTATGGGATGTTTGTATGTATATAGGCGGCTCATACAGTATATAGGGGGGCTGGATGGGGTCTCACACGGTATATAGGTGGATGTCAGCATACTTAAATCTGTTCAATATTAAGTGATACAATTAATATAAAATAATTGTAATTAATGTTAATATTAAGCTGAATTAATTTCAACAAATTGTTTCTGCCCTTTCACAGCAGTAACTGTTTCTCATGTGGCCGCGCAGGAAAATGAATTGCCCACCCCTGCCTTAGAGTGATTTTATGTATGCCACAAATTTAGGTTAACAAAAAAAATCAAAAACATTTTTCACTTTGCACATCATTAAGACAGTGGTGGTGCCATTTTCAAGAATTTGATGTGGGGAAAACAACTTACTTCCTCAAGACAAAAAAGAAAAGTGACTTAATTACCGTATTTTTCGGACCATAAGACGCACTGTTTTCCTCAAATTTTGGAGCAAATGGGTGTTGCGTCTTATGGTCCGAATGTTGGGGAGGGGGTGTATATTTATGTGTGGTATGGGTGGAGGAGCGGGGAACAGGAGGCAGCAGCCTCCTGCTGCACCCTACACTGTCCCCGCTGCTAAAGAAAATGAATATTCACTGCTCCCCACGCCCATGGAGCGTGGGGAGCACTGAATATTCATGCTCCTTAATAGCGGTATACAGTGTAGCCGCGCTGCGGCTGCCGGCTATCTCCTGTGCCTGCTGTTAAAGGGCATGAATATTCAACCTCTCTCCACGCCCATGGGTGTGGGGAGGGGGGTGAATATTCATGCCCTTTAATGAGCGGGCACAGGAGATAGCTGGCAGCCGCAGCGTGGCTCCGCTTTGTGCCGGCTATGAAGGAGAGTGAAGTCACTGCTCCCCGCGCACACAGACCCGGCGTGGGGAGCAGTGACTTCCGGCAGCTGATCTCTCCTTGTGAGCCGCGCATGGCAGTGACGTCATACGCGGCTCACATGGAGAGATCAGTGCAGGCAGACCGGACGCAGCACTGGAGGAGAGAGAAGAAAGGTGAGTATGAGTGTTTATTTTTTTTTAATGTGCAGCCTGATGGGGATTAGGGGTGCCATGCATACCAGGACAGGGATTAGGGGTGCCAAGCGTACCAGGACAGGGATGATGGGTGCCATGCGTACCAGGACAGGGATGATGGATGCCAAGCATACCAGGGACAGGGATGAGGGGTGCCATGCATACCAGGACAGGGATGATGGGTGCCATGCATACCAGGATAAGGATGAGGGGTGCCAGGCATACCAGGATGGAGGGATGCCAGGCATACCAGGATGGAGGGATGGGGACCACATATAAAAGAAAGGGGGGCGGCATATATACCAGGATGGGGGATATGGTCAGAATTGGGGGACATTACCCCTATACCAGTGTCAGCAGAAGACCCCCTTAAAAGTGCATCATGACCACATTTTTTGCTTAAATTTTTATTTTTTTATTTTCCTCCTCTAAAACCTAGGTGCGTCTTATAGTCCGAAAAATACGGTAACTTGCATTTTATTAACTCGTGTCCAGGAATCCGACAAATAAGTATAAGAACTGGAGACATTATTATTGAAACCTGAAGAACAGGGCATATTACATAAGAAAGATTATGAAAATTTGGATATCAAGAATCTGGTGGTTCTGATTATACGAAGTTTCGCCCCCAGGTACATTTCGCCCCCCAGGAAGATTCGCCCCCGGACGGGGCCAAATGCTGGGGATGAAATGTGCAGGTGCGAACTGCTGGGGGCGAAACATCCAATTCCCATATTATCTACCCAAGATCAATACAAATGCCATTAGACTGTCAAAGAAGCCAATAGTCTCTGGTATTTATTCCTCACTTCTAATCTATAGAGAGCGCGTTTGGTTGTATTTAGTGATGAGCGAGCATGCTCGCCACTCGCCCGAGCATCTCATTACTCGAGATGCTCTGAGCTCGCCGAGTACTTTCAAGATGCTCGGGTGGGAGCTCGGGTCCCCGTCTTGCATGTTTGGCGCTATTTAGAGCACCAATCATGCAGGGATTGTCTGCCACTCACTGTAATGTCACAGCCATGGTGGTTGTGGCATTACAGTGATTGCCCAAATCGATGGGAACAGTGCTCACAGTGAAACATGAAAAGCCGGCAATTCAGCAGCGGCATACACCGGTACCCGACAATTTAGAACAGAAAGAATAGAGCATCACACATAGATTAGATAGATAGAAACATGTCAGTCACATATATAATAAGTGCAGTGATAGTGTTGATTACTGTACTTGTCATTTAGTATTAAAAATAAAGGATTTATTAAAAAAAAAAAAATTGGCGTGGAGTTCCCCGTAATTTTAGTCTCTAGCGGAGGTTAAGCAGACGGCTGGAGCAGATGTTTGAAGCCTGGGAAGGAGGTAATACCCACGGAGCTTCCCAGGCTGCTAATATCAGCCCCCAGCTGAATACCTAGCCTTTACCAGCTATTAAAATGGGGGACCCCAAAAAAATGACATGGTGTCCCCCCTATTTTAATAGCTAGCAAAGGCTAGGCAGACAGCTGGGGGCTGATATTAATAGCCCAGGAAGGGTGCCATGAATATTGGCCGCCTCCCAGGCTAGAAACACCAGCCGTCCCAGAAATGGCGCATCCATAGGATGCGCCAATTCTGGCACTTAGCCTCGCTCTTCCCACTGCCCTGTAGCGGTGGAAGTGGGGTAATAGAGCTGGGGTTGATGTCAGCTTATAATGCCAGCTGACATCAAGCCCAAGTTAGTAATGGAGAGACGTCTATAAGACACCCCCATTACTAACCCCATAGTCAAAGTTAAAAAAAAACCACAAACACCCAGAATAAAGTCCTTTAATTGAAATAAACACACAATTCTTTAATGTTCTAAATTAAACCATACTTACCATCGCGCCCATTCCAGCTGAAGCCAATGTCTTGTGCAATAAAAGTAAAATAATAAAGCAACCGCATCCTTACCTTTCCATGGTTCCCAGGACGGCTCCAGCTCTGCTACATTCACATGACAGGCTGGATCGCAGCCAAAAGCTGCCATCCAGCAGACACTGAGAAGCGCAGGCATGCTTGCGCTCCTCCGTGTCTGGCTGTGACGGCATCCAGATGAGCCGAGTTCAATTTTTTTTAAATTATTTCATGAAATAATTAAAAAAAATTGACGTGAGGCTTCGCCCTATTTTTGTGTCCAGCCAGGTACAGCATCCAGGAACGGGCTGCCCCCAACCACCAGCTACCTATTTGTACCTGGCCGGACACAACAATATAGGGAAGCCCTTTTTTTTTTTTATTATTATTTTATGACATAATTTAAAAAAAAAACATACGTGGGGCTTCGCCCTATTTTTGTGTCCAGCCAGGTACAACTAGGCAGCTGGGGGCAGGAATCTGCAGCGCTGGGAGGCCCAAGCTTTCTGGGACCCCCACCCCCCACCGCTGAAAATTGCAGTCCGCAGCCACCCCAGAAAATGGTGCGTTCATAGAAGCGCCATCTTCTGGCGCTGTACCCAACACATCCAGGGCCCTGGTGCGGTGGCTCACTGGGTAATAAAGGGGTTAGGGCCAGCATGGTATTATCAGCTGGCCCTAAGCCCGAAATTCATGGGGTCACGCCAATATTAGACATGACCGCCATGAATTTCTAGTAAAGTATTTAAAAAAAAACCACAACACCCAGAATAAAGTCCTTTAATTGAAATAAACACACAATTTTTTAATGTTCTAAATTAAACCATACTTACCATCACGCCCATTCCAGCTGAAGCCAATGTCTTCTGCTATAGAAGTAAAATAATAAACCAACATCATCCTTACCTTTCCATGGTTCCTAGGACAGCTTCAGCTCTGCTACATCCACATGACAGGCTGGATCGCAGCCGAAAGCTGCAATCCAGCTAGCCATGCCGCAGACACTGAGAAGCGCAGGCATGCTTGCGCTCTGCAGTGTCTCTGAAGGATGACAAGCTGGATGGCAGCGCTCAGCTGCGATCCAGCCTGTCATCTCAATGCCATCCCAGCGTGGGAGAATTCTCATGCTCAAGCGCTGAGCGCAGGAGAATTCTCCCACGCTGTCAGTGACGTGCATGAGGTGAGCTGAGTTCATTGGACATGAACTCGGCTCATCTGGATGCTGTCACAGCCAGACACCTAGGAGCGCAAGCATGCCTGCGCTTCTCAGTGTCTGCGGCACGGCAAGCTGGATGGCAGTTTTCGGCTGCGATCCAGCCTGTCATGTGAATGTAGCAGAGCTGAAGCTGTCCTGGGAACCATGGAAAGGTAAGGATGAGGTTGCTTTACACTGTGTTCCAAATTATTATGCAAATAATATTTTCTCAGATTTTCCCAAATTACCTATATGAATTGCAGTCATTGTAATTTTCCAGTCATATAACTATTAGAGTACAATTGAAAGGTTTTTGTACAAACTGCCTATGATAACAGTATATTGTTAAAAAAAATAAAAAACTCAAAATGCATGTTCCAAATTATTATGCACAGCAGAGTTTTCAACCTTTTCATTTTAATAAAGAACAAAAAAATGGTCATTTTTGAAATTATAAGCATTAGCAGGTTATTACAAACTAAAATCAAACAGTTTTCAACTCAAAACTTTATTCTAGGTGATGTTACATTTGCACATAGGACCCCTTGTTCGAAAGGAGCTTCTGAACTCTCTCGTCCATTGAATTTGTCAGGTTTTGGATGGTTTCTGCTTCAATTGTTTTGCATGAGGACAGAATACCCTCCCAGAGCTGTTGCTTAGATGTGAACTGCCTCTCGCCATCATAGACACTCCTTTTGATGATGCTCCAGAGGTTCTCAATGGGGTTGAGGTCAGGGGGAGCATGGGTGCCACACCATAAGTTTGTCCCCTTTTATGCCCATAGCAGCCAGAGATGCAGATGTGTTATGTGCAGCATGAGACGGGGCATTATCATGCATGAAAATGATCTTGCTGCGTAATGCTCGGTTCTTCTTCTTGAACCATGGACGGAAGTGCTGTTGAGAAACTCAACATACATTATGGAGTTCATCTTTACCCCTTCAGGGATCCTAAAAGGGCCGACAATCTCTCTCCCCATGATTCCAGCCCAAAACATTACTCCACCTCCTCCTTGTTAGCGCCGTAGCCGTGTTTGCATGGGGTGTCCATCAACCAGCCATCCTCCACTCCATCCATCTGGACCATTGAGATCATTTCATGCATGATAATGCCCCATCTCATGCTGCAGATAACACATCTGCATCTCTGGCTGCTATGGGCATAAAAGGGGACAAACTTATGGTGTGGCACCCATGCTCCCCCTGACCTCAACCCCATTGAGAACCTCTGGAACATCATCAAAAGGAGTGTCTATGATGGCGGGAGGCAGTTCACATCTAAGCAACAGCTCTGGGAGGGTATTCTGTCCTCATGCAAAACAATTAAAGCAGAAACCATCCAAAACCTGACAAATTCAATGGACGAGAGAGTTCAGAAGCTCCTTTTGAACAAGGGGTCCTATGTGCAAATGTAACATCACCTAGAATAAAGTTTTGAGTTGAAAACTGATTTCAGTTTGTAATAACCTGCTAATGCTTATAATTTCAAAAATGACCATTTTTTTGTTCTTTATTAAAATGAAAAGGTTGAAAACTCTGCTGTGCATAATAATTTGGAACATGCATTTTGAGTGCAGTTTGAGTTTTTTATTTTTTTAAAAATATACTGTTATCATAGGCAGTTTGTACAAAAACCTTTCAATTGTACTCTAATAGTTATATGACTGGAAAATTACAATGACTGCAATTCATATAGGTAATTTGGGAAAATCTGAGAAAATATTATTTGCATAATAATTTGGAACACAGTGTAAAGCAACCTCATCCTTACCTTTCCATGGTTCCCAGGACAGCTTCAGCTCTGCCACATTCACATCACAGGCTGGATCGCAGCCGAAAGCTGCCATCCAGCTTGCCGTGCCGCAGACACTGAGAAGCGCAGGCATGCTTGCGCTCCTAGGTGTCTGGCTGGCATCCAGAAGAGCCGAGTTCATGTCCAATGAACTCAGCTCACCTCATGCACGTCACTGACAGCGTGGGAGAATTCTCCTGCGCTCAGCGCTTGAGCATGAGAATTCTCCCACGCTGGGATGGCATTGAGATGACAGGCTGGATCTCAGCTGAGCGCTGCCATCCAGTTTGTCATCCTTCAGTTACACTGCAGAGCGCAAGCATGCCTGCGCTTCTCAGTGTCTGCGGCATGGCTAGCTGGATTGCAGCTTTCGGCTGCGATCCAGCCTGTCATGTGGATGTAGCAGAGCTGGAGCCGTCCTGGGAACTATGGAAAGGTAAGGATGAGGTTGGTTTATTTTTATTGCAGGAGATCGTTGGCTTCAGCTGGAATGGGTGTGACGGTAAGTATGGTTTAATTTAGAACATTAAAGAATTGTGTGTTTATTTCAATTAAAGGACTTTATTCTGGGTGTTTGTGTTTTTTTTTAACTTTGACTATGGGGTTAGTAATGGGGGTGTCTTATAGACGCCTCTCCATTACTAACCTGGGCTTGTTGTCAGCTGGCATTATAAGCTGACATCAACCCCAACCCTATTACCCCACTGCCACTGCTACAGGGCAGTGGGAAGAGCGAGGCTAGGTGCCAGAATTGGCGCATCCTATGGACGGCTGGTGTTTCTAGCCTGGGAGGGGGCCAATATTCATGGCACCCTTCCTGGGCTATTAAGATCAGCCCCCAGCTCTCTGCCTAGCCTTTGATAGCTATTAAAATAGGGGGGACCCCACGTCATTGTTTTGGGGGTCCCCCCATTTTATTAGCTAGTAAAGGCTAGGTATTCAGCTGGGGGCTGATATTAGTAGGCTGGGAAGCTCCATGGGTATTACCCCCTTCGCAGGCTTCAAACATCTGCCCCAGCTGTCTGCTTAACATCCGCTAGAGACTAAAATTACGGGGAACCCCACGCCAATTTTTTTTTTTTAAATAAAACCTTTAACACTAAATGACAAGTACAGTAATCAACACTATCACTGTACTTGTATATGTGACTGACATGTTCTATCTAATCTATGTGTGATGCTCTATTCTTTCTGTTCTAAATTGTCGGGTACCGGTGTATGCCGCTGATGAATTGCCGGCCGGCTTTTTTAAAACACTATTATTTTTTTTTAATAAATCCTTTATTTTAACACTAAATGACAAGTACAGTAACCAACACTGCCACTGTACTTGTCATATATGTAACTGATATGTTTCTATCTATCTAATCTATGTGTGATGCTCTATTTTTTTCTGTTCTAAATTGTCGGGTACCGGTGTATGCCACTGATGAATTGCCGGCTTTTTTAAAGAGACGGGTGCATGAAAATCGGAGGGCACTAGTGTGTTCAAATTGCCCTGCTATGTTTTTCATGCACCCTCCTATATACCCTGCCTGCCTGACGTTTAATTGAGCACCGTTCCCATCGATTTGGGCAAAAAAATGCTCGAGTTTCCCATAGACTTACATTGGGCTCGTTGCTCGGGTCGAGCACCCGAGTATTCCAATGTGCTCGACCCGAGCATTTTAGTGCTCGCTCATCACTAGTTGTATTCCATCCCGCCTGAACGCTGCCCTTTGTTCTAAACGTGGGCAAAGCTGGCTGCAATTGGCATAAAAACCTCAAAAGTTATTTAGCAAAATACTATGGGGCAGTGCAGATCTACGATTTTCTCATGCCAACTTGGCACGAGAAAACAATTGCATCATGCTGCGAGTGTATCCAAGAATCACGTCGCACTCACCCATACAAGTCTATGGGTGTGAGCGAATCATCAGACTGCCTTCGGATGTCATCAGAGTGCAGTACGATTACCGTGGACGCCGGCAATGGAGAAATTACTTTCTCCGTAGCTTTGCTGCGAGGCTCTCATGCAAGAGAAACTGAGCACAGAGCACTGACACTTGGATCAAACTCTGAGTCTGAGCTGAGCGTTATTTGCATAATCGGCCCGATTCTCTTGCATGAGCCCGTAGGCTGAGGTTACACGACAGCCTTGGCTGTGACAAAGATGATTGTATGCCATTGCTACATCACAGCATAATGCCAGTAAATGTGATCTCACTGCAACAAGCAAGTCACAAACAATACATCTGGTTCCGTCTTGCTTGTTGCAGCACTTTGCTTGCATCACGCTATAATCATACAGCAATTTTTGTCAGTGCAACATGTAGTGCAAGCAAAGTTGCCATGTAGCACCTGCGATGCGGATGAGCACACAGACCCATTCACAATTTGCAGATGTGACTCGCCTGAGTTTTAGTATGGCCAGTTGGGCTGTGGAGTCGGAGTCTGTGCTCATTTTGGTGGAGTCGGTATAAAATGGACTGACTACGACTCCTAAAATATATAATAAATTGGGTACAGTAGTTCAATGCAGAATGTGATGAATATTTTTTCATAGGAATTTGGGAAAGTTATGAAATGTCCTAAAAATGGCTGTTCTATTCCTGATCTAAGACTACATTCACACACAGCGTTTTTTGAGGATACGTTTTTCAGCTGCAAAAACAGATCAGCTTTTTAAAAAACCGCATTACCTGAAAGGTTTTTGAGCTCCTAGATAATGTTTTCAATAGCAAAAGCAGATTAGAAAAACGCCGCACAAACGGACATGCTCATTCTTTGTGAGGATCCATTTTTGAGCCCAAAAACGGATCCTCACAAAACTATGTGTTTGAATGTCATATCTTGAAACCCATTGACTTTGCTGGGATGCCCAGAGTCACTGAATTTTTACTGCAAAAAACGGATCCGCAAAAACGCTGTGTGTGAATCATCATGGCCGTAGCCAGCGAGGGGCAGGGCAGCTGCCCCCCCCCCCTAGAAGCAGGGGCACGCACCTATCAAAACTCACTTGTATGCTGCAGTGCTCTCGTCCTGCACCGGCTCCAGACTGCATGAGGCAATCTCCCCTCCTCTGTCTTGTCTTCTGCTGTCTTCACCAGAGAGAGGAGGGGGAGTGGTGCCTGCCCTGCACAGGATCCGATTCCTGGGCCCCGAGCTGGAGAAAGTGAAAGTACTACTGCTCATCTGTCACAGGAAGGTAACTAATGCTAATATTGTAGGTGATTATTATGTGCTCTCTGTACAATGTGTGAACTATATGTGCAATGTACTATTTGCTGTCTGTAGCTGTCATCTGTGTATCTATCCCTCCATGTATTCATCTATCTATCCCTCCATCTATCCGTTCATCTATCCGTTCATTTATCCCTCTATTCATTCATCCTTTCATCTATCCATCCATATGGCTATCGATCATCTATCTATCCATATATTTATCCATCTATCCCTGTATCTATCTATCTCTCCATCCCTCTGTTTACCTATCCATCCCTCTATTAATCTGTCTATTCCTCCATCTATCCCACTATCTATCCATCCCTCCATCTATCTATCCCTCTATGACTTTATCTATCCATTTATCCATATCTGTCTATCCATATCTTATCTGTACCAAAAAGAATGAAGCTCTGACTGAGGTAGCAGTTGGGATGAGTGGCCTACAGGAGGACTGCCAGGCGCAAGAGGACTTGGGTCCTGACAGTGCTACTGCTGCCATATCGTCATCCTCATTAGATGAGGAGTTTGACTTTGACAAGTATTTGGATGACATGGAGCAGGCAAAGCATTGCCACAAGGAAAAAGATTTCACTCTGTCTCCTATAGCAAGCAGATTGACCATATTTCAGCAAAATGTTTCACTTGCTCACAAAGAAATAGAAAAATTCAACCGTTCATCAAAACTGACTGTGCATGAGGCAATTCCTTTATACCCAGAAATTGTTAGAGATGTTGCCGATGTGGTTACGGCTTTGCCTCCAACCCAAGTAAGTGTAGAGAGGTTATTCTCTAGCCTTAAAATTATTAGGTCAGATTTGAGGTCATCTATGAAGGAGGAGCTGATGGAGGCAATTCTATTTCTTAGAACAAATTCATATACTGCACAAATGTTATTTAGTATGTTTTTGATGAAAACTGTTTTTTGCCACTTACATAGTTTATTACATAGTGTTATATATATGTAATCGATATTATAGTGTATTACATATTTACAATTTATTAGTTTTTTGTGTTCTAAAGTTGTATTCCAATAAATATATATTATGTTCTATCTAAATATCTTGATTATTGTATCATAAAAATGATTAAATGTCTGATGTTCACATTGTACTACAATAATTTTTTCACTTAAATATAAGCAATATATGTCGGAGTCGCAGGTTTGGCTTACCTACTCCACTGCCCTGCTGGCCAGTGCACGAAAGTATCCAAACATTAAGAAACTGCTTCTCATCTGTCCTTTTTTTTTTTTTTTTTTTTTTAGGCCTTTTGCTCTGCCACCTTAGTGAGGAGGGCTGTGCTTTAGTGTAAGCGCCGAATAAAATCTCTAGAAAAGACCACACCATCTTCTCCCCATGTAGGTGCCTGTCCGTACTGGACTTCTGTGCTGTGTGACCCCTCACGTGACTGCACAACTAGCCTTTCTTGTTTCTTATACAAGGAAGGAGATAAGTGCTGGTGATAGAAATGATAAAGGATGCCAGAGTCCATGGCCGCAGTTCCCACCTCTCTGGTCCTTAATGGGCCTTTTCTGGGAGCTGCTTCATGTCTTTGACCAGGTTCTTACAGAAGCCTCTGCCTACCATGTAGCGTCAGCCATCTACTGAATCATTTTCTGCTAATATCTGATATTAGTAAGGGGCGGTAAACCTTACAAGACACCCACTTACAAGCTAACTTCTACTTTTGGATACACACTAAAGCCACACATTCAGAACTCTCTGGATTTAGTTCTAGTTCTGAAATATACTTGTAAATTCAAACAAAAACTACTAGCATTTCCCCTGCAGATTGTGTGAAGGTACAAGAACGTCTGTGCTGAATAGTAAATGCATTGTGAATATTAAAATCTACACCAAATCATTATTGCAGCAAATTTTGTATTGGAAAAGACACAGATGAGCTCCACTAAATCACAATAGGGCTAATCTGTAGATTCCAAGGCAGAACTCTGAGATCCAGAGATGGATTTTTACCATGGATTTACTGAAAAATCAACTGCAGATTTACCTGTAACAAATCCGTGCCATGTGAACACAGCCTTCTATATGTAAGTATATGTTGGATTTTACACCTTATAAATACTGGTTGTTTATTTTAGAAATGAATTTCCAACATAGGAGCAAGAATGGACTCCAATTGCCCTAGCTGTGGCAAAGAAAATGCCAATTTAACTCCTGTTTCATGGGAACGTTCAGTATGTCAGCATTTTTGGAAAGCAGTTATCGATTCATTTATGAGTAGTGTTGAGCGATACCTTCCGATATCAGGAAATATCGTATCGGATTGGATCGGGCCGATACCCAAAAAGTATCGGATATCGCCGATTCCGATACCGGAAACCAATGCAAGTCAATGGGACACAAATATCGGAATGAAAATAAACCCTTTCTTTCCTTGTAGGTTAATTCTACATGAAGTAAAACAACTAAGAATAATGTAGAATGACATGAAAAGCCGGCAATTCATCAGCGGCATACACCGGTACCCGACAATTTACAACAGAAAGAATAGAGCTTCACACATAGATTAGAAAGATAGAAACATGTCAGTCACATATATATGAAGTACAGTGACAGTGTTGCTTACTGTACTTGTCATTTAGTGTAAAGGATTTATTAAAAAAAATATTAGTGTTTTCGTGCACCGTCTCTTTAAAAAAGCCGGCCGGCAATTCAGCATCTGTACCCGACAATTTATAACAGACAGAATAGAGCTTCACACATAGATTAGATAGATAGAAACATGTCAGTCACATATATAAGAAGTACAGTGACAGTGTTGCTTACAGAACTTGTCATTTAGTGTAAAGGATTTATTTAAAAAAATAATAGTGTTTTCATGCACCGTCTCTTTAAGAAAGCCGGCCGGCAATTCAGCATCTGTACCCGACAATTTAGAACAGAAAGAATAGAGAATCACACATAGATTAGATAGATAGAAACATGTCAGTCACATATATATGAAGTACAGTGACAGTGTTGATTACTGTACTTGTCATTTAGTGTTAAAATAAAGGATTTATTTAAAAAAAAATTGGCGTGGGGTTCCCCTTAATTTTAGGCTCTAGCGGAGGTTAAGCAGACAGCTGGGGCAAATGTTTGAAGCCTGGGAAGGGGGTAATACCCACGGAGCTTCCCAGGCTACTAATATCAGCCCCCAGCTGAATACCTAGCCTTTACTAGCTATTAAAATGGGGGACCCCCCCAAAAAAATGACGTGGGGTCCCCCCTAATTTAATAGCTAGCACAGGCTAGGCAGACAGCTGGGGGCTGATATTAATAGCCCAGGAAGGGTGCCATGAATATTGGCCCCCTCCCAGGCTAGAAACACCAGCCGTCAGCCGCCCCAGAAATGGCGCATCCATAGGATGCGCCAATTCTGGCACTTAGCCTCGCTCTTCCACGCTGCCCTGGTGCGGTGGCAGGGGGTAATAGGGTTGGGGTTGATGTCAGCTTATAATGCCAGCTGACATCAAGCCCAGGTTAGTAATGGAGAGGCGTCTATAAGACACCCCCATTACTAACCCCATAGTCAAAGTTAAAAGAAAACACAAACACCCAGAGTAAAGTCCTTTAATTGAAATAAAGACACAATTCTTTATTGTTCTAAATTAAACCATACTTACCATCACGCCCATTCCAGCTGAAGCCAACGATCTCCTGCAATAAAAGAAAAATAATAAAGCAACCTCATCCTTACCTTTCGATGGTTCCCAGGACAGCTCCAGCTCTGCTACATCGAGATGACAGGCTGGACCGCAGCAGAAAGCTGCCATCCAGCCTGTCATCCCGCAGACACTGAGAAGCGCAGGCATGCTTGCGCTCCTCAGTGTCTCTCTGTGACGTCATCCAGATGAGCCGAGTTCATGTCCAATGAACTCAGCTCACCTCATGCACGTCACTGACAGCGTGGGAAAATTCTCCTGCACTCAGCGCTTCAGCGTGAGAATTCTCCCACGCTGTCAGTGACATACATGAGGTGAGGTCATGTCCAATGAACTCAGCTCACCTCATGCACGTCACTGACAGCGTGGGAAAATTCTCACGCTGAAGTGCTGAGTGCAGGAGAATTTTCCCACGCTGTCAGTGACGTACATGAAGTGAGCGGAGTTCATTGGACATGACCTCGGCTCATCTGGATGCCGTCACAGCCAGACACTGAGGAGTGGAAGTATGCCTGCGCTTCTCAGTGTCTGCGGGATGACAGGATGGATGGCAGCGTTCTGCTGCGGTCCAGCCTGTCATCTCGATGTAGCAGAGCTGAAGCTGTCGTGGGAGCCATGGAAAGGTAAGGATGAGGTTGCTTTATTATTTTACTTTTATTGCAGGAGATCGTTGGCTTCAGCTGGAATGGGCGTGGTGGTAAGTATGGTTTAATTTAGAACAATAAAGAATTGTGTGTTTATTTCAATTAAAGGACTTTTTTCTGGGTGTTGTGTTTTTTTAAATACTTTACTAGAAATTCATGGTGGTCATGTCTAATATTGGCGTGACCCCATGAATTTTGGGCTTAGGGCCAGCTGATAATGCCAAGCTGGCCTTAACCCCTTTATTACCCAGTGAGCCACCGCACCAGGGCCCTGGATGAGTTGGGTACAGCGCCAGAAGATGGCGCTTCTATGAACGCGCCATTTTCTGGGGCGGCTGCGGACTGCAATTTGCAGCGGGGGTGGCCCAGAAAGCTTGGGTCTCCCTGCGCTGCGGATTCCAGCCCCCAGCTGCCTAGTTGTATCTGGCTGGGCACAAAAATAGGGCGAAGCCCCACGCATTTTTTTTTTAAATTATTTCATGAAATTCATGGAATAATTAAGAAAAAAAGGGCTTCCCTATATTGTTGTGTCCAACCAGGTACAAATAGGCAGCTGGTGGTTGGGGGCAGCCCATTCCTGCCTGCTGTACCTGGCTGGACACAAATATAGTGCGAAGCCCCACGTCAATTTTTTTTTAATTATTTCATGAAATAATTTTTTTAAAAAAGGGCTTCCCTATATTGTTGTGTCCGGCCAGGTACAAATAGGCAGCTGGTGGTTGGGGGCAGCCTGTTCCTGCCTGCTGTACCTGGCTGGACACAAATATAGGGCGAAGCCCCACGTCAATTTTTTTTAAAATAAGTCCTTTATTTTAACACTAAATGACATTTGAGGAGTTAATAAAGATGCAGTCCCTAAATTATTATTTATTTTTTAATTAATTTTTCCCAAAACTTTTGACGTGGGCTTCGCCATATTTTTGTATGCCAGCCAGGTACAGCATCCAGCTTCTATGAACGCGCCATTTTCCGGGGTGGCTGCGCACTGCAATTTTCAGCGGGGGGAGGGGGGGGGGGCAGAAAGCTTGGGCCTCCCTGCGCTGCAGATTCCATCCCCCAGCTGCCTAGTTGTACCTGGCTGGACACAAAAATAGGGAGAAGCTTCACGTATTTTTTTTTTTTAATTATTTCAGGAAATTCATGAAATAATTTAAAAAAATTGATGTGGGGCTTCGCCCTATATTTGTGTCCAGTCAGGTACAGCAGGCAGGAACGGGCTGCCCCCAACCACCAGCAGCCTATTTGTACCTAGCCGGACACAACAATATAGGGAAGCCCTTTTTTTCTGAATTATTCCATGAATTTCATGAATTTAAAAAAAAAAAAACGTGGAGCTTCGCCCTATTTTTGTGTCCAGCCAGGTACAACTAGGCAGCTGGGGGCTGGAATCTGCAGCGCAGGGAGGCCCAAGCTTTCTGGGCCCCACCCGCTGCAAATTGCAGTCCGCAGCCGCCCCGGAAAATGGCGCGTTCATAGAAGCGCCATCTTCTGGCGCTGTACCCAACTCATCCAGGGCCCTGATGCGGTGGCTCACTGGGTAATAAAGGGGTTAAGGCCAGCTTGGCATTATCAGCTGGCCCTAAGCCCGAAATTCATGGGGTCACGCCAATATTAGACATGACCACCATGAATTTCTAGTAAAGTATTTAAAAAAAACACAAACACCCAGAAAAAAGTCCTTTAATTGAAATAAACACACAATTCTTTATTGTTCTAAATTAAACCATACTTACCATCACGCCCATTCCAGCTGAAGCCAACGATCTCCTGCAATAAAAGAAAAATAATAAAGCAACCTCATCCTTACCTTTCCATGGCTCCCACGACGGCTCCAGCTCTGCTACATCGAGATGACAGGCTGGACCGCAGCAGAACGCTGCCATCCAGCCTGTCATCCCGCAGACACTGAGAAGCGCAGGCATACTTCCACTCCTCAGTGTCTGGCTGTGACGGCATCCAGATGAGCCGACAATGAACTCGGCTCACCTCATGTACGTCACTGACAGCGTGGGAGAATTCTCCTGCACTCAGCGCTTCAGCGTGAGAATTTTCCCACGCTGTCAGTGACGTGCATGAGGTGAGGTCATGTCCCATGAACTCGGCGCACCTCATGCACGTCACTGACAGCGTGGGAGAATTCTCACGCTGAAGCGCTGAGTGCAGGAGAATTTTCCCACGCTGTCAGTGACGTGCATGAGGTGAGCTGAGTTCATTGGACATGACCTCGGCTCATCTGGATGACGTCACAGAAAGACACTGAGGAGCGCAAGCATGCCTGCGCTTCTCAGTGTCCGCGGGATGACAGGCTGGATGGCAGCGTTCTGCTGCGGTCCAGCCTGTCATCTCGATGTAGCAGAGCTGAAGCTGTCCTGGGAACCATGGAAAGGTAAGGATGAGGTTGCTTTATTATTTTACTTTTATTGCAGGAGATCGTTGGCTTCAGCTGGAATGGGTGTGGCGGTAAGTATGGTTTAATTTAGAACAATAAAGAATTGTGTCTTTATTTCAATTAAAGGACTTTTTTCTGGGTGTTTGTGTTTTTTTTAAATACTTTACTAGAAATTCATGGCGGTCATGTCTAATATTGGCGTGACCCCATGAATTTCGGGCTTAGGGCCAGCTGATAATGCCAAGCTGGCCTTAACCCCTTTATTACCCAGTGAGCCACCGCACCAGGGCCCTGGATGAGTTGGGTACAGCGCCAGAAGATGGCGCTTCTATGAACGCGCCATTTTCCGGGGCGGCTGCGGACTGCAATTTGCAGCGGGTGGGACCCAGAAAGCTTGGGTCTCCCTGCGCTGCAGATTCCAGCCCCCAGCTGCCTAGTTGTACCTGGCTGGACACAAAAA
The DNA here is from genome assembly GCF_046119375.1 of Phyllobates terribilis. Classification (NCBI taxonomy): domain Eukaryota; kingdom Metazoa; phylum Chordata; class Amphibia; order Anura; family Dendrobatidae; genus Phyllobates; species Phyllobates terribilis. The sequence continues at coordinate 827,465,906 of NW_027362762.1, read as the reverse complement.
TAGGGCGAAGCGCCACACATTTTTTTTTTTAATTATTTCATGAAATTCATGGAATAATTAAGAAAAAAAGGGCTTCCCTATATTGTTGTGTCCGGCTAGGTACAAATAGGCAGCTGGTGGTTGGGGGCAGCCCGTTCCTGCCTGCTGTACCTGGCTGGACACAATTATAGGGCGAAGCCCCACATAATTTTTTTTTAATTATTTCATGAATTTCCTGAAATAATTAAAAAAAAATTGACGTGGGGCTTCACACTATATTTGTGTCCAGCCAGGTACAGCAGGCAGGAACGGGCTGCCCCCAACCACCAGCTGCCTATTTGTACCTAGCCGGACACAACAATATAGGGAAGCCCTTTTTTTCTTAATTATTCCATGAATTTCATGAAATAATTAAAAAAAAACGTGGAGCTTCTCCCTATTTTTGTGTCCAGCCAGGTACAACTAGGCAGCTGGGGGATGGAATCTGCAGCGCAGGGAGGCCCAAGCTTTTTGCCCTCCCCCCCCCCCCGCTGAAAATTGCAGTCCGCGGCCGCCCCGGAAAATGGCGCGTTCATAGAAGCTGGATGCTGTACCTGGCTGGCATACAAAAATATGGCGAAGCCCACGTCAAAAGTTTTGGGAAAAATTTATTAAAAAATAAATAATAATTTAGGGACTGCATCTTTATTAAGTCCTCAAATGTCATTTAGTGTTAAAATAAAGGATTTATTTAAAAAAAAAATGGCGTGGGATCCCCCATAATTTTAGTCTCTAGCGGAGGTTAAGCAGACGGCTGGGGCAGATGTTTGAAGCCTGGGAAGGGGGTAAAACCCACGGAGCTTCCCAGGCTACTAATATCAGCCCCCAGCTGAATACCTAGCCTTTACTAGCTATTAAAATGGGGGACCCCCCAAAAAAAAATGACGTGGGGTCCCCTCTATTTTAATAGCTAGCAAAGGCTAGGCAGACAGCTGGGGGCTGATATTAATAGCTCAGGAAGGGTGCCATGAATATTGGCCCCCTCCCAGGCTAGAAACACCAGCCGTCAGCCGCCCCAGAAATGGCGCATCCATAGGATGCGCCAATTCTGGCACTTAGCCTCGCTCTTCCACGCTGCCCTGGTGCGGTGGCAGGGGGTAATAGTGGTGGGGTTCATGTCAGCGCCAGCTGCCATGAAGCCCAGGTTAGTAATGATGGCCGTCTATATGACACCCCCATTACTAACCTACAAACTGTTAAAAAGAAAAAACACACTACACCCAGAAAAAAATAATTTATTTGAAATAAAACACCATTTTATTTAATTCTTAGTTTACTAAAAAAAAAATAGTTACCTGTCCACGTTCCTGCGCTGATCTCCCATGCACAGCTGTCACATCTGGAGATGGTGACAGCTGTGCATGGCTGCTGTAAGCTCACGCTGCCGGGAACACGTCCGCTCCCGGCAGCGGGAGCCACTGACTGAGGTCACCGGAGTGCATTCAGGCAGCGCAGCTCCGGAGACCTCCTTTACGGCAGTGCTGTACCGTGGGAATTTCTCACGATACAGCAGTGCCGTAAAGGAGCTAACCGGAGCAGCGCTGCCTGAACTCCGGTGAACCCTTACGGCCCCGTCATTCTAGCGGCGGCAGCGGTTCAGAGCGGTCACATTCTATGTGGCTGCTCTGAACTGGAGATCTTCGTGGGACACTCGTGGACTACTACGGAGGGGTAAGGATAAGGTTGTGGTTTATTATTTTATATTTTATTACAGGAGATCGATGGCTTCGGGGAATTAGGTGTCTTGGTGAGTATAGGTGTAGTTTTTTATTTTTTACTTTATTTTAGGTGGCGATCGGCGGGGACAGGTAATGTATGAACTAATTTCTTTTAGGTAACCACTGGCCACCAATGACATGTATCTAACATTTATTGGGGACACAGTAGGGCAATTTAAATAGCAGGATCAGGCTGATGGGAACTACTGCTCCCATCGAGCTGATCCTGCTGGCAGGAGTGGACGGGGGACAGACATAGGCCGATGGGAGTAGTAGTGTCACATCGGCCTATGTCTGCCCGCACACACACCCGCACACACACCCGCACACACACACCCCGCACACACACCCGCACACACACCCCGCACACACACACACCCCGCACACACTAATCATGACGGGTCCGGGAGGTGAGGCTGACCTGTGCGACCGTGGGAAAGTTCATGTGAGTTCATGCAATGCAGTCAAGCATGAACTCACATGAACCCTCTGAGGGCACCGCGGCTACTTCAAATGAACAGCTGATCGGCATCACCTGATACCTCAGCTGTTCATTTGAAATAACCGGCGGGAAAGCGCAGCACAGAACGGGAAAGCCGGCGGTGAAGTCTTTTCACTGCCGGCTTCCCCGCCCGGGTCCTTCGCTCCTTGGTGCTGCGCTCCCCGCCCGGTCCTAATTTACGATCGGGATGGGAGGTGGCGAGGGGAGCGGAGGATCGGGGTGGGAGGCTGCGGGGAAGCAGTATGGGGCTGCGTGATTGTTTAAAAGCCGGCGGCTTTTTACCGCGCGCCGGCTTTTAAACAATCAGGAGAATTCTCCCACGCTGGGATGGCATTCTGATGACAAGCTGGATCGCAGCTGAGCGCTGCCATCCAGCTTGTCATCCTTCAGAGACACTGCAGAGCGCAGGCATTATGGGAACTTCCGATTCCGGTATTCGATATTATAAAAGTATCGGAATTAAGTATCGGAATTCCGATACAGTGAATATCGGCCGATACCCGATATTTCAGTATCGAAATGCTCAACACTATTTATGAGTATACCCAGTGAGGCCTCATTCAGACATCCGAGTGATTCAAGGAAAGATCACCTACCCATTATAATCTATGGGGCTGGTCACGTGTCCATGTCTTGTTGTGGAACGTGTCGGCAAATAAAATCACAGCAACATGTCTGAATAAAAATTACCCTTAGAAATCTACAGTTAAAGTCACAGACAGCGCTTGGATGGCATCAGTGTGTAGTCCGTGTGTTGTCCATTTTTAGCATTGTAAGGCTAAGTTCACATGAGCGTAGAAAAAAAAAATTTCACCCCAAAAAAAAACGAACTACCTTCATCCATATGGTGGTCTGTATAGAATCCGTATTCAAGCCGTATGACATCAGTTTTTTAACTCGGCAGTTATTAACATTTAACAGACCAAATCCAATTTCCTCTGTTAAGAACTGCAACGTATCCGTAAAAATCCTGCTACACGGTTGATCTGTACGGGATATGTTTTTTTTTTTTAGCACCCATAGACTTCAATAGGCGAGTCGTCTAAATTATAGGGGGAAAAAATAAGCGCATGCTGTGATTTTTTTTTTTTTTCCACGTGAAGATTTGATCTATGAAAAAAACACCACTCATCGAGACAGCTCCACTGAATAAGATTGGTCCTTCTACTGAACGAGTTATGTCAGTTTTTTGACAACAGGACTTGGACCAAACATAGTCTTGTGACCTTGGCCTAATGGGTAGCAGAAGTTTTGCAATTTATTTTTTTGTTATATGAGAAAACCTGATGAAACTGATGGTAAAAACTGACAAAGAGCAAACACTGATGAAAATGAGACAGTTTTTCTATACAAGAAATCACTTTTCCCTGAAACCAAGACTTGTCTTTGGGGTTTGTTGGGAAATCTAGATATAGACCAATATACCGCAATAGGAATTTAACTTTACATGCCTGATGAAGCATTTGTTTTAGTGAGCTGTTGGATTAAGCCCAATCCACTCACCCTGGGGGAACATACAGTTGAAACAGAAGTTTACATACACTATATAAAGACACAAATTAATGTTTTTCTCAATGTCTGACATGAAATCAGAATAAGCCTTTCCCATTTTAGGTCAATTAGGATTACTATAATGTTTAATATTTGCCAAGTGGCAGAATAATGAGAGAGAGAATGTTTTAAGGCATTTTTATTACTTACTGCAAAGTCAAAAGTTTACATACACTAAGATTACTACGCCTTTAAACAATTCTGGACTGCCCATATGATGATGTCATGTGTTTGGAAGCCGAGTTAATTCGAGACACAGTGTCACGTAAGGTGTGGGAATAACTTAGTGCAACACAAAGGGAAGAGGGAAAGGGGTGAGTGGAGACCTCCTAGGCTGGTCTAGTGTCACCCTGACTCCACTAATGTCCCTGTATTGGCTTTCACCAATCGCCGCATGCGAACCTCGCCCTGTCTTTCCCTGGCATTTGGCCCTGGCTAGAGAAGGGAGGGGGATGAGCGCTAGTCGATCCCCACTGATCACTAAAGACAACAAGAGGGAACAAACAAGGAAAGATAGCTTAGCTTTTAGTTGACTTCAGAGAGATGAACACCCGTCCTCAGTCCTCATAGCTCCAGAGAGATGAAGTAATGCACTTGCTCCGAGCCTTCACAAAGGGTAATGTATCGCTGGCCCCTCCCTCTAGCAGACATCAGGTATTTATACACCCAGGCCAGGGTGTTAATTAGCCAGAGGAAGGTAGCCAATGGGTCTTAGAGAGACAGCCTCTAAGGAAGGTGTCTGTAATGCCAAACGTAGAGATCTCCTGTTACCAACTGCAGGGCGACTGTCTGTCACTTCTGACACACCCATGACATACACCTGTGGATGTATTTTAATGCACACTTGAAACACACTGCTTCTTTGTGTAGCATCATGGGAAAGTCTAAAGAAATCAGCTAAGATATCAGGAAGAGAATTGTGGACTTGCACAAATCTGGATCATCCTTGGGTACAATTTCAAGATAGCTGAAGGTGTCTCGTTCATCTGTACAAACAATTATACGCAAGTACAAACAAGATGGGAATTTCCAGCCATCATACTGCTCAGGAAGGAGACGGGTTCTGTGTCCCAGAGAGGACATGTGCATATCAACCCAAGGACAAAAGCAAAAGACCTTGTGAAGATGATGGTGGAAGCTGGTAAGATTGTGTAAATAACCACTGTGAAACAAGTACTGTATCAATATGGGCTGAAAGGTCGCTCTGCCAGGAAGAAGCCATTACTCCAAAAGAAACATAAAAAAGACAGATTAATGTTTGCAAATGCACACAGGAACAAAGATCTTAATTTCTGGAGACATGTCCTGTGGTCTGATGAAACTAAAATTGAACTTTTTGGGCATAATGACCATCGTTATGTTTGGAGGAAAAAGGGAGAAGCTTGGAAGCCTAAGAACACCATCCCAACTGTGAAACACGAGGGTGTCAGCATCATGTTGTGGGGTTGTTTTGCAGCAAGAGGGACTGGTGCACTTTACAAAATACATGGCATCATGACAAACGAAGATTATGTGGCAATACTGAAGCAACATCTCAAGACATCAGCCAGGAGGTTAAAGCTTGGGCGGAAATGGGTCTTCCAAATGGACAATGACCCGAAGCATACTGCCAAAATGGTAACAAAGTGGCTTAAGGATAACAAAGTCAATGTTTTGGATTGGCCATCACAAAGCCCTGATCTCAATCCTATTGAAAATTTATGGGCAAGGCTGAAAAGGCAGGAAGGAGCAAGGCGACCTACAAACCTGGATCAGTTACACCAGTTTTGTCGGGAGGAATGGGCCCAAATTCCGACCAACTATTGTGAGAAGCTTGTGGAAGGATATCCCAAACGTTTGACCCAATTCATTCAGTTTAAGGGCAATGATGCTAAATACTAATGAAATGTATGTAAACTTTTGACTTTGCAGTAAGTAATAAAAATGCCTTAAAACATTCTCTCGCTCTCATTATTCTGGCATTTGGCAAATATTAAAAATGATGGTAATCCTAATTGACCTAAAATGGGAAAGGTTTATTCTGATTTCATGTCAGATATTGAGAAAAACATGCATATGTGTCTTTTTATAAAGTGTATGTAAACTTCTGGTTTCAACTGTATCTCTAAGGTCTCGTGGACATGGCCGTATTTTCGGTCCAAGTGCAATCCTACAAAACACTGCATTGCACTCAAACCAATGTTATTCTATGAGGCTGTGCACTTCAGATTTTTTCTCCGTACGAGGAAATAGAAGAGAAAATCGCAGCCTGCAGTTTGATACGATTTTGGGATTGCACTCGGCCACGCAAGTCAAATGAGTACACGAAAATCATCAGACTGCACTCGGATGACATCTGAGTGCGGTGTGATTTTTCACAGCCTCATCGAATGGAGAAATTTTTTTCTCCATCTTCTCATCTGAGAGAATTGTATCACACTATGCTCAGACTCTGATCAGAGTTTGATTTGCATTATTGACCAGATTCTCTCAGATGAGAGAAAATACTGTCGTCTGCACCTGCTCTAAAGTGAATTGAATCATCAGGAATGGTGGATATACATAAGACTACGTTCCCATGATGAGTATTTGGTGAGTTTTTAATATTGCAGCTTCTCTGTAGCATTTCTGCACCTATTAGGTATCTTAGGTCACTTTTGATTTTTCATTGCGTTTTTACCGTGTTTTTGACTTTGGTTTTTATTGTCTCTTATTGGTTTGTCATGTTTGAAATAAAGCTGCATTGTTTTTGATACTTCCTGGTATTTTGCTTAGCTAAAACTTTATTCACACAGTCATGGGGATTTTCCGCATTTAATGCAAGTGTATGGGGAAAATCCTCACATAAATCTCAGCGTACCCGCAAGAGAAATTGGCATGTTGTGAATTTCAAACACGCACAGCAGGTCAGATTGCACAGTTTTTAAAAAAAAAACAGTTGGTGTGAGATTACTATAAATCCTATCCACTTTGCTGAAACTATAAGATGCTGCATTTTTTGTGAAAAGTAAAAAAGGCAGAATTAAAAACTTATTGTGGGAACTTATTCTAGAGAGGAAATGCCGGAGAAACTTTTAATCCATGGGGAAGAGGTGGATCGAGATCTCAGGCATTCCTACTCAGGCACTGCTGAACACCAGTTTAAAGAACCTCTCCAGCATTTGTTTTATTTCAGTGCTGGAGTGGTGCCACTAACTTAAGTTCTCTGACCCTAGTCTTTTACTCACTAGCTGCCGTCTTCTGCTATTCCTGAAGCAGTTCCGGTCCCATACCGCCATCTTGTGACTGCAACTTTTGACTGACAGGATGTCAGAGATAACCATCACAAGCTCTCACTGTAAGTCTATAAGAACATTGTTCTGACCTCGTCCTGGTTCTCATAGACTTACATTGAGTTGTGACTTCCAGCACGGTAGCAAACACTGGAGAGATCCGGCGGGTCACAACCTACAGAAGATGACCAGAGCAGCACCGATAACAGATGAAGATGGCAGCTGGTAAATATATAACTGGGGGCAGGGAACTGATACCACTCCAGCGTTGCAAGAAGAAAAAAAAAGAAAAACCCGCTGGAGTGGTGCTTTAAGTTTTTTTTTGTTTTTTTTTTAAGAAATTAATCACTAGTCTCTTCTTGGTCACTTACATCCCAGAGAAGTGAAAGGTTGAATCCAGCCCAACTACTTCCAAGCAGAGAAGTCTGGGGCAGTCAATCACCGCTTATTCACATTAGTTTGTCAGTGGATTCCTTCTAAATGGGCAGAATTGACCAAAAACTATAATGAATGTGTACGTGAAGCTCGAACATCATAATAAGATTTTGAAACCATGTAACACATCTGTGTTACTCAACCAGGTACTGTACTCAGAGAGCGAGACCGAATAGTGGAAACATTTAATGTTTAGAAATTAAAAAACTAAAAATTGGAAAAATATAAAAACATTTTTTAAAGGGAATCTGTCAGCAGGATTTCATACCCCAAACTATTTATATGTGGGTGTATCTCTCAAAGACATGTCCAGCAATACCTTTGCATGGCCAGTCCGTTCCTCTATCATTGAGAAATTGAAATTAGAAATGATATAAAAATAAAGCCGAAGCGCTATAATACATCTGAAACCTCTGTCACTCCAGCTCTATTTCCCATCCAGCACTGCTGTCGACTCCTACTGCTTGACTGACAGCCTATATGTTTTGTGACTTCAGGCAAATAAATGGGCGAGGAATAGAGCTGGAGTGACAGAGGCTTCATTTACATATCAATTCAAATGCTGATTTCTCAGTAAAAGAGAAATAGACTGGCCATGTAAGGGTATTGCTGGACTTGTTTATGAAAGAGATACACCTACATATAAATAGTTTGAGGGATGAAATGTTGCTGACAGACTCCCTTTAAAACATTTCATAAATTCAAAACACTTTCTATTCCATTTACCATTTTTCTTAAAAAAACAAAAACAAAAAAAACTTTGTGGGATTGAGATACAAAACCAACAATGTCTATGCCAAGGCAATATGTACAGAATTAAAGGGGTATTTTGGTTAATAGAAAAGATCATCTGCTCACAGCATAGGTGATAAGTTTTTGTGACCGGAATACTCCTTTAAAGGCTATGTCCACCTCATTACAACCACTTTTTATCCCAATATATTTTCTGAAAACCATAACTTATTCCTGTGTATGTCGATGCAGCTTGTTTTTTTTGGGGTTCTGAGCTGCAGTTTTTATTGATACCATCTGGAGGAACATGCAATATTTTGATCTATTTTTGGGGGAGGCGTCTTGATGTGATCTTTAGATATTGTTTTCTTTATAGCACTTACTGTATGGGTTCTCTTCATATTTTCCATGCTCAGACTTTTACAGACATGGCAATACCGAATATATATATTTTTAAAATTTCATTATATTTGAATTATGGAAAAAGATAGAATTTAAAGGGAATCTGTCACCACATTTCACCGATCTAAACTATTAAGATGGGCATACAGGTTATAGACTGCAAAGTAGAGTGATCCCTGTATGCCTCATATCAGTTGCCTTGTTGTGGATAAATCATCTTTTATACTTATATAAATGCCCTCTTCCAGGCTCTGGGGAGGACGATGACTGGAAGACAACTCTGCCACCAGAGCTGCTTGTACATGAAGGGGCAGTTCCCAGTGTGATGTATGATGGCCGCTCTCTGCTCTCCTGATCTCACTGCAGAGCTGTGTGTGATTATACCTCACACATCTGCAGGTCTCTCTCAGCTTCAACTTCCATCTCACAGGCAGACAGTGATGCAATACAGCAGAGCTCAGAGAGCTGCAACAGATGTGTTTGCAAGAAGACAAAGTTCATTTCTCCTGTACTGTGTTAGTTACTTGTCTCACAGTAGTAACTCCCCCTTCATGTAAAATAAGTTCTGGAAGCAGAGTTATTTTCCAGAAAGCGGTCATTTACATATAAGAAAAATGTGGATTTCTCTGGAATAAGACGTTGGATCACAGATATCAAGGTATCATTTTATTCAACTTCCTATGACCTACATGTCCATCTAGTCGGTTTAGGAGGGTTGATCCTACTGACAAGATTCCCTTTAAACATAATTTTTTTTTTTATTGATTTTCACTTTATATTTTTTTTGTTACCAAACAAGTTAAGAGTGCGATTAGAGCTCAAAGTTTTTACTTGGGACTCCTACTTGCCTTACACAACTCAATGCCTCTGTCAGGGGCAGGTCTGAATTCCCTTTTGAGGATTCAGGCAGAAGCCCAACACGAAGGAAGGCACACACTGCAGAACGTAGTGTGAACAGCCCCATAAATAGAAAGGACATGAAAGTGATGAGTGTTTAAACTGATTTCCCATGAAAGCCAAGAGCTATATCCAGCAGCATTTGTCCCTGTGACTCTTCCTTGCCCCCCGCGCTAAACTCTGCTGACAGTTCTCTGAATGTACTACAAACTCTGCGCTGCTTGATGTGTTCTCTGTGAATTGCATGCATCCAAGTATAACGTGCATCTCCATATAAAACCACCAACGACCTTCGCGGGAGATGTATAGCTACTTCCACATCACTATAGGGAACCAAGGCAGACTTTGATGTGCGAGCGCCTGCATCGTCCTGGAGGTTAGACTGTATATTAACCACATCGCTATTGATTCCAGGCTGTAGACAGTTTCCATTACGTTCACTATGTCGATCCGATGTAGATATCAGCGGCAGATTGTCTACAGAAGAACTCGTCATCGTGAGCACAGTATCTGTAAGAAGATTCAGACTTACTAGTCTTTCTCCCCAAAGCCAAGAGTCATCAAAGTGGGGGTCGATGGCAGACCCCCTGTCAGAACTGTAATCCAGATTACATTGCTCAACAGGTAGGAACCCTTTCAGGACAGAGTGATTCTTCATCCTTTCCCATAGAACTTTGCTAAAACTTGGAAGACCACTGAAATTGGCAACTTTGATTTTTTGCTTCTTAAAGTTCACCTTTGGACCAAAATCCTGTGGACATAAATAAAAGTTACAGATAATTCAACACAAGCCAAACATGTGACCTGGATGCCCAATTGTTCTACTGCAGATTCCCACCATATGTATAAATGCATTCGGCAAAGGATTAAGAATAGGGACTGGATTTAGAAAAGACACAGCAGTGATGAGAAAAACATAAGTGACCGTAGATTAAATTATAAGGCTTTTCTCAAATATGTGTCATTAGCAAAGCAGATGATTCCAATCGGTATTACATGGATGCAGGTTTTAATTTGATTTTTGATTGATCTGGTGAGATAAGACACCAGCACAGATCTCTGCTGTGTTTACAAGCTGCACACTCCCAGTCTCTCCCCACACAATTATATCTTCCAGCTCATAAGCATAAAACATCACACAGCTGTCAAAACAGTGAGACAGTGAAGAGCCAGACTTCAATCTAACTTTCTTAAGGGGTCAAGATCTTCATCGCTAAAGAAGGCACAGCATTTTTAGCTTTATTAAATCTATTTGAGAAATGCTTTATATTTTATCTCTTTTAACTTCATGAATTATTCCAAGAGATGAAAACTATTCTAAGGGGTCATCTAAGATAAAAAGCTTCCCCCCAAGAATCAGAGGAATACAATTGTTAACAGAGAAAATGTATGTTGTTGTCTGCCCCAAAACTGAACGACAGACACAAATGCAGTATAATCGCGTGAAGGTATACAGTGGGTCTTTTTTTAATAAATTTGCAAAAATTTCTACATTTCTGTTTTTTTTTCTGTCACGATGGAGTGCAGAGTGTACTTTTGAGAAAAAAATGAACTTTTTAGAATTTACCAAATGGCTGCAATGAAACAAAGAGTGAAAAATTCAAAGGGGTCTAAATACTTTTCGTACCCACTGTATATGAGTTCTGAACTGCATTACTTCTATATATATATATATATATATATATATATATATATATGTATATATATATATATATATATATATATATATATATATATATATATATATACACACACTTTTGGCGCAGGCAACAATTTGCAACAACTTCTGCCACAATTTATGGCTAAAACTATTGTTTGATGAATTAGCCATGATGGCTATTCAGGAGCTGGTGAGGCCATTTGTATTAGGGTATCACATGCCTGATCTATGTACTTCCTATATGTCCCCATATATAGAGCAATAATAATAATAAAAATGTAATATTGTAACAGTCTTTTAGATCAAGTTTGTTAGGAACATTACTTGCATACAAAAACAAGCAGAGAAAGCACAAGTCGTGTCATTTAAAGGGAATCTGTCAGCAGGTTTTGGTTATATAATCTGAGAACAGCATAATGTAGGGGCAGAACGCCTGATCCCAGCGATGTATCACTTACTGGGGTACTTGGTGTAGTTTTGATAGAATCCTTGTTTCTTTGCAGTACATGTAGCAGAGCAAAGACTTTTGGGCTGTGAATAACGACGTCCACATCACTGACTGGCAGCCTCCTGTGTACACTGTGCATAGGCAGAAAGCTGCCAATCAGTGGTGGGTGCGGGGTTAAACAGATTAGCTGGACTAGTCTGCAAGTGAGATGTAGTCCTGTAGTGATAATCTCCTGCTGATAAAACACTGATTGTATTGAAACTACAGCACACAGCCTAATAAGTGACGCATCCCTGCAATCAGCCTATTGTGCCCTATATTGTGTTAATCTCAGATTAAATACAAAACCTCTGCTGATTCTCTTTAAACACTAGACCACATGTAATCCCATTATATCATCAATTTACAAGTACTTTGGGAAAGCAATTTGTCTCACAGCAGAGGGTCAAGACTTGTTGCAGTGGTGGCACTGTACATAGCAGAGGATAATATCTTCACTACTTTACCAAACCTTGAAGGTTAAGAAATGTATAGATTCTTATAATGAACAGGACTCAGTGATGTAACTACAGCAGCGGTAAAGTTTCCAGCTGATGGACACAATCAGGGCCACTAGCAAGACCTGGTTACAAGGGATAATCTCTGTAGTTGCTCTATGGATTAGGATTCCCAGCTCTGAAGTACTAAATTGAGACAAAAGACCAAATACAGCAAATATAGCAATTCATAGCGAACATTATTAGCAGTTTGGACTGTGTTTCATTTTCATGCATTTAACAGAAAATACATGCCTGTTTTCTTCGGCCAGACTGTGAAAGCCTCCATTCATCCTGATCCATGACCTGCACCATATCCCGCTCCTCATTTTCTGTAACAAACTCTTCTATCAAAGTCACACCAGGGAATGGGAAGCACCAGCCGGCTGCCTCGGTCCGCTCTGCTCCTTTACAGACACCTTCCTCAGGGATGTACACAAATGATAAAGCCTATAGAATAATGTAGAAAAAGTAAGAAAAAAAATCATATATAGGTACTTTGAAAAAGCAAAGGAAAGAAACCGGCAAGTGCATAGCGATCATTACTGTCCTGCAGTGATCATTCACGCCTAGTGGCATAGCATCGCCTGGCACCATGTACGGACAATCACTCGTTAGCATCAAAACAATCTAGTGCAGAAAAGATCACCAAATCCAGTGCAGTGCTTACAAGCTCGGCACTCCTCATCTAGGAGATCGGCTGGCGATTAATGATTGCAGGGGTGGCTGGTAATCTAGGCAACCAGCAGTAAACAAAATTAAAAACCTCTTTATTCTTAAGAATGGAAAGGATTTCTAATCATTTAAAGAAGTAAATCATAAAGTTGCTTGGTGCAATTTTAACCATAAGGCCACGGCCACACTATCAGTATTTGGTCAGTATTCTTCTCAGGAGTGGGAACCAAAACCAGGTGAGGAACAATCAGAGAAAAGGTATAGTAGAAACCAGTGCACCAATTCTGCATTTATCACCCACTCCTGAGAAAAAATGCTGACCGAATACTGATAGTGGGGCCGTGGCCTTAATGAAGTGATCAAATGCCTATAAATTATCACAGGGTTACCTAAAACAAAGTGTGTAGGCCTAAGGCTGAGTTCACATGTCGAAACCGCAGCGTGTTTTCTTTTTTTTTTTGCCACCACTGCAGTAAAACTATTTTTTGCCAGGATTTTTTTTTTAATAATAATTTGAAAATACTGCAACGTATGAACAAAGCCTGAGAGGTTATGTAACCTGCAATAGTCTCAGGATGTTAGTGTGGACAAATTGCTGCAGTTTTGCAATGTGGCATTCAGCCTAATGGCTAGTACACGGTGAAGCACAATGAAACCAGGCACTTCATCTGTACAATCTGTGTGGCTAAAATCGGCAGCAATTTGGTAAAAATCGGATGTGGCTTTGGAATTGAAGTTATATAACAGCCATCTCCTGCGGTCAATAGTCATCTGGGTGGTGTGGCAGTGGTAATTGGTGCAGTCTCCTAGCCGTTGGCATGCCCTCTCTGCCTTGACAGAAGTCCTGCCTGGCATAGGTAGTGTTGACTTCATACACCAGTAGTACTGAACTACGCTTTTCAGTGCGGATGAATCCAAAGGGTGACGCAACTTTATGCCGCAGCAATGAGTACATTGGGGCTTGTATAAATCATAGTATCATCACTAGAAGTGATCGGATTAATTACCAGATATAAGCATATGCATATTGATAATACACCAGGTGGTACGGTGGATGAGCAAGTGTCAGTGTAACATGTATCATACATTACATGGATAAAAAGCGCCAGCAGGGGACAATGTTGAAAGTAGTATTCTGCTCCCGCTGTCTCCTACTCCTAGTGTAAAAATAAGAATAAAATTAAAAAATCCTTATACTCACCTGTCCGAAGATGAAATAAGTGTCCCACACTGTAATCCATCTGACCGCACACGCTGAGGAGCAGAGGAATATGGCGCTCTCCAGTGGGCGGGCACCTGAACTTACCGAACGGTGTCCTGTCACTCACTGAGCTCACCGCAGTTCAGGGGCCCGCTCGCTGCAGTGAGTCATTCCCCTCTGCTCCTCAGCGTGTGTGCTCGCCTCAAGCCACTGCAGACACTGATGCAGAATTGTCGGTCAGATGGATTACAGACAGTATGTCGGACAGGTGAGTATTATGGTTGTTTTTTAGTTAATTTTTTTTACAGGAGACAATGGCTCCAGGGAATTAGGTGTAAAGGTGAGTAAAATGTGTTTATTTTATTCTTATTTTACACTTTCTGGACACAGCGGGGACAGAATACAACTGTCAGCATTGTCCCTTGCCCATTCTGATCTCAGAGCCAGCAGGGGACAATGATGACAGATGCCTGCAGCACCTGGCGCTTGAGGACAGCGCTAACTGTACACTGATTCCCAGGAGCCGGTACGTGTCACACTGATGCCATCCGTGTATCATCAGTGTGTGGGACGTTTTGCAGCCCATGCTGCTGGTAAAAAACGGACATGTCAGCGTGTTTTGCCCACAGACACACGGTCCGTGAAAACACACTGACATTTGCACAGACCCATTGATTTGAATGGATCTACGTGTGTCAGTGTCTCCAGTACGTGTGGAAACTGTCACCACACATACCGGACACACTGACATGTGAATGACCCCTTACACTGACTCTTGCTCATCCACCATACCACTGGGTGTATAATGAATATACATGTACTGATATCATATCTTGCAATTACATCATTGTATCATTTATATATCCCATTCCTATCAAATATCAGCACTGCATATTGTACTATATTGCCAGTATTTAGCATCTCCGTCATGTCGACTCTGACAAATGTGGTTGTTTTAAAATCCTGTATCTTTAATTTCAAACATGTTAAAAAAATGTATTTTCTCATATAAGAGCTTTTGAACGCAATTCTTTATAGGTTTATATATATTTATGGTCAGAGTAACCCTTTAAAGAGGTGGTCCAGTTATTTTTCTCCTTAATTCCTATTTGATGCCATAATCTAAATTATTATGTAATACACTTGAATTAAAAACTCCCTAACTACTCTGTTTTTCTAGTTTTTTTACCTACGTTATGACACTTCGTTTGAGAATCCCAGTGCATGCTGGGATACTGAAATGAAGTGTCAGCATGGGTCAGAGGCCATAACACCTGCTCCATTACCCATCACTGAAACAAAGTATCACCAGTGATGGGCTAGTCCCTGCTCGCTGTGTACAGTAATAGCACGCTCTCAGTTGTCTGCTCCGATCAGCAGTAACGAGCCGTCAGAATATCCGGTAAGCGGAAACCAGCGCCGCCCCCCAAAAGTGACGTCACTGGTCTCTGCACGCTGGCAATTCTGACAACGCGCTCTGGTGCCGGCTCGTTACTGCTAATCTGAGCTGGCAACAGAGCACGCACTGTCATTGTGCACATTGTACAGGGACTAGCCCATCACTAACAATGCTTCATTTCAGGGCGGGGGCAGGGACTGCAGCAGTGACTGCTGGGGCTGTGACAGTGACCGGCGGCCTCTGCACCCTGATGGCGTTTCATTTGAGTATCCAGCATGCACTGGGATTCTCAAACGAAGCTTCATCAAAAAGGAAGTGAAGAACAAAAAATAGGAAAAATGTTTGTATAGTGACAGCTGGAGAAGGATGGGGAAGTTTTAATGCAAATAGATTAGAAATTAGATTATGGCACTAAGTAGATATGCAGTTATGAGGACATTTACTCTGGCCTCCGGACCACCCCTTTAAATGATAATAGTAGTCAATCAGCAGAGAGCAACTTCTTGATATGTGGGGGGTCTACACCACCACCAGTAAACCACGTCATGTCCCTGTACCATACACAGCCGCAGATTAGCCGTCACCTTTTGTGGCCCCTGCAGCATCCCCCCGGCTGGAGACTCGCACACTAAGCAGGACCGGACGCCCTTACAGCCGCACGCTGCTGCCGTGCTGCTGCTGCCAGCCATAGGAGCGAGCACCGGCCCAGCAGCGACACTTCCGGCGCAAACTCAGCAACCGGAAGTGGCGTCATCCTGGCGGGAGATAGAACGTACAGCAGCTGGGAGTGCGGAGGAGGCGGTGAGTGCGGTACAGCGCCGGGCACAGCTGGGAAAAGCACAACAAGCGCGTGTTACTGTGTCCGACCTGGAAATACTACACTGTAGTCATCAGTGTGTACAATGTCCTATAGGGGAGCACGTGCACTTTGTGCTATAGGGACCTTGTCTCCTTACATGTATGTGGGTCACTGCATGGCGGGGAGACTGATCAGCGGCGCTGCAAGGGGCGAGTAGAGGAGTTAGGCCACAGCCCCACTATCAGTACTTGGTCAGTATTCGGTCAGTATTTTTTCTCAGGAGTGGGAGCCAAAACCAGGAGTGGGTGATAAATGCAGAATTGGTGACTTGTTTCTATTATACCTTTTCTCTGATTGTTCCTCACCTGGTTTTGGCTCCTACTCCTGAGAAAAAATACTGACCAAATACTGACCAAGTACTGATAGTGGGGCCGTGACAACCAATCACATCCACGCATTTATAGTCCTGTGATATATGCTGTGATTTGGATTAGTTATGATCAATGTCTCCATTTCTTTTTTAGATTTGTTAACTTCCCTCACTTTCTACACCACTGTGTGTGTGTAATAAAAATATATATATAATTATAGCAGGTGCTCCCGGCCATAAGTTCTCTCATCTAAGAGAATCGGGCCGATTATACAAATGACAGTCTGATCAGAGTGTGATCCAATTTTCTTGGCTGAGGAGAAGATGGATAAAAGAATTTCTTCATCTTCTCCATTCTGTCACTGCGGGGAAATTGAATTGCACTCAGATGTCATCCAAGTGCAGTCCGATGTTTCCTGCAAACTCATTGCCTTGTATGTCAGAGTGCGATCCGAATATCAGCTCAGGCATGCTGAGATCTCTCTTCTTCGGACAGTCTGTGTTTAAGGGGAAAGAATTGTATATACAGTGCCTACAAGTAGTATTCAACCCCCTGCAGATTTAGCTGGTTGACACATGCGGAATTAACTTGGCATTGTGACATTTGTACTGTAGATCAGCCTGGAAGTGGGAAATGCACTGCAGCAAATTTTGTTCTTTTTTTTTTTTTTTTTTTTTTTTTTTTTTTAAAACGTAAAAAGTTAATTCAGATTGTCATTTATTATTCAACCCCTCAAACCTCAAGAATTCTGTTTGGTCCCCCTAAAGTATTAAGAAGTAGTTCAGGCACCAAGAATAATGAGCTTCACATGTGTGGATTAAAGATCTCTTTTGCCAGCCTTTTCTGACTATTTAAGACCCTCCCCTAACTTGTGAACAGCACTTAGACATGGTCAACATGGGAAAGACAAAGGAGCATTCCAAGGCCATCAGAGACAAGATCGTGGAGGGTCACAAGGCTGGCAAGGGGTACAAAACCCTTTCCAAGGAGTTGGGCCTACCTGTCTCCACTGTTGGGAGCATCATCCGTAAGTGGAAGGCTTATGGAACTACTGTTAGCCTTCCACGGCCAGGACAGCCTTTGAAAGTGTCCTCCCGTGCCGAGGCCAGGCTTGTCCGAAGAGTCAAGGCTAACCCAAGGACATCAAGGAAGGAGCTCCGGGAAGATCTCATGGCAGTGGGGACATTGGTTTCAGTCAATACCATAAGTAACGTACTCCACCGCAATGGTCTCCGTTCCAGACGAGCCCGTAAGGTACCTTTACTTTCAAAGCGTCATGTCAAGGCTCGTCTACAGTTTGCTCATGATCACTTGGAGGACTCTGAGACAGACTGGTTCAAGGTTCTATGGTCTGATGAGACCAAGATCGAGATCTTTGGTGCCAACCACACAAGTGACGATTGGAGACTGGATGGCACTGCATACGACCCCAAGAATACCATCCCTACAGTCAAGCATGGTGGTGGCAGCATCATGCTGTGGGGCTGTTTCTCTGCCAAGGGGCCTGGCCATCTGGTCCGCATCCATGGGAAGATGGATAGCACGGCCTACCTGGAGATTTTGGCCAAGAACCTCCGCTCCTCCATCAAGGATCTTAAGATGGGTCGTAATTTCATCTTCCAACAAGACAACGATCCAAAGCACACAGCCAAGAAAACCAAGGCCTGGTTCAATAGGGAAAAAGTCAAGGTGTTGGAGTGGCCTAGTCAGTCTCCTGACCTTAACCCAATTGAAAACTTGTGGAAGGAGCTCAAGAATAAAGTCCACATGAGACACCCAAAGAACCTAGATAACTTGGAGAAGATCTGCATGGAGGAGTGGGCCAAGATAACTCCACAGACCTGTGCCGGCCTGATCAGGTCTTATAAAAGACGATTATTAGCTGTAATTGCAAACAAGGGTTATTCCACAAAATATTAAACATAGGGGTTGTATAATAATTGACCCACACTTTTATGTTTAAAATTTAATAAAATTCAACTGAGCAACATAACTTTTTGGTTTGTAAGATTTATGCTTCTGTTCATAAAACCTACTCTCGTTTGCAGTTTGAAGGCTCTAACTTATTTGCATCTTATCAAACCAGCTAAATCTGCAGGGGGTTGAATACTACTTGTAGGCACTGTATGTGCACGGCCCCATAGAATAACATTGGTCTGAGTGCGATCTGATGTTTTGTCAGATCAGACTTGGACCGAAATACACTTGTCTGCACCTGCCCTTATTCTAATCAGTGCCGTCCGAGTGTCATCAATTTTTCTCATACGTGGAGAAAAAAAAGAAAGTTATTCAGCGCCTCCTTTCTGACAGTCCGTGATAATCAGACTACACTCTGTCATCCAGCTGCGGCCCGATTTTTCTTTCTTTTTTTTTTTTCTTCTTTATGGACCCATAGACCTGCATTGCAGATTTTGACACGACCTTCAGATGAAAATTGGACATGTCTCTGCAATTTTCCGCAGGTCCCTTGGCTCGTGAAAAATCACGAACATGTTAATGGCCCCATAGACTATCACAAATAGGAGTGCTATCCATTAAAACCACGGTTAGCACTCGTACAAAAATATCGGACGTCTGAAAGAGGCCCAGCAGTGTGTAATTTAAACTGTTAGGGTATGTGCACACGATGCAGAAATGCTCAGGATTTTTTCCTGAGCGTTTCTGCATCTCTCTCGGATTGTACATGCGGTTTCCTGCCAGGGACATGCGGAAATGAAGCGGTCTTCACTTTCATTTCCGCATGCGGGTTGACAAGCGCTTCCCAAGCGATTTTAGCATCACTTGGAAAGTGCTTGTCAACTTCACACTATATAAATCCATGCAACTGGCATGGATTTATATAGTGTGTGAATGTCAAAAAATAAAAAATAAATCTATACTTTACCCTCTGATGGCCCCCGGTGTCCTGCTTCATCGGTCCCGGCTACCGGCAGTGAAGACTTTAGGACCTTCCGACGTCAGCGTCACGTGACCCGTCACATGACTCTGACGTCAGCGAAGGTCCTTCTTCATTCAACCGCGAAGTGCCCGGGAAGCCGGCAGGACGCAGCGCTGGCCGTCAGAAGGTGAGAATATATATATTTTTTATTTTATTCTTTTTTTTTTAATGGTACCTGGGTCTGGATGAGAGTCCTCTCATCCACACCCGGGTACCATCCGCACATTAGACCGCATGAAAAGCGCATCAACATATACAGTGATGCGGATTCCATGCGGTCTAATGCAAGTCAATGGCGGCAAAAGAGCAGCGTTTCCGCAAAATTAATTGACATGCTGCGGATTTTTGACCGCAGCGTTTACGCTGCGGAAAAATCCGCATCATGGGCACAGCACATGCGGATTTCCATTGGGGAACATTGCTGCCCTTCTACCATGCGTTTTTCATGCGTTTCCGCGGCGTTTACGCAACTGCAAAAACGCCGCGGAAACGCATGAAAAACGCATCGTGTGAACTCAGCCTTATTCTTTCAATAAAACAACGGAAGGTGGATGAGAAGACAATCAGTATGTGTCTGCAAACCGCATATGGACTGTAACCTGATGACGTCTCGAAACAGACGATTTGTAAGGGCTTGATCACATGTAGCTTCTTTGCTGCATTTTTTTCAGCACATTTTGGTGCAGAACACTGTAGTCATTTTACAATAGTAAAATAAGTGGTTTTTTGAGCTGCAGTATGTGTTTTTTTTAAAAACCTCATCATGTCAATCTTTATGCATTTTTGCTATTTTTTTATTGATTGAGTACATAAAAAACATTTTAAAAAGATATGTAATGTTTTCCTGCCAACATTATGCACTTTAAGGCTATGTGCCCACGTTGCATTTATGAAGCAGAAAATTTCTGCTGCATAAATGCAAGTCCTCTCCCGGAAAAACGCATGCGGAATTCCGCACGCGTTTATCGCGCGTTTTTCGCGCGTTTATCACGCGTTTTCCACATGCGGAATTGCCTTGCGTTTTTTATGCATTGGACTATGGCAATTCTGCTTGCGGAAACGCAAAATTAATTGACATGCTGCGGATTTTTGAACGCAGCATAAACGCTGCGGAAAAATCCGCAGCATGTGCATAGAACTTGCGGAATCCCATTGGGGACCATGGGGTGCGGGTTACCAAGCGTTTTACAAGCGTTTCCGCTGCGGAAATTCCGCATCAAAAACGCTTGAAAAACGCTACGTGGGCACACAGCCTTAATGCGGGGAAAAAAACTCTGCAAAAAAAAAAAAAACATTGTCTAAACACACTCTAATATGTGTTCACTGGTATATAGGTTTGACACAAAAGTCTCCAGTCAATATCATCAGGGTTCTCCGGGAGTGGGCAGTCATTAGACTGCAAGTATGTGATATTCTCACTCCCGACCACATTCCATCTAGACGTGTGCGGCATTGCACAATACAAGTGAATGTGAGTGAGGCCGCGCACGTCCTGTCAGAATGTGGCCAGAAGTGTGCAAATAACATAATTGTGGGCACATGACCACCATGGTCTCGCCACCAGCAACGGAGAATCCTAACAGTGCGCACAGTGAGGATTCACGAGTCTGCAGTCACATAGAGTGACTATAGACTTTTGTGACAAACCTGAACAACCCCTTTAAGCTAAAAGGATTAGAAGCAGACACTTTGTATATATACAGTAAAAATAACGCAATAATGACTCCATCAATTGTACAGTAAACGTTCAGTGTAAACATGCTGACAATCACCTGTTGAACAAGCAAAACGCTCGTTCGTCGGGTGAGATTATTTTTTATTCCTTAATAGCTACTGATATGTCTTTTTTTAGTATCCTGAAGAATTAGAAAATAAGGCTATGTGCCCCAACATCTTTTTCAGGCAGATTCTGCTTGGAACATTCCTGAAAAAGCAGTAAAAAAAAAAAAATAACTAAAAAAAAGAATGAACATATGCACAGAACTGTCAAAACTACTTGCTGTGCATATGTGCAGTTTTTTTAATGGTTTCAGGCTTCCATAATTTGTCAGTAAAGACATTTAAAAAAAAAAGAAGCGGTCCTGATAGTTACCATGGAAAATGGAGGCCAAGTAATGGCCTCTTGGTCTGCCAGCTATGGTGACCTGTTAGATTATTAGCGACATTTTAGTGAAAAAGAGGTAATTTTTCATTCTCTTTTGTGTTAACCCTTCAGGTGCTTTACAGAACTTAACAAACTTCCCGACGGCACTTCTGAATACATAGAGGGGGCTGTTTTTAAAATCCTATTCGTTTTGGGAGTTTTCCAATGTATAGTTCAAAACTAAATAGGTGCCTAAAAAAAATAAAAATAATGAGTTTAAAAGTTTTGTAAATTTGCTAGAAAAAAATAAAAACTGCTTTTTAAACTTTTAACCCTTTTAGCATTCTAGCAAAATATAGACATTTGAAAAATGACACTGATGTAAAGTAGACATATGGGCAATGTAATTTTATTAACTTTTTGGGTATATCTATCTGGTTTAAGGTTATACACATTCAGAGTATGAAAATTGCAAATTTTTTTAAATTTGTCAAATTTATGATATTTTTACAAATAAAACCTATTGACCTCAATTTACCACTAACACAAAGTATGATGGCCCCAATTAATTAAAGTGTTTATGCCAGAAATTTGAAAAATCGCTAAATTTTTGTGCACCACAAGGTTGCCCCAAAAATGTTGCAACTTTTTGCATTTTCACTCCAGTTTCGGTAGCTCCACCCAAACGCAGGGAGCTGTGGCAGGATCATGTCCAATTGAATAATTCATGATGAGCTATGAGTGACGTAAAAGTCAGAACGACCGCGAGCGGAATAGGGTCTTATCAGGTTTAAAAAGATTAAATGAAAACAGATTGGGCTCACCTGGAGGGGTTGTGACTGTCACAGTCCCTGTATTAGCTTGTTGAAATGGGCTGCTGCAGATTCTCCACAAGTAACAAGATGCAAACTTAGTGGGAAAGTGGATGTAAATCTGAGCTGTCAAAGGTCCAACATACAATCGGAGACCAAGAAAGTTTAGGTTTGGTTTTTATTGGTCAACACGCTTTGAAGTATTCATGCTTTATCAGGATAAACCACAATGATCATGGTGAGCTATGGTATACGTTGTACCAAAAATGTTACTCCAATCAGTGAGTGGAATAGGATTTGTGGCGGAGTACACCTTTTAATGAATGGGTTGCCTCTGACTCCAGCATGCCTCCTAATCGGGACCGGTGAACAACACCAATCTTGATGAATTTGGCCAATGTGTCGTGAGATAAGTCTCAGAATCACTGGGATATGTTGAAGCGTTCCAGAGTGATTGCCACATAAAGTGACACTGATCAGAATTTAAAAATTGGATTTGGTCCCTATGCTGAGTCCTCCATATAATAAAAAAAACCCAAAACACATACCTCCCGCACTGATGCTGTTTCAGTGATGATGGTGCTGTCTCCCGGTGCTCAGCAGGTATTGTCACGTGAGCGCTGCAGCCCATCGGTGGCTGCAGAGCTCCATCAGATGGGACCAGCCTTGGACTAATCTTCCAAGACACAGTCATTGACCATCAGTTTGTCATCTGAAACGCTGCGGCCTTTCCAAGTAAAACGGAAACTGTTGCAGTAACCCAGCTGGTCTGTGATGCACGATGCCGGTGGTTTATGCAGCATGAATCAGCTGTCAGGTTCCATTTAACCTATTAATACTCAGCTTATTGAAGCCATATATTACAGTTAGGTGGGAATTGGGCCCTAAGGGGGGGTACCGGGAAGCATACAGTCTGCAAACTGGACATACACATTAGATGATTGTTGGCCAGACTCGAAGATTGCAGCGATGTCAGCCAAAGCTCATCGTCTGTCATAGAAGATACTGGTTGTCATTCAATTCCTTAAGTTAATTTACCATAGATAGATATCTCTATAGCCTTAATGTGCCTAACTAACATTAGTTTAATTTTTATTAAAGGTCCAGAGAATTTTTTTTTTTTACGAATACTCTCAGGCTTCCATAATGACCAAGCTAACAAAAGACATCCTACTGAAGAAAGGCCTCCCAAAATCAAACCATCTGAAGAATGTAAAGACCCTGAAGTATGTGCATTTATATAACTATGTGCATTTTTGTGTAAATAACTACCATTACTAGTAATTTTTTAATTGCCCTATGTCCGGCACATGCATTGGGAAAGCTTCTAGCACAAATAGGAAGGGTATTTATTTGGCCTTATTTAGCTGACCTATGCCAAAATAGTGTCCTTTTTGGACATGTAAGTGTCTGATCCCAGATACCTCCTCTGATCGCAAAAAAAGGGTCCCCCTTTCTCCTGTTTGAATGAAGTGGCGCTCACCCATGCTCGCCTCCACTCCTTTCAAAGTCTGTGGGAGTGAAAGATATAAAGTGCTGTATTCGTTATCAGTAGGTTTCGTAGACTTGGAATGACGCGGTACTGTACGTGGGTGTCCATTCAAGGAGGGGAAAAGGGAACCCTATGTTTTCATTTGTGGTTAGTTGGGGTCCCAGCTGCATAACCCCCACCATAAGACAGATGCACAGATTGTGAAATGCAAATGTGTGGAGCCATACTGATGTCCATATAAATCTGTCAGAGATCGGACGTAGTTTTGAGCGCAAGTGCTCTTTACTGGAGTTTGTCTAGGGTGCTTGGGTATGCACCGAGTATCGCGGGTGCTCGAATGACATGTTCAGGTCCCCGCTTCTGCATGTTTTGCAGCTGTTAGACAGCAACAAAATATGAGAGGATTTCCCCGTGTTTGTCAGACAATCCCCACGTGTTTTATGGTTGTATAACAGGCGCAAAACATGCGGAGCAGTGACTCAAACGTGTCACTCAAGCACCCACGATACTCGGTGCATACCTAAACACCCTAGACAAACTCCAGTAATGAGCACTTACGCTCATCACTAATCAGACCACAATGCATGGATGTGAAGCTGTTACGCTTGTGTCGGGAGACCCCTGGCCAGTCTGTGCATTGTGGTCTGATCTTGGACTGATTTATACGGGCGTCTGAATGCACTATAATGCAGAGAATGGGCCCTGCCTGTGAGACGCTGCCGTTATCTTTAAATTGGTTACTGTGTGTCTATATGCAATTTATTATAAATATGTCTTTTAATTCAGGATCAATATCTAATTCCTATTTTGTACAGTTTATCGAAAATGCAACTGGAAACAAAGGACATTGATTCTCAACTCTTCTCCCAAATGCTAAATCTTGAATCACTAGATATCTCCCAAAACAATCTGTCTGATCTCCCAAGAAAGCTGAGTCTCCCCAAGCTCAAAGTCCTAAACTTCAGTGACAATCAGGTTGAAGATGTTACCGTTTTACAGCAGTTTCGCAGTCTGGAAGAGGTTATGTATGAGGAGAATCTCTACCTGACGGTTAGTAGTCGCGTCACATTGTGTTTGCAGTCAGTAGGCACAAGGATTACTGAAGAAATTCACCTTCTTCTCTTTGTTCTCTCAGGTTAGCGACAATTACAAAGTTTGCTGTCTTCTCCCTAAGCTCCGGAGGCTGAATAATAAAGATATCACATCCCTCGCTAATCATGTTAGGTTTGTGAACCACAGGGAGCTGAGCAGCAGGGTGAGTACACACGGTGATACTGGTTATTATTTATCTACAGTCTCCTATTAAGCAGATAATGGCCCCTATACCTGCGCTCACACATTGTATGAAGTGTATGTACAAAGCAAAGAAGCAGTCTCAGAACGGTTATTTCATCATGATCATTTACCATGTAATGTAAAACTCTTTCATCAGCATCTTTGTTCTGTAGGTTAAATCATACTGGGAAAAGAACTACAAGGACAAAATGCACAATGAGCCGACTCCAGCAATGATCAAATCTATCAGCAAGGAATTTCTAAAATCTGTGGGGAATCATGTAAAGTATGGACCAAATTCACTCAAAGACTTCACCAGGTGGAAAGTAAGATTTCAGACCATATATTTGTTGTACTCTGCAATGTCTTGGCTTCCATTATTGATTGAGAATGCATTAAGCCAGGTTTACACAATGCAATATGTTGCAGTTTTTTTTTGTTGTTGTCCTAAAGCTAGAAGAATCTTAGAAGGATTATTGGTCCTATGGTTCAAGGAGGCAAAAAAAACAAACTCACAAACAGAGTTCTTACTCATCCTCCCAATACCCAGCACTACTTTTCCACTTCTGCTCCAGTGCCATTATGTTGAACATTCTACAGCCATATCTCTGAGCTCAGCAGCCCCCCAGATGTAGACGACACAAGCAGCTAAGCTCAATGATTGACTTCAGCGCTTTTGACATGATGTCACCTGTGCAGCCGATCAACAAAGATTAGAAAGAGACAATGTAAAAGTTTTTTTTTTGTTTGTTTTTTGCCTCCCAGAGCCTTTAGAATGTTAAACATTAAAAGACGATGACCCCTTTTATATAAAGGAGTGAAAAATGCTTTTACATCTCATGATTCTTTTATACATTCCTTGTTTTGTCCTAAATAGATGCATCTAAATCTGCAGTGATTTTAAGGCCCAATTCATCATTGCATTATCAGTAGTTTTTTTGGCGTGTCTATCTCTTAGTGACTTTTTGATACGATAAATTCATTAACAGTCTTACCTTTTTTACAAACATAGAAGCAGAAATGTATATGTGTGTATATCCACTGCTCAGAAAAATAAAGGGAACACTCAAATAACACATCCTAGATCTGAGTGAATGAAATATTCTCATTGAATACTTTGTTCTGTACAAAGTTGAATGTGCTGACAACAAAATCACACAAAAATCATCAATGGAAATCAAATTTATTAACCAATGGAGGCCTGGATTTGGAGTCACCCCCAAAATTAAAGTGGAAAAACACACTACAGGCTGATCCAACTTTGATGTAATGTCCTTAAAACAAGTCAAAATGAGGCTCAGTATTGTGTGTGGCCTCCACGTGCCTGTATGACCTCCCTACAACGCCTGGGCATGCTCCTGATGAGGTTGCGGATGGTCTCCTGTGGGATCTCCTCCCAGACCTGGACTAAAGCATCCGCCAACTCCTGGACAGTCTGTGGTGCAACATGACGTTGGTGGATGGAGCGAGACATGATGTCCCAGATGTGCTCAATCGGATTCAGGTCTGGGGAATGGGCGAGCCAGTCCATAGCTTCAATGCCTTCATCTTGCAGGAACTGCTGACACACTCCAGCCACATGAGGACTGGCATTGTCCTGCATTAGGAGGAACCCAGGGCCAACTGCACAAGCAAATGGTCTCACAAGGCATCTGAGGATCTCATCTCGGTACCTAATGGCAGTCAGGCTACCTCTGGAGAGCACATGGAGGGCTGTGCTGCTCTCCAAAGAAATGCTACCCCACACCATTACTGATCCACTGCCAAACCGGTTATGCTGAAGGATGTTGCAGGCAGTAGATCGCTCTCCACGGCGTCTCCAGACTCTGTCCCGTCTGTCACATGTGCTCAGTGTGAACCTGCTTTCATCTGTGAAGAGCACAGGGCGCCAGTGGCGACTTTGCCAATCCTGGTGTTCTGTGGCAAATGTCAAGCGTCCTGCACTGTGTTGGGCTGTGAGCACAACCCCCATCTGTGGACCTCGGGCCCTCATACCACCCTCATGAAGTCTGTTTCTAACCATTTGTGCAGACACATGCACATTTGTAGTCTGTTGGAGGTCATTTTGCAGGGCTCTGCCAGTGCTCCTCCTGTTCCTCCTTGCACAAAGGCGGAGGTAGCGGTCCTGTTGCTGGGTTGTTGCCCTTCTATGGCCTCCTCCACGTCTCCTGGTAGCGCTTCCTGCCTCTGGACACTACACTGACAGACACAGCAAACCTTCTTGCCACAGCTCGCATTGATGTGCCATCCTGGGTGAGCTGCACTACCTGAGCAACTTCTGTGGGTTGTAGAGTCCGTCTCATGCTACCACAAGTGTGAAATCACAACCAGCGTTCAAAAGTGACCAAAACATCAGCCAGAAAGCATTGGCACTGAGATGTGGTCTGTGGTCCCCACCTGCAGAACCACTCCTTTATTGAGCGTGTCTTGATAATTACCAATAATTTCCATCTATTGTCTATTCCATTTGCACAATAGTATGTGAAATTGATTGTCAATCAGTGTTGCCTCCTAAGTGGACAGTTTGATTTCACAGAAGTTTGATTTACTTGGAGTTATATTCTGTTTGTGTTCCCTTCATTTTTTTGAGCAGTATGTGTGTGTGTATATATATATATATATATATATATATATATATATGATATAGTGTGTGTACAGACCAAAAGTTTGGACACACCTTCTCATTCAAAAATTTTCCTGTATTTTCATGACTATGAAAATTGTACATTCACACTGAAGGCATCAAAACTATGAATTAACACATGTGGAATTATATACTTAACAAAAAAGTGTGAAACAACTGAAAATATGTCTTACTGTATATTCTAGGTTCTTAAAAGTAGCCACCTTTTGCTTTGATGACTGCTTTGCACACTCTTGGCATTCTCTTGATGAGCTTCAAGAGGTAGTCACCGGAAATGGTCTTCCAACAATCTTGAAGGAGTTCCCAGAGATGCTTAGCACTTGTTGGCCCTTTTGCATTCACTCTGCTGTCCAGCTCATCCCAAACCATCTCGATTGGGTTCAGGTCTGGTGACTGTGGAGGCCAAGTCATCTGGCGTAGCACCCCATCACTCTCCTTGGTCAAATAGCCCTTACACAGCCTGGAGGTGTGTTTGGGGTCATTGTCCTGTTGAAAAATAAATGATGGTCCAACTAAACGCAAACCGGATGGAATAGCATGCCACTGCAAGATGCTGTTGTAGCCATGCTGGTTCAGTATGCCTTCAATTTTGAATAAATCCCCAACAGTGTCACCAGCAAAGCACCCCCACACCATCACACCTCCTCCTCCATGCTTCACGGTGGGAACCAGGCATGTAGAGTCCATCCATTCACCTTTTCTGCGTCACACAAAGACACGGTGGTTGGAGCCAAACATCTCAAATTTGGACTCATCAGACCAAAGCACAGATTTCCACTGGTCTAATGTCCATTCCTTGTGTTCTTTAGCCCAAACAAGTCTCTTCTGCTTGTTGCCTGTCCTTAGCAGTGGTTTCCTAGCAGCTATTTTGCCATGAAGGCCTGCTGCACAAAGTCTCTTCTTAACAGTTGTTGTAGAGATGTGTCTGCTGCTAGAACTCTGTGTGGCATTGACCTGGTCTCTAATCTGAGCTGCTGTTAACCTGCGATTTCTGAGGCTGGTGACTCGGATAAACTTATCCTCAGAAGCAGAGGTGACTCTTGGTCTTCCTTTCCTGGGGCAGTCCTCATGTGAGTCAGTTTCTTTGTAGCGCTTGATGGTTTTTGCAACTGCACTTGGGGACACTTTCAAAGTTTTCCCAATTTTTCGCGCTGACTGACCTTCATTTCTTAAAGTAATGATGGCCACTCGTTTTTCTTTACTTGGCTGCTTTTTTCTTGCCATAATACAAATTCTAACAGTCTATTCAGTAGGACTATCAGCTGTGTATCCACCAGACTTCTGCACAACACAACTGATGGTCCCAACCCATTTATAAGGCAAGAAATCCCACTTATTAAACCTGACAGGGCACACCTGTGAAGTGAAAACCATTTCCGGTGACTACCTCTTGAAGCTCATCAAGAGAATGCCAAGAGTGTGCAAAGCAGTCATCAAAACAAAAGGTGGCTGCTTTGAAGAACCTAGAATATAAGACATATTTTCAGTTGTTTCACACTTTTTTGTTAATTAAATGAGAAGGTGTGTTCAAACTTTTGGTTTGTACTGTACATATTATTATTTTATATATATATAAATTTATTTTGAAGAATTTGGTGCAAAAAAACAGCACGTGACAAGACCAAACTGACAGGTGCCTTAAAACACAAATGATGAAGTCTTCGCTTTAAAATGATAAACTTTTATACAGGTTTTTTTATTTCCTGTTTGTTCTTAATACAGGTGCAAATTATTGCTGACCATTTAATATCCTCTTTGTTGGGTGAAGAGAAAAGTCACAAGGAGCCCCCGTGTGAGGAAGCGTCTTCATTTGTTGACAGTGCAGAGGTGGGCTTCACTCTGATGTCTGCTGATTAACATTCTGCAGACTGCTAAAGTATTATACATGTAATGTAAAGAGGGGGAAACAACCGTGCAAATGCTAGTTAACCCCTTGCTGATATGGCCAATTTCTGTTTTTGCGTTTTCATTTTTTTTCCCCTCCCCTTCTTCCAGGAGCCATAACTTTTTTTTTTCCTCTTTCTGTCCATAGATGTATGAAGGCTTGTTTTTTTGTGGGATGAGTTATACTTTTGAATGACACTTTGATTTTACCTCCTAGTGTACTGGAAAAAAATTACTGCAAAATTGGAGGGGGGGGGATAAATAACTAGCAATACTGACTTTATATTTGGGGGGGGGGACTGTTTCTACAGCATACATTATGTGGTAAAGTGACCTGGCAATATGATTCTCATCAGTCCGATTGAGGCGATGCCAAACTTATCCAGTTTTCATAATGGGGTTGATGGAGCTGTGTGAGGGTTAATGTTTTGCCGGGCAAGGCAACATTTTTATTTATACCATTTGGGCATAGATATGACATTTTTATAGCTTCTTATTGCATTTTTTGTGGCATTACAGTGGCTAAAAAACAAGCCTTTTTGGCATTTTTCATTTATTTCTGTTTGTGATGTTTATAGATCGGGTTATATTTTGATCGGACTTTTATGGTCATGGCAATACTATGTTCTTTTTTTTTTTATTATCTTTGTAAAAGGGGTTGATTCGAATGTTTGGGTTTTTCCCCAGATTTTTAAATCTAAAAGAGGCAGTTCCTGACTGTTTGGCACATCAGTTATCTACCCGTTATGGGTCCGGCTCAGACTGTGAGCCTGCTCCATATATCGGCTATATACTTGCACTGTACCATGGAGCCATGATTCATGTCAGTCCACTTGGTGCAACAGCTCTCCAAGGTGTGATCACTCCTTTTTAGATGCAGATCTAATTTGATGCAGGTGTTAGTTTTGGAAATTAAAATTTACAGGGTGATTCCATAATTTTTTCCACAGAATTGAGTGATTCCATAATTTTTTCCCTATGCTTGGTCTGAAAAAAATGACCCTTACTGAGTACCACATTTTTATTCTTGATTTCTTTTAGTGTTTCTTAAAGCCCTAAAGTTGCCATTTGAAATGACTTTAGTTTTGTGCCATGTCTGTGATCTGCTTTTTTTTCAACAACATCAAACAACTGAATGAACATCCTCCGAGCCCGGTGATTCCATAATTTTTGCCAGGGGTTGTAAATGTATGACGGATGTCGATAAGGGGTTAATGTCTTGGACATTTGATATGTACCAAAGCAATCAGTTGTTTAATTTTTTCTCGATCATTTGTATGTAAAGTAAATGATAAAAACAATTTAAAAAAAACAAAAAAAAAACTAAAGCACATACAAGTGCTTCTCACTTAAATTAACTTTTTGATGATATAATTATTTCAGTTTTTCAATACAAAAATTGAAACTCATATATGATGGTCATTACAAACAGAGTGATCTATTTCAAGTGTTTATTTCTGTTAATGTTGATGATTATGGCTTACAGCCAATGAAAACACAAAAGTCATTATCTCAGTAAATTAGAATGCTTAAAAACATTTTTCAAGCTGTTATAAAAATCCAAAATGTTGGCCTACTGAAATGTATGTTCAGTAAATGCACTCAATACTTGGTCGGGCTCCTTTTGCATCAATTACTGCATCAATGCAGCGTGGCATGGAGGCGATCAGCCTGTGGCACTGCTGAGGTGTTATGGAAGCCCAGGTTGCTTTGATAGCAGCCTTCAGCTCGTCTGCATTGTTGCGTCTGGTGTCTCTCATCTTCCTCTTGACAAGGTCAGGCGAGTTTGCTGGCCAGTCAAGCACAGTGATACTGTTGTGTGTAAACCAGGTATTGGTACTTTTGGCAGTGTGGACAGGTGCCCAGTCCTGCTGGAGAATGATATTTCCTTCTCCAAAAACCTTGTCGGCAGAAGGGAGCATGAAGTGCTCTAAAATTTCCTGGTAGACGGCTGCGCTGACTTTGGTCTTGATAAAACACAGTGGACCTACACCAGCCGATGACATGGCTCCCCAAACCATCACTGATTGTGGAAACTTCACACTAGACCTCAAGCAGCTTGGATTGTGGCCTCTCCACTCTTCCTCCAGACTCTGGGACCTTGATTTCCAAATGAAATGCGAAATTTACTTTCATCTGAAAACAACACCTTGGACTACTGAGCATCAGGTCCAGGTCTTTTTCTCCTTGGCCCAGGTAAGACTCTTCTGGCTTTGTTTTTTACCACATTTTTTTCCCTTTCACTCAACTTTCCATTAATCTGCTTGGATACAGCACGCTGTGAATTATTCTAATTTACTGAGATAATGACTTTTGTGTTTTCATTGGCTGTAAGCCATAATCATTAACATTAACCCCTTTAAAGCCCAAGACGTATTAATACGTATCTGTACCCTGGGCTTTAAGAGCCTGATACGTATTAGTACATCTTTGCGATCGCGCCCACACACAGGCTGTGCGGGCGCGATCGCTGCCGGGTGTCAGCTGATTGTCACAGCTGACACCCAGTACTATGTGCTGGGAGCGGTCCCGCACCGCTCCCGGCACATTAACCCCCGCAACGCTGCAATTGAAGTCGATCGCAGCATTGCGGTGGCAAGGGGAGGTGATCGCAATACTCACCTGCTCTTCTGGCCTCCAGCGCTGTCTGCCGCGGCTTCCCGGATGTTGCCGTGACGACAAGATGTCGTCATGACAACATCCGGGTCACCAGACAGCAGTAAGATAGTCTGGTCATGCACTGCGCATGACCAAACTATCTTCTCCCTGTGCAGCGCTGACAGCCTGTATAGCACAGGGATGGTGCTACATTCCTGTGCTATGTAGGCGATCAGAATAAAAAAAAGTGAACGTCCCATAGTGGGACAAAGAATAAAAATAAAAAAAAATGTCAAAGTGAAAAAAAAAAAAAAAAAAAAAAATACATTTTTTAAAAATATAAAAAAAAAAAAATAATAATAATTCACTAAAAATAAATATAATGTACCCATCAATAAATATTATGAAAAAAAAACAATAAGAGTACACATATTTGGTATTGCCGCGTCCGGAACAACCTGACCTATAAAATTGTCCCACTAGTTAACCCTTTCAGTGAACACAGTAAAAAAAAAAAATAAACGTAGCAAAAAACAATGCTTTATCATCATACCGCCAAACAAAAAATGAAATAACACGCGATCAAAAAGTCGAATATAAATAAAAATTGTACCGCTGAAAATGTCATCTCGTCCCGCAAAAAAGCAAGCCGCTATACGGCTCTATCAGCCGAAAAAATAAAAAGTTATAGCTCTCAGAATAAAGCGATGCAAAAATATTTTTTTCTATAAAATAGCTTTTATTATGTAAAAGCGCCAAAACATAAAAACTATATAAATGTGGTGCCGCTGTAAATGTACTGACCCGAAGAATAAAGCTACCTTATCAATTTTACCACACGCGGAGCAGAATAAAAACAAAAAACTATTCCTGAATTGTTGGTTTTTGTTTATTCTGCCTCGCAAAAATCGGAATAGAAAGCAATCAGAAAAGGTCACGTGCCTGAAAATGGCACCAATAAAAACGTCAGCTCATTCCACAAAAAACAAGCCGTCACATGACTGTCAGACAAAATATGGAAAAATTATAGCTCTCAAAATATGGTGATGCAAAAACTAGATTTTACAAAAATATGCGTCTTTTAGTGTGTGACAGCTGTCAATCATAAAAACCCCATATGATTCTGGTATCGCTGTAATCGCACCGACCCGAAGAATAAAGTAATCTAATCACTTATACCGCACGAGGAATGGCGTAAAAAATAAACTCTGGGGTTGGGCTAGGGTTAGGGTTGGGATTTTTTTCAAAAGTAAAAAAAAAAAAAAAATGACGATATGGTAACTAGTGTTGAGCGCAAGTGCTCGCTACTTGAGTTTGCATCGGGTGCTCGGGTATGCATTGAGTATCGCGGGTGCTCGAGTCTCTGTCCCATATGCTTCGCAGCCGAAAAAACCTAGTGGGGATTGACTGCCATGCACGAGCGATCCCCGCATGTGTTGTTTTGGGTGTCTAATAACTGTGAAACTTGTGGGCGGGGACTCGAGCATGTCACTTGAGCACCCGTGATACATGGTACATACCCGAGTACCCGATGCAAACTCAAGTAGCGAGCACTTGCGCTCAAGACTAATGACAACTTATTCATTATGATGACCTAATGTTATCAAATTCTGTTTCGTACCTCTGGGTTCAAAATGTTCACTATACCCCTTGATAAAATCCTTGAGGGGTGTAGTTTCCAAAATGGGGTCACGTGTGGGGGGTTTCCACTATTTAGGCACATCAGCGGCTCTCCAAACGCGACATGGCGTCCGCTCTCAATTCCAGCCAATTTTGCGTTCAAAAAGTTACACAGTGCTCCTTTCCTTCTGAACTCTGCTGTGCGCCCAAACACTGTATTTTCCCCACATATGGGGTATTGGCGTACTCAGGAGAAATTGCACAATAGTTTTTGGGGTCCATTTTCTCCTCTTACCCTTGTGAAAATAAAAAAAATGGGGCTAAAACATCATTTTTATGGAAAATAAAAATTTGATTTTTTTATTTTCATGGCTCCATGTTATAAACTTCTGTAAAGGACTTGAAGGCTCAGGGTGCTCACCACACATCTAGATAAGTTCCCTGAGGGGTCTAGTTTCCAAAATGGTGTCACTTGTGGAGGGTTTCCACTGTTTAGGCACCTCAGGGGCTCCCCAAACGCAACATGGCGTCCGCTAATTATTCAAGCAAATTTTACCTTCAAAAAGTCAAATGGCGCTCCTTCCCTTCCGAGCCCTGCCGTACGCCCAAACAGTGTTTTTTCCCCTTCTCCCATGACAGCACCACCTGAGAGAGGGTATCCGCCCACCAAGGACAGGAACCTACTGAATAAAAAGGCGGTACCTCTCCTCCGCATCTGTTTTTTTGGCTCCTGTCCCTGATGGGAGCCTCACCAGGTGGTACCTCACGTACCTGGATTATGGACGGTGCGGCCTGGAGGCCGTGGAAGCAGCAGATGGTCCCTGTTCCCAGCCCGTCTGGCTGCTGCCCGGGTCTGCGTGTGGGGAGGAGGTGCTGTTTTTTTTTTGGCTTCCTCCCCGCGTGCGCCGGGGCCTGCGGCCGGGTCTGCGCCTCGCAAAGAAGAACTGAGCGCGCCGGCCGGCAGGTCTTCCGGGCTGCGCACGTGGGGGTCGCGTGGCACCCTGTGACGGAGCGCGCCGGAAGTCCGGGCTGCGCACGCGCGGGGTGCTGACGCGCCCTATCACAGAGTGCACCGGAAACCGGGCATGCGCGGGTGGGAAGCTGTCATCCCGCTGCAAGCGCGCCGGGTGCCGCTGGGCTGCGCACGCGCAGAGGCAGGTGGATCTGCGGGTAGCGCGCCAGCTGGCTAAAATTTAAAAAAAAAAAAAAAGAAAAAGAGATTTGAGATGAGCACGCTGCCGGAAGGGGAGGAGCCTAAAGGAGGTGGAGCCCTACTGCTTTTAAGGATGGGGAGCAATCAGGATGGCGGTGTCTGCATCCCCGCCATGATGGATGAGGAACCGCAGTCACCTGGGCAGCAGCTGTCACCGCCACAGGAAGTACAGCAGCAGCCACAGCCATCAAAGCAGCGCAAGCAGCTCAAACAAATGGAACGGGAATCTTCCCATCGACAAAGTCACAGCAGTGAGGGGCGTACGAGTTCCGGCAAGACTGGTCAGAAAAGACTTCGTCAGTCCACCTCCGCCAGATGGGAGCCCTCATGTGAATGGCAACCACCGCCTCCGGTACCCTAGTCTGAACGGCAGTGTGGTGAGTGATCTTCGTGAAAGTCTCACCTTGAATAATGTGCTCTTCTCTCTCTCTCTCTTTTCCTCCTTCTTCTCCTTTTATTTCTTGGGGCAGGAGGCGAAGAAGTGTAGTGCTAAAAGTAAAAACAGGGAGTGTGCTTTATGCAAAATCGGTCTTCCCACCTCCTATGCCAAAAACCTATGCTCGGACTGTATTCAGAAAACCATTGCAGAGGAGTCCCCCAGGTTTTCTTTAGAATTAAAGGATCTAATCCAGACAGAGGTCAGAGAGTCCTTAAGAGGCTTAACCTCACTCAAAAAGAAGAAGCGAAAACTAGTTTCTTCAGAATCAGAGGAATCAGTGGAGTCCCGTTTTACGAGAGAACTGCCTTCCTCCTCTAATCACTCCTCATCGTCATCGGAGTCTTCGGATGATGATGGGGGGGGCAGACCTTGTTTTTCGGTTGATAATACTGAGAGACTAGTTAAAGCCGTCAGAGGGACTATGGGTATTACCGATACCAAAGTGCCCAGAACAGTCCAGGATGTTATGTTCGGGGGCTTAGACCAAAGGAGGAGACGCTCATTCCCGGTCAATGACAGGATTAAATCTCTGATAGAAAGGGAATGGAAGAAACCGGAGAGGAAGGGTCAGCTGCCGTCATCCTCCAAGCGGAGGTACCCCTTTGAGGATGAGGATGCGGCTAAATGGGACAAAACCCCTAAGATTGACGTGGCCATTTCAAAATCTTCAAAAAAATCCACTCTGCCCTTTGAGGATTTAGGAGCCTTAAAAGACCCGCTGGATAAAAAAGCGGAGTCCTTCCTTAAGCAAACCTGGGAGTCGTCAGCAGGGGCCCTTAAACCGGCAGTAGCAGCGACCTGCACTGCTAGATCTATGATGATCTGGCTTCAACAATTGGAAGACCAGATCAGGGGGAATGTGTCCAGGGAGAAAATTCTATCAGACCTTCCTCTTGTGCAGGGAGCGGCTGCATTCCTGGCAGATGCATCGGCAGATTCAGTTAGGCTGGCTGCCCGGTCTGCAAACCTCTCTAATGCAGCCCGTAGGGCGCTATGGCTCAAGAGCTGGCCAGGAGATGTGCAGTCAAAGTCTAAACTGTGCTCAATCCCTTGTGAGGGGGACTTCTTGTTCGGCAAAGGTCTAGATGACATCCTAGATAAAGCTGCAGACAAAAAAAATGGATTTCCCACGGTGTCTGGTTCCCGATTTAACAGTTCCTTTCGGAAGAGAAAATACAGCCGCAGTAAAGCTCCCAGAGACCAAGATAGCTGGAAAGACCGAAAGCCGTATAGCAGAGGCTTCATGTTTGGGGGTCCCTCCTCCGAGAATAAGAAAGCCCCTAAGTGACAGTTCCCCCCAGGTGGGAGGAAGATTGTCCCACTTCCTGCCTGCCTGGAAGGAAATTTCATCCAATTCTTGGATCTTAGGGATAATCAGGAGGGGGCTCACATTAGAGTTCAAAAGCAGGCCCAAGAACACTGTCAAAATATCAGCCTCCAGAGGTTTAGCGGAACAGATAGCCTTACAGCAGGAAGTTCTCTCTCTGCTCATGAAAGGAGTTCTGGTGGAAACACCTGCACCCGAGCAAGGAAGAGGATTCTATTCGACTCTCTTCCTAATAAAGAAGCCGGACGGCTCCTTCAGGACCATTGCGAACTTAAAGAGACTGAACGACCATTTAATCTACAGGCCTTTCAAGATGGAAACAATAAAATCGTCCATAAAGATGTTATTTCCGGACTGTTTTATGTGCGTCCTCGATCTGAAGGACGCCTACTACCACGTCCCGATTTTGCCAGATCATCAACAGTTTCTAAGAGTAGCTGTACAATTCGGCAGGCACGTAAGGCATTTTCAGTTCGCAGCTCTTCCCTTTGGCATTTCCATGGCGCCGAGAGTCTTCACAAAAATCATTCTGGAGGTCACAGCGCACTTGAGGGAAAGAGATATTTTGGTCATCCCTTATCTGGACGACTTCTTAGTAGTGGGCAGATCAAGTCAACTCTGTGCTCTAGCCCTGGCGGGCGTCATGGCCAGTCTAAGACGCCTAGGTTGGCTGTTAAATCTGGAGAAGTCAAGGCTGGAACCAAAGAGGGTTCAGTCTTTCCTGGGTCTCATTCTGGACTCAGAAAACCAAACCTGTCTTCTGCCAGAGGAAAAGAAACTGAAGATCAGATCCCTAACATCTCAGGTTGTCAGCAATCCGACCATGACCCTGAGGAGTGCAATGTCTCTGTTCGGTACAATGACGTCTTGCATCCCGGCGGTTCAGTGGGCCCAGCACCATTCCAGATGTCTTCAACAGGAGATTCTGGCAGCGGACAGGCGACTCAAAGGTCGCCTGAATGGGAAAATATCTCTTCCAGATGTTGTGATCAACTCCCTGGACTGGTGGACCTCTCCGGTCAACCTATCTTTGGGGGTTCCTTGGACCTTCCAGGTGTCGGATACAATTACAACAGACGCAAGTGCGGAAGGTTGGGGAGCTCACCTAAGGGATCGTTCTGTACAAGGCCTCTGGTCGGACAGCGAGACAAGTCTCTCTTCCAACATGAAAGAGCTGTTGGCAGCCAGAAACGCGCTAAAAGAATTCAGTTCTGTTCTTCAGGGTCCTCACGTCAGGATAATGTCAGACAACAGATCAACAGTCGCCTACATCAATCATCAGGGGGGTACCAGGTCTCTCCCTCTGATGTTAATAGCGGATCAGATCTTCAGGTTTGCCGAGAGTCGGCTGGTTACGCTCTCTGCACTGCATATAAAAGGGGAAGAGAACATAAAGGCCGATTTCTTGAGTCGTCACATCTTGAAACAAGGAGAGTGGGAGTTGAATCCAGCCGTTTTTCAGCAGATTGTGGATCGGTGGGGACAGCCCCAGATAGATCTGTTTGCAAACAGACACAATCGGAAGACCGAAACCTTTTGCTCCCTGAATCCAAAAGAGGGGGCGTTTGCGGTGGACGCGCTGCAGATTCAGTGGGATTTCACTCTAGCTTATGCCTTTCCCCCTTTAGTACTGATCCCTACTATCCTGAGGAAGATCCGAGAGGAACGGGCGAGGGTTATATTGATCGCCCCGTTCTGGCCCAAGAGACCATGGTTCACTTGGATGACGAGAATGTCCCAAGCAGATCCATGGGTTCTTCTGGACATCCCGGATCTCCTCAGGCAGGGCCCAGTCTGTCATCCCCAAAGAGCGGGCCTGCATTTGACGGCTTGGATTTTGAGAGGTCGCTATTGACGCAAAGGGGGTTTTCTCCGGATCTTGTTACTACCCTTCTAGCAAGTAGAAAGCCGATAACAACTAGAATCTATGGTAGAACCTGGGCTAAGTTCTTGTCTACCTCGGGTCAGTCTGCCAAAGGGAGGATTCCTATTGAGGCCATACTAGAATTCCTCCAGAAGGGGTTAAACATGGGGCTAGCCACCAGTACTCTTAAGGTACAGGTATCGGCTCTGGGGGCACTGTATAATTATGACTTGGCAGCAAATAGATGGATCATTAGATTTATTAAAGCCTGTCATAGATCCAGACCTATTCCTGTTCCAAGAATGCCTCCTTGGGACCTTAATTTAGTTCTGGAAGCATTAACCAAACCTCCCTTCGAGCCCTTAGAGAAGGTTTCAGAAAAAATCTTAACTTTAAAGACTGCGCTATTGGTGGCCCTGACATCAGCTCGTAGAGTCAGTGACTTACACGCACTATCCGTTAACCATCCATTCACTCAAGTATGTATGGATAGAGTAATCTTAAAACCAGACCCGGCCTATCTTCCAAAGGTAGCCTCCAAGTTCCATAGGACGCAAGTAATCACTCTCCCTTCCTTCTATCCTAATCCTAGGGATTCTGAGGAACATAAGCTTCACACCTTAGATGTTAAGAGGGTGTTAGTCCAGTATTTGGAAGTGACAAAAGCCTGGAGAAAGAGTGACGCTTTATTTATATCCTTTCAGGGGGCTAGGAAAGGACTTAAGGTTACAAGGGGGACCATAGCTAGATGGGTCAGGGATACTATTACCTTAGCCTACTCTTCTAGCAATCTGCCGGTTCCTGAGAACCTGAAGGCCCATTCCACCAGAGCGGTAGCTGCTTCCTGGGCTGAGAAGGCGGATGTGCCCATCGACATTATATGTAAGGCGGCAACTTGGTCATCCCCCGCTACATTTTACAAACATTACCGTCTTGACCTTTCCTCTTCTACTGATCTGTCCTTTGGTAGAAGGGTGTTGCAAGCGGTGATCCCTCCCTCTGGTATTTGATCTCTATAAATCTCTCAGGTGGTGCTGTCATGGGAGAAGGGGAAAAGATCCTAGTTACTTACCGGTAACGGGATTTTCCAGAGCCCATGACAGCACCCTATTAATTCCCTCCCCTTTATCACTGTGGTGTGCACTTTTTTTAAGGTGTTTAGTACATATGTTGAGGTGGTGGTTATGTATTAACCTGTCTTCGGAGGCCCTCTCATGCTCTGAAACAAAACTGATGCGGAGGAGAGGTACCGCCTTTTTATTCAGTAGGTTCCTGTCCTTGGTGGGCGGATACCCTCTCTTAGGTGGTGCTGTCATGGGCTCTGTAAAATCCCGTTACCGGTAAGTAACTAGGATCTTTTCCCCACATATGGGGTATCTGCGTGCCCAGGGGAAATTGCACAACAAATTTTGGGGTCCATTTTTTCCTGTTACCCCTGCGAAAAAAAAAAAATAGGTCTAAAGTAACATTTTTGTGAAAAAAGTTAAATGTTAATTTTTTTCTTCCACATTCCAAAAATTCCTGTGAAGCACCTGAAGGGTTAATAAAGTTCTTGAATGTGGTTTTGAGCACCTGGAGGGGTGCAGTTTTTAGAATGGTGTCATTTTTTGGTATTTTCTGTCATAAAGACCCCTCAAAGTCACTTCAAATGTGATGTGGTCCCTAAAAAAAAATGTTTTTGTAAATTTTGTTGGAAAAATGAGAAATCACTGGTCAACTTTTAACCCTTATAGCTCCCTAATAATAATAAAAAAATAAATAAAAAAATTTGGTTCCAAAATTGTGCTGATGTAAAGTAGATGTGGGAAATTTTATTTATTAACTATTTTGTGTGACATATCTCTCTGATTTAAGGGCATAAAAATTAAAATTTTGAAAAGTGCAAAATTTTCGCCAAATTTCTGTTTTTTTCACAAATAAACGCAAGTGATATCGAAGAAATTTTACTACAATCATGAAGTACAATATATCACGAAAAAACAATCTCAGAATCAGGGGGATCCGTTGAAGCATTCCAGAGTAATTACTTCATAAAGTGACAGTAGTCAGAATTGTAAAAATTGGCCTGGTCATTAACGTGCAAACCACCTTGGGGGGTAAAGGGGTTAACAGAAAAACACTTGAAATAGATCACTCAGTTTGTAATGACTCTATATAATATGAGTTTCACTTTTTGTATTGAAGAACTGAAATTTAACTTTTTGATATTCTAATTTAGTGAGAAGCACTTGTATTAGTAAGTTCATAGCAGGGCTTTTAGTTGCTTTAAAGGGATTCTGTCAATAGATGTTTGCTATCCCATGTGAGAATATATTGCACTGACAGACCCTGATCCCAGTGATGTGTCACTTACTATACTGGGTACTGCAGTTTTGATTAAAAACCCGTTTTATCTGCTGCAGATCTAGCAGTTCTCTGAGCTCTGTATAACCCCGCCCCAACTTGGCAGCTTTCTGTGTGCGCTGTACATAAGCAGAAAGTAGTGGGGCATGGTTGGGCTACATGGTAACAGTTTACTAATCCTCTGATCTGCTGGTAAAACGATAATTTTATAAAAACTACCGCAAGTGACACATCACTGGAATCAGGGTCTCTGCCCCTATATTATGCTGCTCTCAGATTAGGTAGATAGTCATGCATTTATTACATAAGAAGAAGGTGGGAGAAAAGGAGAGTGGTGAGAGATGTGGGCAAAGCTAGTGAGTTACGGAAACGTGGTAATGTTGGATAAGACTTGCAAGCTCCTTTTAGGAGTCCAATACGGATAGTTCTCCATTTGTCCCTAGACAGTTGGAATTCTTTCCAGTACTAGCAAGTATTTTTTTTTAAGTATTCTATCATAAAAAGAAGCCGTTAGATCCTCCTTGTACATTAGATCATTAACTTTAGCAATCCAGAGAGACAAGCCTGGCGGATTTGTCTTTTTCCATAGTAAAGGGTTGCAAGCATGG
Organism: Phyllobates terribilis; assembly: GCF_046119375.1. Lineage (NCBI taxonomy): Eukaryota > Metazoa > Chordata > Amphibia > Anura > Dendrobatidae > Phyllobates > Phyllobates terribilis. The sequence goes on along the minus strand of NW_027362762.1, from coordinate 827,424,171 downwards.
GCAGCCATTGCTAGGAATCTTGAGAGAACATTTGTAGATGGGGGCAGGAGTCTCCTAAAGCTGAAGGAGGAACAATTCTGGACCCATCTCTGCTTCATGTCTAGTAACGAGCCTAATTATTCTCTTTACATCTATCCAGGAAGGTTGTAGAACTGGCAGAACAAAAAAAAAATGGGAAAAATAAACGCCCTCATGGCTACTACTCCTCAGGCACAAGGGGCTGTTTTTTTTTGTTTTGTTTTTTTCTCCCCACCCCACTCCCATTGGGCACAGGGGAGGCTGATGTTTATTCATTTAGAAAAATGTATATATAATTTACCTGGTCATCATATACAAATTTATAGACTCTCCGAGGCAAGCCCAATTTACTCTCTCTTCTACAGGCTTCGGTAACACCTAGTAAGAAGCAAAACACAGACAGTGATTCTGGGGTCCGATCTCCATCTAAGAGGCTCAGATCAAATGCAGAAACCAATTACGTAGCAAGAACTCCATCAAAGAGACTCTTGTCCAATGCTGGGACTGATTGTGAGGTGACATCTCCAACTAAAAGACTTCGGTCAAGTGAAGTGCTTACTATTGTACTGTCACCGAAGAGCTCAAGCAAATTACAAGAAAGCCCACTCAAATCGACTTCCGTCTCTTGTAAAATGTATAGTACACCTGTTAAGGCACAAGCCACACGGGGATTATTGACACCTACAAAAGTGTCTTCAAGGAGCATAGCATCCAAACCAACAGTGGGCCGAACGGTGACTAGTGGGAAAGAAAAGGCCACCAGCAAGAAAGTGAGTTTAAATTTTATATTAAATTTAAAAAGAAAATCCCCCCTGAAACTAAATTTGACAGATATTAACTTCTTTTTTTTTTTCCTTTTACTTTAGAAACAATTTTATTTGGAACCCCTCCATTTTCTTCAGTCTCACAGCAAAAATAACACAAGTGATGATTTCTGCACTCAGTTATGGTCTTGTGCCTTTGAACCTAATCTGGATGATTCTTCTTCAAGCAAAGGTGAGAAAATATAACTTTAAAAGAAAATGTATCACATCATGGAATCATAGAATGGTAGAGTTGGAAGGGACCTCCTGAGTCATCTGGTCCAACCCCCTGCTCAAAGCAGGATTCACTAGATCATCTCAGACAGATGTCTGTCCAGCCTCTGTTTGAAGACGTCCATTGAAGGGGAACTCACCACCTCTTGTGGCAGCCTGTTCCACTCATTAATCACCCTAACTGTCAAAAAGTTTTTTCTAATATCTAATCTGTGTCTCCTCCCATTTAGTTTCATCCCATTGCTTCTAGTCTTTCCTTGTGCAAATGAGAATAAAGATGATCCTTCTACAATATGACAGCCCTTGACATATTTGTAGACAGCTATTAAGTCTCCTCTCAGTCTTCTTTTTTGCAAGCTAAACATTCCCAAATCCTGCAACCGTTCCTCATAGGACATGGTTTGCAGACCAGTCACCATTCTGGTCGCTCTTCTCTGAACTTGCTCCAGTTTGTCTATGTCTTTTTTAAAATGTGGTGCCCAAAACTGTACACAGTATTCCAGATGAGGTCTGACCAAAGAGGAGTAAAGACCGATAATGACTTCACGTGATCTAGACTGTATGCTTCTGTTAATACATCCCAGAATTGTATTTGCCTTTTTTGCTGCTGCATCACACTGTTGACTCATGTTCAGTCTATGATCTATTAGTATACCTAAGTCTTTTTCACATGTACTGTTGCTTAGCTCTATTCCTCCCATTCTGTATATGCTTTTTTCATTTTTATTGCCCAGATGTAGTACTTTGCATTTTTCCCTGTTAAAAACCATTCTGTTGGTTGCTGCCCACTGCTCCAGTTTATTTAGGTCTTTTTGAATCCTCTCTCTCTCTTCTCTAGTATTAGCTATCCCTCCTAGCTTTGTGTCATCAGCAAATTTAATCAGTTTACCCTCAATTCCTTCATCTAAATCATTGATAAAGATGTTGAACAATACAGGTCCCAGGACGGAGCCCTGTGGTACCCCACTTGAGACATTCATCCAGCTGGATGTGAAGCCATTTACAACCACCCTTTGAGTCCGATCACTAAGCCAGTTATGAATCCACCTAACAGTTGCCTGGTCCATTGCATACTTGGTCATTTTTTCAATAAGGATGGTGTGAGATACTTTGTCAAATGCTTTGCTGAAGTCAAGATATACTATATCTACAGCATTTCCCTGATCCACCCAGTCAGTGATTCTGTCATAGAAGGAAATTAAGTTAGTCTGACATGACTTGTTAGTTACAAACCCATGCTGACTCTGGTTAATCACTTCATTCTTATCCATGTACTTACATACATGTTGTTTAATAATTTTTTCAAAGATCTTTCCTGGTATAGAAGTCAGACTCACCGGCCTATAGTTCCCTGGGTCCACCTTCTTCCCCTTTTTGAAGATAGGAACAACATTTGCTCTTCTCCAGTCTTCTGGGACTTCTCCTGTTCTCCAAGAATTTTCAAAGATTATGGAGAGTGGTTCTAAAATTTCTTCTACGATCTCCTTCAGTACTCTGGGGTGTAATTCATCTGGACCTGGAGACTTGAACTCATTTATGTCACCTAGATCTTCATATCTTATTAACGAAAAACAGATGCCGAACCATGTCCTTTTTTTTTTTTTTCTCATGTCTTCATTTCCTGACTTATATATTTCATTATTTTCTATACATAATTATGGGTGCAGGCATCTTTTTTTGAGCCGTGCCTAATGGGTGTGGTAATGACTCATTGACAACTATGAAGCATGCTCTATGGCCTGTGCAGAGATCGTAACCCAGGGAGGGGTAGGAGATGAGATGGAGCCATCATCTACAGTCCATGATGTAACCCTGTGTTAACAGAAAATTTTAATTTAAACTCTTCACCTGCCATGACCATTTTAACACTTAATTATACATACAAACAATCTAATAACCCAATTATGCCAACATTTATGAATTGAAAAAAAAAAAAAGAGACCTGTTATTACTTTGTCGCCTCATTGGGGGACACAGGACCTTGGGTGTTATGGTGCTGTCCACTAGGAGGCGACACTATGCTTATCTGAAAAAGATTAAGCGTGGCTCCTCCTCTGCAGTATACACCCCCGGACGGCATCAGCCTACTCCAGTTTTCGCTTAGTGTCGCAAGGAGGCACACCTCAGACCTTCACTCGTCCCTCGCTTCACCACGGGATTACAGATGAAGAAAAGAGGGTCTCTTAAGAGACCCCCGGCATGGCTCCTTCCTCTGCCCCCTACTATGGGGTGCACAGTTGAAGTTGAGATGGCGTAGCCACCATTCTGCTCCTTCTCCGGCCCCTCTGGTCAGGCTCGAAGTTGAGAACCCCCCTCTTCCCCAATTCCCTCGGTCTTGGTCCGAAGTTGAGGCGAGGACAAAGCCCCCTGACAGGTGACAGCGGCACCCTCCCTAATCCCCCCCTGGGGGTATTAGGTTGAGACACCATCAGGTAGGGCCTGGACGGCAGCATCTGCAGCTCTCACCAGCCAGCACACCGCAGCCGAGGACCAGCAGCAATACAGGAGCCCCAGTCTGTCTGTGGGACCCTGTAGGAGCCGGGGGGAGTGCAGGCAGCCATGGCACACACAGGCACAGGCCTTCACAGGCTCTGCACCTGCGGCAGCTTTTCATCTTAAGCACCTAAGGGGGACTCTTTTCAGAGACTCCCTTCCACTTATGTCCCCACCGCCATTCTGCCTTTCAATCCGGGGGGGTCCGGTTCTGATCCGACCCGACCCCCCCCCCCCCCCCCCCCTTCCCGGACTACCGCGCTTGCCTGGAGCCCTTTTGGGCATAGAAAATAAACTTACACCGCGGCTTCGGCCTAGCCGAAGCCGCCGCCCATTTTCCGCCACCCCCCCGGATGACGATTTTGACTCACTGCGGTATCAGACGGGGCGGATCTACGCTGCAGGGCGCGCATCTCCATAGCAACTGCCGCCCTTGCAGCGTTCCGCCCCCCTTCTCCTTCATCTCTGCAAGCAGGAGAAGAGCTACGGCGGCCATCATAAGCTGCAGGACGCATACAGGCCAGCCAAGTCTCCGGGGAGGCACAGGACCAGGCTCTTTCAGCGCTGTTCACATGGGCACATTGGTGGGGTAAGTTCACAGTCTGAGTTACCTCAGCTGTGAATTTTATTACTCTGTATCCTCCTCTGCACAGATAGCCCCCTGCATAGCCACTCCAGGTGCACTATGCCGGGCTCAAAGTCTAAGAAAACCAAGCAGGACTGCTTTTACGCTTTCTGTACAGCCTGCAGTAATGCTCTTCCCAGCGGCAGCACATATCCGCATTGCAAGGATTGTACTCAGACTACTGTGCCAGAGTCCCAAGTAGCCCCTACCAACCCTTCAGTGTCTAATGCTACGCCGGAATGGGTCACTCAAATGTCACAATATGACACAGTCCATAGATAACATGACCTCCAAATTACTTCAGGCTCTGCAAAGCCATACCTCGACTATGAATGCTACCCAACAAAGGGAAAGCCTGACTCAGTCACATACTGGCCCAGGTACATCCATGTCAAGGTCAGGACGCAAGCGCACCCACAGGTCACGCTCATCTGCGTCATCCCATAGCACACGGTCATCCCGGTCTAGGGAGAGATACCGTAGTCCCAGGTCATCTACACAGTCCCCTACCAGGGACAGACATTGTATTTCTCCGCACCAATCTCCGTCCAGAGAAATCCCCCATTCTGGGTCACCTAGGAGACACCTTAGTGATGCACAGGAGTCAGAAGGCATCTGCCATTCTGACTCTGACAAGGAAACTGATGGATCCCTAACTCCAATCCCACCTAGCAATGCAGCGCTAGTTGAGGACATAATCTCGTGTCGGGTGCTGGACATCTCTAATCCGATCCCGGACGCACCACAAAATAAGATTTCATTTGAAGGAGCTCTGAAACCACCTAAGGTTTTCTTGGATCATCCAGAATTTAAATCTATTCTCACAGCCTCACAAGAAGCTTACCAATCGCAAGTTTCTGGAGGCCCGTTACCCCTTTCCAAAGGAAACCACCAAAGAATGGACAGACCCACCAGCAGTGGACCCCCCAGTCTCCAGGCTGGCTGCACAGACACTTCTTTCACTGCCAGATAGCTCAACCCTTAGGGATGCAGCAGACCGGCAGGTCGAAAGTATGGCTCGCACAATCTGCGAAACCACAGGGGCCTCTCTAGCCCCCGCGTTCGCTTCAGTCTGGGCAGCCAAGGCCATACTGGCTTGGGCAAAGAATTTACAAACTGGCCTCCAAGCTTCTGCCCCTGAACTGTCGGACCAAGCAGTTCAGATAGCAGTTGTGGCAGATTACATACTTCATGCAGCTCTGGATTCTGCAAGGGGTGCAGCGGGGGCAATATCACACGCCATCACAATTCGGCGTATCCTTTGGCTGCGTGAATGGAAAGCGGACACAGCCTCAAAGAAGTCCCTCACGCACCTTCCATACCTCAGCGGTCGACTTTTCGGTGAAAGCTTGGACACGATGATATCCAATGCCACCGGCGGTAAGAGTACCTCTCTTCCCCAACTGAAACCCAAGCACAATTATAACAAGCGTAACCAAGCTCGCTTCCGATCCTTTCGGAACTCTTCCGGCTGGTCCGTTTCACGGCCACCACAAAATAACAGCCGCTTCACACGCAGGGAAGACTCGAGGCCAACACAAAAATCGGACAAATCCTGGCAGTCAAAGGCTGGCCACTCAAAATCAAAAGGAGGAAAATCTAAGAATTTCTCCTCATCATGACTTACGGACTCAGGAAGACACCCCACCTGTAGGAGGCCGACTTTTATTCTTTCATCAAGTCTGGCTACCTATTACAGAAGAAAGGTGGGTCAGGGAATTAGTGTCTTCAGGATACAAAATAGAGTTCACTTCCAACCCACCAAACAGACTCCTTATATCTGTTCCCCCAAAATCGCCAGTAAAAGTTCGCGCCTTCCACCAAGCGGTCTCATCGCTTCTTCAAGCACGAGTCATAATACCTGTCCCCGCAGCCGAGCGCTTCCAGGGGTTCCGCTCCAATCTTTTCGTAGTCCCCAAGAAAGGAGGAGGGGTACGCCCCATACTAGACCTAAAACAACTCAACAAATATGTACGAGTACGTCACTTCTGTATGGAGTCCCTCCGGTCAATCATTGCATCCATGGAAAAAGGAGAATATCTCGCCTCCATAGACATACAAGATGCATACCTGCATATACCGATTGCACCTGCCCATCAGAGATTTCTCAGGTTCGCAATCGACCAGGACCACTACCAGTTCGTGGCTCTCCCGTTCGGACTCGCCACGGCTCCCAGAGTGTTTACCAAAGTCATGGCAGCCACCATGCACGTTCTACACTCCAGAGGCATAGTAGTCTTTCCATACCTGGACGATCTTCTCGTCAAGGCTTCTACCTTCAAGGACTGCGAGCTCAGTGTCTCAATCACAATCGACACCCTGAGTCACCTGGGTTGGTTAGTCAACCTACAAAGTCATCACCAACCCCAAACCAGTCTCTGACATTCCTGGGAATGCTATTCAATACCTCCAAGGGCCTAGTGCTTCTCCCCAAAGACAAGGCACTGCCTCTCCGTCTAGGAGTTCGCACCCTTCTCAGCAAACCCCCTCGATCTCTCCAGTTTGCCATGAGAGTCCTTGGCAGGATGGTGGCGGCAATAGAAGCGGTTCCATTTGCCCAGCTTCACCTCAGGCCTTTCCAACTAGATATTCTCAAGTCATGGGACAGGAACCCTTCTTCTCTCGACAGGAAGTTCCAGCTGACGTCGTCAACCAGGAAGTCCCTTCACTGGTGGCTCAACCGGACCTCTCTAACAAAAGGGAAATCTTTTCTCCCAGGTCAATGGAAGGTCCTGACCACCGACGCAAGCCTGTCGGGTTGGGGTGCAGTACACCTACACCACAGAGCACAGGGCAAGTGGTCCCCAGCGGAAGCAACCTTGCCCATCAACTTCCTGGAGATTCGTGCCATCCTCCTGGCGTTGAGAGCCTTCCATCACTTACTGGCAGCCTCTCACATCAGAGCACAATCGGACAATACCACAGCCGTGGCATATGTCAATCATCAAGGGGGAACCCGCAGTGCCAGAGCAATGCGAGAGGTGACACGCATCCTTCACTGGGCGGAGAAAACGAGCTCCATTATCTATGCGGTCCACATTCCGGGTGTAGACAACTGGGAAGCAGACGTTCTCAGCCGACAAGGAATAGACTCGGGAGAGTGGGCTCTCCATCCCGAAATCTTCCAACAGATCTGCCATCGTTGGGGCACTCCGGACGTGGACCTAATGGCGTCTCACCTCAATGCCAAAGTCTCCAACTTCATGGCCAGAACACGCGACCCGAGAGCGCTAGCGGCGGACGCCCTGGTTCAGGACTGGACCCAGTTCCAGCTCCTGTACATTTTTCCACCTCTCCCCCTGATTTCCAGAGTGGTGAGAAAGATCAAACAGGAGGGAGTTCCAACCATCCTAATCGCACCGGACTGGCCCAGGCGTACATGGTACGCCGACATCGTACGACTCACAGCAGACGTTCCCTGGCGTCTTCCCAACCTCCTGGATCTTCTGTCACAAGACCCGTTCTACCACCAGAACTTAGAGGCCCTCAATTTGACGGCGTGGCCATTGAGACCTGGGTTCTAACCCAGGCAGGTTTTTCGCCAGACGTCATTAAAACCATGATCAGAGCACGAAAACCAACCTCTGCCAAGATTTACTACCGTACCTGGAAAACTTTCTTTACCTGGTGCGAATCTCGTAACCAGACCCCACTCCCTTATTCCCTTCCCAGGGTACTCAGTTTTCTCCAATCGGGTCTGGAAGCCAGACTATCCCTGGCCTCCCTTAAGAGCCAGGTGTCAGCTCTTTCTGTGCTTTTTCAAAAGTGCATTGCTCATAAACCGCAAGTAAGAACATTTCTCCAGGGGGTTTCCCGATTGGTTCCCCCCTACAGACGACCTCTAGAAGCGTGGACCTCAACCTGGTGCTGACAGCATTACAGGAAACATCCTTAGAACCCCTTAGGGAAGTCCCACTCCGTCTTCTATCCCAGAAAGTGGTTTTCCTCGTGGCAATCACCTCTCTACGCAGGGTGTCTGAACTCACAGCACTCTCCTGCAGACAGCCCTTCCTGATTTTTTTCCAGGACAAGGTAGTCCTCCGTACGGTTCCATCCTTCCTTCCGAAGGTTGTGTCCAGCTTTCATCTCAATGAAGAAATTTCACTGCCATCCCTCTGTCCGGTCCCGGTTCATAGAGTGGAAAAGGCTTTGCATACGCTTGACCTTGTCAGGGCACTGCGTATCTATGTGTCTAGGACTGCGCCCTTCCGGAAGTCTACCGGAAAGCTACCCTTGCCAGGTGGATCAAATCCACCATACAAGAGGCCTACCGCCTCAAAAATTCGCCTATTCCAGCAGGTATTACGGCACATTCTACACGTGCGGTAGGGGCCTCCTGGGCCATTCGGCACCAGGCTTCGGCACAACAAGTGTGTAAGGCAGCCACCTGGACTAGCCTACACACGTTTACAAAACACTACAACATTCATACCCAGTCCTCAGCAGATGCGAGCCTGGGCAGACGTGTTCTGCAGGCGGCGGTGCCCCAATTGTAGGGACCCGTCTACACAATATTTGTCCATTGCTTCCCACCCAGGGACTGCTTTGGGACGTCCCAAGGTCCTGTGTCCCCCAATGAGGCAACAGAGTAAAGGAGATTTTTGTGTACTCACCTTAAAATCTCTTTCTCTTAGCCTCTAATTGGGGGACACAGCACCCACCCTTTGCCCGTTCCGGGGTGAAGTTGAGTTCTCATATTGGTTTTCCTTTGAGTTCTTACATAGTTGCCTTCTTATAGGCATGGTTATGTTATCTATGTTACGTTCCTCCTACTGCTTTTGCACAAAACTGGAGCAGGCTGATGCCGTCCGGGGGTGTATACTGCGGAGGAGGAGCCACTCTTAATCTTTTTCAGATAAGCTTAGTGTCGCCTCCTAGTGGACAGCAGCATAACACCCAAGGTCCTGTGTCCCCCAATTAGAGGCTAAGAGAAAGAGATTTTACGGTGAGTACACAAAAATCTCCTTTTTTGGAAATGTCATCCAGCATCTTACACTTCATTACATTCATACAATTTTTGTATCAAAGAAAATCAAGCACAACAACTCCTAAAAAATAAATAAAAATGAAAAATAAAAAAGTTTTGCAGGTAGAGGGTTCATTTATGCTACTCATGTTCATGCTTGTCGCTATTTTGTAGAAAAAAAAGACCACCACCTCTTGTACTGCTCATACAGTGCCTACAAGTAGTATTCAACCCCCTGCAGATTTAGCTGGTTGACACATGCGGAATTAACTTGGCATTGTGACATTTGTACTGTAGATCAGCCTGGAAGTGGGAAATGCACTGCAGCGAATTTTGTTTTTGGTTTTTTTTTGTTTTTTTTTTAAAAACGGTAAAAGTTAATTCAGAGTGTCATTTATTATTCAACCCCTCAAACCACAAGAATTCTGTTTGGTCCCCCAAAAGTATTAAGAAGTAGTTCAGGCACCAAGAATAATGAGCTTCACATGTGTGGATTAAAGATCTCTTTTGCCAGCCTTTTCTGACTATTTAAGACCCTCCCCAAACTTGTGAACAGCACTCAGACATGGTCAACATGGGAAAGACAAAGGAGCATTCCAAGGCCATCAGAGACAAGATCGTGGAGGGTCACAAGGCTGGCAAGGGGTACAAAACCCTTTCCAAGGAGTTGGGCCTACCTGTCTCCACTGTTGGGAGCATCATCCGTAAGTGGAAGGCTTATGGAACTACTGTTAGCCTTCCACGGCCAGGACAGCCTTTGAAAGTGTCCTCCCGTGCCGAGGCCAGGCTTGTCCGAAGAGTCAAGGCTAACCCAAGGACAACAAGGAAGGCGCTCCGGGAAGATCTCATGGCAGTGGGGACATTGGTTTCAGTCAATACCATAAGTAACGTACTCCACCGCAATGGTCTCCGTTCCAGACGAGCCCGTAAGGAACCTTTACTTTCAAAGCCTCATGTCAAGGCTCGTCTACAGTTTGCTCATGATCACTTGGAGGACTCTGAGACAGACTGGTTCAAGGTTCTATGGTCTGATGAGACCAAGATCGAGATCTTTGGTGCCAACCACACACGTGACGTTTGGAGACTGGATGGCACTGCATACGACCCCAAGAATACCATCCCTACAGTCAAGCATGGTGGTGGCAGCATCATGCTGTGGGGCTGTTTCTCTGCCAAGGGACCTGGCCATCTGGTCCGCATCCATGGGAAGATGGATAGCACGGCCTACCTGGAGATTTTGGCCAAGAACCTCCGCTCCTCCATCAAGGATCTTAAGATGGGTCGTAGTTTCATCTTCCAACAAGACAACGACCCAAAGCACACAGCCAAGAAAACCAAGGCCTGGTTCAAGAGGGAAAAAGTCAAGGTGTTGGAGTGGCCTAGTCAGTCTCCTGACCTTAACCCAATTGAAAACTTGTGGAAGGAGCTCAAGAATAAAGTCCACATGAGACACCCAAAGAACTTAGATAACTTGGAGAAGATCTGCATGGAGGAGTGGGCCAAGATAACTCCACAGACCTGTGCCGGCCTGATCAGGTCTTATAAAAGACGATTATTAGCTGTAATTGCAAACAAGGGTTATTCCACAAAATATTAAACATAGGGGTTGTATAATAATTGACCCACACTTTTATGTTTAAAATTTAATAAAATTCAACTGAGCAACATAACTTTTTGGTTTGTAAGATTTATGCTTCTGTTCATAAAACCTACTCTCGTTTGCAGTTTGAAGGCTCTAACTTATTTGCATCTTATCAAACCAGCTAAATCTGAAGGGGGTTGAATACTACTTGTAGGCACTGTATATAGCCTGAGGGTGATAACATGAAGAAAAGCTTCTGTATCCATCCCTGTGGTGACTGGAGGCTGTACATGGAGAAGGAGAGGAGTTACAGACTGGGCCAAGATTGAGCCCAGAAGGCTGAACCCAGCGTGCTGAGCTCTGGTCTTATCACTGTAGCTGCAGCAAGCATTTAAAGCCATGATATATTGTGTTCTTTTCTTTCTTCTTTTTTTTTTAAACATTGATGAGGTTAATCAATAGGTCAAATTCTGCCAGAATATTCCCTTTGTAATGAAGGTATTGTCAGAAAAAATTAAAGAGTTAACGCCTCTTTTGTAAGATCATACTGTTATGACCAGCCCATGTTGTCCTCTCTGCACAATGACCTCTGCACAGGTTACAGATCGTGACCAAAACACTCCTTTATGGAAGTCAACTGCAGTTACTTATGTTGTTAGCAGCAGTTCAGACATGTCATTTACAGCAAAGTAGGAAAACATGGCTACCCCTTATAATCATGTATAGAATATATAAGATTAGAAAAAATAATGTACTGGGCTATAATGTCAGTCTCATAGACTTTGAAAATGTGCCCACCACTCCATCCACCTGGAAAGACAGGACCACCCTTGTTCTCATGCTTCTATAGATAACTAATACATTTTGATTCTGGGAAAACCCAGTTGATATCCTCCAGTGTTGTTGATCCATAGGTGGCGCTATAAGATATGCTGATGAATGCTTTCTTTTTCAGTTATTGCCAGTTGTGGTGGAGGATCGGTCTGTGTAATTGATTGCGAGACTGGGAAAGTTCTGAAAAAGTATAAAGTTCCCGGAGAGGTAGGTGTGCCCTCTTTTTTATTTAATAAAAAATAAGAGTTTGAGGTATAAACACAGCAATATAGAAAGTACCTAATCATATGAGTACAGTGATGTCCACAAAAAAGTAAAAAGACACATTAGTATACAGCATATGAAAAAAGCATTTCCTTCAGATCTTGGCTATAAATGAAAACAACCCTTTCCCCCAACCTGCTTATTCTCACCACAACAACCCTTCACCCTTGTTGCAATGCAAACCAACACAAGTTCATATAAGTAAGGACCTATTTTAATTTTTCAGTGTTTAAGAATAGAGATTGTCTCCGGTGGTACAAGGATTATCCGAGAATAAACAGATTAATATCCCTAGTAAATGCTTCAGATACCACTGCTGGGCATCTCATCCAGTCTCCCCACTGCTTCCTGAATTTCGCTCTGGCCCCCCTTCTTAATGTAAACGTTTTTTCTCCATTAGAGTAGCAGTATTTAGGCACTGGACCATGTCCTCTATTGTGGGTGGAGTGTTGGACTGCCAATGTTTAGCAATTTCTTGTATGGTATAGAATTTTTTTATGGCCAGTTGTAATGGGGGAGAGGCTCCAATATCTCCCAAACACCCTAAAACACAAGATTTGGCATTCAGAGGCCGTTGAATGTTATATCTCACTGACCAGCCTAAACACGTTGTCCCATAATTCCCCAAGTCTGGAACATGACCAGAACATATAGACTAAATCTGCCTTTTCTTCACTACATGTTGGACACTGGCCATCCAATCTGAAGTTCATTTTTAGCATAATTTTGGGAGTCCTTTATGCTCTATGGATAAGAAATAATTGGGTTCTTCTCTGAGCCACATTAATAGACACCTTTCCAGGGGATTCCAAAATACCTACCTACCCATCCTTCCGAGGAAATGTGCCCTATATCCCTTTCCCATGTAGACCTGATCAAAGCCATAGGATCCCCTAAAATAGTGGATAGCAAAGATTTGAACATTAAAGAAATCAGGCCTCTAGTTGCTTTCGCTTGTAGAACATAGTCCAGAAGCGTGTTGGAAGAAATAGTAAGATCGGATATGCTTTCCTGGGCCCTTATAGCGTGCCTTAACTGCAGATATTTGTAGAAGTCAGAGTTTCGTCACTGGATCGCCTGTCTTAGGTGATCAAACATACAGAAGTGTCCGTCCAAATATAACTGATATAAATATATCAGCCCTTATTTCCTCCGTTCATTGAACCCTTCCAGATGACAGAGCTTCCTCAAGCCTGGCTTTTTTCCATATGGGAGTATATTTAGAATAGGCCCCCATACCTTACAGCGTTTTACACCTTGTGTATCAGGGTTAGGGCCTTACTGGATTTAGCTTTGCGTATATTTGACTCCAGGAGTTCCAAAATATCCCCTAACCCCTAGCTATTTAAGTACCGCAGCCCCTGCACCCATAGTCTTCTCCAGTGCCCACCCCCTGAAACATTGTAGGTAAGAGGCTAGAAAATGCCCCCATTCATTAGGAAAGGCTAAACTGCCCTGATCTTTGGGTAACTGTGTAACTTTTCCAGCTTTATTCTAGGGGTGCCTTTTTCCATGCCAGGTCCTGTAAGATATTACACATTTTTTTAAACCAGTGCTTTAGGATCCAAATGGGAGAATTATGAAGGGCATAGAGTACAGAAGGAATGAGGCACATTTTAATGAGGTTTGCTCTACCAGGGGATTCAAGTTTAAAGGGATATAGTGATCATCTTCACTGGTAACATAATTGCCTAGGTATTTGAACTTTTGCACCACCAGGATTCCTAAAGATTCATTTGGTCTAAAATGTACATTATTATCCAAGAGGAGCAAAGCCGGCTTCAATCAATTAATATTTAGGCCAGAAAAGACCCCAAATTTAGAAGAGGTATCCATTATTAGTGATGGCGATATTCATGTTATTAACAAATAACAACAAAAAAAACTGCATACAGGGTGATCCGTTCCTCTTTGCCACCATACTTAAAGCCCTAAATACCTGGGTGTTGCCTAATGATATAGGCCAAAGGTTCTATTGTAAAAGTGAAAAGCAGGGGCGGTAGAGGACAGCCTTGCCTTGTTCCCCTGCAAAGATCAAAACTCTGACATATCCCCGTTAGTTCTTATTCTAGCTGTCGGGGTCTTGTATTGTAGCATTACCCATTTGTTAAATTTACTCTTAAATCCCATTTCCCTTAGCACTGCCCACATACTGTATTTTTCGGATTATGAGACGTACTCTTTTTTTTTTTTTTCCCCTCAAATTTGCTGGGAAAATAGTGGTGCGTCTTACAATCCGAATGTAGCTTACAGGGGGTGCAGCTGCGGTGGAGCAGGGTCCTAGGAGGCAGGGTCGTTTCTGGCGGCGGCAGGAGTGGGGCAATGCTGCGGGCCCTGGGCTGGGAGGAGGGGGTGTTCTGCTGTGCGAGGCTGCAGCGGGCTCCGGGCATTCAGAAAATGTCAGGAGTTCCCGCACTTCCCATCCTTTTCACTTCAACCGATTTTGGGAAAATGGCGGCTGGAGGCATGCGCAGATTGAGATCTCAGCCTTTTTTTTTTTTTTCTTATAATGTGGAGGAATATTTTTGAGATGTTCTAGTGACACTTCTCTTACTATCAATGAGGGTCAGAGGTATTTTGAGCGGTTTACTGAGGTAGAAAACATGTGTCACAATCATTTTAAACCCTTAGTTTATTGGGCAGTATCTTATTTTCTTTATAAAATGTAGGAGTTCTTCGCTTTGGCATGGACAACTCTGACAATGATCTGTAACGAAGGACAGAAAAGAAGAATTAATGTTCTAGCAGCTGGTGGGAGATTTGGTGTTATAAAACTAATGGAGCCTAAAGTTGGATTATGCTATGGTGAGATAAAAGCGCATAAAAAGGCCATCTCCATCATGTGTTTCAGCCCCGCACAGGACACCTTCCTATTCAGTAAGTATACAGCCAGTAGTAGTGGTGGTGACGGGGGAGTGTATAGGAGACCTTCCCCCTTTTGGTTGAACTTTAAAAAATAAAAATTGACAAAAAAGCAACTTATTTAAAACTTGAAATCTGTAATTGTGTGGAGACTGAAGCTATGGAGCGGCAGGGATAAGTCCGATAAAGTACTTATTTCTAATAAGGTACTTATGATGATGAGGACTAGTGCAGTGGCAAGAGGCCTAGTGAAGCAAAGTGGTGTCCCGGGCAGCAGCCTGTATATTATTTTTCGCTAAGCTGCAAGATCTTTTGATAATTTGCGATCTTTCATTGCTTAGCGCAGAGAAGACTGTAAAGGTAATGTATCCTCTGCTGCTTTGGACATGGCTTTACTTCATTAGAAGAGTTTTCCTTGCTGCTTTACTGCCCATCACCATCATCAGTAGTGCTTTATCAGAGTTTTCCCTGCTTCTCTGCTGCACTTTAGTGTCTGTGACTTTTCCAGCTCTGATTACAGCAGAGATCAGGGTGACAGACGTGGACACTAAGTGCTGCCGAGGCGCAGGGAAAGCCTCTAATAAAGTAACACACTCCCCGGCACTAGTCTGCACATTATCTCTCCCGCCGCAGCCCTGAATATGATTTCTCTGCTCAGGACAGACGGATATCTTCCATGCTGTAAACATTGATCTATTTGTTATATTCATATATTTTTTTCTCTCTCATTAGCTGGATCTTATGACAAGAGAATAATATTATGGGACATAGGTGTTCCTGATCACGAATACAACTTTAGAGCCAGGTATGGAGTATATACACTAAGGCTATTTATGTATGGCTACATTATGTAAGAACTGTTGAGTTAAATACCTAACACGTATATGGGATGATCCATTTACCAATCCCAGAGTTCTAAGCTGAAGGCATCTACTTTGTTTGACGTCTCATTTTACCTTCCTCTGGTTTTCAGCCAGTTGCTCACCCTGGATACTACGTCTACGCCCCTGCGTCTGAGTCCAGTCCCAGCGAGCCCAGATCAGCACCTGATGGCTGCGTGTGAAGATGGTTGCTTTGTTTGGGACATAACCCTAAACAAGCAACAAGGAAAACGGTAATAATTCTGTTTTTCTGTTCCAAAAATGTTTTAGCAAACATTGTCTAGGTTTATAAATAAATATATCAGTTAAGTTGGCGTTCCCATTGTTCATTCTGTTCACATCAGCAACTTATCTGTTGCACCATGGACACTGTTGGTGCCCTATGGACCCGATTCTGTGTGGACTCTCCTTGCCACTTTTCCGGTAGTGTCCGTGTTCCTTCAGACTGGCAGGGCAATGTGGCTTTTTCATACTAGACTCCTTGACTTATTTAACTCAATGGCTCCATCAGGGTCATGTCTGAAGCCTGTTTACAGGGATTCCCATAGTCACCACAAATCGCAGTATGAATAGCCACTTAAATAGATGCTTATAGAATTGCCATAGTAAAATGTTTTAGAAAAGGGAAAAAAGTCAATGTGTAATAATTCAGTTTAACTCTTGTGTCATCATTTTATTTTACACAGCTCGTATGAAGTAGAGTTTAATTTCCCCATATACAATAAGGAATCCAAAGATTCAGATTTCCACATTGTGGACGGCTTGGCGTTTCTCAGCGATGATCTTGTAGGTACGTTTTACAAGACTTGTGTAAACATTGGAGTGATTTGTGTCCTTGAAAAAGTACATTAAAGGGCGTTCTGTAATATTTTTAAAATTGGCTAATAAAATGGCCATGTTGTAGCACATCCCTTTCACCGTTTACTAGGCACTATAGTGGATGAGCTTGGGATTGCAGTTTAGTCCTACACGGTTAAAGGGACTCTATTAGCACAAAGGTGGGGGAAAAAACGCTCAAATCTGTCGTCTTCAACACAAGAATGACTTGCCAGCACTGTGAGGTGTCCGATAATGTCTCTTTCTAGAGGGAAGGTGCGAAGGTAATAATAATCTTTATTTTTATATAGCGCTAACATATTCCGCAGTGCTTTACATACATTATGAATGAAGGTAGAATGAAAAGCAGAGGGAGACACCGAAAGATCGTGCTGAGCTTTCTAACAAGTATTTTGCCTCACTCCTCAGCTTGATTCACATCCATACAACTCAGGATTGCGTGGGAGAGATCATAGCCACTAGTCTCCTCCCACCAGCTCAGAGTAAATTGATAATTGAGTGAGAGAGACTGCAAAGGGGAAAACTGGTGAAATGCAGGATACAAGTCATATAATGGCAAGAAATCGTGTTATTCCTGGTTGGACACATGATTACTTATTCTGAAAATTTTCTTGAAAGTATAAATGCCCTTTAAGACTTAAAGGGGTTTTCCCACAAACAAAATTTAATTTTAATCCATGGCTGTGTCTGACTGTGTACGGATCATACCACAGCTCCTGGGCAGGGGAGGAAGTAAAAGACCATACTGATATGACAGCAGGGGATCACAGAGGATTCATTTTGTGAGGTAAAACATTTCACGACCTGTTTTTAAGCAATGTTTTACTTCACAAAATGAATCCTTTGTGATCCCCTGCTGTAATATCTGTATTGTCTTTTTCTCCCCCACCCTGCCCAGGAGCTGTGGTATGATCAGACCATGTTCCATACAAGGTCAGGCACAGCCATGGATTAAAATGAAATTTTGTTTGTGGGAAGACCCCTTTAAGGAGCTTGGTCAGTAGCTATGGTCTTCTCCCAAGAGGCAGCTTTAGCTATGTTGTCATAGGACCATGTTGATTCTGATTTGGAGTGCTTTTAGAAAAGGAGCTCCTGTTTTGTACACCATGATCAGTATAACTGTAATATTTTAGCACCAATTGGATATTTGGGAACTATGTAATTGAAGGCTTATTCAATGTTGACAGTGTTTTACAAAGCACAATATCTGCATGACTATTACTAATATAGAGTAGGTTTGTTTCTTGTAAGTTTGTGCTATTTTCTTCCATCTCCTCCTGTCCCACGTGCATCCAGCTTCAAAGCTGAATGGGCAGTTCTATTATGTGCATTTCCCAGCTGCACCCTACTCTTTTCAGTGCTGCAGGCCCTTTCCTCTGCTCTCGCGTGCTTCCTGATAGATGTCAACGTGGACACATTTTTTTTTTATTATGAATATGGTGACCATTGATGGGTTTGAATGTAATGACTCTGACCCGTTTTTTTTGACTCATACTCATTACCATTTTACAAACTCCTCATTTCTTTGGTTCATGGAGATCTTCAGAGCATGATTATGCATGCATAGCTGAGCATACCCGAACTATGTCCAGGCACAGCTGTCAGGGTAATGAGGATGCTGTGAGATGGGTCTAAGTGATGTTTTATTAGATACAACTCAGAAGTCTGCTTGCCTATTGTCCTGTAGCCCATCCCAGCCTTGTGCAGGTCTTCATTTTTGTCCCTGGTGTCTTTAGACAGCGCTTTGGTCTTGGCCATGGTGGAGAGGTTGGAGTGTGATTGTGTGTGTGTGTGGACAGATGTCTTTTATACAGGTAACGAGTTCAAACAGGTGCAATTAATACAGGTAACGAGTGCAGAGCAGGAGGCCTTCTTGGGCCATGGCCCCACTATCAGTATTCGGTCAGTATTTTTTCTCAGGAGTGGGTGATAAATGCAGAATTGGTGCACTTGTTTTTATCACCCACTCCTGGTTTTGGCTCCCACTCCTGAGAAAAAATACTGACCAAATACTGATGATGGTGGAGCCGTGGCATTAAAAAAAAACAAACAGAGAGACAGAATTCTCACTGGTTGGTAGGTGATCAAGTACAATTTTAATTATTTAAAAATCATACAATATTATTTTCTGTTTTTTTTTTTTAAGATTCTGTCTCTCACAGTTGAAGTCTACCTACGATAAAAATTACAGACCTCTCCATTCTTTGTAGGTGGGAAAACTTGCAAAATCAGCAGTGGCTCAAATACTTATTTTCTCCATTGTAGGCGCATCTGTTTTTCATGAATTGTACAGGGTCATTAAGTGCAATGGAGCTGGTATCAATGAGATCTTCCACATAGTGTAGCTGAGCTGTGCTTACAACCTGGCTGTCAAATGCTTATAATTTTTATTGCGATAGTGACAACATATTCCTCAGCACTTTACGTTATAGAGGGGACTTGTATAGACATTAAAGACAGAACAGAATAACACAACTCAACAGATACCAAAAGGTGTGAGGCCCTGCTTGCAAGCTTACAGTTTATATGAAATGTTTTATGAGGGTCATTAGGTGCATCTGAGCATCCTCAAACGACAGCATTACAATACAGAAAGACTAATCCATTGCAAGGAGCGTGTAACAAAAGCTTTGGGGGATGGGGAGGATCATTATTAGGCAAGTAATAGCTGCAAATCCAGTGCAGATTTAAAAATTAAGTTGTATTGGTACACATGAGCAAAACTACACAAATTGGAAACCACATTATGATTTTAGGAATATTTTTTTAAATAGAAAATATCAATTGGCTTTCTAATGGGGTTTAAAATCTAAATTCGTTAAAAGGGTTTTCTGGTCTAAAAAAAGCCTACAATCTCTGACTCGTGAATGTGTATTGCTCACACTGTCATGATTAGGGCTCACTCCCACTTGCAATTAAATCGGACTAATGCAATCAAATTAAAAATCAGATTGCATTTGTACCAATTTAATCCTATGCTCGTGTTCTCAATGGTGTTTTGTTTTTTTTCTGCTCCAATTGGATTGAAAAAAAAAACCAAAACACCACAGTATGCTGCGATTAAATGCTGGATTCAGATCGCACGCACCCATATAAGCCTGTGGGTGCGTGTGAAACATCGCAGTGCAATTCCTGCCGATGCCAGCTACAGAGTAGATGTATAAATTACTTTCTCCCTCTCCTCCGCAGCTGTGCTGTGATTCTCTCATGTAAGAGGATCGGAGCACAGAGCTCGCAGGAGCCGGGGGTCATTGGCATATCGCATCTGATGCTCTCAATGATTCGCTAGTGTGACTCCAGCCTAAGCCTGAATTCCCTGTGTGTATAGGCATGTATGCAATCTCATTCTAGTCTCATTCGGCAATTCTCTTTTGTTGAGAGAATCCGGATGAGACTAGTCTGCATGTGACTGCGAGTATGCAAATTGCACAGGCGATTTAGCGGAATCATGACTGCGAGCATCATGCGCTCATGATCCAGCAGTTGCATAATGACTGCAGACCTTTCTCTCTAGACTGAAAAGCCTATTAATCATCTTTCTTTGGATATAATATAAATGCATGAATCACTCTACATGCAATCTACGGCTTCAGACAAGCTGCTTATATCATCTTGTTTGTGTAGTAATATGGCTCAGAAATGGCATTAACAGGAAACTCAAAAAATGTCTACCCCAGTGATCACTAAAGACCATTAGTCAGCCTCTCATCAGATGGAAATGGCTTATTACAGAAAAAATGCATTACACTATTCAGTGACCATTGTATATTTGATGTGATATATATAGAGTAGCCTTTTGTACATGACTGTATACTTGGTGTGCCTTTTGATGAGAGATCCAGACAGGTTTTCCCAATCCTTTTTGGGATAGTTTAGTTCCTTGGGGCTAGATCCGATGCCATCATTGGCACCTAAAATATTGTGATACAGGCATATGTAGGACTGTTATACTGCTACAGAGTGGAAGCCATCACTTTATTATGTGCTAGTGATTTTTGGTTTCCTATCAAAGGTTATCTTCTGTTCTAAAGGGAACCAGTCCCCAGAAAAAACGCTGTTAATCTGCAGGTTAGTAGTGTTATAATGCTGTTGCGCCTGCACGTAGCCTAATGCTGCCAGGAGAAGACTAACTGTATTCTCTGTGGCAGCGTTCTGGTTTCATTCACTGGGGCAGTGGCGCTGCTGGTTCAGTTGCTGCTCGGAGTATAGAGAGCGGCGGCTGTAACCGCGCCCCGACTGACTGCAGCTCCTAATGCAGAGGGAGTGTCAGTCAGTGCCGGGGGCGTGGTTACAGCCGTCACTCTCTATACTCAGAGTGGTTACGACCAGCACTTGCTCTGCCACCGTGACTGAAACCAGCTAAGTTCAGGCACCAAGCAGGTTAATAATGCCATATCTGCAGGTTAATTTTTCTGGTGACAGGTTCCCTTTTTAAAGCGCAAAATGATAAAAAGTAACCAATGCTATTTTAAATGGAGAATTGACAAGAGCCAAAAGCGGATTGAGCTATGAATACCCCTTAAAGTCATACATGCATGTATTTTAGATGTGTCAATTTTAACAGATTCAACACAAAAATAAATGAATGGGCTGGTAGTGTACTGTAATAACTTTTTTTTTTTTCCAGTTTCTAAAAGTGCAATGCAAGGATCTATATACATATGGAGCTGGAAGAAATCTTTTCAGAGACCAAAGTCTAAAAGTAGTAGAAAAGCAGAAGCCCACATATTGGCAGAACTGAAATGGTCAGAGACAGATCTGCCTTACCTTGCCCCAACAACATCTATAGGTAAGGTGCACCTTTACCACAGACTCAGGACCGTTTCATGTGTCCATTTTTTTTATTGCATATAAGATAAACTAAGACTGTGTGCCCACGATGTGGATTTAATGCGTTTCCACAGCGGCATTTCCGCCGCGGAAGTGCATTAAAATCGCTTGTTAAGATGTCTGCCATGTTTCCCACTGATAATCCGCATGTGCTGTGCACATGCTGCGGAAATTTCTGCTGCGGATTATCATTCCGGAAAAATCCACAGCACAACCAATTTGGGCGCGATTTCACGGCAAAATCGTGCCCATTGACTTGCATTGAACCGCATAAAACCTGCATGTATAAATCTATACATGCGGATTTTATGTGGTTCAATGCGCGGATGGTACCCGGGTCTGTAGAAGAGGAGACTGTCATCCGACCCAGATACCATCGTACCCGCAAGTTTTAAAAAGAATTAAGTAAAACATGAAAAAAATTATTCATACTCACCTCTCCGGCGGCCCCCAGTCTCCTCCCAGCGGCGATCCTCTCTCCTCAGCGGCCCGCGGTGTACTGGCAGGACCTGCGGTGACGTCATTTAATCAGCTGATGGTGACGCGACCATCACCTGACCGCTGTCAGCGGTCAGGTGATGGTCGCGTCACCATCAGCTGATTAAATGACGTCACCGCAGGTCCTGCCAGTACACCGCGGGCCGCCGAAGAGCTGAGCATAAGGTTTTTTTTTTTTTTAGTTTTTTTTTTTACTTGTTTTTTTTAGTATAGATGCACAATTTGAAAGTAGAATTCTTCTCATAAGTTGGTCACACAATATAAATCCATGCCAGTTGCATGGATTTATATTGTGTGACCAACTTGTCAAGCCCTTTTACAAATGCGATTTAAAAAAACGCAAGCATAAACGCATGTAAAAACGCTTAAACGCATGTTAAATCCGCATGCATTTTTTCTGCCAGGGAGAGGAAAAAACGCTCAGGAAATTTCTGCTTCAAATCTGCATCGTGAGCACATACCCTAATTGATTTTCATTTGACACTGGCATTTGTTGTTCTCGTGTGCAAAAAATAAAAATCTATGAACAGTATTCTGATGACTCACAGATTGTATCTGTGTACTGTACGGGTTATTTTTTGTTTTTGAAGGCAAATGGTTAATTATTTTTTTTTGGGAGGAGGACTGCGAATCGGTCTGAAAAAACATAAAAGGATACACGAATAAACCCATAGACCATAATGGGTATGTGTTCTATCTATAAAAATACACAGAACTCATAGGAGAAAATCGGATGTGTGAAAGGAGTCAAATTAAATAATTCAACTAATACAGTGACAATTAAAACAACTACCAAAAAAATAATTCACAAGACCTCAGCACTTCATAGGGGAATTCCCATATCTAAAAATGATCACATCAATTGGATTTATCATCACTTTGTGATTGGTGGGGGTCCAGCCTCAGGAATCCTGACCATCTGAGAAAAAGAAGGGCAGAAGTGGTTTAGCACTGTGCCCCTTCACCTGCCCATTGGCAGCTAGCTGCAGTTATCTGTACAGTGAGATGGCCGGAGAGTCGCTGAGCAGGGAAAACTTAGAACCGGATAAAGTGTTACATCAGCACTGTAATCCCTTTATTCTCAGGATTGTTGGGAGTTCCAGAGGGTAGGGTTATCCTTGTCTTTTCCCATTTTAAAATGGCACTTCTCTAGGATATACCATCACTTTTAAAATGGCAGACCCTTTTTACCTGCTAGTTTTTCCACAGTACTGTTAATCTTTTTAGCCATTAAATTCAGTCATGAATCAAAATATTTAGTAAAAGAGAAACATTCATCCATTATAGCAAATTAATTGTGTTGATGAATGCGTGATTAAAAATAATTTTACTTCTTTTACAGATGGACACTGTGTCATGTGTGGTGATGAAGCTGGAAAGATATGGATATATGATCTTGAGTCTTGCAAGGCTGAATTAGAAAAAGGTGTACCGTGCAAGGCTTTAAAGGAGCCGACAAAGGTGTGTAAGCTTGGAGCGCATTCTTCTGCCATGTTTGGCTCATGTTGACATTTATACTGTGTATATATGAGGAATACAATTAGTTTCTCTATACATTGTTCTGGTTAGCTAATGATGACTGGCAGCACTCTGGATGCACACACACATCCAGCCTATATTACAGAGATAAACGCTCCCACAAAAGAAAGAGATGAAACTTAGATCAGGCTGCAAGCTCCATATCAGGGATTTGAAAATGAATGAAGATTGCAGACTTAGGGCTCATGCAGATGTGTATAAATCAGACGTGTGCTGTCCGATTTTTTTTTTTTTTTTTTGATCGTATAGCACACGCACGGCACACTGACCCATGTTACTCAATAGAGCTGTTCACATAAGCTATTTTTCTTTCATTCTGACTGTTCGTAAGAAAAAAATAGCAGCATGCACTACTTTTTTTGCGAATGTCGGATGAGACTCTCCCATTCAAGTCTATGGCTGTGTTAAGAAAACAAAGAAGAATCAACGGATCCCACACAAAACATCCGTGGCATTCAGTGGTGTGGGTGGGGTTATACAGAGTTCAGCATTCAGAGAGCTGGCAGATCTGCAGCAAATAAAACTGTGATTTGATTAAAACTGTACTAAGCAGCCCAGTAAGTGATCTATTGCTGAACTCATGGTCTCTGCCCTTACTTTATGCTGCACTCAGACAACATAGCAAAAACCGGGTGACACATTACCTTTAACTAAAAGTAGCCACTATTATGTAAAAGTCATGTTTTCATAGCCATTAAATCCACTGTGGAAATAGAACACAAATGTAACTGGTCATTACAGCTGATGCTATTTTTTTCCTACAAGGTTTTACTGCAGGATGTCTAAACCGCGCAGTCACCTGTCATAAAGCAAACGAGCTGCAAATCTAAGTAAATAACATTATCCTTCCCATTATATGTTTTTGAAGCATGTGAAAGAATTTGGTTCTTTCATGTATTCGGTTTACACTTCGCAATGAAGTAAAGTTGTTGAATGCCTGCCAATATATTCTCTTGGACTGGTGCCTATTCCTTCTTGTTACATCAGTGCACATTGAATATATGACATGGTGGGTGTAGTACCATGAGACCTGCCCTTTTTGGTGACTGAAGAAACCTTTTAATATTTATTATTATTAGCCCCATTTATTCCATGACGCTTTACATGTAATATGCTGTGTTTCACAGTGTTTGTGGCGTAAAATCCCTGAATGGCATGAATTGGTAGCAGTCTGCTATAGGTGTTAATGTAATGGAAGCCATAGTGACCGTATGAACAGATTCGGTCACTTTTACGATAAGCACTTCTACCCTTAAGACATGATATACTCAGGGGCGTAACACTGTGTGAACATGACCGGGCCCATGCAGAAAGGTGGCCCGCCGACAATGGCGCCCATTTCAGCTGTCTGAGCGTCATCTGACACACATTCAGCTGAAGTGTATTGTGGTGCAGACACCCACCGGGTCCCTGCACCGCAGTACATGCCGCTGGCCAATCGGAGTACTGCAGCTGACGTTGGCATGCCCGCCACCTGCTGCACATGGCAGTGACTTCATACGCTGCCAGTGGCTGGGACGCTGAAGTCAGCTGCCGGACTCTCCGTCGTTATGGAGGGTGCCCCACATCGTGGGAGCGGAGGAAGGTGAGAACAATCCTTTTTTTTTTTGTTTTTTATGTGCTGCAAAAGAGCAGTGCAATGGAGTACATTATAATAGGAAGAGGCTCAGGATGGGCAACATTTCTTACAGGATGGGGCAAGGGCAGAGGACATTATTACATGGGGGCGAATACATAAAGGTGCTTCTCACAAAATTAGAAAATCATCAAAAAGTTAATTTATTTCAGTTCTTCAATACAAAAAGTGAAACTCATATATTATATATAGTCATTACAGAGTGATCTATTTCAAGTGTTTATTTCTGTTAATGTTCATAATTATGGCTTACAGCCAATGAAAACACAAAAGTCATTATCTCAGTAAATTAGAATACTTTATAACAACCGCTTGAAAAATGTTTTTAAAATCCTACTGACTTGTATGTTCAGTAAATGCACTCAATACTTGGTCGGGGCTCCTTTTGCATCAATTACTGCATCAATGCGGCGTGGCATGGAGGCGATCAGCCTGTGGCACTGCTGAGGTGTTATGGAAGCCCAGGTTGCTTTGATAGCAGCCTTCAGCTCGTCTGCATTGTTGGGTCATCTTTCTCTTGACAATACCCCATAGATTCTCATAGTCAGGCGAGTTTCCTGCCAATCAAGGACAGTGATACTGTTGTTTTTAAACCAGGTATTGGTACTTTTGGCAGTGTGGACAGGTGCCAAGTCCTGCTGGAGAATGACATTTCCATCTCCAAAAAGCTTGTCGGCAGAGGGAAGCATGAAGGGCTCTAAAATTTCCTGGTAGGCGGCTGCGCTGACTTTGGTCTTGATAAAACACAGTGGACCTACACCAGCAGATGACATGGCTCCCCAAACCATCACTGATTGTGGAAACTTCACACTAGACCTCCAGCAGATTGGATTGTGGCCTCTCCACTCTTCCTCCAGACTCTGGGACCTTGATTTCCAAATGAAATGCAAAATTTACTTTCATCTGAAAACAACACCTTGGACTACTGAGCAACAGTCCAGGTCTTTTTTTCCTTGCCCCAGGTAAGGAGCTTCTGGCGTTGTCTATTGGTCACGAGTGGCTTGACACAAGGAATGTGACACTTGTAGCCCATGTCCTGGATACGTCTGTGTGTGGTGGCTCTTGAAGCAATGACTCCAGCAGCAGTCCACTCCTTGTGAATCTCCCCCAAATGTTTGAATGGCCTTTTCTTAACAACCCTTTCAAGGCTGTGGTTATCCCGGCTGCTTGTGCACCTTTTTCTACCATACTTTTTCCTTCCACTCAACTTTCCATTAATATGCTTGGATACAGCACTCTGTGAAGAGCCAGCTTCTTTAGCAATGACCTTCTGTGGCTTACCCTTCTTGTGCAGTGTGTGTATGACTGCCTTGTGTAAGTAAAAGAGAAAAGAACCACATGCACGGAGCAGCACACTTCTATATATAAAAGGTATAATTTTATTCCAGAAACTTCGTGGACAAAACATTGAAAAACATTTAAAAAGTATATAGACACAAAGGGGTCTGGCCCTCATGACTGCTTAAGTTAATAGATGATCACCAATACAGATAGTGCAATAAATAGACAATGCTCTGTATATCATGCAATAAATACATGCGTATATAGCATATCAAAATACACAGATAGAATTTACAGAAGGGAGTCCATGAACACTGTAAAGGATAAACCAGAAAAAACAATAGCCACAACTTGATTTTTTTTTTTTTTGCCACCTAATCATCAAGGTTTGTGCAATATAAGAGCCCAATGTATAATATAAATGGGTAATATCAAATCCTTAATGCTCCTGCAAAATAGCACAATAGTCTTAAAAGGTATTCTTATATAAAATCCCAATAATGCAAAAGGTCTCTTATTATCAATATACAGGGAAAAATATCCGAAATAAATACTATCTATAGCCTATATTCAGCGTAAGGTAGGTATATCACTTGATCTGACCCATCTGCATATATCTAGATATAACACATCCGCATATACAGGATGTAATGCCCAGCGGAAAGAGATGTAGACGGGTGTACCCCGTCAGTGTGGCTAGTGCTAAAGTATACCAGTCATGTGGAAAGGATGAAGGACCAGAGCCCCATGCACACGCATGTCTCCGCGCAGCTTCGTCACTCAACGTTCCATTAATATGCTTGGATACAGCACTCTGTGAACAGCCAGCTTCTTTAGCAATGACCTTTTGTGGCTTACCCTCCTTGTGGAGTGTGTCAATGACTGCCTTCTGGACATCTGTGAAGTCAGCAGTCTTCCCCATGATTGTGGAGCCTACTGAAACAGACTAAGGGACCTTTTTAAATGCATAGGAAGCCATTGCAGGTGTTTTTTGTTATTTCAATTTACTGAGATAATGACTTTTGTGTTTTCATTGTCTGTAAGCCATAATCATCAACATTAACAGAAATAAACACTTGAAATTGATCACTCTGTTTGTAATGACTCTATATAACGAGTTTCACTTTTTGTATTGAAGAACTGAAATAAATTAACTTTTTGATGATATTCTAATTTAGTGAGAAGCACCTGTATATATCTTTATAGGATCAAGAATGCTGAAAGGGCTCATACATCTGTTCAACATATGTAGGTGGGTGCACAGGTCCAAATTTTGCATCAGGGCCCATTGGACTCCAGTTATGCCACTGTGCACACGATCACAGTAATATAAGAATGCAGTACTGTATCATAGCTCTTGTATTAGATACATCTGTAGAATGCATTAGCGATTGTTCAAATGTATCTTACCATTATACAACATTTTCTTTCTATTCTGACAGATTATAGACTGGCCATACCCTGTTACAAGAAAAGAGAAGGTGGGAGAATCTGTGATTAACACCGTGCTTGTGGACCCCGGGATGGAATACTTAGTGGCTTTAACTGACAAAAATATTATTGCTATATGGAAAATACTGTGATTTAAAAATATATATATTTTAATTGTACAATGAATTTCCCAGTGGAAAAGACTTAGTTTTACTGATTTTTATTTTTAAATGATTTTTTACATATATATATTTTTTATATTATATAGTACAGTTTACAATTCTCACACCAGAAATGACTTGTACATGTTAGATGTTTGTATATGTGTGATAACTTTTTAAGAACATTTTTAAAAATCTCAGTCTAATTTTTTTTTCTCAGTTTAAACTCTTGCAGAAAATTTGAGGATTATTATTCTGGTAATCTTGTTTTCATTTTGTTCACTGCATGCTAAACCAGAAAGAAGAGTCTAAATGTGATTACTTCTGTGGAACGTTTACACAGATCAATGTGTTGTATTAAAAGCCACCACCGGAAACATTAAAGGTTCACATTTACCATTCATACTCGTAATGAAGTTCTTTCTTTCATTGGTTGCAATCAAGAGTGTGTATGTGTTCATCTATGATGTGATATGTTATGGGTTTGTTCATCAAGACTAAGTTCCCAGGAAGAGTATTTTGTGCGTTCTATTGATATTGCAGATTTTCTGCACCAATTGAGTTACCTGCATTTTTTCATTGCGATTTTGAGTGTTTTTTTTTTCTTTACATTTGTTTTTATCGCATTTTTTTTTTTTTTTTTACTGAAAGCTGCTTCTAAAGCCGCGTTGTTTTGGAAACTTCCCATTACTTAGCTGTGTGAAAACTTTATTGATAAAACATGGGCAGATTGCATGTGTTTTTAATTAATTTCCACTCTGGAAACGCAGTAAAATTGCATAGGTGTTATTCCTTATTCATTTATTTTTTTTTTACCTGCTGATTGTCCTCATCACATTCAAGTTTATGAAACACATATTTACTACAAAAAAAATGACATCTGAATCCCACTTACTTTGCTGGGAAAATACACAGCATAAAAAAACAAAACAAATACTCTGTGGGAACTTGGCATAAGTCACAGAGAAAATCTGCATCTGCTAGAATGAAAGACATTGAGCTTTTCTAGCGTGTCAGCCACATTTAGATGTGACGAATATCTTTGAATTAAAAGGAAAAAAGCCAGTATTATCCTTTTTACTTGCTTTCTCTAACAGCTGAGAGAATAGCCCAATGAGTAGCCGTAATGTAGCTAGGGCAAGAGAGTTTGTAATTTTAGTGGATTCTATAGTCAGAAAAACAATAAATATTTGACAAAGCCACCTAAACCGAATGGTTTGCAGTTTTCCTTATGCCAGGGTTCGGCATGTGATGGTAAAGATTGATAAATTACTGCGTGGGGCTGGTGGTGACCCAGCTGTCGTGGTCCATGTTGGAACCATTGACAGAATAGGTGGAGGAATCAGTATGTAAATTATTTTTAGGGTATTAGGTTGCAAGCTGAAGAGACAAACCGGTGTGATGCGCGTCACAGGAGAGTCAGCTTGAACTTTGGCAGGTAAGTGCACGGCAGAAGGATTTGGGTTTGTAGAGCACTGGGAAAATGGATTGTGGAGGGAGGCTTAGTAGTAGATGGGAGTATATGGGGAGATCCTCGCTCAATTCACGTGTACTGAGCAAGGCTGAGAACGTCTAGTCGGAATGTTGCTGGATGTAAATCGCATACTTGAGGTCACATTAAAGGGGTTGTCTACTACTAGGCCAACCCCTACTTGATCTAAATGTTTTGGCCCCAATAAAATAAAAAAAGCTTATACTCGCTCACCTCACATGTGGGCGCCTTTCCAGCTATGTTGGCACTCGCGGTCCTGAGGCCCCTGTGCGGTTGTTGTGACACGTGACCCTGGCGCCCAATCAGCCTCCACCTTCTGTCAAATTTGAACATGAAGAGGAAGTCCGGGCTGCAGTTGATCTGACTTCCTCTTCATGTTCAGTTTGCCCGAAGGCGCCGATATTGACGGCAGCGCTGATTGGGCGCCGGGCTCACGTGTCACAACAACCCCACGGGAGCTCTGGGACCTCGAGTGCCAACACTGCTGGAACAGCGCCGGCATGGGAGGTGAGGAAATAAAAAGCTTATCTGGGCCAAGCATGGGGTATGAGAAGGAGTTGTCCAAATAGTGGACAACTTCTTTAACACTCTCTCTCGGTAGCAAAACTGGAGAATCCTGACAGTGTGCGGTGTGCTTGCTGTAAGGATTCAAAAGTCTGAGGTCTGTTTAGCTCAGACTAAATAGCAGTATACAATGCCAAACAGCAGCTTCAAAGGTTTCTTGTCCTGTAATTAAAAAGATTCATGGACTCGCGGGACATAATACTGCCACTTAAAGCATTTAGTGCAGCCTCATCTGGAATATGCAGGTCCATTCTTGGCACTAGTTAATAGAAAGGATGCCCTGGAGTTGGAAAAGGTACTAAGGGAAATAAAAGTGATAAGGGGTCATTGAGGATCTTGATTATGAGGGAAGATTAAAATAATTACATGTATTCTTTTACATATTCTTTTGAAGAGGGAACTTGATTGACTTGTACAAGTACAGCGGTGTGAAAATATTTGCCCCCTTCCTGATTTCTTATTCTTTTACATGTTTGTCAGACTTAAATGTTTCAGATCACAAAACAAATTTAAATATTTGACAAAGAACACAAGTAAACACAAAATGCAGTTTTTAAATTAAGGTCTTTATTAAGGGAAAAAGAAATCCAAATCTACAGGGGCCTGTGTGAAAAAGTGATTGCCCCCTAAACCTAATAACTGGTTGGGCCACCCTTAGCAGCAACAACTGCAATCAAGCGTTTGCAATAACTGGCAATGAGTCTTTTACAACGCTCTGGAGGAATTTTGTCCCACTTATCTTTGCAAAATTGTTGTAATTCTGCCACATTAGAGGGTTTCCACGCATGAACCGCCTTTTTAAGGTCATGCCACAGCATCTCAATCACATTAAGGTCAGGACTTTGACTAGGCCACTCCAAAGTCATTCTTAAGAAAAAAAAGTGGACTTGCTGGGGTGTTTTGGATCATTGTCCTGCTGCATAACCCTAGTGCACTTCACCTTGAGGTCAAGAACAGATGGCCAGACATTCTCCTTCAGGATTTTTTGGTAGACAGCAGAATTCATGGTTCCATTTACCACAAAGTCTTCCAGATCCTGAAGCAGCAAAACAGCCCCAGAACATCACACTACCACCACCATATTTTACTGTTGTATGATGTTCCTTTTCTGAAATGCTGTGTTACTTCTACTTCAGATGTAATGGGACATACACCTTCTAGAATGTTCAACTTTTGTCTCGTCAGTCCACAGAGTATTCTCCCAAAAGCCTTGGCGATCATCAAGATGTTTTCTGGCAAAACTGAGACGAGCCTTTGTTTTTGCTCAGCAGCGGTTTTAGTCTTGGAACTCTGGCATGCATGCCATTTTTGCCCAGTCTTTATTTTTGGTGGAGTCATGAACACTGACCGTAACTGAGGCCTGCAGTTCTTTGGATGTTGTTGTGGGGTCTTTTGTGACCTCTTCAATGAGTCGTCGCTGTGCTTTTGGGGTAATTTTGGTCGGCTGGCCACTCCTGGGAAGGTTCACCACTGTTCCATGGTTTCGCCATTTGTGGATAATTGCTCTCGCTGTGGCTCGCTGGAGTCCCAAAGCTTTAGAAATACCTTTATAACCTTTTCCAGATTGATGGGTCTCAATTACTTTTTCTCATTTGTTCCTGAATTTCTTTGGATTGCTGCATGATGTCTAGCTTTTGAGGATCTTTTGGTCTACTTCACTTTGTCAGGCAGGTCCTATTTAAGTGATTTCTTAACTGAGAACAGGTGTGGCAGTAATTAGGCTTGTGTGTGGCTAGGGAAATTGAACTCCGCTTCCCAAAGATGTAATAAACCACAGTTAATTTATTTTAAGGTTGGGGGACAATTGCTTTTTCAGGGCCCTGTAGGTTTGGATTTCTTTTTCCCTCAATAATAAAGACCTTCATTTAAAAACTACATTTTATGTTTACTTGTGTTATCTTTATCAAATATTTAAATTTGTTTTGTGACCTGAAACATTTAAGTGTGATAAACATGCAAAAGAGGAAATCAGGAAGGGGCAAACACTTTTTCACACCACTGTACATAAGTGACCAATGCAAAAAAATTTGGTCAAAAGATTTCAGGTGTTTTCCACTCTGAAAAGCACCTGAAATTGTGCTGACTAAACACTCAAAAGACTGAACATACTCATGTCTATGTAAAAATTACTTTCTGTTCATATGTTCAATCTTTTGAGCGTCTTTTAACCACTTTAGATTTCTAATGAAGCCAAATGGTGAAAAGACGTGATCTGACTTGTGATGAGCGCAAGTGCTCAAGTTTGCCTAGGGTGCTCGGGTATGCACCGAGTATCGCACGTGCTCGATGGACATGTTCGAGTCCCTGTCCCGCATGTTTCTGTTAGACAGCCACGAAACATGCGGGGATTGCCTGACATACACGAGCAATCCTTGTATGTTTTGTGGCTGTCTAACAGACGTGAAACATGCGGCCGTGGGGACTTGAACATGTCACTCGAGATACTCTGTGCATACCTGAGCAGCCTAGGCAAACTCCAGTAACAAGCGCTTGTGCTCATTCCTTCTCTGCATTAATTACTCTGTACACTTCACCACACACAGGCCTTAGGCAAAAGTGCGTGTCCCATCTGCACCCGTGCAGTCGTCCATTTATCATCTGTTCCTTGTCTTTCTTTTTTTTTTCCATCTGTTTTTCTTACTTTTTTTTTTTTTGTGTATAATAGAGATTTCCCAGCAACCGACCCATAAGAATGGCAGCATGTGGATGTCCAATGTTTACTGTCCCTCTTTCACAATAAACATTTACTTTAATGGGTCAATTCTCTCAGCAAAATGGGTCGATGTAGGACGTCTGTTTTCACTATGAGGACCTGCTTGCAAAAAAATAGTGAACTCCCCCAGTAAATATTGTGTCTGTGTGATCCCTCGTAGATCCGAACTACACACAATGACAAGCGCTGACGTCTATATATCCGCAGCACCCCGCTCTCCGCAGCACCCCGCTCTCGGCTTCTCTCATGCAAGCAGACCAGTTTTCTCTAAACTTCTCTTTTTAAAACCAGTTTAAGGGGTAACCCTGCAAAACACAACGATGGGCGGGGGCCGTGCGGTATTACACCACAATGCTAGTAGGACATATGTGTTGTGTTATAGGCCACCTGTACAGGACAGTGCTGACTGTGTGGCGGTGACATGACATGTGCGTGTGTTTTGCTCTTGGGGCTAGTTCACATGGGCTGTTAGTTTGAGTCAGGAGCCTTCTGGTCCGGCGGATACTTATGGCTGAGAAAACCCAGCTGCTGTTCTGCCATGTGAGCCACCATTACAGGGGATAATTATAGTGAAGTCTCTAATATTACTATGACGTGAGCCTTACCTATTCAAAGTGTCTCAAATAATTCTGTCCTAGTTGCCCATAGCAACCAATCACAACTCGGGTTACGTGTATTTAAAGGGCAGTGTTCGAATAAAAGCTGAGCGCTGATTGGTTGCGACGGGCAACAAAAACAATTTTGCTCTTAGCCACGCTCCTGATGGCGGGGCAGCTGACTTCCCAGGCTGATGACGTCATCCAGGAAGCAGTCATGTGACCGCTGTGAGAGTAACATGTCGGCGCCCGGGAGGAGAGGAGAGGTGTTTCTCGGTGCTCGGTCATGTCCGCTGTGGTTCTCGGCGTTGCACACGTGCATGTCCCGGTACCGGGCACGGTGTCGGCGGACGCTGCAGGTCGCGCTGTTTCTGCACTGCTGGCTTCATGTCAGCGCCCGGTGAGTGAGGAGCAGACGGTGCTGAATGAGCGGAGTATCGCAGCGCTGCTTCCTGCCCTGTGTGCTGCTGCATTAACTCTGCCTCTATGGCTCAGGTCCTGGCGGCTTCTCCAGCCACTACACAGGGGGGACACGCAGCCCACCATACACCTGACCTTAAAGGGGGCTTCCAGAACCCCTCAAAATAAGAGTCAAGTGATTGCAAAAGAATAAGGGGGGATTTATCAGGACCCCACAACTGGTGGAGAAAGTGGCACCAAGTCTTTATTATAGAGGTTGTTTATGTGGCAAAAAATGAAATCCGCCCCAGCTGTGGGATGGCGGGAGACCACCACAGTGTGCCCCTTCTGCCGTATGTTGGGGTGCATTAGCTGCACGGGGTTCACCGCGCTCCCAGCTGCTCAGCACCAATCACTGGCCGGAAAAGTGGCGCAAAAGGTTCCAACTTGTGCAAATAAAACTTTTGATTACAAAAAAGTGACAAAGGGAATTATCAACCTGCCCTGAGGCGTGTTCACACAGGGGGTTATTTTATTTACTGAACAGATCTAAAAAGTCCTGGGGAATTCTTCCTGTTTTCTCTTTTTAAACTTTTCTGTTCATATCAGGAGTTGTTGTTTTTTTTTGTTTTTTTTTTAATTTTTAAATATAGTTACATAGAACAGTTGAAACATGTACATGAGAGATGGGAAATAATAAAGATATAACGCATGATCGTCTGCCCTACAGAGCAGCTTTTTCCTCCTAATCTCAAGTATCTATCGACTGGATCAACATTCAAAGCAAGAATTTTACACATTTACATAAGTATTTTCTTCTTCAAAAAAAGTCTAAGGCTATGTGCCCACGTTGCGGAAATGAAGTGGAAAATTTGCGCTTCATT
The DNA here is from genome assembly GCF_046119375.1 of Phyllobates terribilis. Taxonomy (NCBI): domain Eukaryota; kingdom Metazoa; phylum Chordata; class Amphibia; order Anura; family Dendrobatidae; genus Phyllobates; species Phyllobates terribilis. Next base: position 827,389,748 of record NW_027362762.1, on the reverse strand, counting down.
TTCGCATGTCCTTTCTCGGAAAAACGCATGTGGAATTTCGCAAGCGTTTATCACGCGTTTTCGACATGCGGAATTGCCTTGTGTTTTTTATTGTATTGAAAAGGCAATTCCGCAAGCGGAAATGCAAAATTAATTGACATGCTGCGGATTTTTGTGCGCATCAAAAACGCTGCGGAAAAATCCGCAGCATGGGCATAGAACTTGCGGATTCTCATTGGGGACCATGGGGTGCGGATTAACAAGCGTTTTACAAGCGTTTCCGCTGCGGAAATTCCGCATCAAATACGCTTGTAAAACGCTACGTGGGCACATACCCTAAGGGGTCAAGTCATCATATACCAGAAAAGTGTCATAAAAGCTTTGAAATTTTGTGACTTGGCGTTTTCACAAAACTTTGGAACAGCAGAGCTGGGGAGGAGCCGGGATGGGGCGCGGCTACACCACTGTCGAATTCATCAAATCTGCTGACATTCTTTTTACACTAGAAGTAGCACTCCAGTCGCATTTGTGATGCAGCGCACAGAGGTGCACGCCATTTACTAGAGGTGCTATATTCTTTAAATGGGGCTTCTTAATGGCGCCATGTACTTTGTCTAGACTGGCGTAGCGCAAGCCTTAATCGAATCCTAATTTCCTGCATGAAACTTAATAGTTCTTATGGTAAAGAAAGATTGTCTCCTCTGGAGATTGAACCTTTCTTTCTCCAGACGGAAAAAAAAGTCCCCAAAATGAGGAACTTGTCCTGAAGCGATTTCTGTTTGAAAAACTTGTTTCTTTGAACGTTGCAAAACCTGAGTGTGCACATAGTACGTAACACCCAGGCTATCAGATCTGACCCTCCTGGGGCCGCCGACGGCACCAATAGTGAGGACTTCTCGGCGATCACAGAATGGTTTTCATTCCTGGATGAAACAATTGAAGCAGTGAGGGATTCATGTCTTGGGTAACCATTATTTATGAAAAACCTGCTGCTTTCCCCAATTGTGATGAGTCTTGGAAGCCCTCTTTGATAAGACCTGATTTAGACTAAATCTTTCAGTGATGAATCTGTAATTCCCTTCAACCCTATGTACATTGTTCTTAAGCCTGTGCCCCTCTAGAAAGCCATTTTCTGTAATTTTGAGGCTTTAATGAACGTGTACATCTCCTTGCAAAGTAAAAGAATGCTTTAAATTGTTTGTCCCCCATCAGGACCTCCATGGTGGATGATTTGCTTCAGCCCTATGACATCTCTAATAAGCACGGTCCTAGCCGAAGTCATCGTGAGACCAGGAGCTGTCTGCCTCTTGTACATGGGAATACAACACATGAGATGTGGCCCAGTAATAATGACACCATAAGCCCAGTGGCCACAACCAGGACGTTTGTGTCAATCCTTACTGATGGCGTGGAAAAGACAGTTTATGGCCACTTCACTTTTATTAACGATCCACTGAGGACGTTGTCTGTGCTGGAGCCTGCGGGGTCTGGAAATTGCAATAAAAACATTACCGCAACTGTTGAGGAAACTGTGAAGTTTGGCAAGTGCATAGTCGCCCAAAATGGAGGATTTTTCAATACTGACACTAGAGCGTGTCTTGGGAATATTGTAAGTAATGGCAGACTGGTGCAGAGCTCTGGAGGGATTCAGAATGCACAGTTTGGCATCAGGGCGGATGGCACCATGGTTTTTGGGTGAGTAGTGATTTGAATGCCTTTAAAGGGTAATTTTGTCTATATTGGGTTCATTCAGATTGATGTTGGCTCCAGTTTTCCCTTTCCAACCCATCTGGGTTACATGCTAGCAGTCCTGTGCCAGCACCGAATAAACAAAAGATCCAATTTTTCTTTTAATTTGCCTTTTTTTTTTTCCCAAGTCTAGTTTACATGTGATTCCCCCTGTGTTTTTGGAATTTTTTTCTCAATGTGGTTTGTTTGTTTTTTTTTCCAAATGTTAGAAGCAGATTTATCAATTGTGACTTTTTAAACACTCCCTCCATCTCCAGATTTTTTTGGCATCAAATTTTTTACAATAATGGTAGGGGTGCGTACAATATTTTAACGGTACATGCGATTTTCCTCTTTTTTTGTTTAAGAAAAGGTAAAGAGTGTTCTTCATTTTTACACAAAATTCATGAACATACATGTGCTTGGGAGAACATTGTTTTAGAGCTATGCATAGTCCCTGTGTCTCCATGCTATGTACTCGTGGGTATTTGGTATGGATAGTGCTTGTGCATCAGATGGAACAGTATGGGTTGTTTTTTTTTTTGTTGTTTTTTTGTCCTCCACCCCATTGTTTATTTTATACAGCTCTGAAAGAATAGAAAGATGTGAAATTGTTGAACAGAAATGTATGACCTCTGTGTATTGGCTATTCATGCCGAAGGTTTATAGGGCCATGATTTGGCTATGAACACTTTGAACCCATAATATGCACTCAGCAGCACTTATTGCAGTACAGCCACTTCTTCTATATTGCTGTCATGTGAGTTGCATACGAGAACCTCATGAAAAATACAGGAGTATCCAATATATGGAATTCCTTATATAGGTGTCCACGTTGCATGCAATTTATTTCCCCATTAAGAAATAATTTAGATGACGTGCAGGATTTTGTGTGACCATGTAATCCTTATCTAAGATGCAGGGGAGATTTAGAATAAACTGCGCAAAGTAACATTGCAGTAGTTTCACATAACCAGTTAGACATGTGTTTGCTTCTGCACGATTTTAAGTATCTCCATGAGAGTGAATATTATGAGCTCATGTTGTACCTGCGTGTCCTGTAGGTATCTATCAGAAGAGGAGGTGCTGAGTACGGAGAACCCCTTTGTGCAGCTGGTGAGTGGAGTTGTGTGGCTGCTGCGCAATGGAGAAGTGTACATTGAACACAGCAAAAGTGTGGAATGTGACGAGACCCAGAACACAGGTAGGTGGAGACGTGAGTGACGAACCTCCTCTGTTCACACTTTGCCCTCTGGTTCTAAGAGTACAACTAGCAACCTGAAAATGTCACATCCTACATGGGTAAAATGATTGGTTTTGGCATTTTTTTTAAACAAATCTAACATCCTAATCTACATTTTTCAGAATGTGTATTGCCCAAGCTTATTATTATTTTTAGTTTTTTTTTCATTTTTCCTAAGGTACTTTTGAATACTTTGTGAATGTGATCTCCGCTCGGACAGCTGTTGGACATGATAAAGATGGGCGCCTTATTCTGTTCCATGTAGATGGCCAGACCAGAGACAGAGGGTAAGCTTTTTGTGTTAAAGGGGTTTACGTGATTTGTAAAGCTTTAGCCAAGAGCAGGAAATAAAAAAAAAAAAAAACACAACGATGCTATACTCTCCTCCTCAATTCAGCGCCGCAGCTCCAGCAGTCTTTGCTTGTCATAGGACTTCCTGCAGCGTTCACATGATTTCCTTCATTTATGTGAGCACTGCAGCCAATCACTGGCCTCAGCGGTGATGACTGCATGGTCGGCATGTGACCAATGAAACTAAAAGTGTAGGATTATGACCAAGCCACTTTGTTTAGCACTTGTATATAATAATATATATGTTATATCTATAATTATATTATAATGTCACATGAACTTCTTCTTTTTTTATTCTGTAGCATGAGCTTGTGGGAGGTGGCTGATTTTCTAAAGCAGCAAGGAGTCATTAATGCTATAAACCTGGATGGAGGAGGATCTGCTACTCTGGTCACTAATGGATCACTTGCCAGCTATCCATCCGATCACTGGTGTGTATGAGTAATTGAATTAAGAGATGGGAACTTTGTCATATTTGCACTCTGTAGTCTGTATCCTCACTGCTGGCGTTATTCAGTCTGCACTTGCACCTATTATCCAGTAGCTACTTGTAATTTATGATTCTGCAAATCATTTTAGCAATCGAGACAATCCTTTTTTCAGTTAGCACTCCCAATTAAAAAAAGGAGAGCTTTTTCTCACTGTCGCAGTGTTCAGCACAGAGTCTCTGCCGATGCTCCCATTTTCGGCTGCTGTTTGGCTGCAGCGCTGCCAACATGATATCTGCACTGCAAACAGTGACCTCGGCGGTTTGGTTTGCGCCATCAACTCAGGCAGAGTCACTCGGCCCACTTATAGGCGGCAGCACTGCTGACAATAGCGGAGGCGTCAGGATCCGAGGCGGAGAACCTACACTAGACCCAAGGACAATGAGTAAAGCACGGTTTGTGTTTGTCTAGAGAACAAAACACTCACGGTAAATAGAAGGATAGATTATATTCTGCAAAAAATATCTCCATGGCTCCTGTTCCCAGTAAGCAGAAGGCCAGTACTAGCCTTGTTTAGACTCTCCAGGTCCTGGTTGTTCCCGAACTTCCGCCCTATGTGCCACCTGACGCGTTTCCTCCATTCACTGGGGAAGTTGCATTGCACTTGTACATCTATGGCCCTGCCAAAGTGAAATAATTAGGGAATTTAACCACCACCAATGAAATGTTTAGCTGATCAAAACTCCTCTTAAGTAATCGAACGCTATGTCTTAATGAAAGACATGTCACAAACTCTCCATTTCATATCCTCCATGTCAACAGATAGGTTTTTTTTTTTTTTTCTTTTTTAAATTAACTACAACTACGAGTTTTCTGAACCTGGAATATTTTTATATTTCATTTGCCAAATAATATAGTTTTGATTTGTCCATAGTTTGGATAATTCAATGTGGCGTTGCCCACGGAGCGTGTCCACAGTTTTGTGTGTCCATGAACCCTTCTGCGACCCCCCAGACTGCCGAAGCCACGGACATTGTGTCGCAGGAGAGTGTCGTTGTGCAGGGTATTGGATGGGGAGTTCTTGTGAAATCCTAAGCTGTGGAGCGTCCAACTGCAGCTCTCATGGGACCTGCACCCCAAGTACGTGCATCTGTACAATGTAAATGTGTGTACTTATTGTAAGAGTCACATCTCTGCACAAGATTTTGTAATGGCTGTTTGTTCCTTGTCATCTACAGGCGGATGTGTTTGTGACTCTGGCTGGATGGACAAGAACTGCAGCAGTGGTAAACTTTACTCCATTTGTCAGAATTAAAAAGCCATTGTAAAATAAGTCATGCAACAGGAGTGTATATATTTTCCTTTCCAGCCTGTAGCAGTGGATCCTACGGAGATGGATGTACCAGTGTGTGTCATTGCCAGAGCAATGGCACATGTGACCATGTTAATGGGACCTGTGATTGCCCAGCAGGATTTACAGGACTGAGCTGTGAAGAAGGTAATTTATTAGATTTTGTCACATTGCGTGTAAACTTGAAATGAAGAATAACGGAAAATTAACACGTTTTGCCCATTCAGAACTGAAAAAAAAAAAAAGAAAATTTTCATTGCAGAACAAAATGCTGATCCCAAATATCTTTTGTCCTTCTATTTTTCTTGTATGCTAACACTCAATTCAGGGGAAAGGACATGACTCCTCTGCTCCTCATCATTGTTATCATTGTGTAACTGATGACTGTAGGGTTTTCCCCTTCCTGAAAACATTATTCTAGACCTGTTATGGGTTTGCTAACATTGTGTTGTATATAACAAATGTATAATAATGTGCTGTATCCTATTCTATATTTAAAGGGGTTGTACCAAGTTTGGAAGCTCTTCCCTATCCAAATAATAGAGGATAACTTCCCAATCGCTGTATGTCTGAGGCTGAGAGCCCCATATAAATGTAGCCATGGTCCATCATTAAAACCTCTGCTCAATTAATTCTTAATGGGACTTCTGAAGACCAGACGAATCTGGCGTTTCTATAGAGAATGGATAGACAGAAATGCACTATTGACTACTACTCCATTCATACGGGCCCCTGTTCTCAGGATTGGTGTAGGTCCCAGAGGTTACATACCCAGCGGTTAGGAAGTTATCCCCTATCCTGTGGATAGGAGATAACGTCCAAATTTGGTACAACCCCTTAAAGTAGCTGATTAGAAAATTATACCAATATTCTAACAAGTAGGGACGGACACCCCATTGGTGCAACTTGTTCGGCCGCACAGGGGCCCACGACATAAAGGAGCTCCGTTCCACCTCCAAAGCAGCTTCTGTCACAGGGGCCCTTGTACTGCTTTTGCACAGGGGCCCTCTTCGGTCTGTGTCCATCACAGATAAGTAACAATTGGGCTCCATATTAAACTTGTACTTGAGCCCCTTTCCAACATGACCACTTTCAGCAGCAACGTTAGCACATGAAAATTGAATGATTACTTAAATCTGCTTAATGCACATTGTAATATCACAGTACATCGATAATGCACACAGTGATATCACAGAATAGTTAGAAGCGCAATGTGATGTCCAAGTAAGTAGATAACTATTCCACCATTGTGATATTATGTAACAGTAAAGGGGTAATACATCGAGATTACAGGGTTGATAAACACTGAGGGGCCACATACACAATAGATAGCTCCCCTGACACACAGGAGCGCACGCTATGTATTAGGCCCCCTTCACACATCCGTGTTTCCAGGACGTGGGGTGTCCGTTTTCACACAAACACCCATTATAATCTATGGGGCTGCACACATGTCCGCATTTTCACACAGAATGTGTGACCCACACATAGAAATGTCAGTTTTTTTTTCCGGCAACACGGGTGACAATAAGCACCGCACACACGGATGACATGCGTGTGCCGTCCATGTGACACGTACCGGAATAGAAATGACAGATTTTTATTGCAGAGATGGATAGATACATAAAGGGTAAATAGATGATAAATGTCTGTGAGATATATAAATGGTGCCTTGTGTATATAGCTTACTGTACATGTATAACAATAATCTTTATTTATATAGCACCAACATATTCCGCAGCGCTTTACTTACATTATCATCGCTCTCCCCATAGGGAATGTAGATTGTAAGCCCCATTCAGTATGTCTTTGGAGTGTGGGAGGAAACTGGAGAACCCGGAGGAAACCCACCAAACACGGGGAGAACATACAAACTCCTTGCAGATGTTGTCCTTGGTGGGATTTGAACCCAGGACCCCAGCGCTGCAAGGCTGCAGTGCTAACCACTGAGCCTTGTATTAACCTAACCCAGTACTAAAAAGAAAAAAACACACACAAAAATGTTTTCTTTAAGAAAAAAAAACACTCCCCTACTATTTTCCTGATTCACCAATTTAGTTAAAACACACACACAGGTCTAACGTAGTCCAGGGAATCCGACGTAGTTCACAAATGGGATCCTGTGAAATGAAAACCACACACTGTCCCTCGTTCACCAATTTATTATAAAAAAAGTTCCTACGCAGGTCCAACGTAGTCCAGCGCTTCCCACGACGTTCCCCGAATCTGTCGTCTAAAGGCTCCATAAGCTTTAACAGCAGCCACTCCCATGTAATGCTGCGCTCTGCGAGACCTGGCGACTGTGAAGAGCAGTAATGTTACTGAGATCACCACTCTTCAGTCGCCGGGTCTTGCGGAGCACAGCGTGAAATAAAGTATTTTTGTATGTGTGTTGCTTTTTTCTTGTTGGTAATGAGGGTGTCTGATAGACACCTCTACACTACTAACACTAGTACTTGACGTTAACTGTGTTTTTGGACAGGTCACAGCTGACATCATCCCCGCCCCACCCCCATATCATTTAAAGATTTTTCTGTATTTTCATGACTTTGAAAATTGTACATTCTCACACTGAAGGCATCAAAACTATGAATTAACACATGTGGAATTATATACGTAACAAAAAAGTGTGGAACAACTGAAAATATGTCTTATATTCTAGGTTCTTCAAAGTAGTCACCTTTTGCTTTGATGACTGCTTTGCACACTCTTGGCATTCTCTTGATGAGCTTCAAGAGGTAGTCACCGGAAATGGTTTTCACTTCACAGGTGTGCCCTCTCAGGTTTAATAAGTGGGATTTCTTGCCTTCTAAATGGGGTTGGGACCATCAGTTGTGTTGTGCAGAAGTCTGGTGGATACACAGCTGATAGTCCTACTGAATAGACTGTTAGCTGCATTTTTCTTGCCATAATACAAATTCTAAGTAAAGAAAAATGAGTGGCCATCATTACTTTAAGAAATGAAGGTCAGTCAGTGTGAAAAATTGGGCAAACTTTAAATGTGTCTCCAAGTGCAGTTGCAAAAACCATCAGAGAAACTGGCTCACATGAGGACCGCCCCAGGAAAGGAAGACCAAGAGTCACCTCTGCTTCTGAGGATAAGTTTATCCGAGTCACCAGCCTCAGAAATCGCAGGTTAACCGCAGCTCAGATTAGAGACCAGGTCAATGCCACACAGAGTTCTAGCAGCAGACACATCTCTACAACAACTGTTAAGAGGAGACTTTGTGCAGCAGGCCTTCATGGTAAAATAGCTGCTAGGAAACTACTGCTAATGACAGGCAACAAGCAGAAGAGACTTGTTTGGGGTAAAGAACACAAGGAATGGACATTAAACCAGTGGAAATCTGTGCTTTGGTCTGATGAGTCCAAATTTGAGATCTTTGGTTCCAACCACTGTGTCTTTGTGCGACGCAGAAAAGGTGAACGGATGGACTCTACATGCCTGGTTCCCACCGTGAAGCATGGAGGAAGAGGTGTGGGGGTGCTTTGCTGGTGACACTGTTGGGGATTTATTCAAAACTGAAGGCATACTGAACCAGCATGGCTACCACAGCAACTTGCAGCCGCATGCTATTCCATCCGGTTTGCGTTTAGTTGGACCATCATTTATTTTTCAACAGGACAATGACCCCAAACACACCTCCAGGCTGTGTAAGGGCTATTTGACCAAGAATGAGAGTGATGGGGTGCTACGCCAGATGACCTGACCTCCACAGTCACCAGACCTGAACCCAATCGAGATGGTTTGGGGTGAGCTGGACCGCAGAGTGAAGGCAAATGGGCCAACAAGTGCTAAGCATCTCTGGGAACTCCTTCAAGATTGTTGGAAGACCATTTCCTGTGACTACCTCTAGAAGCTCATCAAGAGAATGCCAAGAGTGTGTAAAGCAGTCATCAAAGCAAAAGGTGGCTACTTTGAAGAACCTAGAATATAAGACCTATTTTCAGTTGTTTCACACTTTTTTGTTAAGTATGTAATTCCACATGTGTTAATTCATAGTTTTGATGCCTTCAGTGTGAATGTACAATTTTCATAGTCATGAAAATACAGAAAAATCTTTAAATGAGAAGGTGTCCAAACTTTTGGTCTGTACTGTATATGTATGTGTGTGTGTGTGTATGTATGTGTGTATATATATATTAGTATGTATGTAGACCCCTCGTCATATATATTTTTTTTTTATTAGGTTAATAGCTGTACCTTTAGGTCAACATAGAAGGTGCCATTTTTTTTTTTAAATAGGCTTTTTATTAATGTACGTGTCACATGGATGGTGCATACTGGTGACGTATGCAATATGTCACACGGATGTGCAACACTGATGACACCAGTACTGTTTTTTTTTCAGTACCGGTATCATCAGGACTTGTGAAGGGGGCCTTAGATTGTCTGCTGAGCCTGCCGATATCTGTGGGTTAACCTAATGTGTTTGGGGACCTCCAAAAATAAATATGTTCACACCTTTTATAACTGCCAAATGTGACGACTTAGATGTTGAATATAGTGTATTTTGTATCTTACACTGGATTTGTATATATTTTTTTTTTCTTTTTATATATATATTCTAGTATGCCCGTTTGGCTTTTATGGTGTAGGATGCCAGGAAGTTTGCCATTGTGAGAAAGAGTGTTACTGCCATCCTGCAACAGGAAACTGCAATTATACCAGCGAGCCCAGGGCACTGGAGCTTTTATCAAAAGGTTTGTTCTTTGTATTGTATGTTTCCAGATGCTCATGTGCACGTATCAGAAGACGTGAACTCCCGCTGCCATGAGATCTATGTTGATGACCTCTATTCTGATATTTTAGTTGGCACCTGCATGGTATCCGTCTTACATTCGTCCTGGTGGAGCGCTGTCCCCTCTGATGCCAAAGTGACTTACCTTGCTGAGTAAGAATTTACCTCCTTTAATTTAGTTGTTTTTTTTTTTTTTTGCTTAATTTTGTTTTAATTTTTTTTTCACATTTTCAAGCATACAAAGTAAAGGAAAAGAACACCACTCATACACATTATAGATGGTGGGCCGATCCCATCAAAATCAGCATATTTGGACAACTTTTAGCCAATGTGTACAGGAGCCATAAAAGGTTTTCCCCCCAAGAAAACAAGTTATTCTCTATCCGTATGATAGAGCTCGGCTTCCGCTCCATTCATTGTCTGTGGGACTGCTGAGTACAGCGCTCTTTCCAGCAGTCCTATATATATGGTGCAGTGGAGGCAGAGTATGCGGACCTCCCCATCATTCAGGAGGAGGCTGCAGAGCCCGCTCTCAAGAGTCCAGAGCCCCAATCTCTAGATCGCTGGGGATCCCACCTATCGGACCCGCAGCGATCGGCAAATTATGCCCTATCCATTGGATATGGAATAACTTGTGTTTTGGGAATAAACCTTTAAGAGTAGAGCGGAGTCCAGTCTTGGAGAGTACATCACGTCTGTACTGATGTTGCAGAGCGGAACAAGGCATTTAATTCTGCATTTTTGTCATACAACACCTGCCATCCTGAGGAAACATATGGTCATTTTGTTCTGCCAATTCAGCTCTGCTGCATCTCTATACATTATACTCTATCTCTATACATGTATGGAAACATAGTATCAGTGAAAAATTTGCAGTCTTTTGCTTATGTAATGGTTTTCATTGTTATTGCAATGTGCACATTGTAGATTGAGACTGAAGGCAGCAATACCACAAATAGATTAATATGGAAACAAGTAAAAGAAAAAACGTGTGGGACAAACCTGAAAATGTGTTAGACACTGGGTATGTGCACACTGTGTATGTTAGACACTGGAGTACCTGCTAAGTTTTTGAAGCAAAAGTCCCTTCAGTAAACCGCCGGCGGCATTTTTATAGAAGAGTCTTCTTTTAACTATTATTTAGGCGTCTAGTTAGTGCATTAAGTATTACTGTATTCCTTTTTAGTGTTTGTGTTTTGGAAAATGGGAAATGTAATGAAGTGGTTTTTCAATAAAAAATTATCTTATTTAATAAAGTTCCCTCTTTGGTTTCTTCCTGCTGCTCAATTCAGCGGGTTTCCGTCTTTTTTTTTTTTTTTTTTTTTCTTCAATCTGTATAAAACTAGTAAGCGGTGAAGATCACTTCTTTTAGCCGCTTTGTGGCATTCTAAGCCTGAAGCTGGTAAAAGAAGCTCAAGAAGATTAAACATATGCACAGCAAGTTGTTTTTACATTGCTATGCATAATTTAATTATTTTTGGCGTTTTTTCAGGTGGTTTACAGGAAGAATCTTGCTGAGAAAGGCCCCCTGTGCACATACCCAAAGATTTCTCAAAGTCCCCCCCCCGGCCTTTTATTCTGACAGTTTTAGACCCCATTAGTATTCTAACAAGCAGCTTCATCAGGTTGTCTACTGACATGGCTTTCAGTGAACCGGTATGGTTCGTCAAGGGTTCATTTGTGGAATCACTTCCCTTGAGAAAGTGTATGCGACCATCAGGTGTATTTTGCAGAGGCCGTGCTGGTACACGGTTTCCTACAGTGCTGAACTCTATTCCACAACTGTTTTAAGCCAGTATATGGCAATAAACACTGAAGTAAGTAATGAAAAATAACAGACCATCATTACTTTTAAGACAAGACGTTCAAACAATCAGGGAAAAATTGCTAGAACATTATAGGTATCCTAAAGTGCAGTCTGAAAACCATCAATTGCTATGATGAAACTGCCTCTCATGAGGACCACCCCAGGAAAAGAAGACCAATAATTACCTCTGCTGCAGAGGAGAAGTTCATCAGAGTTACCAGCCTGAAAACACAAATTGACAGCACCTCAGTTAAGGCCTCATAAATCATGCACAGGTAGCAGGGACATCTCAACATCAGCTGCCAGAGCAGACTACAAGAAATATAGCTGCAAAACATCCAATACTGAAGACCGCAAACAAAAAAAGCCTTTAGGCCAAGCAACAAAAGGATTGGACCTAACATTAGTGGAAATCTGTACTGTAGTCTCATGAATCACCATTTGACATTTTTATGCCAATTGCCATGTCTTTGAGATGCAGAAAAGGTGTGTGGATGGTTTCCACATGTGTGATGCCCACTGTGAAAGCATAAAGGGGAGGTGTGATGGTGTGGTGTTGCTTTACTTGTGACACTGTTTGTAACTTACCCAGCATGGGACCCACAGCCTCCCGCAATGACATGCCATCTGGTATGCACTTAGTACAACCATTATTTGTGTTACAACAGGACAATGACCCAAAACTGTCCTCCAGGTGTATGTAAGGGCTTTGGGACCAAAAAAGGAGAGGGATGGAGTGCTGTGTCAGATGACATGGCCTACACAGTCACTGACCTCAACACAATTGAGATTGTTATGATGAGTTGGACGCAGAGTAAAGGCAAAGCCGCCAACAAGTGCTCAGCACCTCTGGGAACCTCTTCACCAGTTGGAAAGCCTTTACAAGGTGACTACTTGATGAAACTGTTTGTGAAAATGCCAGGGTTTTGTAAAGCTGTCATTTAAAGTAAAAGGGGCTTTAAGGGCATAACACAAATTCTGTTTGGTCTCACGTATTTCGTTACTCCTTGTTTCCATATGTTTCTTTTGTGCTTTTTCTGTTGTCAGTCTGAATTTACAATGTGAATATTCCAATAAGAGCAAGGAAAACCATCCATGAACAGGTGTGTCCAGACATTTGGCTGGTACTGTACATACATGCCATACATTATGTGCTGGGCACGCGGCATTATGTAGGTCTGCGGAAAATCCCCATAAACCTATCCTAACTTGACACACAATGTGCACAGGTGTAGTAGTGTGGAGTTTAACTGTTCACAAATATTGTAAAATAATACAATAATAGTAGTTTCACTTAGGACTGCAGCATAAAATGACGTTACCACATCTCTGTACTCTATATTTTACAATATTATCTATGATTTTATGTAGAGTTGAGTTTGTTTTTTAGTCTTATGTAAAACCACTGATATTTTAATACCAGAGTGCACAGATGTAGCAGAGTTGAGTGCGTGCTGCAGTTGAAATATTGTGAGATCATAGTGCGACAATCTGTAGTTGGACTAAAGCACAAACTCTGCTCTGCTACACATGTGCACACTATGATTTCACATAAATATAACAAGAATAAAATGCTAGAAAGCGATCTTTCGAGATTACTTGGGTCTCTTCATCTGTCAAGTATCTGACAAAACTTTTTTTCAGATAATTGACTGATGAAGAGACCTAAGTAATCTTGAAAGATCGCTTTCTAGCATTTTATTTTTGTTAGCTATTAAAAAGAATCCTACCTCTAAGATTACTAAATTATTCTTACCGAGGACAAACCTAAACATGACATGCTGATGTCACTCAGTGCTGCAGAGCTCAGTTTGTCAGCAGTAGGGTTACCTGCAGTCCTCCATAAATCCTCAGATGATTATGTATTGTGGTGGTAAGTTTTTAGATCTGTAGCTTTACATAGTACTGCAGGAAAACCTGCTCCATTCTGAGTATCACAGAATAAATGGTAGAAGGCTGGCAGCTCAGCTCTGCTTGCCTTTTGTATTTTGGTTTCTTTTTCTCATCTTTTTTCCCAGTGCTCACTGTAGATCTGAGAAGTTGCTGTAGTATGTAGCAGAGGAAAGTCTTTCCTCTTGTGGATGAGAGTTTTCAAAGAACATCTGCCTCCTGGTTTAAACAGCAGCTTGCACCTTACTGCAGAAGTCTCATACATAGTAATAAAATACAGGGTGGGCCATTCATATGGATGCACCTAAATTAAATGGGAATGGTTGGTGATATCACCTTCCTGTTTGTTGACATTAGTATATGGGAGGGGGGAAACTTTTCCACATGGGCGGTGACCATGGCGGCCATTTTGAAGTTGGCCATTTTGGATCCAACTTTATTTTTTTCAATGGGAAGAGGGTCATGTGACACCTCAAACTTACTGAGATTTTCATAAGAAAAACAATAGTGTGCTTGGTTTTAACGTAACTTTATTCTTTCATGAGTTTTTTTTACAAGTTTATGACCACTTTTAAAATGTGTTCAAAGTGCTGCCCATTGTGTTGGATTGTCAATGCAATCCTCTTCTCCCACTCTTGACACACTGATAGCAACACCACAGAAGAAATGCTAGCACAGGCTTCCAGTATTCGTTGTTTCAGATGCTGCACATCTCGTATCTTCACAGCATAGACAATTGCCTTCAGATGACCCCAAAGATAAAAGTTGGATCCAAAATGGCCGCCATGGTCACCACCCATCTCTATCTCTAATCTCTACAATACAAAAAGTGAAACTCCTATATTATAGTCATTACAAACAGTGATCTATTTCAAGTGTTTATTTCTGTTAATGTTGTAATGTTGATGGTTATGGCTTACAGCCAATGAAAGGACAAAGGTCATTATCTCAGTAAATTAGAATACTTTATAACACCAGCCCGAAAAATTATTTTAAAATCCGAAATGTTGGCCTACTGAAATGTATGTTCAGTAAATGCAATCCATACTTGGTCGGGGCTCCTTTTGCATCATTTACTGCATCAATGTGGCGTGGCATGGAGGCGATCAGCCTGTGGCACTGCTGAGGTGTTATGGAAGGCCAGGTTGCTTTGATAGCAGCCTTCAGCTCGTCTGCATTGTTGGGTCTGGTGTCTCTCATCTTCCTCTTGACAATACCCCATAGATTCTCTATGGGGTTAAGGTCAGGCGAGTTTGCTGGCCAATCAAGCACAGTGATACTGTTGTGTGTAAACCAGGTATTGGTACTTTTGGCAGTGTGGACAGGTGCCAAGTCCTGCTGGAGAATATTTCCTTCCCAAAAAGCTTGTCGGCAGAGGGAAGCATGAAGTGCTCTAAAATTTCTAGGTAGACGGCTGTGCTGACTTTGGTCTTGATAAAACACAGTGGACCTACACCAGCAGATGACATGGCTCCCCAAACCATCACTGATTGTGGAAACCTCACTCTAGACCTCAAGCAGCTTGGATTGTGTGCCTCACCACTCTTCTTCCAGACTCTGGAACCTTGGTTTTTGCATTTACTTAGTGTATCAATGATTTCTGACTTGACAGATGTCCAGAAGGCAGACTTCCCCATGATTGTGGAGCCTACTGAAACAGACTAAGGGACCTTTTTAAACACTTAGGAAGCCTTTGCTTGTGTTTTTTGTTAATTATTTCAATTTACTGAGATAATGATTTTTGTGTTTTCATTGGCTGTAAGACATAATCATCAACATTAACAGAAATAAACACTTGAAATAGATCACTGTTTGTAATGACTATATAATGAGTTTCACTTTTTGTATTGAACTGAAATAAATTAACTTTTTGATGATATTCTAATTTAGTGACATGCACCTGTGTGTGTGTGTGTGTGTGTATAGAGATAAATATAGACAGAGAGATTATCTATCTATCGAGAGAGAGAGATGTGTGTATGTATGTGTGTGTATGTATGTGTGTGTATATGTGTATATATATATATATATATATATATATGTACAGACCAAAAGTTTGGACACACCTTCTCATTTAAAGATTTTTCTGTATTTTCATGACTTTGAAAATTGTACATTCACACTGAAGGCATCAAAACTATGAATTAACACATGTGGAATTATATACGTAACAAAAGTGTGAAACAACTGAAAATAGGTCTTATATTCTAGGTTCTTCAAAGTAGCCACCTTTTGCTTTGATGACTGCTTTGCACACTCTTGCCATTCTCTTGATGAGCTTCAAGAGGTAGTCACCGGAAATGGTTTTCACTTCACAGGTGTGCCCTGTCAGGTTTAATAAGTGGGATTTCTTGCCTTATAAATGGGGTTGGGACCATCAGTTGTGTTGTGCAGATGTCTGGTGGATACACAGCTGATAGTCCTACTGAATAGACTGTTAGAATTTGTATTATGGCAAGAAAACAGCGAAGTAAAGAAAAACGAGGGCCATCATTAATTTACTTTAAGAAATGAAGGTCAGTCAGTCCGAAAAATTGGGCAAACTTTGAAAGTGTCCCCAAGTGCAGTTGCAAAAACCATCAAGCGCTACAAAGAAACTGGCTCACATGAGGACCGCCCCAGGAAAGGAAGACCAAGAGTCACCTCTGCTTCTGAGGATAAGTTTATCCGAGTCACCAGCCTCAGAAATCGCAGGTTAACCGCAGCTCAGATTAGAGACCAGGTCAATGCCACACAGAGTTCTAGCAGCAGACACATCTCTACAACAACTGTTAAGAGGAGACTTTGTGCAGCAGGCCTTCATGATAAAATAGCTGCTAGGAAACCACTGCTAAGGACAGGCAACAAGCAGAAGAGACTTGTTTGAGCTAAAGAACACAAGGAATGGACATTAGACCAGTGGAAATCTGTGCTTTGGTCTGATGAGTCCAAATTTGAGATCTTTGGTTCCAACCATCGTGTCTTTGTGCGACGCAGAAAAGGTGAACGGATGGACTCTACATGCCTGGTTCCCACCGTAAAGCATGGAGGAGGAGATGTGCTGGTGTGGGGGTGCTTTGCTGGTGACACTGTTGGGGAGTTATTCAAAATTGAAGGCATACTGAACCAGCATGGCTACCACAGCATCTTGCAGCGGCATGCTATTCCATCCGGTTTGCGTTTAGTTGGACCAGCATTTATTTTTCAACAGGACAATGACCCCCAAACACACCTCCAGGCTGTGTAAGGGCTATTTGACCAAGAAGGAGAGTGATGGGGTGCTACGCCAGATGACCTGGCCTCCACAGTCACCAGACCTGAACCCAATCGAGATGGTTTGGGGTGAGCTGGACCGCAGTGTGAAGGCAAATGGGCCAACAAGTGCTAAGCATCTCTGGGAACTCCTTCAAGATTGTTGGAAGACCATTTCCGGTGACTACCTCTTGAAGCTCATCAAGAGAATGCCAAGAGTGTGCAAAGCAGTCATCAAAGCAAAAGGTGGCTACTTTGAAGAACCTAGAATATAAGACATATTTTCAGTTGTTTCACACTTTTTTATTAAGTATGTAATTCCACATGTGTTAATTCATAGTTTTGATGCCTTCAGTGTGAATGTACAATTTTCATAGTCAAGAAAATACATAAAAAAAAATCTTTTAAATGAGCAGGTGTCCAAACTTTTGGTCTGTACTGTGTGTGTGTGTGTGTGTGTGTGTATGTATGTGTGTATATATATATATATATATATATATATATATATATATATATATATATATATATATATATATATATATATATATATACACACAGTACAGACCAAAAGTTTGGACACACCTGCTCATTTAAAGATTTTTTTTATGTATTTTCATGACTATGAAAATTGTACATTCACACTGAAGGCATCAAAACTATGAATTAACACATGTGGAATTGTATACTTAACAAAAAAGGTCTGAAAATATGTCTTATATTCTAGGTTCTTCAAAGTAGCCACCTTTTGCTTTGATGACCGCTTTGCACACTTTTGGCATTCTCTTGATGAGCTTCAAGAGGTAGTCACCGGAAATGGTCTTCCAACAATCTTGAAGGAGTTCCCAGAGATGCTTAGCACTTGTTGGCCCTTTTGCCTTCACTCTGCGGTCCGGCTCACTCCAAACCATCTCGATTGGGTTCAGGTCTGGTGACTGTGGAGGCCAGGTCATCTGGCGTAGCACCCCATCACGCTACTGAGGTGACTCTTGGTCTTCCTTTCCTGGGGCGGTCCTCATGTGAGCCAGTTTCTTTGTAGCGCTTGATGGTTTTTGCAACTGCACTTGGGGACACTTTCAAAGTTTGCCCAATTTTTCGGACTGACTGACCTTCATTTCTTAAAGTAAATTAATGATGGCCCTCGTTTTTCTTTACTTCGCTGTTTTCTTGCCATAATACAAATTCTAACAGTCTATTCAGTAGGACTATCAGCTGTGTATCCACCTGACTTCTGCACAACACAACTGATGGTCCCAACCCCATTTATAAGGCAAGAAATCCTACTTATTAAACCTGACAGGGCACACCTGTGAAGTGAAAACCATTTCCGGTGACTACCTCTTGAAGCTCATCAAGAGAATGCCAAGAGTGTGCAAAGCAGTCATCAAAGCAAAAGGTGACTACTTTGAAGAACCTAGAATATAAGACATATTTTCAGCTGTTTCACACTTTTTTATTAAGTATATAATTCCACATGTGTTAATTCATAGTTTTGATGCCTTCAATGTGAATGTACTATATATATATATATATATATATATATATATATATATATATATACACACACACACACACACACACACACACACACACACACACACACACACACACACACACACATATTGTAAGGCAGCGCTCGTCATCATACTGGGGGTAACTCGCTTCGCTGCGTCAATCAATGCACACGTGCAATGTCTTTACGTTTTTCACACAGTGTTGCAGTTTATTATGGCACTTCATAAACCGCTGTTCACACACAGTTCATCTTAGTCCGCCACCGGCAGGTTTACACACATAAACAATTCATGAGCCAAGTGGCACACCGGCCCACTTGCTCCAGGTTACAGCTTACGGCAAGGTAATAAAGTAGCAATGTTCATATCACAATGTCCATATAGCACCGGGTATTACCTTTGCCGGGTATAGCTGTCTCAGTCCGTTACTCTGCCACCACTGTGGCTCTGCGGCTTCCCAGGTAGGGGTCTCCAGCCGTCGTTCCCTCAAAGGCCACTGACATCCACACAGGATCCAGGCTCTGCCTTCCAGGACTCTTACTCAAGCCGGCTCTCCCTCAAAGGCCACTGACATCCGCACAGGATCCAGGCTCGACCTTTCAGGTACCAAGCTTCACTTCAAAGCCGCTGCCTTCCAAGGCCACTAGCATCCGCACAGGATCTAGTCTTTGCCTTCAGGCTGCCA
The DNA here is from genome assembly GCF_046119375.1 of Phyllobates terribilis. Taxonomy (NCBI): domain Eukaryota; kingdom Metazoa; phylum Chordata; class Amphibia; order Anura; family Dendrobatidae; genus Phyllobates; species Phyllobates terribilis. Next base: position 827,370,802 of record NW_027362762.1, on the reverse strand, counting down.
GGCTTCACGGTATCCCTGTATCCCACACACATGGGGAACAGGCCTCACGCCTCTCACACCGAACACACCTGTCTCAAATTAAGCAGGTTTATATATATGCTGTGCACAGACAGCCTCATACTGACAGGACCTTGCTGATGTCACAGTCATGTGATCAGTCAGCTGTGTGTATAGGTCCTGTGTGCTGTCCCAGTCATGTATACAGAGCTTTACTGTGCATGCAGGACCTGGGTGATGTCACAGTCATGTGACCAGTCAGATAAAGGGGAAGGTACATGGTCCAGTAAGCACATCCTGGACCATTTACAGTAATGCTAGCAACCTGCTGCATTACAATATATATATATATATATATATATATATATATATGTGTATGTGTGTGTGTGTGTGTGTATGTATATATGTGTGTGTGTGTGTGTATATATGTGTTTGTGTGTAATTTATATATATATATATATATATATATATATATATATAAATATATATGTGTATATATATGTGTGTGTGTATGTATATGTATATATATATATATACACACATATATATATATACATATATACACACATATATATACATATATACACACATATATATATACATATATACACACACATATATATTATATATATATATAATTGTGTGTGTATATATATATATATATATATATATATATATATATATATATATATATATATATATATAATGTGTGTATATCATAGAATCATAGAATGGTAGAGTTGGAGGGGACCTCCTGGGTCATCTGGTCCAACCCCCTGCTCAAAGCAGGATTCACTAGATCATCTCAGACAGATGTCTGTCCAGCCTCTGTTTGAAGACGTCCATTGAAGGGGAACTCACCACCTCTCGTGGCAGCCTGTTCCACTCATTAATCACCCTAACTGTCAAAAAGTTTTTTCTAATATCTAATCTGTGTCTCCTCCCATTTAGTTTCATCCCATTGCTTCTAGTCTTTCCTTGTGCAAATGAGAATAAAGATGATCCTTCTACAATATGACAGCCCTTGACATATTTGTAGACAGCTATTAAGTCTCCTCTCAGTCTTCTTTTTTGCAAGCTAAACATTCCCAAATCCTGCAACCGTTCCTCATAGGACAGGGTTTGCAGACCAGTCACCATTCTGGTCGCTCTTCTCTGAACTTGCTCCAGTTTGTCTATGTCTTTTTTAAAATGTGGTGCCCAAAACTGTACACAGTATTCCAGATGAGGTCTGACCAAAGAGGAGTAAAGACCGATAATGACTTCACGTGATCTAGACTGTATGCTTCTGTTAATACATCCCAGAATTGTATTTGCCTTTTTTGCTGCTGCATCACACTGTTGACTCATGTTCAGTCTATGATCTATTAGTATACCTAAGTCTTTTTCACATGTACTGTTGCTTAGCTCTATTCCTCCCATTCTGTATATGCTTTTTTCATTTTTATTGCCCAGATGTAGTACTTTGCATTTTTCCCTGTTAAAAACCATTCTGTTGGTTGCTGCCCACTGCTCCAGTTTATTTAGGTCTTTTTGAATCCTCTCTCTCTCTTCTCTAGTATTAGCTATCCCTCCTAGCTTTGTGTCATCAGCAAATTTAATCAGTTTACCCTCAATTCCTTCATCTAAATCATTGATAAAGATGTTGAACAATACAGGTCCCAGGACGGAGCCCTGTGGTACCCCACTTGTGACATTCATCCAGCTGGATGTGAAGCCATTTACAACCACCCTTTGAGTCCGATCACTAAGCCAGTTATGAATCCATCTAACAGTTGCCTGGTCCATTGCATACTTGGTCATTTTTTCAATAAGGATGGTGTGAGATACTTTGTCAAATGCTTTGCTGAAGTCAAGATATACTATATCTACAGCATTTCCCTGATCCACCCAGTCAGTGATTCTGTCATAGAAGGAAATTAAGTTAGTCTGACATGACTTGTTAGTTACAAACCCATGCTGACTCTGGTTAATCACTTCATTCTTATCCAGGTACTTACATACATGTTGTTTAATAATTTGTTCAAAGATCTTTCCTGGTATAGAAGTCAGACTCACCGGCCTATAGTTCCCTGGGTCCACCTTCTTCCCCTTTTTGAAGATAGGAACAACATTTGCTCTTCTCCAGTCTTCTGGGACTTCTCCTGTTCTCCAAGAATTTTCAAAGATTATGGAGAGTGGTTCTAAAATTTCTTCTACGATCTCCTTCAGTACTCTGGGGTGTAATTCATCTGGACCTGGAGACTTGAACTCATTTATGTTAGCTAAATATTCCCTCACAATCTTTCTGTTTACAGATAACTTGGATTCTTCTATTCCTTTAAAAGGACAGTGAAGATCAGTTGATGTTACATTTTCTTTCTGAGAGAAAACAGATGCAAAATAGGAATTAAAAAGTTCGGCCTTCTCAACATCCTCTCTTACCATTTCTCCATTTTCATCCTGTAAAAATCCTATAGCATCTTTGACTTTTCTTTTACTTTTGACATACCCCCAAAATCCTTTTTTATTGCTTTTGACATCTCTTGCAAGCCTTAATTCATTGTCAGCTTTAGCTAACCTGATACGTGCCCTACAGGATCTGCAGACTGCATTATAATCTTCTTTAGATATGCCTCCCTCTTTCCATTTAATAAACATTTTTTTCTTTCTTTTTAGCATGTGTTTAAGTTCTGTGTTCATCCATCCTGGTTTCCTTAAATGCTTCCCATTCTTCCTACTTTTCGGGATTGTTAACGATTGTGCTTTGACAATCTCATTTTTAAAAATTTCCCATCCTTCCTGGACATTTTTGTCCTTAAGGACATCCAGCCATTGGATCCCTCCTATTCTCTTTCTGAGTCTCTTAAAATCTGCCTTTCTAAAATCTAACCTTGAAGTTTGAGTCTTCACATGTCTTCCTCCTCTAGTTATCCAAAATTCTATAATAGCATGATCGCTGCCTCCTAGGGTCCCAGCCACCTTTACCTCCTCAACCATTTCCTCCCTGTTTATAAGGATTAGATCCAAAGTAGCAGATCCCCTTGTTTTCTCCCCTACCTTTTGGAAGATAAAGTTGTCAGCAAGAGAGGATAAGAATTTGCTTGACCTGTTAGTTTTACTTGAGAGAGATTCCCAACAAATGTCTGGATAGT